>NW_020624377.1:387500-1097933 GCF_003573695.1 Papaver somniferum | reverse complement strand
GCGTCTTAATATAGTGTGGTGTTTAAAACTGGACTAGGTCCCGGGGTTTTTCTGCATTTGCGGTTTCCTCGTTAAAAAATCTGGTGTCTGTGTTATTTTTTTTCGCATTATATTTTGTTATATAGTTGAAATATCACAGGTTCTGCGTTGAATCGATTAATTGGGAAATCCAACATTTTGTTGTTGATTGAAATTGATTGATCCTTGAACATTGGTCTTTGGTATCGTTCAAGTTATTTCTTTTATGTTCAATCGGGCTCACAAATTCCAATTTTCTGATTGCAGATTGAATTAAGAGATTGAGATATAAAACTCTTTGATATACTTTTCTCTAGATTGAGTCTGACTGTCTAGTTGATTCTCTTGAAAGTATATTGGAGTTTGTCTATACAGATTTCCAAACGAAATATTGTGTGTGGTTGTTAGACCCCCACTTTTTCAATTTGTATCAGAGAAGGTAAACACGTTTAAGACCTGATAAGTATGTGTTTGTATCGATCTGAGTATAGACGATTTTGTTTCTAAAAACGCTTCACCAGAAATGGATAAACTCAACTTCGAGCGTGTTCTAGAAACCATCGATATGGTTGAGAATCCTAATTTAAAAAATTTCATCAATAATCTTTGTCTTGAAAAACATTGATTGATAAGGAAAATTGATGGACTTAATTGCTAGATTTATATAAAAAAATCTGAGCTTCGAGAACGTTCTGAAGAGGTTGTTGATCTCCAAAAGAAGTTGGATGAAAAAATCCGGATCAACTCTGATCTTGTTTCAGAAATTGCAAAACTTAAGGATTTTAAATCTGTAAAGTCATCCTCAATGGATTTGAGTAACTCCTCTAATTCTTCGTTGAAGAATTGTTGTATGTCAGGTGATAAGCGAGGCTTAGGCTTTATGAAAACTGAAAGTGCTTAGAACTCTTAGAACAAGAGTAAAGACGTTGGAACATGTTTTTTTTGTGGTTCTTATGATCACTTTCAACATGTATGCTTGGATTTTAGAAAACACTAAATGTTGCACATAATCTTCATAAGAATTTTGTACAACTTTTGTCTTCTCTTAAAAGACATTCAATACTAACAAGAAATCCTAATATGGTCAGTAGTGCTAGTATGAGAGCTTTTGCTCTGAAATCAACATCACCCTTTCAATGGTCTCTTGATAGTGGATGTAGAAGGCATATGACTGGAGATCTGATGGTATTTTTCAATGATGATGTAGTAAGATGATTCGTTCACTCAGATTTGTTGAGAATTTGTTTTAAGACTTAATAAAGAAAATAAGGAAAAATATATATACACAAGTTGTCACAAGATGAAGAGACGATGAGACGCGGGATTCCACTACTTTTCATATTGTTATGGTTCAGTCATTAACTCTAGACAATATAGCTCAAACAAAAGAAGTTGTGACTCTAGTTCTTTGCCAAAAATAGATTTTGTAAAATATTATTTGTAAGTTAAAAGCATGACGCATCTGAATTATTTAGAACTAAGCATGCGGCATCTAACAAAATAATAAATAATTAATAGAAATCATAAAACAATTAAATCTATGAAAAAAGTCAATAAAAGAATTAATTCATTTACCAAAATCATGAAAGGTTTCTTCCTCCGTTGTCCCAGTGATTGGGTCTAGCTCCGCATGGTGAAAACACACTCAAAGGAATTTTTCATTGCTCAAAAAGGTGTTTACAAGGAGAAAAGGTATAAAACAGGGCCTTTGTAACAGTTATAATTGTTACAGATACAACAATAAACTGTTACTGACGCTGAAGCTTCTACGACTGTCACTATGTGTCGCAACCACTGTAGCTATACGACCCACGGCCAAGCGTCGTTGTCACTGTTGGAAAACGACTGTCTTTGGCAGTCTGTTCTTCGTGTTCTACAGCAGCAGAAAAATATTCTCTACAACTCGTCCAATCTCTTCTCTGTAGCTTGATAGGCTTGGAAAAGGGTATAGAATTTATCCCCGGCAGCGGCGCCAAAAACTTGGCAGGTCCGGACTAGTGTATAAAAATGATGCGATGAAAACGGGCCTACAGTAATACCGCAAGTGCACGGTTGTCGGTTGTAGCTCGTGCAAGTACGGGTCGATCCACAGAGATCGGGTGTGTTTCGGAAGCGTTTTAGCTAATTGGGTTCCTAGATTTGCTTTGGGCTTAGAAGCCTTTTGGCTTAAATTGGACCTTGAGTGCTAATGGGTTTGAATGCCCTTTGAATGAATTGGGCTTAGTGGGTTTGTTAAATATAAACTGAACTGAGCTTGGGCTCAGTTATCTTTGAAGTGCAAATGGGCTTTGGTTCTAGAAACTGGATTGAGCTTTGGGCTCAACAGTTCAACTATGACTTGGGCTTAACAGTTCACTTGTGAGTTGGCTTAACAGTGAACTAGGCTTTGGAAGTGAACTGAACTTTGGGCTCAATTGGTTAGGCCTTTAGCCTTTGGTTTCACTAAATTGGACTTGGGCTCAGGAGTGAAGTGAGCTGTGGCTGGACTGAGTGAACTGTGGTCTAGGGGTGGAAACAGCAGTGGAGCTGCAGCAGAAGCAAGAGAAAGAAGTGGCAGCAACAGCTGCAGCAGAACAAGAGCTGCACAGCAAGGGTAGCAGGTGCAGGAGAAATAGCTTCACAGGTGACAGAGAATGCAATGTAGCACAAGTAACAGAAAAGGAGTAACAGCAGGGGAAACAAACAATGCAGAGCAATGAAAGAAAAACTAAACAGCAAAAACAAAACAATCAGTGAACAAAAGCAAAACAAAGCAAAAGCAACAGAAAACAACACAAGAATGAACCAAGACCTAAGGCCAAGGGCAGGGTTGTGGAGAAACTGACATGAAGCAATACTAAGGCAGCATACAGGCAAACAGGAGGTATACTAAAAGAATGGAAGAGAACTAGCTTGCTATAAGCACTAGTTTCTCCCAATGCACAACCAATACTACAACCTAAGCATACAACAAGAATGGCAAGAAAATCAGCTTGCTATGAGCACTGATTTCTTGCCATTGCACAATTAGTTCAAAGCTTCACAGATGTATCTAGCCTAGCATTCCTTCAAATGACAGTGAATTTAAACATGACAGTGAATTGAGCAACAACAAACATGATCACAACTAACTGAACTAACATTGAACAACATTGAAATACTAACAGTGATTAATTTAACCTAACATGATATTTAACACATTAACATTAACAGTGCATTAACAAAAGCACATTTAACAGTAACAAGAAAGTAACAAAGCAACATTAACAATGGCAAGAGATTAACAGTTGAAAGTGCAAATTAACAGGAACAATTAACAGTGCAGGAACAATTGAAATTAACCTAACCCAAATTGGGTGGAAACTTGGCTAGTCCAAGAACCAGTTTTTCATTCTCTACAGATTCCCTTTTATAGCTTACACAAAAAATCCTAATTTCACAAAACCCTAAATTTGCAGACCCTAACTTTTGGGGAAAATCGAATTCGACATACCCATGTGTAAATTGGCTTCGACCCATGCTTTGGGTATGTCCCCTCTGCTCTTCTGAAGCTTTTCCAGCCCTCAATTGTGTCTTCTCCTCGCTGTTGGTGAAACCCTAGCTTCTCACTGTTCTAGCTTGTAGCACCTAGTTAGATGCTAGAAACGAGACAAGGGAGAGACTTGGGATGGAGTGGTGATGTACGGTGTGGTGTGGTGGTGGTGTAAGCGACAGCGGCAGAGAGTGGAGGTGGTGGAGTTGCAGGCTCTGCAACTGTCGGGTGTTTGTGGTGAACTGGTTTTGGGAAGATGAGAAGGAAGAGCTCGATGGGATTAGGATTAGGGGTTGTTTGGTTGGGAATAGGGTATGTGTTGCTATGGTGTGAGGCAGAGACTTCAAGTTCGATATTTGCGAAGCTTAGATGTTGGATCATTGGATCTGAGTGGAATCGAACGGATAGATGGAAGGATGTGTGAAGCGACCGTCGGATTCTGAGGTGCAACGAAGTTAACGGCACCAGATGGAGTTAGGTGCTGTAGTGTAAGGCGGAGATATCAAACTTTGATCCACAGCAAGGGAGAGACCGTTGGATTCAACTACCATCTAATCTGAAGGCTTGGAATTTCAGCGCTGTGGTGCTTGGCAGAGACTTCCGATTTTGATGATCTATGAAGAAGCGACCGTCGGATGCTCCCGAGAACTGATCTGATGGCTGAGAACGGAGGCGCTTTTGTGTGTAGAAAATGAGGTTGTGCGCACCATTCTTCGCGGCTTCCTTGCGTAATTTCTCCCAGCTTTTCACTACTTTTCTGCTCTTTTCGCTCCACGACTCATCCGAACTTTATTTATTACCTAAAAATGCAAAATTAATTAATAAAAATATTTATTCTTGAAAACAATGAAAATACAGAATATGGGATAATATGTAGAATTAATGCACAAAAGATGAGTTAAAATGCCAACAAAAAGGATAAATATATACAATATTTGGCACTCATCAAATACCCCCAAACCTGAATTTTACTTGTCCTCAAGTAAAACAAACTAAGGAAATCCTAACTATACCACTGTCGCTGGTCTCTCGAATGCATTTAGCGTATGCACTAAGCCTTTTAAACCACTAAGTGTCCCTAGTGGACGAGTTGAAGTCTCGTGAAGGTTTACCAGAGGTGTGCCTACAAAACCTAAGGACAAAATATAAGCTCATATTCCATCAAATGACATGTGCAAAACAGTTTAAGCTCACAGCAAAATGGAGATGTCAATCTAGCTATCGAAGGCACAATCCTAGCACTGATAACAAATAAGACATGTGATAAGAGTGTAAAGTGTATCTACACATGTGTAAAGAAAGATCTGAAGTTATGACTACTAATCACCAAGAGATAGTTTCTCAGGCTAAGAACTGAGGTCGAAATCTAGCTAGCTGTCCGGACTTTACGAGAATTGTGAATGAGTTGGAGGTATTTCACAATTGCTCGCGTTGTACATCAATGGCATACACCCTCCTTGCTTATTACAAAAAACAACAAAAGACTATTTACATGACTCTTATTTACATTGACTATTCTCTTTTATTTTTGGAACAAGAGATGATGGAATTGATAAATACTTGAATTTTTTTTTATTTTTTTTGTATTTTCTGATTTTTTTTTTTTTTTTTTTTTCTGAATATATACATCGTTTTTTTTTTTTTTTTTTTGAACAAGGAAACACTTTTGATACATATACAAAAGGAAACAAAAGATTACATGACACTTTGCAAGAGGTAGCCCTTTTTGATGCACCCAGTTAAATTCGATGGTTGTCTTTCTTAATGTAACCTCCACCTTCTATCCCAACCAACCAAAGAACAAGCTAGTCAAGTTTCGTTCAGTATTCTAAAGTGATTGGCAATCGTAACTTCCTATCCAACACCTTGAAGATCGAGGCCATACATGTATTGGTAGATCGTGCGCGTGCAAATTTCTTATCACTATGTGAATTGTGCTAGAATCAGGGTGCCTAAATATCTAGACTAAGACTCCTAATAAAAATACATATTTGCACAAGAGTCAACATTTCAAGGTAAATGAGCTCCATTTTTATGATTTTTCATTTTTTTTTAATTTTTTTTTTTTTTTGAATTTTGATTTTTCAAATTTTTTTGGAATTTTTAATTTTTTCAAAAAGAAGGAGTTTTGTTTTCAATTATGGCATAATGGCATATTATCGTGGTATCTACTCTATACCCCCAAACCTAAACTAAACATTGTCCTCAATGTTTCAAAATATGGAAAGAATTAAAATGCAACATATGGAAAGGGACATGCTGAGTAGAGTAAAAGGAGAGAGAATACCCGATTTCGGCGAAAGCAGAATTAAAACTCCGTTATTCAAGGCAAAAATCCAACATATTTCAGCCGAGATCATATTGGATTAGCAAAATATATACAAAAGGAACAAAAGGGTTTTTAAAATTTTATCTACTGGATTATATACAAAAAATTCACCATACACTAACAATCTAAAGAGTTGAGGATCAACCCAAAAGACAAAGTGTAGACATTTCAACAGCTTCACACAATAATATGATAGAAACGCAAGTGAAACTGTGAAAAAAATGAGCTACCCCCAAACCTGGATTTTACAGAAGATATAATTTTGAAAACAAAATCGCGCAGTTTGGGGGTTCATCATGCAAGGTCTAGCTCAAATGAACTTGCTAGGGACGGGCAAACATGCTAATTCCAACTGTGGTTCCTCAAAGTATTATATTGAAGCAAAATAGTCCAAGAGGACTTGGGAAGCACACAGTTCCAAACCTAGATTAGGACTTCAGAAAATTGGTTTACAATATTGGCACAAACCAAATCTAGGTTGGGTGGAAGGCCATCAGATTGTGACTTAGGTAGAAGAATAGGCATATCATTATCAATCAAATCAAAATCTTCTAAATCATCTACACATGTCACATCATGCTCACAATCATCAATCAAATTGGCAAGATTACAATCAGAATTATCAACATCATCAACAGATTTATTTTCGTGTATCGGCACATCAGGGGAAACATCACATGGAATACTAGAAGAAATATCATGCATTAAGGTCGGGGCAGAGAAGCCTAATGTATTTGAACCCAAAGGTTCCATAACATTTTCAGTATAGACATGTTCTTCTAACATAACATCATAATCATCATCATCATCATGATAGGAATTTTGCAATCTAGGATAATTTTCAATCCTAAGGTCGGAGCTATTACAAGAATAAAACTCTAATTCATGAGGGTGACTCATATCATGTGGTGTTGTTCCTGTTTCCCTAACGGATTCCCATTGATGGGTTTTCTCTGCAATCTCGGCTAAAAAATTCCATGCATCATCCACAGATTTATCAATAAACTCACCATTACACATAGACTCAACCATGGTTCGAGATTTAAAGTCTAGTCCCTCATAGAGGATGACGACAAGTCTCCACTTCTCAATTCCATGGTGCGGACATTCACTCAACAAATCATTAAAACGTTCAAAATAGTGAAAAAACAGTTTCCTCATCCAATTGGACAAAACAATTGATATTTTGACGAATAGCGATGGTCCTGTGATGTGGAAAGAATTTTTGGAAAAATTGATTAGTGAGTTGTTCCCAAGTAGTGATTGATTGTGGTCTCAAACCGTAAAACCATGTTTTGGCCCTTTCCTTTAAAGAAAATGTAAACAAACGCAATTTCAGAGAGTCTTCGGACAAATGATCAGGTTGCATAGTCCGACAAATTTGTTCAAACTCCCTTACATGAGTATAGGGGTTCTCAGAATCGAACCCTCGAAATATAGGAAGTATTTGTATCATGCTTGCATTTATTTTAAAAGGGTTATTGGTTTGAGGTAAGACAATACATGATAATGGAATTTGTATTGATGGATACATGTATTCATGGAGAGCACGAGGTTGGCCCATTTTGAAATGACACAAAGCCCACTATTTGGTTTTAATGGGTTTTAAAAAAATTTGGTTTTTGATGGGTTTGGATTTTTGGGAAAAATTTGGTTTTGGTGGGATATAAAAGAAATTTGGTTTAAAATTGGGAGCAAAAGATTTTTTTTTTTTTTTTTTTTTTTTTTTTTTAAAGTAAAAGTAAAATTTGGTTTTTGAATGGGAGCAAGCCCACTGTGCAAGCCTCTAAGGAAATGGAAGGAAGGCTGCGGCCCACAATCGGTTATCAGCTGGGTTTAAACCCAGAGTCCAAAATACAAGTCCAATGGAAAAATTTAAACAAGCCCACACAAAATAAATACAAGCCCACAAATTAAACAACAAGCCCACACATAAATTATTACAAACCCAAAATAGAAAAATAAAAAGCCCAAAAAATTGGGTTAATTATTACAAGCCCACAAATAAAAAAATTGGAAGCCCACAGGTTGGGTTCTCTCAATGAAATGGGTTTAGGCTTACCTTTTTAGCACAGCCCAGCTGCTCTGATATTGTTGCAAAAACCCAGTTGGGTTTTGGTTCTTTTCCTTGGTGGCGTCCCAGCAGAGGAAAAACAGGTTCAGAATCAGCAGGTCCAACAGCAAATGAAGTGAAGCAGATGCAGATGCAAATGCTATGAAATGAAATGCAAAAATAGCTAAGAAAAACACAGATAAAACACAGCACCAATCCCCGGCAGCGGCGCCAAAAACTTGATAGGCTTGGAAAAGGGTATAGAATTTATCCCCGGCAGCGGCGCCAAAAACTTGGCAGGTCCGGACTAGTGTATAAAAATGATGCGATGAAAACGGGCCTACAGTAATACCGCAAGTGCACGGTTGTCGGTTGTAGCTCGTGCAAGTACGGGTCGATCCACAGAGATCGGGTGTGTTTCGGAAGCGTTTTAGCTAATTGGGTTCCTAGATTTGCTTTGGGCTTAGAAGCCTTTTGGCTTAAATTGGACCTTGAGTGCTAATGGGTTTGAATGCCCTTTGAATGAATTGGGCTTAGTGGGTTTGTTAAAGATAAACTGAACTGAGCTTGGGCTCAGTTATCTTTGAAGTGCAAATGGGCTTTGGTTCTAGAAACTGGATTGAGCTTTGGGCTCAACAGTTCAACTATGACTTGGGCTTAACAGTTCACTTGTGAGTTGGCTTAACAGTGAACTAGGCTTTGGAAGTGAACTGAACTTTGGGCTCAATTGGTTAGGCCTTTAGCCTTTGGTTTCACTAAATTGGACTTGGGCTCAGGAGTGAAGTGAGCTGTGGCTGGACTGAGTGAACTGTGGGCTAGGGGTGGAAACAGCAGTGGAGCTGCAGCAGAAGCAAGAGAAAGAAGTGGCAGCAACAGCTGCAGCAGAACAAGAGCTGCACAGCAAGGGTAGCAGGTGCAGGAGAAATAGCTGCACAGGTGACAGAGAATGCAATGTAGCACAAGTAACAGAAAAGGAGTAACAGCAGGGGAAACAAACAATGCAGAGCAATGAAAGAAAAACTAAACAGCAAAAACAAAACAATCAGTGAACAAAAGCAAAACAAAGCAAAAGCAACAGAAAACAACACAAGAATGAACCAAGACCTAAGGCCAAGGGCAGGGTTGTGGAGAAACTGACATGAAGCAATACTAAGGCAGCATACATGCAAACAGGAGGTATACTAAAAGAATGGAAGAGAACTAGCTTGCTATAAGCACTAGTTTCTCCCAATGCACAACCAATACTACAACCTAAGCATACAACAAGAATGGCAAGAAAATCAGCTTGCTATGAGCACTGATTTCTTGCCATTGCACAATTAGTTCAAAGCTTCACAGATGTATCTAGCCTAGCATTCCTTCAAATGACAGTGAAGTTAAACATGACAGTGACAGGAGCAACAACAAACATGATCACAACTAACTGAACTAACATTGAACAACATTGAAATACTAACAGTGATTAATTTAACCTAACATGATATTTAACACATTAACATTAACAGTGCATTAACAAAAGCACATTTAACAGTAACAAGAAAGTAACAAAGCAACATTAACAATGGCAAGAGATTAACAGTTGAAAGTGAAAATTAACAGGAACAATTAACAGTGCAGGAACAATTGAAATTAACCTAACCCAAATTGGGTGGAAACTTGGCTAGTCCAAGAACAAGTTTTTCATTCTCTACAGATTCCCTTTTATAGCTTACACAAAAAATCCTAATTTCACAAAACCCTAAATTTGCAGACCCTAACTTTTGGGGAAAATCGAATTCGACATACCCATGTGTAAATTGGCTTCGACCCATGCTTTGGGTATGTCCCCTCTGCTCTTCTGAAGCTTTTCCAGCCCTCAATTGTGTCTTCTCCTTGCTGTTGGTGAAACCCTAGCTTCTCACTGTTCTAGCTTGTAGCACCTAGTTAGATGCTAGAAACGAGACAAGGGAGAGACTTGGGATGGAGTGGTGATGTACGGTGTGGTGTGGTGGTGGTGTAAGCGACAGCGGCAGAGAGTGGAGGTGGTGGAGTTGCAGGCTCTGCAACTGTCGGGTGTTTGTGGTGAACTGGTTTTGGGAAGATGAGAAGGAAGAGCTCGATGGGATTAGGATTAGGGGTTGTTTGGTTGGGAATAGGGTATGTGTTGCTATGGTGTGAGGCAGAGACTTCAAGTTCGATATTTGCGAAGCTTAGATGTTGGATCATTGGATCTGAGTGGAATCGAACGGATAGATGGAAGGATGTGTGAAGCGACCGTCGGATTCTGAGGTGCAACGAAGTTAACGGCACCAGATGGAGTTAGGTGCTGTAGTGTAAGGCGGAGATATCAAACTTTGATGCACAGCAAGGGAGCGACCGTTGGATTCAACTACCATCTAATCTGAAGGCTTGGAATTTCAGCGCTGTGGTGCTTGGCAGAGACTTCCGATTTTGATGCTCTATGAAGGAGCGACCGTCGGATGCTCCCGAGAACTGATCTGATGGCTGAGAACGGAGGCGCTTTTGTGTGTAGAAAATGAGGTTGTGCGCACCATTCTTCGCGGCTTCCTTGCGTAATTTCTCCCGGCTTTTCACTACTTTTCTGCTCTTTCCGCTCCACGACTCATCCGAACTTTATTTATTACCTAAAAATGCAAAATTAATTAATAAAAATATTTATTCTTGAAAACAATGAAAATACAGAATATGGGATAAAATGTAGAATTAATGCGCAAAAGATGAGTTAAAATGCCAACAAAAAGGGATAAATATATACAATATTTGGCACTCATCATAGCTCTCTATTCTCTTCCCCAACTCTCCATCCCCTTCTCTATGATCCCATCCACCTATTTATACTCCTTAGACTCATTTAATCACGCCATGATTCTCAATATTCTTCATTGAACTCGGCAGTAAAGAAAATATTTTGGGAATATTTTATTCCCTGATTTAGCTTCTCAAGCGTTTCTACAGATGCAAAATCTCCTCATTTATCTTTTTCAAGGTCCAAAGTGTTGCTAGAGTCATCATACATGAGCAGAACACGTTTAAATTCTCCAAAACTCATGTAATCCCGTGAACTGTCCCTCTCATGCACGTGCTGCCCTGATTTCTTCTCACGGATTTTTCATCCAAATTTGATAGACCAAAACACTTGTAATAGCTTTGTATCTGTCCCAGGAACAATCCCATAAATTTTCAGCCATTTAGTCTCCCTATACCACCTCCAAATCCTTGATTGAAATATGACAGTGAATAAAAAGTTTTTCCCATACCCCCAAACTTAAATCTAACATTGTCCTCAATGTTCTAAAGATAAAATTAAAAATATGAACAAGGAGAAACTGTTACCACTTGAAGCAAAAGAGTTAAGGAAAGATATTACCGTGTTGCATGAGCATGGGTTACCTCCCAAGAAGTGCTAAGTTTAAAGTCTTCAGCCAGACATCGGAAGGAATTAGTCACCTCATAAAATCATATAGAAGTAGTCGGAATAACTGTGGGTCATCTGGATCAAAAAGTATTACCCACAAGAATAGGAAACTGCAACAGACCAAAAAGATACCGAACATAACCTTTTTTAAGACAACTACATCTAGTTGTGGCTCAGGTTCAGGTTCTATAACTGGGTCTAGATAACAGGTTTTCATCGGTTGGATTTCCTCAAAGCTAAGATCCGGTTCAGGTATTAGAGTCTGGAAAAACTCAACTAAGAACTTAGAAGCATATAACAACAACCTGAATAATTGGGGATCCTCTAAGTCAATTAGATTTGACTCACACAGCTGACCACAATGAAAGAGGTGGTCTTCCTTAAGAAAATGTGTCGACCCTAATATCCTAAAGTGATTAGCTTTAGTCTCAAAACTTAACAACCGACACATCTTAAAATCAAAAGTTCCCACAATTGGAAGAAAAGTTTTTGGTGGGAAAACAAAGTCAATCTTGGTATCATAGCCTGGGTTAACCACATCAACCATAGGATGGGTTTCTAACAACTGAGCTTCTTTCTGGACATCATTAGGTTCGGGAAAACGTGTATGAAGATAATCTTGTAAGATGGTTGAGGCACAAATGTCAAGTCCTACAGGAGGGTACTTTCTAAGAGTTAAAAGCACACGGAGAATGATAATCACCCCCAAACTTAGAGTTTTCTGTGTCTCTAGAAAGACTAGTCACAACTTCCCTAATTTCTAGGTCATCAGATTCCTGGAAATGGTCAATAGATTCTTCTAAGTTGGGTTCATCCTCACTCATTTCTACGAGTTTATCATCTTCTAAGACTAGTGTTTCTAAATCGCTAGATTCTAAAACAGTATTCTCAGGGTAAACTCTTTCCTCTAAACCATCATCATAATCATATAAAGGATTATCAGAGAAAGTTTCCTATAAAGGCTCATCAACTAAGGTTTTAATCATAGTTAGCTCCTCCGATTCACTGATAGGCACATCAAATAATGGATTATCCAACATACTGCGGGCTAAAGGATCATAAACTACATCGTCTAAAATGGTGGTATCTCTAGTCAAATCCACATCCTTTTGAATAGGTGAATAATTATTAAAATTATTTGGATTTGTACTAGAAATAACACGATCATTATAAAGCTCAACCGGAGTAACAAATTCCTGATCACTATGCCTACATATTTCATGTTCTTCATCAATACTGTCGTCATCATAATCATCACTATAATAACATGAAAATGATCGAACCTTATCAAAACAAGTAGTGTTACCAATTCTAACCTCGTCATCTTGATTATGTGAATGAAAACTATTCTTATTTTCGAGGGTGGTATTGGGAAAACTACACTGGAATTTAAGACTATCCTGAGCAAGTTTTTCCACAATCCTATTTGTATTCTCAGTAAATTGCTTGAGGGTCTCTTCTAGAGATAACTTAGTTGACCGCTCTACGGACTCTTCTGGGAGAAGAATATTATAAGTCTTTTTCATAAATAACTTCCGTGTTGACTCATTGAAACTCCTGAGAGACTTTTCTAGAGAAATAGAAGGATTTTTTTGCTCGTATAACCTGTGGGTATGTGGATAGTAATTGGGATCACAATGGTATGGACCATAACCTTCAAAAGTTTCGCGTTCCCAATCACTATTCACACTATGGTCATAAAAAGGATAATGTCCAAGCTGCTCAGTCGGATACTCATTGTATTGGCTATTATAACACCAGTTCGACATCCTAACTGCAAGGGAATTCTAAAAAAACACAAAGAAGGCTGACTCGACCACAACAAGCCTATTTTATCTAGCAAACAAAAAGCATGATGGCTCCACTTAGATTGTTTCTAGACCAGCTTCTATTCTTCGAAAGGGAATTCGTTACAATTTAAGTAAACCCCTCTGGAATCAATCCGAGTCAAAGTAAGTTGAATAGAGGCGAGGGAAGCTGCGTGGAGGTTTGATACCCAAGACCTCACCGCATTACAAGGCGGCGCAGTCACGCATTCAACTCACTGAAACCATCATGAACTTCGAAGTATGCTTAAAAGAGTAACCGATATTTTTCGAATGACTTTCCTATTAAGATCGTTACCCTATCGGTCTCGTTCTAGTCCAAATTTTAAGGCTTAGGTTCGCGTAGGTTACGTGTTCCTAAGGCGGGCAAGAAGGAAACGGTGATGAAATCCGAGTCCTTATCTTGATTTCGCCAAGCCTTGCCCTTTACTAGAAAATTAAATCCGATTTCAGGTCCTCAACATATAGGCATACAAAATCATCCAGTAAACCCGCTGACAGGGGATTCGCGGGTGTTTAGAATTCTTACCTCCTGTTCCAGACGGGGGATGAACCGTTGAAGTCGACTCGGTCCACGACTCCTATGTCATTACGAACCCGAGGGGCCGAAGCGATATCGTAATCGCCGTCCTTCCCTGTGCAGTTTATATTTAAAACTACCCTTCCGTAGGGTTTAAAAAAAAATAATGTCCAATGTCCAAAAATAAAGTCCAAAAAGAAAAAAGGTCCAAAAATAAAAATATTACAAAAATATAACCCTAATTACAGTTTCTAAAAAAAAAAAAATTATTTACAAAATCTTCTTCACTCCTTTTGGATTCCTCCTTTCTTTTGTTCTTTGGCTTCGCAATTGTTTACAGCACTTTCTCCCCTTTTTTTAGCTTAGCTCCAAATCTGAAAGCAAATAAGAAATACCAAAACGCATAAAAAAGAACAAAAATAATAAAAAGAAAAAGAAAACCTAAAAACAAATCCGCGTCGGCGGCGCCAAAAATTGATGGTATTTTCAATGATGTTGTAGTAAGATGATTCGTTCACTCAGATTTGTTGAGAATTTGTTTTAAGACTTAATAAAGAAAATAAGGAAAAATATATATACACAATTTGTCACAAGATGAAGAGACGATGAGACACGGGATTCCACTACTTTTCATATTGTTATGGTTCAGTCATTAACTCTAGACAATATAGCTCAAACAAAAGAAGTTGTGACTCTAGTTCTTTGCCAAAAATAGGTTTCGTAAAATATTATTTGTAAGTTAAAAGCATGACGCATCTGAAGTATTTAGAACTAAGCATGCGGCATCTAACAAAATAATAAATAATTAATATAAATCATAAAACAATTAAACCTATGCAAAAAGTCAATAAAAGAATTAATTCATTTACCAAAATCATGAAAAGTTCCTTCCTCCGTTGTCCCAGTGATGAGGTCTAGCTCTGCATGGTGAAAACACACTCAAAGGAATTTTCCATTGCTCAAAAAGGTGTTTACAAGGAGACAAGGTATAAAACAGGGCCTTTGTAACAGTTATAATTATTACAGATACAACAATAAACTGTTACTGACGCTGAAGCTTCTACGACTGTCATTATGTGTCGCAAGCTATACGACGCACGACTAAGCGTCGTTGTCACTGTTGGAAAACGACTATCTTTGGAAGTCTGTTCTTCGTGTTCTACAGCAGCAGAAAAATATTCTCTGCAACTCGTCCAATCTCTTCTCTGTAGCTCTCTATTCTCTTCCCCAACTCTCCATCCCCTTCTCTATGATCCCATCCACGTATTTATACTCCTTAGACTCATTTAATCACTCCATGATTCTCAATATTCTTCATTGAACTCGGCAGTAAAGAAAATATTTTGGGAATATTTTCTTCCCTGATTTAGCTTCTCACGCGTTTCTACAGCTGCAAAATCTCCTCATTTATCTTTTTCAAGGTCCAAAGTGTTGCTAGAGTCATCATACATGAGCAGAACACGTTTAAATTCTCCAAAACTCATGTAATCCCGTGAACTGTCCCTCTCATGCACGTGCTTCCCTGATTTCTTCTCACGGATTTTTCAGCCAAATTTGATAGACCAAAACACTTGTAATAGCTTTGTATATGTCCCAGGAACAATCCCATAAATTTTCAGCCATTTAGTCTCCCTATAACACCTCCAAATCCTTGATTGAAATCTGACAATGAATAAAAATATTTTCCCGCCAATTTGAAAATTTGAATTTGAGAAGAAAGTCACCCCTTATCCAGTGGTCGCCCCTTATCCAGTGGTCGCCCCTTATCCGTTGCTGGAGTCCGAATAACATATGTCCTCCGGGGTGCCTTTAACAACTTTTTGAGCCGAATTTTCCATCAATATTTATTTCCAAAAAATACCTACAAACACACAAAACACCATAATAAGGACGAAAACAAGTACTAACAATACGAAACATTGAGGACAAGTTAGACACATAAATGCGTCTATCAAGATCTCTCGTGGTTTTTCAACACAAGCGACTTTGATGGTGGACCAGTAATATTCGGTGATGGAAGTTGCTACTACATAAGCAAGAAGGGGACGATCAAATTACCTGGCGTTCCTGAAATTCATGATGTAATATACGCTAAAGGTATGGTTGTTAATATTTTTTCTGTTAGTAAAATTTGTGACAAAGGCCATAAGGTTGTCTTCAATGCTAATGGATATAACTGAATATGTGGGGGTATAACAACCACACCCAACAATTCGTTTGGAAATCTGAGAGGACTTACTCCAATATACTTTCTAGAGAATCAACTAGACAGTCAGACTCAATCTAGAGAAAAGTATATACAAAAGTTTAATATCTCTAACTCTTAATTCAATCTGTAATCAGCAAATAGAAATTTACGAGCCTGATGGAATATCAGAGAAGTAACTTGAACGGTACCAAAGACCAATGTTCAAATTTCAATCAACAACCAAAGGTTGGATTTCCTAATTGACCAATACAACGCGCACAACCTGTGATATTTCAATTATATAACAAAATATAATGCAGAAAAGAAATAAGACAGACACCATAATTTTTTTAACGAGGAAAACCGTAAATGCAGAAAAATCCCAAGATCTAGTCCAGATTTGAACACCACACTGTATTAAGCCGCTACAGACACTTGCCTACTACCAATGAACTTCATACTGGAATGTAGTTGAACCCTAATAAATCTCACACTGATTCAAGGTACAGTTGCGTTCCTTATGTCTCTGATCCCAGCAGGATATTACACACTTGATTCCCTTAGCTGATCTCACCCACAACCAAGAGTTGATACGACCCAAAGTCGAAGACTTGATAAACAAGTCTGTCTCACACAGAAAAGTGTATTGGTATAGATAAATCTGTCTCCCACATAAATACATATGAGTTTTGTTCCGTCTTTTGATAATTCAAGGTGAACATGAACCAATTGATAAACCGGTCTTATATCCCCGAAGAACATTTCTAGTATTATCAATCACGTCACAATAATCTTAATCGACTAGCGAAACAAGATATTGTGGAATCACAAACGATGATGTTTATGATTACTTTTATCTTTCCTATCGGAGATATTAATCTCGAGTCAATTATTCCAATTTTACTCAACACGATAGAAGATGCAAGATCAGATCACGCAACTACAAAGAAAATAGTTGGGTTTGGCTTCACAATCCCAATGAAGTCTTCAAGTCATTAACCTACGGGGTCTCGAGAGAAACCTAAGGTTAAAGGAGAATCGAGTCTAGTTATGCGACTAGTAAAACACACAAATGTGGGGATTAGGTTTCCCAGTTGCTAGAGTTCTCCTTTATATAGTATTCAAATCAGGGTTTCCAATCTTAGTTACCTTGGTAACAAAGCATTTAATATTCACTGTTAGATGAAAAACATGATTCAACCAAGCTTGTTACACACAAATGAAATGTACCCTCATTTAGGTTTATGTAACCGTACCTAAACGTGTACACCATGTTGGTTCAATAATAGTTAACCGAGGTTAGCCATATGAATTATCTCATATCAACCTCGTTCATCTTAACCATAACAAGTTCAAATGACTCAAATGAAACTAGTTAAAGAGTTGTTCAATTGTTATATTCTCATAGAATTATACAAGAATATAATTGAAGCAAAATCGGTTTGATTCACTCAAATCAATTCATGAACATTATAGCCACGGTTTGCAAAGATTGCATTTCTTATTTTATAAACATTCAGACATGAACCTTACGCCAGTACGCAGACGTGTGCGCATACTTAGGTTCCCGGATTTCTCAAGACAATAGGTACGCATACGGGTATGTATACTATGGTTCCGGACATGGATTACATATGTGCAAGAGTACACAACATGATATATCCAATAATGGTTAAGTGTTCTAAACTCTTATTTCAATCATTGAAACTTTCTTAGAGGATGGCAATAGTCGTTTTCACATATTATTAGCATAAAAGCAATTTTCAAGTTATTGAAATAATCATAACGAAACATTCCAAGTTTACATCAGATGATTGTATCACACAAACCATGTAAGATGTTGCTCGGAAATTTTCACATGATCATCTTTTGACTTGCGTCAAGAATATAAGATGAACTTGGTCGAAGCGAAAGCTTGCCAACACATATTCCGAGAAGCGAGTAAAACTTAGCTCGAAATCTCAAATGTGTATAATAGAAAATTATGGTAACACGACTTATGTCTCAATATAGGAGATAGAGTAGAAATAAACTTTCCAAATGATAGATGATTTTCAGTCTCCACATACCTTTTGTCGATGAAGTTCCACAAGCTCTCCTTAGTAGTTATTCATCTTCAAATGATGAACGTCGTGAAGTCTAAGGCTCAACTACACAATCTATGTCCTAGTCCGAGACAGCTATAAGTAGACTAGAAATCAAGACTTATATTTTTGATAACTAATAATGACAAACATGCTTTAGATAGCAACGCATGCGAGTTCGACCGAGCAGTGCTCTAAAAATCCCCCCCTTTGTCAATTTTAGTGACAAAACTTTATTACATATGGACTACAAAATAAATAAACTTTGTAGGTTCTCATCCAAATGCTTGATCTCCTTGGCATCTTCAACAAGACTCGAAATCTTCGTCACTTCCAAGTACTCCATGATCCTAAACGTGCTCAACTCAGCATCACAGTTGTTGAAGATCCATAGCAATAAAAATGATAAAACAAATGCTCTCAATCATTGTTATACAATATCATAGTATCATTACACAACATCAAAGTTCAATTTATCACAACTTTGACAACAATACTATGGTGATATGTATCACTCCCACTTAGTCAATACTTCATCTCAACATGAAAATCACTCCCCCTTATATAATGATCCGTAAACCATATGCATTTTTAGTATGAAACTATATATTAATTCTGTCCCTTTTTGTCTATATAAATTGGTAAAGGTATGAAAATTAGTGGGATCCTCATGACATTTTCATAGAGATACTTCATGACCAAAAGAGAATAACATACCAACTTATTTAGATGCAATTATATAGCCGAAGCTAAATGCATTCATCAAGGAGTTTATAAAGATACAAGATAACCCCTACAATATTCCACGGCCGCACTCCCCACAAAGATTTGGCATTTAAGAAAAAGTTCAAAACTAACTCTCCCCCATAAAATGTCATTCCCGAAAGAAAAACAAGAGCGACCTTACTTTCACAAGGTATAACAAAGACGTGCAGATTGGATATCTAAATATCTTCCTTAGGGGGAGTATTTGCTTTGTTATTATAATGTCAACATCGACATTTTCAAGGATTATATGTAAGCAGTTTACTGTGCTATTGAATCGGGAACCAAGCGTATGTGTAATGAATTCTTGTAATTTGTTTATCCATATGATGTAAGAGTTTTATCACTAAAATTAACAAAGAGGGAGATTGTTAGAGCATTAGTCGGTTGAACCCACCAAGTGTTGGTATGTCAACTTTGGTTGCCATATTTTAGTGAATCAAAACTCATGTTAAGAGTCGCTTGAATATGTACTAGAGTCAACTTCGTATAGGTTAGCTTGAAAGTATTAGGATATGAGAGATTACAAGTATTACGAAGTCTTGAAGATGTGAAGAAGCAAGGAGCTACAACGACAACAATCATCCTTCCACTTGAGGTTAGTGATATTTGACTTGAACTGTTTCATTCCCTGACGTATCTTTCAAGTCGTGCATCTTGAAAACAAAACTGCGAAGCATATTTGAACTCTAGATAGACATAGTATTAAGGAATACAATACGAGGTGTATTGCTTAACCATTAAACTTTGTAGATAAGACATCGCCATAATCATTTGAATGCTATTGTGAGTATGTATGGGTATGAGGTGAGGATTTCATCCTACGGAACAATGTTTTACATGTGTTCTAAGGAAGTAAGTTCATAAACTTGTTTGTGAACCGAAAAGGAAATTTCCAGGCATTATTGGTTTTGTTATTCATTGCACATCTTATGAACAACCTATATGTGTGATTGAGTATAACTGTTCACGACTTGTTTGTGTTCTTGGTAGAACTATTCACAAAGGCCTGACTTATGTATTGGTATGACTTTTATTAGTGAAACCAATCTTAAGTTATCACCTGAGATGGTATGATCGGGTTTGTGATTTTATGTCTGACCAAATATAGGAGAGGGAACCGATCCTAGTAAGAGGTGTAGTACATCACAAAGGGGAACCGATCCTTGTATGAGGTGCATCAAGGTTTATAACAGAAAGGGGAACCGATCCTATGAACATGTGCAACATGTTTTTATGCAAAGGGGAACCGATCCTATGGACATGTGCAACACATATAAGTTAGATACCATATATATGTGGGGAACCGATCCTAGTACCTGGTCAACCGAATTTTGGAAAGCTAGTGTGACTATGAACAATACTCACATGGAAGGTAGAACCGAAACTTGTTTTGGTAGAACCGATAAACCCATGATTGTGATTGAATGTTATTTGATCAATCGCATAGTTCTTGAAAGTCAGATGAACCAATTCTAAACTTGTTTGGAAGTGTGGCAAATCGGTTTCAAGGTTGTAAGTGTGAAAGAGAACTTACAAAGTAAGGATGTCTACATACTTTGAACACGTGCTATGAATGTTTATTATTTAATTATTCAAAGTTATTCCTTAATAGCTAAGGGAAGAGAATCCCAGGATCAAAACATAAATAAGTTAAAAATATTTTAATTAAGGTATTTAACTTCATTTTGTAGGGAAATAAGAATTAGTAATGTGCATTTACTAATTAGAGATTTTCCGAGAGATTTCGATCATTATTTTTGGACAGAGCATTTCCAAGAACTATGAAAACAGAATTTGTGCTTTAATGAATATCTTGAGAATATTTTCTGTTTGGGAAATTCCTTGGTGTCCAAACTTCCTTGTCTATAAATACTTGAAGTTTGCATTTCTACCAAACTAATCCTTCGTAACAACAAGCTTCCTTTTTGTTGTGTTATTACTAGTGTAGCCGCCTATTCGGAGAGTAGAGTAACCTAATTAGGCGAAATCTCGTACGACCACTCATTTTAAAGTCTTATTTGGGATTGAGAAGATCTAGCGTGTACCGTTGGTGGGAAACTAGATAATTGCGGTTTATCTTTTGTTTTCAATGATTTGATTGACTAACGGTGGTTGAACTTTGATTGCACCTAGTTTTTTTATGCTTGGGAATCTTCTCTTCTGATATAATATTCACTCAAACTAGTTCAGAGTTTCGACATGGATGTTTAGACTGTTGTTAGTTCTAAAGACGATCTTGTGATAATCCATTGTTAACAGACTTCATTCTGTGCGTGATTGAGCACAAGAGATTCAAGTGATTGTGTGCAGGTTATTATTGAAGATCTAAGAAGATTTGAAGACGAAGAAGATATTGAAGATTTCTGATTTGTGGGTTCATAATCTTTGGTGTGCACAATACTTGTTTCGGTAAAAGAGGATCTAATTAATAATCGGTTTATCCTTGTGATAGATTGGATTGATTAATTGAGTATATCGGCATCAACAAGATTCTTTGGATTAATAGTATTGTTGGCTTTATCTTAAACGATTACTTCGATAATTGAATATAAGAAAGATCTAAGGACCTGACGAAGGAGTTTATGTTAAGATAAACAGAAGAGCCTTTGTCCAACTCATATCACTTGGTTGAAGAGAGTTGATACCAAACAGATTTGTTGTTCCTTTACTATTTGGAATACGAACCAAAGGAATTGTTCCAAGTACGTGATTAAGGTCGGAGGCGTGGGAATACAGACGGAACTAGGTGAACTATAGGTTTAGGTGCTTGGTCTCAACTATACGAAGTTAGGTGTAATTTTGTGTAGCGGTTTAATCCTGAGAGTATTCAACTATGGACAAGGTCCAGGGGTTTTTGTGCATTTGCGGTCTCCTCGTTAACAAAATCTTGTTGTGCCATTTACTTTATATTTCTGCATTATAATTGTTTTATTACAATTAAAGTAAATTACACAAACGTCAATTCCTATTTACTTGATAAGTGAATCCTATTGTGTTTGGTTAAGTCCGAACCTTTTTATCAAGTAACATACTTCGTTGTTGTATAATTGTCTCGATCTCGTATCCATAGAAGATCACATGAAGTGTGAACCGATTAGTTGTATTGTCTCGACTCAGTCCATAGACAATCAGTTTCGGAGAAAGGACTTATAGGTAGGAAAAGTTTTAGCTTGAGGTATATTTGGGTACCTTCGCCTTTTTAATTGGTATCAGAGCAGGCAAACACGAAAAGATCTAACAATCTGTGTTTGGTGCGATCCAACCTATAAGAATGAATCTAATGAGTGATTCAGTTAACGTATGCCAAGATAATGAGAATAAGATCTCAAAGAAAACCAATGGAAATTGGCCTCGAAAGTCTTTTCGTAAATCATAGAAAAAGTCTTTGACTATTAACTTGATTGGGAGTCAGGTTACTGATCAGAAAAAAATGAGTTCGAAACTCAAGAGAAATGTTTTGGATCCTACTCCAATTCCTAGTGAAAAATCCTCTGAAAAGAGATTCGATTCACTAGTCTTCCCAAGTCCTAAATTTCGAAAGATGTTGGAAAAAATTTTCAAACATGTTGAAAAATATTCAGAAAAGGGAAAGATCATTGACAATATAGATGATGTCACATAACTTATTGTTCAACTAAATGTAAGAATATGTGAAGGAAAGCGAGAAACACTTAGTCTTCAAAATAATCTGGCAGATTATATGGAACAAAAACTGGGCTTGTGCAAGGAAGTTCATCATTAGACTACAGAGTGTGAAATTCTTACTCATTCGCTGGAGCATTCACAGATAAGGAATAAGGTTCTTATTGAGAAACTTCTTACTGTAACATGTCAAGAGGTATATCTAAACAAATGTTTAGAAAAGGACTTCCAACAAGGAATGAATACCTCGAGAGCGCGCATAGAATGTCTTGAACATGAGACATTAGCATACTTCCGACTGGCAGATCTAGATCATACGGGTTCAAGTTCAAAGAACATACCATCCTGGCACAAGATGTAATTAAGAATATTGCATCTAGCAATTTTCCTAACCAAAGGATATGATCAAAACCCGAGAAAAGGGACACAATAATGCTCCTAAGAAAAAGGAGGAAGAATCTCCTTTAAAGGTATTTGATGAGGAAGTTCCTCATCCTAATGCTTAATCGCATTAGAATGTGCATCCTTATGTTTGCCCAATCTTCGGATATAAGGAATCACATATACCTGGGCAATCAGAATCCTACGAACATCTCTTATTCAATATAGAGAGAATACACAATCTATCTTAAGTATACTTTAATCATTCTTATGTGTAGAAAGGTTATCTTACAACAACTTGTGTAAAGAGGATTTGAGTGGTTATTTTGAAGTATCTCTTGATACCGATTTTGGAGATAATTTCTCTAGAGAATATTTTGTTTCTGTAACACATTAGATGCGAAAATCTTTTCAAATCTTGTCAGAATTATTTATTTAAGGCTGATATCTTTGTTTGGAATATGTTAAAGGTATTTCAGGTATTTGTACTCAACGTGTCTGAGAACTTATACAAAAGGATGTATTCTCAAACCAGATCTCAAGCACAACTTATGAAAGCCTTGAGTGGAATGACTTATAAGGAAAGTGTTCATCTTGATAATACCTTCAAGAAATCTGGTTGCGAAAATATCAATGATGAAAAGGAAGATGTGACTCATCTCCTTGTCCAAAACAGTTTGGATGCTAAGATTGATATTATCAATCTACAACAAGTCCTCCTCAGTACCATCGAGACTCATCATAGACAGGCAACATTACTAAGAACTGTTATCCGTAGCCAAAGGAAACTAGTTAAACTTGGAATCGGTAATAGGGAGTATGCTCGGAATATTAATCGAAAGGTTAATGCTTTAGCCTGTGAACATAACCAAGGTACTGTGTGCAAAATCCGAGATATCATTCGAGATGTTGTTGATGAAGATCCTGAAAAATTTGAGGAAATTGAAGATGATCTTTGAAAAACACCTATCTGATGGTTAATAGAGATTAAGTTATTTGTTGTTTTACTTAATCTAGAAAAATAGACATCAATTTTTGATTTCTTTCATTGTTTGTATTGGTATATTATGAATAAAATTATTTGATTTATAATTTTTCTTGTGATAGTTTTCAGTTTACATAGCCTGTGCTTGGATGCTTTTATCTTATTGCTATGTATGTTTATGGGATGTCTGATTTCGGTTTCACTACCTTAATATTCTATCTCATATATTGTGAACCCTTGTGGTTTGGGTGACTTTTTGATTTAGCAGGATTAAGTTCTAGCCCATGTTGGTATGCTTTATCAAAGAATCATGAGGGGTTCTGGTAGAAACAATATGTGAAAAAGTCATAATATGTTAAATCGGTTTTGGTTTAGCATAAAAGCATATGTGTTTCGACGGTTTTCAACTTTTGCTTGCAATTGTTAAAATAGATTTTCAACCTTTCTCTGGTAAAGGTTGGTTGTTGTTATTCTTTTGTTTTTGTATAAGGATGACAACATGATGATATTTCGATATCGATTCTCCCTGGAAGAAGATGCAATCATATTGGAGAAGTGGATGCGAAATTTGAGGTAACAATCTTGTTAGTTAATTGTTTTCCTGTTTAAGAAAAGCCTGAGTTTATATCATATATATTTATTGCTTTTGCTTAACAAAAGTTTGGTTCAATTGATGTTTATTCCATGATGTGTGTGTGGATGTGTGTGATTCAATTGGTTCCGGTTAAAAAAAACTATTGTTATCTTGCTTTATTGTGTGGTATCAATTGTTTAGGCTTACAAAATTTCGGTGTAATTGCGGTATTTTAATGCTTATGTTGTTTCAATTGCTTCCGGTTGAGGTGAATAATTATGCAAGTTGATTTATGTTGGTTTGTATGAATTATTTATGTCTTAACGAAATAAAAGGTGTATGTGATGAGTTATTTAGTCCAATTCGATTCCAGATAATAGAAACTAAGTTAATTCTGATCTTAGTTAGACTTATCGAAGTGAGGTTTCGGTTATTCAAGTCTAATCGAATGCCTTAACAAGAAATTCTAGTTAACTAACCTAATACTTGTCTTGTTTAAAATTGAAAGGTCTAATTTTATGGATAATTAGAACCTGATGAGAAAAATAAAGTTATCTTTATTTTGGTCTTATCGAATTAAACGGTTGTTTTTGAAAAATCGGTTTAGCAAAGGGACTAAGGTGCTTAATTGATTTTTGTTTTGCTAAACTAAATTGGAAAAATTGTTTCGGACAATTGTTTCCTTGGTAACATATCAAACTAAAACTACTTGTAGTTTCGGTTTTGATATTGGTTATCAGAACATGATGTGTGGAACCCTCGTGCCTAACTCTACAGGTTGCAAGTCTATTTTTGAGATTTGTAAGATCCTTTTCGTGTTGTCCTTTATTTTTCGTTTCTTTGTCATTTTGTGACAAAAAGGGGGAGAAATATATGGAGTAAACAAGTGATACTGGTATTGATTTTATATTGATTGGTATCGCTAAGGAAAAGAACATTGGTGCTTAAACGTTTTATCTAAACGAAAGAGTGAAAGCACAGACTAAGGGGGAGTAACATGCCATATGAAGTGGTATAACAAAGACGTGTGGATTGACTATCTACCTATCTTACTTAGGGGGGGGGGGGGTATTTGATTTGTTATTATAATGTCAACAACGACATTTTCAAGGATTGAATGTAAGATGTTTATTGTGTTGTTGAATCGGGAATCAAACGTATGTGTAATGAATTCTTGTAATTTGTTTATCCATATGATGTAAGAGTTTTGTCACTAAAATTGACAAAGTGGGAGATTGTTAGAGAATTGCTCGGTTGAACCCACCAAGCGTTGGTATGTCAAGTTTGGTTGTCATATTTTAGTGAATTAAAACTCATGTTAAGAGTCGCTTGATTATGTACTAGAGTCAACTTCGTATAGGTTAGCTTGAAAGTATTAGGATATGAGACATTACAAGTATTGCGAAGTCTTGAAGATGTGAAGAATCAAGGACCTACAACGACAACAATCATCCTTCCACTTGAGGTTAGTGATATTTTACTTGAACTGTTTCATTCCCTAACGTATCTTTCACATCGTGCATATTGAAAACAAAACTGCGAAGCATATTTGAACTCTAGATAGACATAGTATTAAGGAATACAATACGAGGTTTATTGCTTTACCATTAAATTTTCTAGATAAGACATCTCCATAACCATTTGAATGCTATTGCGATTATGTACGGGTATGAGGTGAGGATTTCATCCTAGGGAACAATGTTTTACATGTTTTCTAAGGAAGTAAGTTCATAAACTTGTTTGTGAACCGAAAAGGAAATTGCCAGATGTTATTGGTTTTGTTATTCATTGCATATCTTATGAACAACCAATATGTGTGATTAAGTATAACCGTTCACGACTTGTTTGTGTTCTTGGTAGAACTATTCACAAATGAAAAAGCGGGGGTCTAACAACACCACCCAATATTTAGCTTAGCAATCTGTATGGACTAACTCCGAAACACTTTCTAGAGAATCAACTAGACAGTCAGACTCAATCTAGGTAAAAGTATCTCAAGGAGTTAATATCTCTCGCTTGTTTTAATTTACTCAAGCTAATAGAAATCAGCGAGTCCTAATCAAACACAAGGAATAACTTGAACGGTACCAAAGACCAATGTCCAAGGATCAATCAATGATAATCAACAACCAAAGGTTGGATTAATCTAATTGATGATCTAAACGCACAACCTGTATTATTTCAATTATAAAGATAAACAATATAATGCAGAAACTGAAATAACACAGACACCAGAAATTTCGTTAACGAGGAAACTGCAAATGCAGAAAAACCCCGGGACCTAGTCCAGATTGAATACACATTGTATTAAGCCGCTACAGGCACTAGACTACTCCAAGATAACTTCGGACTGGACTATAGTTGAACCCCAATCAGTCTCCACTGATCCAAGGTACAGTTGTACTCTTATGCCTCTGATCCCAGCAGGATACTGCGCACTTGATTCCCTTAGCTGATCTCACCCACAACTAAGAGTTGTTACGACCCAAAATCACAGGCTTTAACAATAAACAAATCCGTCTCACACAGACAAGTCAATCAAAGGATCAATCTGTATCCCACAGAAAATAAAGTTTTTGTTCCGTCTTTTGATAATAATCAAGGCGAACATGAACCAATTGATAATCCGGTCTTATATTCCCAAAGAAGAGCCTAGATTAATCAATCACCTCACAACAATCTTAATCATATGGTAGCGAAACAAGATGTTGCGGGATCACAAACAATGAGACGAAGGTGTTTGTGATTACTTTTTATATCTTTCCTATCAGAGAAATCAAACAATCTCAAGCCAATCAATATGATTGTACTGTTACGATAAAAGAAGCAAGATTAGATCACACAACTACGATAAAAGTATTATCGGTCTGGCTTCACAATCTAAATGAAGTCTTTAAGTCGTGAACCTAGTTTTAAAAGAAGAAAACCAAAGGTTAAAGGAGAATCGACTCTAGCACGCAAACTAGTATCACACGTAAGGTGTGGGGATTAGTTTTGCAGAGTTGCTAGATGTCCCCTTATATAGTCTTTCAAACAGGGTTTTTCCTTAGTTACAAAGCAATCAATATTCACCGTTAGATGAAAACCTGATTTAGATTCAAGCTAATATTTCTCAACCGTTAGATCGAAAACTTAGCTTTTTATACACAAATGACTGTACGCTTCTAGGTTTGTTAACCGCACCCAAACGTGTACATTGTTGGTTCAACAATAGTCTAACCAAAAGGTTAACCATATGAGAGTTTCATACCAACCATGTTCTTCTTCACCATAACTAGCTCAAATGACTCAAATGAACTAGTTAAGAGAGTTGTTCAATTGCAAGGAAATCTTATGTAACTACACAAGACACAATTGAAGAAAAGATGATTTGATTCACTCGAATCGGTTTATGAACTTTAATAGACACGGTTTGCAAAAGCGTTCCTTAGTTTTTTTAAGATTAAGTTCAGAAATCATCTTTAGATATATAACCTTCTCAAGTTCGCAGACTAGGTTCGCGGACTTAAGACACCGGACAGAGTTTACAAACTCCAGCAGAAATTCTCGGGATGAGAACTTCGCCGGTTCGCATACTGGGTTCGCGGACTTGGCTCACGCAAGTAGTTTGTCAACTCCAGCAGAAATTCTCGGGTTTGAGAACTTTGGAAGTTCACGGACTGAGTTCGCGGACTTGGCACTTGCCATACTTCCGGTTCTCTTGATCAACAAAGTTCGAGAACTTCGGTTCAAGGAATCCATTGGTTATGTAATCTAAACTCTTATTCCAATCATTGAAACATTCTTAGAGGACGTTATATAGTTGTTACACCATTTCTCGTCAAAGCAATTTCCAAAGTGATTGAAACATTCATGAATTTCGTCACTAGGTAAAGATAAACTTGGTCGAAGCAAAAATCTTACTTACACATATTTCGAGATATAGATAGGCGAGGTATACTCGGCTCGAAATATCAAATATGTATAATCTAGTCTATATATATAGCATACGACTTTTGTCTCAAAGAGTAGGAGATAGAATATATAGACTTTTGAGTGACAGATAAGTTCAAGTCTCCACATACCTTTTTGTCGAGAAGTTCCACCGGTTCCTTGAGTAGATATTCTACTTGTATGATGAATCGCCATGAAGTCCTTGAGCTCAACTACACTTACTATCCTAGTCCGAGACTTAGCTATAAGAGAATAGAAATCAAAACTTATAGTTTTGATCACTAACATTGAAAAACATGCTTGAGATAGTAACGCATGAGAGTTTGACCGAGCAGTGCTCTAACAATCTCCTCCTTTGTCAATTTTAGTGATAAAACTATCAATACATATGGAATACAAAAAAGATAATGAAACTTTAGTAGCTCCTATTCCACATGTCTAATCTTCAACATTCCTCAAAATCTTCGTCACTTCAAAGTACTCCAATGATCCCAAAGGTTGTAAGTTTAGCATCACCGTTGTTGAATATCCGTAGCTATAACAATGACAAAGCATCGGTCTCGATCATTGTTATACAATGTCATAGTATTATTACACAGTGTCAAATTTCAATTGTATCACAACTTCAACAATAATACTATGGTGATATGTATCACTCCCCCTTAGTCAATACTCTATCTCACATGAAACCCACTCCCCCTTACACAATGATCCGAAAACCATATGTATTTGTAGTGTGAATTACATATTAATTCTCTCCCTTTTTGTCAATAAAATTGGCAAAGGTACAAGAACGGGATCATAATGAAATTTCCGTAAGAGACATTTCATGACTGAGAGAAAGAAACACACATCATCTTATTTAGATGCAATCATATAGCCGAAGATAATAACATTCATCAAGGAGTTTAAAGATACAAGATAACCCCTCTAAAATTCCACAGCCGCACACCTCTCAAGATATGACCATTAAGCACAAATTCAAAACAACTCTCCCCCATTTGATGTCATTCCCGAAGGAACAACAACGAGCGACCTTAATTTCAAGAGAAAAGAAGGATTTTTATTGGACACCAAAACCATGAGAATGATTTTTATATCCAAAACTCAATCAAATTAATCATAAGTAAATCCATGATTAATTTAATCGGAATATATAATCAAATTAACCACAAAAGTGATCAATTTAATTCATTGTGCTCAACATAAGTAAACTTACGGAGCAACGACTAAGATAACCATACAAGAGAGTGATTGGCTTAATCGTTCATATACTCAACACAAGAGAACTTGTGGAGTAATAACTAAATAACCAAGAGAGTGATTAATTTAGTTCTAAATGCTCAACGTAAAGTACCTCACGGAACAACCAACAAAGCTAATAAAAAATAATCAACTTGGTTGTATCGTGCTCAACATAAGATACATTACGGAGCCTCACGGCAATACGAAAAAGATGAATCAATGAAGATCAATACCGTGGAATACACAAGGATTCATTCTTTTGTACAGGCATATACAATAACAATAATCCTTGGATACAAAATATTTTAACCTATCTTCCGTCAAAGATTGACAATATAGGCTTAACTTTTGTATATGTCAAAAGTCTATTCATCCTTAAATCAATAAACGAATACCAATCACGAACGACTTTACTTTTGACAAAATACGGGACAACATAGTTCACGGAAGTAAACACCAATATCCCATAACAAGTTGCAATATAACAAATCGTAAAGATTAAATACTGCAAACACATCATCCTCCAAATAATTTTAGAATTTAAATCAAAAAACCTAAAAACAAGAAGATGAAAACAATAGCTATGTGTAGTCACAATCATCGCTATTCAAAGCACTAGTTATTCTTCCAACTAAGCCAAAAAGAAGACATACTAGGCTACAATGTATTTGAGAAATTCTTTATCATTCCCGAACTCCTTGTCGTTGATAGACACATTTTTGTGTCTAATTTATCTCGATTCTATATATTGATAGTGCTCATTTTTGTACTTATTGTGGTGTTTTATGTGTGTGTAGGTATTTTTGGCCAATAAACACTTTTGGAAAAATCTGCTCGAAAAGTTGCGCGGGGCACCCCCGGAGGACACTTGCTATTCGGACCTCTCAAATGGATAAGGGGTAACCAATTACTAAGGGGCATCCATTTCCAGGCAGCTGCTAAAGGGAGACAGCACAGGATAGGGGGAGGTCATCTTCATCGTTTTTAAACTCAGAAATTGGTGAGAAAAAATGTTGCAGACGAACCAGAGTTGGGGATTGATTTCGAAGGTGTTTTAGAGAGATTCAATCGCTGAAATTTGTTGGGATGGACGTGATTGAGCATAACAGGCTTGGTATGTGCGCTGGAATCGATCAAATTGGGCTGGATAATCCGAAAAAAGGAAACAGAGGTTGAAGTGAAGACGGAAACTTTGTGGAATTATTTTAGGAATTTCAGGGAGACTAGAGGCGTGAGATTGTTTCCTAAGGTGATATTGTATCTAAGGAAGAGTTTCAGATGATTTGGAAGTCTTAGAAACGCTTATGGAAATCGGCAGCGAAGATTATTGCCGTGGCTTGCACGAAAAGAAAAAGAGAGAATTAATCGTTATTTTTAGGTTTCTGAGCAGTATAAAAGGTGTGTTAGAGTTCCAGGGAAGGTTACCAAGTCATTGGAGCAGTCGCAGAGAAGTTTGTAGCACTACAGAGCTGAGAAGATCAAGTTGCAGGAAAACCCGTGTTTCTGCTGCTGCTGCTGAAGAACAAGCGCTGCAAATAAGAACAACGTCTCAAATTCGTAACGCTGCTACAGTGACTTCTTTGTAAAAGTCAGTCCTTTGTTTTGCAACACCAATACACCGTTGCAAACAATCAGTGTTATGGTTTTTCATCTTTTAATCAACTTTTGAACTATAAACAAATATTTTGAGCAAGTGATTAATATGAGGAGCTAAACCCCATTGCTGAGGCGATAGAGGAAGCTATTTTTCCAAAAATAAGTGGTATGTCCTATTTTATTTACTTATTTACAATTATTTTATGATTATTTGCCTTGGTTGAAAATTGTTTGAATGATTTTTGTTAAGCAATTGTTATTTCTTTTGATAGAGCATACTTGGACCTAGGTTTTTGATGTTCTATGCTTCGAATTTACCCTTGTTATTTTGAGAATCTACTTGTTGCAATAGTTAGAATCAACTTGAACGAGAAAATTGCATAAATATAATTATTGGGATTAAATCACTTTGAACTTGGAAAATAGTGGAATCTTAGCCTCAGTGTTCTTTTAATATTGATATCATCTTTGGTTGAGTTTGTGACAATTTTTAGTTTGTTTTCTATTTTAGTTTTAGAATTTAAGTCTATGTTTTATCCTTCGCAAGTCTGAGAATCGAACCACTTTTACCACTATCTATAAACCACATTAATTTTTGGCGTCGCCGACGCGGATTTGATTTTAGGGTTTTAGACTTATTTTTCTTTTATTTTTTAGGTTTTTATTATTTTTGTTCTTTTTTACGTTTTTGGGTATTTATCTTTTGTCTACAGGTTTTGGATCATAAAGAAAATTGAGCCAAGGAGTTTGGTGATTTCGTAAAGACTGGATCTTAAAGCATAAAGACTTGGAGCGAAAATAACGGAAAACAAGACAATTTCTTTTTAGATATTTTTTCTTTTTTTATTTTTTAGGGTTTTTTTTATTTTTGTAATTTTTCTTTTCTTTTTGGACACTTTGGACATTGAACTTTGGGACATTATTATTTTTAAACCCTAAGGAAGGGTTGGTTTAAATACAAACTGTGTGCAGGGAAGGACGGTGATTACGATATCGCCTCGGCCCCTCGGGTTCGTACATGACAAAGGAGTCGTGGCCCGAGTCGACTTCAGCGGTTCTTCGCCCGTCTGGTACGGGAGGTAAGTTTTTCGAAACACCCGCGAATCCCCTGTCAGCGGGTTTACTGTATTCCTTCGTTTGCATATATGCTGAGGACTTGAAAACGAATTCTTTAATTTCCTAGTAAAGGGAAAGGACTGGCCCTACAAGATAAGGGTTCGGATTTCATCACTGTTCTCTTCTTTCCCGCCTTAGGAAAACGAAACCAAACGCGAACCTAAGCCTAAAATTTTGACTAGAACGAGACCTATAAGGTAACGAGCTTAATAGGAAAGTCGTTCGAAAAATATTGGTTACTCTTTTGAGCATACTTCGAAGTTCTTGATGGTTTCTGTGAGTTGAATGCGTGATTGCGCCGCCTTGTAACCGGTGAAGCCTTGGGTATCAAAGCTCCACTAAGCTTCCCTCGCCTCGATTCAACTTACTTTGACTCGGATTGATTCCATAGGGGTTTGCTCAGATTGTAACGAGTTCCTTTTCGAAAGAATAGAAGCTGGTCTAGAAACAATCTAAGTGGAGCCATCATGCTTTTTGTTTGCCAGAAATTTAGGTTTGATTTGGTTGAGTTAGCCTTGTTTTGTGATTGCATAGAATTCCTACCTTATTCTGTTGCATGCCTGAACGTAAAAGAGACGCCCTAGGTAGATTTGTTAAAGAGAAACCTAGTAGTTCTAAACATCTCGGTTACCTCAATTTAGAAAGTCCGATTCTTGAAAATTCCGTTTTTGAACGTCCGTTTGAGGAGAAAATCCCTGATAGTCCAATAGCGCCAGAAATTGCAACTTTGAAAGCTTTGTTGAACCCTACTAAGACTACTCGTCCCTCGTGTATCAGGTTACCTGAAACTTAAGCAAATTATGAACTTAAGCCTGGAACCTTACAGTTGCTCCCAATCTTTTTATGGAAAGAAAATGAAAACCCCTATTTCCATGTTAGGGACTTTGAGGAAATTTGTAGTACCCTGAAAATTAGAAACCTTGATGATGATGCTTTGAAACTCAGATTATTCCCCTTTTCCTTAAAAGATAAAGCCAAGTCGTGGTTGTATAGTTTGGCTTCCGAATCAATTGAAACATATGAACAACTTACATCTGCCTTTTTGAACAAGTTTTTCCCTAGGCACAAAACATCGTCTATTAGGACGCAAATCTGCACGTTTTCGCAACAAGAGGGAGAGTCTTTGTATAGGTATTTGGAAAGGTTCAATGATTTATTAGCCCAATGTCCTCATCATGGTTTAAAAAAGGTTAGGTTAGTTCAGATCCTTTATGAGGGTTTAGATTATCCCACCACAACTACAGTAGAGTCCATGTGTACAGGTGGGTTTGAAAACTAAACAGTTGATGATGCGATGACACACTTGCATGAAATCGCCGAAAAGACCCAACAATGGGAAAGTAATAGGGTACCCCAGAAAACAATTCTTTTAGGCACAGGAAACGCTAATAGGGTAGAAGGAAGTTTTGAATCAGATCCCAAAATTGTTGCTATAGCGAAAAGGTTAGAAGCTTTAGAAGTGGGTCATACTAGTGGTAGATTGGAGCCTTTTAGGGAAGGCAAGAATAATGAAGAGCAAGCCAATGCTCTCTATAATGACACTAGATTCGATAACCGTCAGAAGTTTGACCCATATTCAGAAACCTATAATCCTGGTTGGAGAAACCATCCGAACCTTTCCTGGTCTAAAGGCTAGAGTCAAGGTCAATTTAGTAATTCTAATGGTCCCCCAGGTTTTGGTTCAGATAAGAACTCTTCAGGTCAGTTTCAGAACTCTTCATAGAATAGAATAACGATCTTAGAGGAATCTTTTAGTATATTAAGAAAGAGCCAGGATATGTTAGCACAGAGCCAAGACATGTTATTAAAGAGCCAAGTTAGTTTTCCACAGGAAACCAAGAAGAACTTTCAAACTAATGCTCAGACTCTTACTAAGTTATAGCTTCAAGTCGGCCAAATAGCTAAGACCTTAAGTGAGAGAGATAACGGAAGGTTCCCTAGTCAGACTAATCCCAATCCTAGAGGGGTTCATGAAGTAGGTGCAAAACCATCGAATCAATTGAATGCTGTTAGAACCCTTAGGAGTGGCAGAGTAGTAGACAATCAGGTAACCATGCCCGATAGTGAGTATACTGTAGTTCACCCCTTAGGACCAACCATAGCTTAGGAGACTGATAAAGTTTCTAATGATGTCAATTCGGCTCCTGAGAGGCCCTATTTTATGCCTAGAGCCCCATTTACACAGCTATTAGTACCAACAAAGAGTGAATCCAACTTTAATGACATAGTGGAGGTTTTTAGGAAAGTTACCATAAACCTTCCGTTACTATAAGAAATTAGGCAACTTCCATCTTATGCCAAGTTTCTTAAGGATATGTGTACGCGAAAACGAAAGCTTAGGGTCCCTAAAAAAGCCTTTTTAGCTAGTCATGTAAGTTCGATCATTCAGAACCCCACAACTCCTAAATATAAAGACCCAGATGCGCCTACCATTGCTTGTACGATAGGAAAACACAGGGTACACAAAGCTTTACTTGACTTAGGAGCCAGTGTGAACTTACTCCCATACCATGTGTACTTAAAGCTAGGGCTCGGTGAATTGAAACCTACCAAGATAACATTGCAGTTAGCTGATAGGTCTGTCAAGATTCCTCGTGGTATGATAGAAGATGTTCTTATTGAGGTCGACAAGTTTATTTATCCTGTGGATTTCGTGGTCTTAGATACCTAACCTGTCCCTGACCCAGAGAACCATATACCTGTGATTTTAGGTTGCCCATTTTTAACTACGTCTAATGCGATCATAAACTATCGAAATGGTATTATGAATCTATATTTTGGTAATATGACTATTGAGTTAAATATTTTTAATGTCAATAAGCTACATTCTGAGCTAGATGACAAGTGCATTGAAGAGGTGAACATGATAGGAACCTTAGTTCAGGAGTCATTACCAAATATTGCATCGGAAGATCCATTAGAGAGTTGTCTAGCCCACTTTAACATGGATTTCGACGAAGATAGCAATATTAAACAAGTGAATGCTATGTTGGATTCTATTCCTATGTTAGATACTGATAAATGGAAAGCTAGGTTCGAACCATTACAAGCTTTTGAGTCTACCTTAATCCCTTGTTCAGAAGAGCCTCCTAAGTTGGACCCTAAATCTGCATTCTTAGGGCCATCTAAGACTTTTCCTGTGATTATAGCATCCGATCAGGACAGCAGGCCAGAAATCATGCTTCAAGACAATAAGGAAACTCTAGGGTTGACCATACAAGATATGAAACATATAAGTCCTACATCTAGTATACCTCAAAAAAATTTAGAGGATGAACCACCTGATTATAACTCAGAGAAAGCAATTGACCTTTTTCATAAACCTGATGGTCTAGAAATTAGGAATATTGTGACTAGTCTATCTAGAGACACCCAAAATTCTAAGTTTGGTGGTAGTGATCGTCAATTATCCCCAGTAGAAGTCCCTAACTTGGGACTCGATCCTAGTGCTTATGAGGTATCACTTAAGTCTATTCAGACTCCAAAGCCCGATCCTCCTGATACTGTCCAGGAGGAAATCCAGCTATTAAAGTCTCGTTTTTCGGATGAATCTGTTTTTCAAGACACTCATATGAAGCCCAATTGGGTGCCCCAAATAAATCCAGTTGTCTTGCAAGAAACTTTCAATGAGGTTGTACTCCTTATGTTATTTTTTCTGATCCTGTGCAGTTGTTTCATATTAGTGGCAGTTTTATTTGGTTTTTATGACCCGCAGTTATTTCGACTACTGATATATGATTTGAAATGTAACTAGCCATTTTATGAAACTTGAAGTCTGGCTGAAGACTTTAAACTTAGCACTTCTTGGGAGGTAACCCAATCTCATGCAACAAGGTAATATCTTTCCTTAACTCTTTTGCTTCAATGGTAACAGTTTCTCCTTGTTCATGCTTTTAATTTCATCTTTAGAACATTGAGGACAATGTTAGATTTAAGTTTGGGGGTATGGGAGAAACTTTTTAGTTGCATTAATAAACTCCAGAGCCTAGAAATTTATGCATATTAAGGATAGCACTAACTAATCTAAGTGGATGAGAACATTTTGGTTGTAGGAGTTGAGGAACCAATCTGATTAGATGGCAACATCTAGAAGAGTCTATTCATAAAAGCACAGAGCTCAGGTGTTAGAAATAACATGATAGTTTCACCATATCTCGTTGAGTCCTTTTCACTTCTATTTTTATTTTATTTTTAAACTATGTTTCTCTAAGTGATAGGTGGGGCCCATGATTCAAGTTGTTACCAATGCTAGGGTGAATTAGAGTGACTGAGATACCAAAAAAAAAAAATTGAGACCGGACCATTTGACCAAAAGGAAAATTCAATAAAGTCGACCACTGGTACCCTTGTATATGCCAGTTGTGTTGACCTAGAGTTAGGTTATCGACCACTGGTACCCTTGTATATGCCAGTGTGTTGATATTAGTCAGACTAGTATCTCAATCCATTAGGATAGGTTCATTTTGGCGGAGGCCTTCAGACAGATATGGGAAACGCCGTTCACTTAGTAAACATCAAAACCATCTATGTTTTTCTATATCCATCTCTTAATCTATCCATGTGATTGGTTTGACTCCGAATATTCATGTCCATAGTGCAACTATCTGAGTAGAGCTCTGTCACTTTATATGAATTTTAGCATGCTTGAGTGCAAACTCGTGTACAACAATTGGAATTTCGCATCAGGGTACTTCCTCCTGTAGTCAATAAGTATGCCAACCAAGGAGATTCTTTAGTGCCTTCCAAGGTTCTGTGTAGATAGCTAAGGTCTGGAGTAAAGGTTTTATGGGTGTACCTCTTGTAAGCCCTCTGGAGACAACACTCCGCCACTAGGGACACTTAGGGGTTTAAAGGCTTATTGCATACGTTAAATGCAATCGACGATGCCTGCGTCAGTGAGTTAGGATTTTATTTTATTTTGTTTTGCTCGAGGACTAGCAAATAATAGGTTTCGGGGTATTTGATAGGAACATTTTTGTGTCTAATTTATCTCGATTCTATATATTGATAGTGCTCACTTTTGTACTTATTATGGTGTTTTATGTGTGTGTAGGTATTTTTGGCCAATAAACATTTTTGGAAAAATCTGCTCGAAAAGTTGTGCGGGGCACCCCGCAGGACACTTGCTATTCGGACCCCTCAAATGGATAAGGGGTAACCAATTACTAAGGGGCATCCATTTCCAGGCAGCTGCTAAAGGGAGACAAGCACAGGATAGGGGGAGGTCATCTTCTTCGTTTTTAAACTCAGAAATTGGCGGGAAAAAATGTTGCAGACGAACCAGAGTTGGGCATTGATTTCGAAGGTGTTTTAGAGAGATTCAATCGCTGAAATTTGTTGGGATGGACATGATTGAGCATAACAGGCTTGGTATTTGCGCTGGAATCGATCAAATTGGGCTGAATAATCTGAAAAAAGGAAACAGAGGTTGAAGTGAACACGTAAACTTTGTGGAATTATTTTAGGAATTTCAGGGAGACTAAAGGAGTGAGATTGTTTCCTAAGGTGATATTCTATCTAAGGAAGAGTTTAGGATGATTTGGAAGTCTTAGAAACGCTTAAGGAAATCGGCAGAGAAGATTATTGTCGTGGCTTGCACGAAAAGAAAAAGAGAGAATTAATCGCTATTTTTAGGTTTCTGAGCAGTATAAAAGGTGTGTTAGAGTTCCAGGGAAGGTTACGAAGTCATTGGAGAAGTCGCAGAGAAGTTTGTAGCACTACAGAGCTGAGAAGATCAAGTTGCAGGAAAACCCGTGTTTCTGCTGCTGCTACTGAAGAACAAGCGTTGAAAATAAGAACAACGTCTCAAATTCGTAACGCTGCTACAGTGACTTCTTTGTAACAGTCAGTCCTTTGTTTTGCAACAACGATACACCGTTGCAAACAATCAGTGTTATAGTTTTTCATCTTTTAATCAACTTTTGAACCATAAACAAATATTTTGAGAAAATGATTAATATGAAGAGCTAAACCCCATTGCTGAGGCGATAGAGGAAGCTATTTTTCCAACAAGAAGTGGTATATCCTATTTTATTTATTTGCAATTATTTTATGATTATTTGCCTTGGTTGAAAATTGTTTGAATGATTTTTGTTAAGCAATTGTTATTTCTTTTTATAGAGCATACTTGGACCTAGGTTTTTGATGTTCTATGCTTCGGATTTACACTTGTTATTTTGAGAATCTACTTGTTGCAATAGTTAGAATCAACTTGAACGAGAAAATTGCACAAATATAATTATTGGGATTAAATCACTTTCAACTTGGAAAATAGTGGAATCTTAGCCTCAGCGTTCTTTTAATATTGATATCATCTTTGGTTGAGTTTGTGACAATTTTTAGTTTGTTTTCTATTTTAGTTTTAGAATTTAAGTCTATATTTTATCCTTCGCAAGTCTGAGAATCGAACCACTTTTACCACTATCTATAAACCACATCAGTCGTCAACAGATATTGGAACATAAGGTTCGTGAAGATAGGAGTTAATATCAACAAACCGTTTTGGCTGGTGATGTCGAACCAGGGCTTTCTTAATTTCCAAGGACCTTAAAATGCAAGCCTTAATATCACGAATCTCCTTTCTTACTTCCTTAAACTTATAAAGAACATCGATAAACTTCTGAGAGTTAGAAGGGACATCCCTTGACTTTCTTGTATTCCTCCTTTTTCTTTTCAAGGACGGAGTTACTGGAGATATCTCTTTTTTCTTGATTGATGCCTTAACAATCATGTTGACATCCTTTCCATCCAAAGACATGATGCTTATGAGGACATCTATAACCAACTGATTTTTGTGATTGGAATTCACAATCTCAACAAGCAGTCTTGTAATATAAATAATATCAAAGAGGAAAAAGGAATGTAGGGTTCGAAACCTTTAAACAGGTTCGTGGACGTCCAACTCTAAACCCTATAAAGAGTAGAATTGTCGAAAATAACCCTTCCTTTTATTTGATAGACAGAAAAGAATAAACCTAAGAAAAAAACTTTTCTTAAAGCCTGTGCGTTCACAACCTTGTCTCTTTTGATCAGGCACATGAGACAAGATTTCCCAAGCAACACAATTAATTTGTATAGTGGTGAACAACAATTTGTCCACCAATTTCCTCTTGAGAGGAATCTTCTGACCTCTGTCCATCAAAACGATTTGACCATGCCTTTTTCTCAAATGGTCTTGTTTTGTCTTTAGAAACTAACTTATTAGACGAAGATAGAATTCTACATATCTCAGTTGTCTTCTGAGCAAGTTTAAGCTTCCTTGCTAACTGATTTGCTCTTCGTGGAATTTTGTTGGCGTTCCTCAATTGATGTTTGTACTTGTAACATATTGATAGTTCATGACCCTTCTGAGAACAAAACGAGCACGTCAATCTTGGATAATAATCAGGCATCCGTGGTGCAGCTGCAGCTAAACACAAGGTAGATCCTGAAACATTACAGACAGAGTTTCCAAAGGATGGGTCAATTGATTCTTCCAGCTTGATTGGCTTCTCATCTTCACCGAAACCATCAAGATTGATATATGTATTGCTATAGTTATCAAAAGCAATGTTTTCACATAGAAGACCGACACTTGATTTCCTATCTTCATCAGAATTATATATTTCAGACATTTCATCAAGTGTTACAGCAAGACCTTTGTTCCCAGTGTATTTTCTACGATTTGGGCACTCGTTTGCAAAATGACCAAAACCATTACACTTAAAGCACTGTGGCATATCATCGTCATCAGCCTCGTCAGCGTCCCTATTTTTAGGAGGAATGCGATTGTGAGGTTTATCAGACGACTTAGGTTTGTCTCTTGAAAACCGTTTACTTCTCTTCAATAGAAGTTCCCTAAACTGTCTTGTGATCAAGGAGACTGATTTGTCAAGATCTTCATCCGAAAAGTCACCCTCAGACTGATCATCCTCAGAGACATAAATGCTTTTACTCTTATCAAGTAATTTAGTGTTCCTCTGTGCTTTGAAGGCAACATCCTTACCGATTTTGGATGTATGATCATGATCAAAGATCTTTAGCTTTCCAACCAAAGTATTTATGGAAATATTATCAAGGTTATTTCCCTCAACGATGGCATGCTTCTTAGACTCGTATATGGATGGCAGCGATCTGAGAATTTTCATCACAATGTCCTTTTCAGGAATAGTCTTACCCAATGCAAAAGATGCATTAACAATTTCAGACACTCTGTGATTAAACTCATTAAATGAATCTTCATCTGCCATACGAAGGTTCTTCCAATCTGAATTAAGGTTTTGAAGCCTAACTTCCTTTTCACTGGAGTTTCCCTCGAATACGGTTTCTAAGATATCCCAAGAATCTTTAGACCGAGTGCAATGAGACACATGGTGCTGAAGATTTGGGGTAATGGCATGTATGATGGCATTCAAACCGTCGGAATTTTTCTTTGCAGCATTTATCTCAGCGATTCACCAATAGGTTTGGGAACGTTTACATCTCCAACTGCCACAACGGGAGCATCATATCCATTAACAACATATACCCATGATTGAAAATCACGTGCTTGAAGAAAAGCTCTCATAGCAAATTTCCACCACAAGTAATTAGAGTCATCGAAGGCTGGTGCTACGTTAATAGAGATAGCACCTTTGTCCATAGATTCAGATCGCTACAAACACAGACTTGTAAGGTGTTGAACGGGTTTGCCTGCTCTGATACCAATTTAAAAAGCGGGGGTCTAACAACACCACCCAATATTTCGCTTAGCAATCTGGATGGACAAACTCCGAAACACTTTCTAGAGAATCAACTAGATATTCAGACTCAACTAGGTAAAAGTATCTCAAGGAGTTAATATCTCTCTTTTATTTTGATTTACTCAAGCTAATAGAAATCAGCGAGTCATAATCAAACATAAGGAATAAATTGGACGGTACCAAAGACCAATGTCCAAGGATCAATCAACGATAATCAACAACCAAAGGTTGGATTAATCTAATTGATGATCTAAACGCGCAACCTGTATTATTTCAATTATAAAGATAAACAATATAATGTGGAAACTGAAATAACACAGATACCAGAAATTTTGTTAACGAGGAAACCGCAAATGCAGAAAAACCTCGGGACCTAGTCCAGATTGAATACACACTGTATTAAGCCGCTACAGACACTAGCCTACTCCAAGCTAACTTCAGACTAGACTATAGTTGAACCCAAATCAATATCCCACTAATCCAAGGTACAGTTGTACTCCCTACGCCTCTGATCCTAGCAGGATATTGCGCACTTGATTCCCTTAGATGATCTCAACCACAATTAAGAGTTGCTACGACCCAAATCATAGGCTTTAACAATAAACAAATCTGTCTCACACAGACAAGTCTATCAAAGGATCAATCTGTCTCCCACAAAAAAACCCTAAAAGTTTTTGTTCCGTCTTTTGATAATAATCAAGGTGAACATGAGCCAATTAATAATCTGGTCTTATATTCCCGAAGAACAGCCTAGATTAATCAATCACCTCACAACAATCTTAATCGTATGGTAGCGAAACAAGATGTTGCAGAATCACAAACAATGAGACGAAGGTGTTTGTGATTACTTTTTATATCTTGCCTATCGGAGAAATAAAACAATCTCAAGCCAATCAATATGATTGTACAACTACGATAAAAGTAGTATCAGTCTGGCTTAACAATCCCAATGAAGTCTTTAAGTCGTTAACCTGGTTTAGAAGAAGAAAACCAAAGGTTAAAGTAGAATAGACTCTAGAACGCAAACTAGTATCACACGTAAGGTGTGGGTATTAGTTTCGCAGAGTTGCTAGATGTCCCCTTATATAGTCTTTCAAATCGGGGTTTTTCCTTAGTTACAAAGCAATCAATATTCACCGTTAGATGAAAACCTGATTTAGATTCAAGCTAATATTTCTCAACCGTTAGATCGAAAACTTAGCTTGTTATACACAAATGACTGTATGCTTCTAGGTTTGTTAACCGCACCCAGACGTGTACATTGTTGGTTCAAAAATAGTCTAACCAAAAGGTTAACCATATGAGCGTTTCATACCAACCATGTTCTTCTTCACCATAACTAGCTCAAATGACTCAAATGAACTAGTTAAGAGAGTTGTTCAATTGCAAGGAAATCTTATGTAACTACACAAGACACAATTGAAGTAAAGATGATTTGATTCACTCGAATCGGTTTATGAACTTTAATAGCCACGGTTTGCAAAAGCATTCCTTAGTCTTTTAAGATTAAGTTCATAAATCATCTTTAGATATATAACCTTCTCAAGTTCGCAGACTAGGTTTGCGGACTTAAGACACCGGACAGAGTTTACAAACTACATAAGAAATTCTCTGGATGAGAACTTCGCCGGTTCGCGGACTTGGATCACGCAAGTAGTTTGTCAACTCCAGCAGAAATTCTCGGGTTTGAGAACTTCGGCAGTTCGCGGACTTGACACTTGCCATACTTCCAGTTCTCTTGATCAACAAAGTTCGAGAACTTCGGTTCAAGGAATCCATTGGTTATGTAATCTAAACTTTCATTCCAATCATCGAAACATTTTTAGAGGTCGTTATATAGTTGTTACATCATTTCTCGTCAAAGTAATTTCCAAAGTGATTGAAATATTCATGACTTTCGTCACTAGGTAAAGATAAACTTGGTCGAAGCGAAAAGCTTACCAACACATATTTCGAGTTATAGATAGGCTAGGTATACTCGGCTCGAACTATCAAATGTGTATAATCTAGTCTATATATATAACATACGACTTTTGTCTCAAAGAGTAAGAGATATAATAGATAGACTTTTGAGTGACAGATAAGTTCAAGTTTCCACATACCTTTTTGTCGAGAAGTTCCACCGGTTCCTTGAGTAGATCTTCTACTTGTATGATGAATTGCCATGAAGTCTTTGAGCTCAAGTACACTTACTATCCTAGTCCGAGACTTAGCTATAAGAGACTAGAAATCAAGACTTATAGTTTTGATCACTAACATTGGAAAACATGCTTGAGATATCAACGCATGCGAGTTTGACCGAGCGGTGCTCTAACAACAAAGGCCTGACTTATGTATTGGTATGACTTTTATTAGCGGAACAGATCTTAAGTAATCACCTGAGATGGTATGATCAGGTTTGTGATTTTATGTCTAACCAAATATGGGAGAGGGGAACCGATCCTAGTAAGAGGTGCAGTACATCACAAAGGGGAAATGATCCTTGTATGAGGTGCAGCAAGGTTTATAGCAGAAAGGGGAACCGATCCTATGAACATGTGCAACACGTTTTTAGGCAAAGGGGAACCGATCCTATGGATATGTACAACACATATAAGTTAGATACCATATATATGTGAGGAACCGATCCTAGTACCTAGTCAACCGAATTTTGGAAAGCTAGTGTGACTATGCACAATACTCACATGGAAGGTAGAACCGAAACTTGTTTTGGTAGAACCGATAAACCCATGATTGTGATTGAATGTTATTTGATCAATCGCATAGTTCTTGAAAGTCAGATGAACCAATTCAAACTTGTTTGGAAGTGTGGAAAATCAGTTTCAAGGTTGTAAGTTTGAAAGAGAACTTACAAAGTAAGGATGTCGACATACTTTCAACATGTGCTATTAATGTTTATTATTTAATTGTTCAAAGTTATTCCTTAATAGCTAAGGGAAGAGAATCCCAGGATCGAAACATAAATAATTTAAGAATCTTTTAATTAAGGTATTTAACTTCATTTTGTAGGGAAATAAGGATTAGTAATGTGCGTTTACTAATTAGAGATTTTCCGAGAGATTTCGATCATTATTTTTGGACAGAGAATTTCCAGGAATTATGAAAACAAAATTTATGTTTTAATGAATATCTTGAGAATATTTTCGGTTTTGGAAATTCCTTGGTGTCCAAACTTCCTTGTCTATAAATACTTGAAGTTTGCCTTTCTAGCAAACTAATCCTTCGTAACAACAAGCTTCCTCTTTGTTGTGTTGTTACTGGTGTAGCCGCCTATTCGGAGAGGAGAGTAACCTAATTAGGCGAAATCTCTTACGGCCGCTCAGTTTAAAGTCTTTTTTGGGATTGAGAAGCTCTAGCGTGTACCGTTGGTGGGAAACTAGATAATTGAGGTTTATCTTTTGTTTTCATTGATTTGATTGACTAACAATGGTTTAACTTTGATTGCACCTAGTTTGTTTATGCTTGAGAATCTTCTCTTCTGATATAAGATTCACTCAAACTAGTTCAGATTTTCGACATGGATCTTTAGACTGTTGTTAGTTCTAAAGACGATCTTGTGATAATCCATTATTAACAGACCCCGTTCTGTGCGTGATTGATCACAAGAGATTCAAGTGATTGTGTGCAGGTTATTATTGAATATCTAAGAAGATCTGAAGAAAAAGAAGATATTGAAGATTTCTGATTTGTGGGTTCATAATATTTGGTGTGCAGAATACTTGTTTCGGTAAAAGAAGATCCAATTAATAATTGGTTTCCTTGTGATAGATTGGATTGATTAATTGAGTAGATCGGCATCGACACAATTCTTTGGATTAATAGTGTTGTTGGTTTAATATTAAATGATTTCTTAGGTAATTGAATATAATATAGATCTAAGGACCTGACGAAGGAGTTTATGTTAAGATAAACAGAAGAGCCTTTGTCCAACTCATATTACTTGATTGAAGAGAGTCGATACCAAACCGATTTGTTGTTCCTTTACTATTTGGAATACGAACCAAAGGAATTGTTCCAAGTACGTGACTAAGGTCGGAGGCGTGGGAATACAGACGGAACTAGGTGAACTATAGGTTTAGTTTCTTGGTCTCAACTATACGAAGTTAGGTTTAATTTTGTGTAGCGGTTTAATTCTGAGAGTATTCAATTCAGGACAAGGTCCCGGGGTTTTTCTGCATTTGCGGTTTCCTCGTTAACAAAATATTTCTATGTCATTTACTTTATATTTCCACATTATAATTGTGTTATTATAAATAAAGTAAATTACACAAACGTCAATTCCTATTTACTTGATAAGTGAATCCTATTGTGTTTGGTTAAGTCTGAACCTTTTTATCAAGTAACATACTTCGTTGTTGTATAATTGTCTCGATCTCGTATCCATAGAATATCACATGAAGTGTGAACCGATTAGTTGTATTGTCTCGACTCAGTCCATAGACAATCACTTTCGGAGAAAGGACTTAAAGGTAGGAAATGTTTTAGCTTGAGGTATATTTGGGTACCCTCGCCTTTTCACAAACCCCAGTTATCCTTCTTAAAAAACACAAGAATAAAATTCTCATAAGAAGTTTCTCTAGACAAAATCAAAAAAACAACATTTAGAAGACAGTTGATAAAGTGCAAGTACTAGTCATCATCTTCATCATCAGAGACCATAAGAGTGGCTTGAATTCTATCCATGTCATCCTTGATTTCTGGAAACTTGGTAGCAATCACAAGTAATTGTTCTTTTACACACTTTACCTTGGCAATGATCTTATAAACACCTTTGAGAATTTGATGAAGAAGATTCATGGAGGTGGAATAACATGTGCCATCAAGTGTGTCGCTTCTTTGTATCTTGCAAGCATTTTCCTTCATACATTTGAAAGTACAAGGCCGGACTAGCTTAGGAGTTCTAATAGAGTTCCCAATCGGATCTATAGAGAAAATGCGACAAATTCGCTCAATCAAGCAAGGATATCCTACCTTCTTGTTGGAAGACGTCATCGACATCATTTGATATATGATAAACCCACAAATCGAGACCTTGAGTTCCCAAAACAATAAAATAGACCAACTCCGCAAACTCACAACTCCAACGAGAATTCTCAATCGTGGAGGGACAAATATTTGATATACCGAGTTTACCAAAGGACATCAAGGCAAGATTAAGATTATTAGTAGGAAACCTTCCTTCATTCCAAACAACACTCTTACCACAAAGACCAAGAGAGATGGTTTCATAAGAAGGTCTTTCATGACTAGGTCTTGGAAAGCGAAAACTTCCCAATGAAATATTAATAATTCTTGAAATAAAATCTCTTGTTACATGAATCCTTTTTCTATTAACCATGGTCTTGAATTCCATGTCGTCATGATTAACATCATAGATGTTAGCACAGAAGATTCTTGTAAGAGTGTTAAAACTTTCACCAAGACCATCAAAGATGTTTCCAAGATTGAATTTTTCAAAAAAAATTAAATCCTCTTTATGTCCACTAGAAAAATCCAATTTCTTTTCTAGAATAAAACCATTAGATGAAATCCTTTCAAAAACTCAAGCACAAGAATCATTAACAGATCTAATCCTAAGAGAATTTTGGTTTATAGGAAAATTCATGCTAGAATATGAAAAGCTCAAGTTTTTTGAAACTCCTTTTGAAACTTTGAAATTCATCATGAGATCTAGAAATTGGAAAGAAAATAGGAAGAAACCACTTACTTGGAATGAACCTTGAACACCCATTTTTCTTATTTTTCTCCAAAGATGTTTTAATGGAGGAAATACATGAACCCTAGAACGTTCACGTACGCGGACAAGATGGGAGGAGGAGGAAGGTACGCGTACTCCTTCTTTATGTACCAACTAATGGGCTTGGACCCATTTCTGAACCGCGACCAACAAAGGGAATGTAGGACTTCCTTTGATGTTCACACATCAAGGTTGTGCAACTTGTGAAAAACACACAATTGTGTGAAAAGACGGTGCAGTAAAAAGCTTATTCAAGTATCCAAGGAGGAAAAAATAACATATTAACCCAAAAATACACAAATCAAACTATTTCTTGCCCCATCCCAAGATATATACAAATGGGGTAGTGCCAATCAAGTTACCAAGTGGCAAGGTGTGCAGAGAGATCCTCATGCACTATTTCTGGTTGATATTTGTGAGTAGTACCAGTGATGTAATCATAGTAATGATGATAATCAAGGTTAATAGAGCTTTCTATCTTCTTTTTCATATGACCAGAAAGGCGATTTTTCCGATATCTTAAACCAGTATCAACAACATGAGAACCCGTTTCATTGGACCTACTTGTGTTGATGATATATTTCTAGTTCGTACATCATGATTATATGATTTGACGTGTACCGAACTTTTATCGGAATGATTCTTTTTCTTAACTGAATTAAGCTTTTCTAAGAATCTAAAAACATTTTTAAATGCTCTAAATAGATATTTGTCAATTGATCCATCACGATAGTATTTCTCAAAAAGATTAAGAGTTAATCTAGTGAGATTCCATATCTTTGAGCGTAAAGATCATTTTTTTCAACCTTCCTGAAAAAGCGGGGGTCTAACAACATCACCCAATATTTCTCTTAACAATCTGTATGGACTAACTCCGAAATACTTTGCTAGAGAATCAACTAGACAGTCAGACTCAATCTAGATAAAAGTATCTCAAGGATTTAATATCTCTCTCTTGATTTGATTTTTACTCAAGCTAAAAACAATAACGAGTCTTTATCAAATAAAATGAATAACTTGGACGGTACCAAAGACCAATGTCCAAGGATCAATCAATATCAATCAACAACCAAAGTTTGGATTTTCAATTGATGATCACTAACAAACAACCTGTATTATTTCAATTATATAAAATATAATGCGGAAAAGAAATAACACAGACACCAAAAGTTTTGTTAAAGAGGAAACCGCAAATGCAGAAAAACTCCGGGACCTAGTCCAGATTGAATACACATTGTATTAAGCCACTACAGACACTAGCCTACTCCAAGCTAACTTCGGACTGGACTATAGTTGAACCCCAATCAGTCTCCCACCGATCCAAGGTACAATTGTACTCATACGCCTCTGATCCCAGCAGGATACTGCGCACTTGATTCCCTTAGCTGATCTCACCCACAACCAAGAGTTGCTGCAACCCAAAATCGCATACTTGATAATAAACAAATCTGTCTTACATAGAAAAGTCTATCAAAGGATAAATCTGTCTCCCACAGATAAACCCTAGGTTTTGTTCCGTCTTAAGATATGAAATCAAGGTGAACAGGAAACAATTGATAATCCGGTCTTATATTCCCGAAGAACAACCTAGATTAATCAATCACCTCTATACAATCCTTCCTGACTACACATGCGGTTTGTCGAGGAATCACAAACAGTGAGCCGAAGATGTTTGTGACTTCTTTATCTTGCCTATTGGAGAAATTTCACTATCTCAAGCCAATCAAAGATTGTACTCGTACGATAGAAGATGCAAGATCATATCACACAACTAAAATAAAAGTAGTATCGGTCTGGCTTCACAATCCCAATGAAGTCTTTTAGTCGTTAACCTGGATTTAGAGAATAAAACCAAAGGTTAAAGGAGAATCGACTCTAAAGAGCGCACTAGTATCACACAGACGTGTGGGGATTACTTTTGCACAATGCTAGATGTCTCCTTTACATAGCCTTCAAATCAGGGTTTTGCCTTAGTTACAAAGCAATCCATATTCACCGTTAGATGAAAACCTGATTTAGATTCAAGCTAATATTTCTCAACCGTTAGATCGAAAACTTAGCTTGTTACACACACTTGGGTAGACGTTTACTGGGTTTGTGAAAACCATGCCCAAACGTGTACGTGTATGTTGGTTCAACATAGTAACCCAAAAGGTAACCATATGAGCATTTCATATTAACCTTGTTCTTCTTCACCATAACTAGTTCAATTGACTCAAATTAACTAGTTAAAGATTTGTTCAATTACTATGTGATCTTATGTAACTACACAAGACACAATTGAAACAAAGATGATTCCATTCGATTGAACCGGCTCATGAACTTTATAGCCACGGTTTGCATAAAGCATTCCTTAGTAATTTAAGTTTCATGTTCAGAGCACATCTTTAGATCATAACCACTTAAGCTCACAAACAAGTTCGCGGACTTAAGACAACCGGTGCAGTTTTCCAAACTCAGCAGAAAATCTCGGCAAGGAGACTTTCGCCAGTTCGCGGACTAGGTTCGCGGACTTACATGCAAACGAGTTGTTGGAAAATCCCAGCAGAAATTCTCGGTCGAGAACTTCCGTCAGTTCGCGGACTGGGTTCGCGGACTTGGCAAAGCCAATTCCTTCGGTTTTTCTTGATCAACAAAGTTCGAAAACTTCGGTTCAAGTAATACATGGTTATGTAATCTAAACTCTCATTCCAATCATTGAGACGTTCTCAGAGGACGTTATATAGCCGTTATTCACAGACCGTTTCACAAGTGATGAAATGACTTGATATGACCATCACTTTTTAGTTCAAAGGCAAGGCAGCTGAGAACAAGAGGTGCTTTCCTAATTTATCTTGTAGGATCTTGGCATCCAAGTTGGCTACTTGTATTTCATCCTGGTTTCGAGGTTTTATGTGGGAATGCTAGATTTTGGATTGGCTACTTGGATATAGTTTTAATGTTTTAGATTTTCTTATACAAGCTTAGTGGCCCGAAGGAATAACTTGCATCATCATCCCACTCGAGTAATGAAAAAGTTGGAGGAGGATATTTTGCTTGGATGGTCATGGAACGGGTACGGTGGTGCTCAATAGCTATTGAATCATTTTGGAGGAGAAGTTGTTGTCCTTGTTCCCCAAATCTTTCACAGTCGTCCCTGGCTTCAAGCTTACTGGATGGATAGTGTTTCAAATACAGATCGAAATACCGCACTTTCAGATTCCTATCATATCTGGAGTAAAAAAAAATTGGTTACTTTTTCAGTTGGCAAAATTGCCCCTCCATGATTTTATTCTTTCGTTTGCCTATCCGTGGTAAATTCTGAGAACTTGAAGGGCAAATAGGTACTCCTTGTTATATCTACACAAAATCGTTTTTATCACCGAAACACCTTCACCGCCATTACATACCAGGCCTCCTTCAGCTTCATCTTCTCCCACACAAACCACCACCATTACACCATCATCCCCAACACCACTTCCTTACTCTCTTCTTCTTCTTCGAATTGTTGTTTCTCAGCCTCAATTTTGTGCCCTAACTTAATCGTAACAGCAACTCTTCTCAACTCTCCATGTGATTTTTCGACTTCAACCTTCTCTTCTGTTTGCTTTTCTTCAATTACATGCCCTAAATTGATATATCCATCTATTCTTCTTTCTTTACTGTTGCCTTCACCACCACCATTACCCTCCTCCGCCACCACCGTTAATAACAAGCGTACTACTGGAATTAAAAATTAGTATGCATTGAAATTGGATTTGTCAAAATTGGTCTTCGATTTCAATTCATACTAATTTCGTTTTCATATAGCAGATATATTAGGTTTATGATAAGATGATCCAAAGATGGAATCATACATTCAGAATTGATATTTCTTAAAAAAAAAATATTATATAGAGTTTCTGGAATGGGAAACCATGTAAAAAATGACATTCGATATTTCGAACAAAAAAAAATTATTTTGAAACAAATGAGTTTGTGCAGTAATGAAGCTGCAAGCACAGAAACATCTTGTGCAAGATTACCACCATTTACAGTACCATCGTAGAAACAGGCTAAAACGTATGAGTACGAAATTAGTGGAATTGGGATTCAATTAATAAGATATACTAAACGTATATTTGGAATAAGAAAACTATTTTGGAAATAAATTCCATTTCTTATATGGCAACAAATTCAATAAAATCCGCTTGACAACTCATAATGACGAAATACTGAGTTTGAATGAGAAAACCAAAAATATAATAGATTTCGAAGATATGGAATATAATCCGTATTTGGAATGAAAAGTGATCTTCGGAAATGGGAGGATATCAGAAAACTTATCGTTTTCAAAATTTAATTGATATGAAAGATAGCCAGGCAACTAGGATTACCCGTAAGAACATGAACTCCAAAAAATGGAATATTGAGTTTAGTTTTTGAAAAGAAAATGGGATCAGGACCATTCTGTGTGATTAATCTGATCGCCTATTAAGGGAACAGTTCAGAGTCCATGAAAATTAATGGACTAGAACATATATGTATCAGATAATGCTGATCTTAAAGAGAAGATAATGAGCAAATAATATTCGATAAAAGAGAATACAAATGTACTGATATGTTGGCTGCCAACATAATATCGGTCAACAATGACTTAGATAATTAACGGGGTTACCGTATGTGATATGAAATCCAAGAATCATATCCTGAATATTTATGAAGATCAATCCAGGAAAATCTGAACTGGAGCAACACAGATTTTTTTGACAATCAGTGCTAACTTGTTGCTAATGAAGACAAAGAAATAATGATTTGTTCTTTTCTTTTACTCATACTGAACAAATGCTGATGAAAAATGAGATAGACATAAAACCAATAAGGTTTGTCATGTGAGAAGAAAAATTGGGAAAAATCAGTAACACACTGATTTTAGCATTGTTGGAGAAGCTAATCTCCAAGAAACTATGGCTAACGATTTGTGTAGTGGTTGAAACCCATGAAACACAAACGAAAATTGCGGAAGCGATTGTTACTAAACATTATAATAATGATGATGTTATTGTTAGGTAGAATAGAGAAAGCAATGGAAAAAAAAGATTTTTTTTTTTTTACTACTAAACATCATCAATGAGAAAAACAAAAACAAGGATCTTTTCCTGCTCTCTACCATATTAGGTTTATGATAAGGGAGTAAAAATTATAGATCGATAGAGAAGACATTTACATTTACATTGTAAATACTGAGAGGTTCTACATTTACATTGTAATTCCTATTTATAGGAATGATAAGGTTATTAGTAAACCCTAAAACCTAGAAGATAATAACAAACTTAACGTATCTTGACTAGGAAATCTCACTAGAGTAAACAGATGTACTAGCTAGATTAAAATGACTTGGTCTTTTAAATATCTTTGACTTTATCTTCACTAGGTGCACGACTACAGTCTTCACGGTCACCTCGCTCGGTTATCTTGTATAGGGCTAGATATTCCAACAAGATACAACTTCATATCTCTGTCAAATTTTCACGATCTTCTTCAAAGACATTGGTAACAACTACTTCCACAATGGGTTAATTGAAAATTTTGCTTACCGACTTCTTTTACATTTTTCTTTCTTTTAGATCTATTACAACTGAAGATTTAGTCAAGTTTTAAGGTTGTCAAGATTGGTTGTTTGTAAAAAATGCATAACAGAATTTTAGTAAGATAAATTGATCAAGTAGAAACGTGATAATGGAATCTGCGACCTTGTGAAATGAATGCAAGTTTTAGGGGTAAAAAAATGTATGACCAACTAATTAAGAAATCATCTTAGATGAAATCTTAATGAAGATTTAGTCAAATTTAAGGTTGTTTGTATAAATGCCCAACAGGGTATTGGTAGTAATACTAGTATACAGATATCAGGTAAGAATGTACATTTGAATCCTAAGTTTAAGAACAATGCTAATAAATGCCGAATTCTGATTCTCAGCATTTGGATGCACCATGGGTTTTTAGCCTATTTTCTTTGGTTTTGCACAAGTCAGGTTTCGCAATCTCTCATATTTGTTCTGGACAGTTATTAGATATGACTTTTAGATTGGGTAAAGTAGACTGAAACCGCTAGCCAAAGCCTGACTCAATGGTTTTGGTGTCTCTATAGTTAGAATAAGAATATGTTAGAACCTTTGCTTAATCTTGTTAAACGATATTCTTATATGGTTCAAAGACATTCTCATCTACGTCATTGAGAGTGTTCATGAGGCAGAAATTTACATCAAATTTAAGTTGTAAAGATTACAAGCTGTTAACGTTAACTGTTTGTGTAAATGTCTAAGAGAAAATCATTATTGCATCTCTCACAGGGCTATAGATAACCAGTGGTATGTGGTTGGTGCAGATGTGATGGGTGTTCTAGCATCTCTATCAAATCTGCACTAAATGAAGCGAGCCAACAGTCACCGGTGCATGACGCCTGATTCTCCAGTAACGCAAGTTTGAGTAAATTGTAGGCTCCATGTAATCCCTTTCGGATTGTTTATTATTAATTGGATTTTTCTGGTTTCTGACTCAGTTTTGTTCTCACAGGGCATGATACTAGCCGCAGATGTTATGAAAATGAAGGGAAAGGGGAAGGGTGCACTTGGCAGGAAAGCCATTAATTTGAATTCAGGTATTTAGTTGCTAAGCACCTCTATCCCATTACACATTTAAGTGCATTTCTTCTTTTACAAAATCCCAAAGTTACTTCATAGGTCTGTCCTTATGAATTGTTCTTTTTTCTTTTTCATGAAGCTTAGTGGACAACAGAATGCTTAGAAGAGCCAGTGGTTTCACATATCACTAAACCCATCTTTTGCCAATTTAGTTCGTAGATTTATACTTAATATTAATACTTAAAGATTATAAAAAAGTTATTCTTTTGACAAAAGAATCCACCAGTATATGTTAAAATTCTCTTAGTCTTGGATTTAAGGTTCAAAGCATCTGTATTGGCTGTTTGTGGTTATTAATTACGCCTTTGCATTGGTTCTTTATGTGTGTTTGTCAACTATGTACCAGATGATGAATGATGAAATTTATTTATCTTGCACCTTTTTTTCGTATCTTTTTTTTTTCATTCAGATTTTATTAATATAAAACACAATCCCATTATGTTTGGCTAAGAAAATCTTCAAGTACTCTTTTTAGATAATAAATTCTTTCGCCACAAATTCTAGGAATCAACACGCCCGTTAGTTACCATGAAAACGAGACTTTCTTTGGTTTGCAATAATGTGAAAGTTAAGTTGCAAGGCTGTTCGGTCTGGCAACAGCGCTAGCACTTGTCTTGCCTTTGCGCGTGTGTATGAGAGAGAGTAGGGTATGTAAGATTTGAAAACCTAGGTGTTTAATGATTTTGGCTCAGCCTATAACTCACCATTACCTTTCTCACTTAAAGTCTTGAACCTTCAGTCTCGTTTCTCCACCCCCCCCCCCCCCCCCCCCCCACCCCACCCCCCCCCCACCCCCCCCCCCCTCCTCTAAATTATGAGTTATATCTTCCTATCATTTCTCTTTAACTAATTACTATGGGTTTTAATGTTTACTTAGTTAATTTACAGAGCTAAGATAGAGCAAAAATAAAAGTCAGTGATTGCTGCCTGGGTTATCATTGACTTTTGAGTCGTTAATGAAGGTGGAAACTATACTTAACTCCATTAGCAAGTTCTATAAACAATTGCTGCTCTCTAACACAATTAGTTATTGTGTTAAAGTATTATTAACATTCAATAATGATAAACAAGTAGCAACTTACTATCATATATAAATCATTTCCTCACTTCCTCCTCATTCACAGCATTTTCGGTCTCTCTCGGTTTGTGCTAAGTAAGAGAAAAGAGAAAAAAATATGGCAAATGCAGGAGATGACGATACAAGTAAAAATCCAAATGATTTTGAGAAAGCAAATTTAGATGAAGCACAAGAAAGTAGGTTATTAGGTGGTAGGAAGGAAAAATATGTTCATCTTGGCCGTACAATATGTGTTACTATTCTTGCTGTTGCTTTCATAGTTGGTCTTATTACATTCATTGTTCAAATTGATCCTCATGATCAGTCGGATTCTTCTCATGATAATGATGGTCTTATTGTATCCATTATCAGAAAGGTTATTCCTCGAAAGCAGCTTCAGCCTGATAAATACACTCAAGCTCTTCGTAAAGCTCTCATGTTCTTCAATGCTCAACGCTGTAAGTATTCTTCATTCAGAATTTAAATGGTTTTATTAATATGTTTGTTTGGTTCATTAATGTAATTCCATTTTCATATCTTCATAGCTGGACCTCTTCCTAAGCATAATAATGTTTCTTGGAGAGGAAATTCTGGTATGAAAGATGGGGTTATTGGCCACAATCTAGTTGGTGGTTTCTATGATGGTGGAGATGCTATCAAATTCAACTTCCCACAATCTTTTGCAATGACCATGTTGAGTTGGAGTGTAATTGAATACAGCGGCAAATACAAAGCTTCTGGTGAGCTTAACCATGTAAAGGAGATTATCAAGTGGGGTACTGATTATCTCCTTAAGACTTTTGATAATTCTGCTGATACCATTGACAGGATTTATGCACAGGTAACGAAATATCTCCTTAAACTATTTAGATTTTACAAAAGCAAATCCCGTTATGTATGGTACAGATCTTCAGCTCTTCTCAATGATTCATGTGCCGTGATTCTAGGTCTTGCATATTAAATTAAGGTTCCCAGTACTTTGGCACAAGCAACCCTAGCTACCCATGTTACTTTCACCAAGCTTGAGCCATTAATGTATATTTTGTTGAAGTCAACTCTAAAAACTAGTTGTTATTTAATTTATATGCCATAGGTTGGAACAGGAGACACTTCAGGATGGAGTAGAAGGATTGGTACTCCTAATGAGCATTGGTGCTGGATGAGGCCTGAGGACATGGACTATCCAAGGGATGTGCACGAGTGCCATCGATGCACGGATCTTGCAGCTGAAATGGCTGCTGCCTTAGCTTCTGCATCGATCGTATTCAAAGACAACAAGAAATACTCTAAAAAGCTAGTTCATGGTGCTGAGACTCTTTATAAATTCGCTCGGGATAAAAGAGGTAGATACACTGCTGATATTGCAGATGCTTCGATTTTCTATAATTCCACTAGTTACTGGGACGAGTTCATCTGGGGTGCAACGTGGTTATATTATGCTACTGGTAACACTTCTTACCTTGAACGCGCTACATCACGAGTTCTAGCAAAACATGCTGGTGCTTTCTCTGCTGGCGTTAATTATGGTATTCCTAGTTGGGAAAACAAACTTACTGGTTCTCAAGTAAGTCGATCATTAAGCTGAAATTAAGCTTTATAGAAATCCCTCGAGCCATCCGTAGTTGACAGTCTAATCCCTGTGACTTTTCCTTTATGTTTTTAGGTTCTTCTGAGCAGATTAAGAATCTTCTTGAGTCCTGGGTACCCGTATGAAGATATGTTGAGCACTTTCCACAATCAGACTGAAAATGTCATGTGTTCTTACCTACCTGTTTTCAGGAACTTCAAACGAACTAAAGGTACGTATGCTATATACTAGTTCCTCGTGTTTTCGTTATTTAACAAAAATCTTGAGTTTCATGTTATTTCTTGCCTATTGCAGGAGGTTTGATAAAATTAAACTATGGAGCTCCACAGCCACTTCAATATGTTGTCCAAGCTGCATTTTTAGCAAACTTATATGCCGATTATCTTGATGCTGCCGGTATACCAGGATGGTATTGTGGACCTAATTTCTTTACAACTCAACTAATGCATGATTTCGCCAAAACCCAGGTATGTACTTTCAGTTTGCTCTCTTCTTAGTAATTCGAGTAGGGTTCTGTCGGCTCATGTTTATGGTATCCTTTTGCAGATTGATTATATCCTTGGAAAGAATCCTCTGAAGATGAGTTATGTTGTTGGATTTGGACAGCGTTATCCAAAACATGTTCACCACAGGGCCGCATCAATTCCTAAGAATAAAATTAAATATACTTGTGAAGGAGGATGGAAATGGAGGGATACTAATAAACCAGATCCTAATACAATCATTGGAGCCATGGTTGGTGGACCTGACAAGCATGATGGGTTTCGCGACGTGCGTGCAAACTACAATTACACGGAGCCAACACTTGCAGGTAATGCAGGTTTGGTTGCTGCACTGGTCGGTTTATCAAGTAAAGGGAAAGCTGCGAATTCCATTGACATGAGCACAATGTTCTCAAAAGTACCACCAATGTTCCCTCCAATGGCACCTGGCCCAGCTCCGTGGAAACCATAATCTTGAATGGAAAAGGTTTACATTTCTTTAAGATCACTATGTTTCAGTTGTTCCTCTTCTAGATCTAATTTGGTGTCATTGTCAATTTTATGTACTTCTGGAACTAGTTGCCATAAAACACTAATAAAAATGTTATACTACAGACGGTAACTTTCTTAGAATAGCAAAAATGCATTTTAGGTTGGCAATTTCAATGAAGCCAGGTCCTGAGCCTCCAGAAGCTCCATTGTTTTATTCTTGTCTGCAATAGAAAGTTGGGTCCTTTTCTCATTATCGTTGGTGTCACCGCCATCATCTTCTGCTCCATAATCTAGTTCAATCACAGTGTCTTTTCTACGAGCTTCAGAATCCTGGAACTGGGAGGACTCTCCTGCTAGAAGATAATTTGGCTCTAACGGTATCATTTCTGATTCAATCGATGCCAACGCCTTCATTCTTGATCGGTCTCTATCTCTAGGGTAAGTACAATAGAGAAAGGAGTAAATGAGGCAACACAGTGTCATCGGAATAGCAATTGATGCATAAAGTGCCTTGGCTAGTGATGCAGCATTTCCTCTACCCATTTCTACCTCAACTGATTGACCTGATCCTTGAGGAATTGGTTTATATCCAAAAACATGCTGAGATAGAAGTCCGACTGCCGGAGGAGCAAAAGATGCTAATATGGATTCGAAAGTTCGATCCAAAGCGTAAATGCTTATCCGAGACCTCTCCGGAACTATCTCTGCAAATATTGGACTGCAGATAACATGTAAACTAGTAAAAGTCATGAACAAAAGTAGAGCTCTAAAAGAGAAATGCTAACAGAATGCGAATCTTACAAATTTGTAGCTGCACCATTCCATGATATGAAAAAACCCATGATGAACAACACCAATCCATGTGACAATGCAGTGGAGGGGTCTTCAGGTAAACCAAGCATCAAAATCCATGCAAGTGGGATAGCTGAACCTGAACTTATCTGAGACAAAATGATCCTGCCAGAATTCGGGAGACGAACGGAGAGTATATCTCCCATTTTCCCTCCAAAAAGTCCCCCAATAGAACCAGCAAATGTAAATGCACCCATGAATAAAGCTGTTTCTTTGTGGGAGAAACCAATAAGTTCTAACCACATTGGTGCGAACGACAAAGCTGACCATGGAATTGATCCACTAACACCCTGCGCAGCAATAATCTGGAAGGTGGGGATTTTTATCACGGATTTTGCTTCAAGAAGCAATTCCTTAAATTCCATCATCAACGATTTTCGTGGACTTGAATCACCATTTGTACTACTTCTGTTTACATACTGAGGATCTTTGGCAAACAATGGGACTAAAATTCCAACAATTGCACTTATAATTGCAAAAGATGAAATGAAATTCTCCAACCAGCAATACCCAAGAATGACGTCGGGGCAAGAAGAATAGACACAAGGCCACCAAGAATTGCCCCAAGATTCCCTGTTAGCTGAAGCCAACCAAACACAACACCACGGTTATTGTCATCAGTACAATCGGCAACAAGCGACTGAATGGCTGGTGTAACTATAGCTAGTCCGATACCGTTAAAACCACGTGAAATGGCCACCTGAAGGAAAGTGGTGGAGATGCCAGCCAGGAAAGTTGCAAGAGCCCAAAGGACAGCACCAAGAGCAATAACATGTGTACGATTATAACGAACGGAGAGACACATAGCTAGTAGATAACACACAGATTTAACAATAGAACAAAAAAGAGATAATGAACCTAAACCAGTCGGATCAGTATGTAGAGCTGCTCCTACTTCTTTATAAACACCTGGCAGTAAAGATTCATCGGCTCTTTCCATTATTCCTGCTAGATTCACCAGTATTAATGTTATTGTTTCTGGTTTCATCTTAAAATCATTCATCTCTCGATTTATAGGTTTAAGAGAAAACAGAGAAATTCATGTTCTTGTTTCGAATTTGTGAGTAAGAAACAGAGGAGATTCATGTACATTGGTGTGTGACCTGTTTGGAATTTACGGAACCGTTTGTAGGCGGAACTTGAACCCAGAAACTGTTGGTCGATAGATAAACCAAATAATGACACACAATACGATGTTTTTGAGCATGGATGTGCGATTCTGTATGCATTTTTAATTTATTTTTAACACTTATGGTGTCCCAAAAAAGGATAAGGGCACCAAAAAACTTCAAGATTAATGAGAAATTTGAAGGCAATTATGAGAATTTTTTGCGTATCTGACTATCGATTACCGCTGAATTGGCTTCGACGGGATTTTCAAATTTACGGCCAAGTTCAATTTTACCCCAAGTGGCAACGGATCCATGTAATTCAATCAACTCAGTGGCCAATAGTTATCTTTAGGCCACTAAGAGCATCTCCAAGAGAGGGTGGATATATTTATTTTTAGTGACACGATAGGATTTTAGACTCCCGTTTGGCATAAATCCATTTCCAATAGTAGGGACCTACAAGTTAGGAGGGACCAATTACTAAATATGAAGGTGTTCAAGAAAGTGTTATCTACACCTCCGGTTGCACCTCCACGTCATGTTTTTAACCAATTTTCTTTTAATCTAAAGAGTTAAAATTCTCACTGTTGGAGATGGTTTTTAAAATATGAGGTCCTATATTTACTCTATGTGTAGACCCCATAAATAAAATGACTAAATAAAAAATCCACGTAGGATTTTTTACACCTTCTGTTGGAGATGCTCTAAGAAAAGGCCAACAATATCAATGCAATTGACATGTAATTATTGTTTAAATAGAGCGAAAAATGGATCATTTGTCCAAATATATTTAAAACATAGTTCAAATGGACGAGTAAAAATTATTATGGATGAAATGGACAGAACCATGGAATATTTATTTTCGACATACAATAATGTTTAGTCAACTGGTGGGTCAATTTAATAAAATCTTGTGTAACTGTTTCCTTCTAAGGCTGGCTCTAATGGTAATCCAGGATTCAAGGTTTTTCTTGGATCCACGTCACCAAAATACATCGATCGGGCGTAACGGGGATCCGAGATTCCTAGTGGAAGCGCGTTTTGAACCTGCGCAGCATGCTTTTTGTAACCGCGTTTCATTGGTAAACTCAAATGCGCAGTTTCCAACATCGTATTGACCTTGTTGACCGGTCAATCCGCGGTTTCAAACTGCGTGTCCAGGAGAACCCTAAATGTTACAGACGCCGCACTCTCTGCTTCTCTTCATTTTTCTCTTCTTCTTCCTCAACCTAAACCCGTAGAACCTCACTTCCCATGGGTTGATTGAAGATGATTTCATGTTTTCTAGCCTAAAATCTTTCAAGGGCTTGTTCTAGAAGCGGTGGGGAATCTATTGGTGGTATTTTTGGGAGATTTCATCAACAAATCAACACAAGGTATGAAATTTTAATTTTCATTGATTTTGTTGATTTTGGATTTTTGAATTTAGTTATAAAGGATTGAATTTGATCCTCTCCTATGTAAAAATTTGATTATGTTGTTATTGAGCAGTAGTGAAATTTTTGAATTGATTTGAAAAAATGGAATGTTAACTTAGGGTTTTGGCAATTTGGGTTCTTTTAGGTGAAATAAAAATTGATTGCTTGATTCATTAATTCATGATTGTTGATGAATGATTAAACTGTTATTATATGCATGGTGGAATGTATTTGGGATTTCTAATTTGAAAAGCATGTCAAAAAATTTATATTGAGCATTTTGCAATGAGTTTGAGGATAAACTCATTTGTTGTTTTGAGTTGATGTTGAGATGAATATATGGGTGACAGTGATGTGGTCAATATGATTTTGATGGAGGTTTTCGTTAGAGCATTTTGCAACTTGTTTTAGGATGAACTCATATATTGTTTTGAGTTGATGTTTAGATGATTAGAGGGGTGGAATTGATGTTGTTAATATCATTTTGATTGAGGTTTTCATATGTGCATTGTGCATACCTCAATGTGATGTGAATTTGATTGTTTGTTATCACGTGTTGATTGTGCTTCCCTTCACTCTTTGTTTTTTTTTTTTAGATAATGAATCATGTCGATTGGTCTAGGTATGAGAAGTTATCCCAACTATATCGAGGTGTCGGACCACCACAACATAAATGTGAGAACTTAGATGACAACAGAGACATAAATTATAGGAGCAGTTGGAAAGAGGTAAATAAATTTTACCAGATAGTGGTTGATAACAACCCCCGTGCAAGTGTACTTCTTCAAGTGTGTGGTTTTGGGTCTGTATTTGAATTTAAATTTAAGTATGCAGATAAGGCATTAACTGAAGCTATATGTGAGAGGTGGTGGAAGAAGACCAGAACTTTTCACTTCCGTGAGTTTGAGATAGGTTTGACCCCTCTAGATTTCTTCCGGTTGACTGGTATTCCAATCAGAGGAGGTAAGCCAATCCCAGAATTACCAAAGGAAACTATGACGCCGCAAGAATTAAAAGCTATGGATGCTAGGTATTTCCGTGGTGTGTTAGATGTTATGGTCCAAAGAAAAAATCATCGTCTGAAAACTGGAGATTATGATTCCAAGGCCAGCACTATGCGAGTTTCTCACTTGGCTAATTACGTAAGAAGTAGGGAAAATCTTGACAACACAACCATTGCCGATGAATTGACTAGAATCTTCTTGCTTTGGTGTATTGGTGCTTTTTTGTTTGCAGACTGTAGTCTTAGAGTAGATAAACGATGGTGTGTAGTGTTGGATAATTTAGATGTTGTTGGGTCTTATGATTGGGGTACTCCATCTTTGGGTGTTTTGTATAAACATCTGGATGACTGGAGTTCGTGCAAAAAAAAGGATTTAGGTGGCATGTCGATGATCTTAGAATTCTGGTATTATTTTTATTTCCGTAATTGTCAATTGGTTTTGAAGGAAAGCCTAAAAGATGATGAACTTGATCACACCCTGCTATTCTTCTATTTGCTGGGACAAACCTTAAGAATAGGGTACAAGTAGATCTTCACAAACATTATGTGTCCGATGCATGCGCTCAGATAGATATGAGGATGAGAGATGCGGTTATTTGGGACCCCTGGTTCAGAGATAGTGCCCACCAACACACTGATGCATTCCAAGACGCACTGGAGATGTCTAGTAGGAGATTTGTTTTCAAGTGTGTTAAGGATGACACAAGAGCTTCTGCTTATCTGGCCGAGAGGTGTATGAGGCAGGTGTTAGGTGCGGTAGTTATCCCCTGCAACCCCCCATAGGTTGGAGGACGTATCTGATAGTATAATGCTTGATCCAGGAGACCACTACCTTCCTGTCGCGGCACAAGTGTATTCCCATTTTTGTAAAACTCATAGTGTGGGAGCTCTTAGATGAAAAACAACTCACAAAGACACACATGATGATATCGAAGTTGGTCACGCAGGTATACCCCGTAGTTTGATGCCCCAATTCCCACCTCCTACCATGTCATCCCAGACATACACATACAACCAAGTAGGACAGTCCATGACGCAACTTCCAAACCTACAATGGGACTTGCATTTCTACAAAGATTCGTCTGAAGAGCTAGTTGCAGTCCCCAGGGAAGGAGAGAACCCATACAATTTTTCTGATCTCAACGTCCCGGAGGTTAGTACTTTTATATCTCATTTTCATTTTCATTCGGAGATTATTTATTGTTAAATAAAAATGTTTTAATTTTTTTTAGGAAGAGTTGCACCAGTTTGCGGGAGAGGCTTACTGGCTGATCCAATCTAGCAGACAGGTGGTATACGATGAGACTCGTCGTCGGGCGCTGTACAACACTCCCACAACCCTTCGTAGGTCCGGAACATCTGAAGGCCTCTTCAATTCAAGTCAGGAAGAACAAACATTTCCCAACACTTATAGCGCCGGAGGATCTTTGCCGGAAACACAACACCGTCGCAAGCGTCCGGCTGCAGACCCTTCCGCATCGAATGCTTATTATGTTCCTCAGCCTTTTGAGAGTAACCTCCCTGTAGAGCCCAACCCTTTCATGGCGCATGCCTCCCCGGTGAATAGTGACCAACCAAACTCTGGTGAGTTTTTAGGGTTGAGCGTGGGTGGCAGTTGGCAAGGTAGTGTTCAGGGTAGTGGTCAGAGAAGTGATGATGGTGCTGAGACATATCTTGTGCCAGACAGTCATTTTTTTGGGCAACTCTAGTAAAACTGGTTAAAATTGTGTTGATTAGCTAGGCGTAGTAGATGTTTGCAATTTTGTTTTTGTATGATATATTTAGTTTCTCCTCATATATGCTGGACAACGTATTATCCCTATTTTACGTTCTTCATTAAGAAACCAAATCTTGTTTTACAGGCAGTTGCTTCATACGATAGATGGTTCTGGCACTGTTATTTTGGCGAGGCGGGGGCCAACAACGACCTGAATGTGTTGGCACAGTCGGTATTATTTGATAGGGACAATGATGCCTTATCCCCTCCTTGCAATTTTAGCATCAACGGTCACGAGTACGAGCATGGATACTATTTGGTGGACAACATCTACAATGAAATGCCGGGGGTGGTCCATAGCTATACGAGACGCGAGATTATGTCGCTGGTCCATAAGAAATTTAATGAATACCACCACGCAAAGAGGAAGGACGTGGAGCGTGCTTTTGGTGGTCTTAAGTCCAAATGGGGTATAATTAGGAATCCTTGTCGTTACTGGTCTCATCGTGACGTTCGGACAATTATGAGAGCGTGTTTAATAATGCACAACATGTGTGTGGACACATGAGTATCGTGATACGCAGTGGGCGAGGTACGATGGAAGAGAAAAAACACCTCCAATACAAGGTAACGTGAGAGAAGCGCGTAGGTATTACCAAAGCCATGCCCGCTGGAGATTCTTACAAGCAGACATAATAGACCTTCTATAAATAGTCTCGAAATTAAGCCTAACTAAAACACCCAAAACTACTCTTAGTTTTACATACCCATATTATTCTACCATACCCATTTTCTTCTTCTTTTACATACCACAATATGGCTTCATTTTCAACCGAAGAGGATGTCGCGCTAATTCGTGCTTTTTGTGCTGTTGCTAGTGAGCCTTTGATCGGCAGAGAGATGGATGGGAGGGTTTTTCGGAACTGAATACTAGAGGAATTTAGAGCATCATTTGGCAATAACATTGAAAGAAGCACCAAGTCAATGCAGTGCCGAATTACAATCGTGAAACAAAATGTTAAGAGATACATCGGTCATGTAAGAGTTCGTTGTCGGGGTATGGCTTCTGGGGGTTATAACGTTGCCACGGCTGTAAGTTTTTTTTAAAAAAAAAAATTTATTTACGTTTTTTAGACATTATTAGTAAAGTAACACCATATCTGAATTTCACACAGTATCGTCTAGGGAAAGCTGCATATGAAGAGGAAGGTTATTAGTAAAGTAACACCATATCTGAATTTCACACAGTATCGTCTAGGGAAAGCTGCATATGAAGAGGAAGGAAAAATATGGAGACATGGAGCGGTTTTGGAAATTCTTAAGACGCAATTTGGTAGGGAGAATGATCCTGAGTTCTTTCCTCCTCCGTTTAACGACAATCCTGAAGATGGAGCCGAAGCTTAAGACAGCAACACAAACTCTAAAGGTTTTGTGGGTAAACCTCTCTGTAAACCCTCACGAGACCAAACTCGTCCGGTAGGGTAACCTAAAGGTTTAAAGGAATCTTGCAATGATGTAACAAACAACTATTATAATGACGAGTTTTATTATAAACATCTTATTACATCGCAGATAATAATTCAAAAACCTAACTCACTTTATATCTTATGATCCAAGGGGCTAGAGGAAAGGACTAAATTTGAAGTGTCAAATACCTTGGGGTAACCCTGCCATTTATAGGTTCCAACTTACGAAACAAGTTGGAACACCTTTTTAAACCCACACCCTACTGTTCATAAACACCCTTTATTGTTTTAAACACCCCTTGGATGATGGGGATAGACCAATGACCGACACCCCCCACCATCTTGCATTATCACATCCGGTTATAAATTTTGAAGCCCGTGTCTACAACACTTTCATACTGTTCGATTTACACAAGCATTATTTTAGACTGTGTCGAAGACAGGACTCAGCCCTTAATATCCTATAAAAGGAGTCATCTGTAAAGATAAATAACATACCACAAGTCTTAACATCTTGTTTAATCCCTACTTCTAATCTTTTATTTGTATTCTGCAATATGGATCATACGTCAACCCCGGAGGAGAAAAAAGCATTTATAGCGTCGTGAATGGCAGTAAGGTCAGTTCCAGTTGTAGAAGGAGTTGAAAGAGATGTATATACCTTTGGGCCATCGGTACATAAACATTTTGTTACAAACTTTACGAATCCTAAGCAAAGAACAACATTTGATGTAAGACATCATGTTAGAATAATACCAAGGCATGTTAGGATGTATGCTATCATCCAAGCCAAGCTGCTCAGAAGACTCACATGTAGTTCTATTCCAAATAATATCGTAAGTATATTTTGCTTTCGTTCCTTATTGGTATAACATTAGTTTTGAGGACGTAATTAATGGTTTTATCGTTCTCTGCATGTAGGAATAGATGACGAAAGTGCGGTTCCGAAAAGAAAATGATATTAAATTTGAGTTATATGAATGCTACCTTTTGTTGAAGGACGTCGTGGATGACTTCAATCCATTGATAATAGCAAGGCGCATGGGGTAATGTAACATCACCGTTCTTATTGGTTTTGTGGGTATACCTCTTGTAAACCCTCCCGAGAGACCACGCGGCCGCTGGGGACACCTACCGGTTTAAAGGCTTGTTGTCCGTTTATTATCGTTGAACTTTTATATCGTTTCTCCGTACGTGTACTTATTTCAAATTAATGAAGTAAATCATATTATGTTTCAAAGTGATTTAATTCTTACTAGACATTGTATCCAAAAAAATATGTTTGGGGATAAACAACACAGTCATCATTTAAAATCTTCCAATTATTTTATCCTGAATTACTTTTTCAGACAAGGTTAACTGTGTAGGATAAAATAAAGGAAAAGATTTAAAGTGTCTGACATCTGGGTGGTTTTTATCGGGTTTGACACCCCACTTGCAATACAAGATAAGCCTTACACATCATCGCTACATGAAAGGACTGTTACAGAAGGTCCTCTATAAAATAACTTCTTCGCCATGTTAAATAATAATGCAAAACATAAGATATTATAATCCATCTGGTTATATCTTCTCCCGGAATATTATTTCTTCTCGTCCATTTTATCCGGCAACTACAGAACCCGAAGAATGGCTATGTAAACCGTCGAAAAGGATGTTGCAATCACAAATTCGTGGGTAAGTGTTGTTACCCTTCCCGAGGTTGACCATCACAGGGTTCTGGCTAATACGGTTTGGAGCCTCGTATTCGAAAATTACACACAACAGTTCACAAATATTCATCAAAGAACAACTTTTGCTATAAAGGGTAGGCTTGGAGTAATAAAAAAGGGGGTGAGGGTTTTCGTTCGTTACCAGAAATAAATTTATATTGCCCATAACCGATCTCCACTATGGAAAGTTGAGAGGCTTGTAAGCAGTATATCTTTTTACTCAGACCACTTGGTTATATTTTTCAACAAAAACACTTACCAACTTATGATTTTCTATTTTTGGTGTAGGAGCGATATGCAAATGGGAAATACGCTCGGGATACAGGAAAATAATTCATGTTTTATCAATGCTACCTAATCATGAAGGCTAACATCCCGGAACTTAACACGATACAACCACCACCAAATCATCCTCAAGATGGAGCTGAAGAATAAAAAAAAACCGCATCAACGACATGATAGTAATGGTTTTGTGGGCATACCTCTACGTAAACCCTCACGAGACAAAACTCGTCCGTTATTTCCACATAACGGTTTAAATACTTTACGCACCTACTATGTATTGCCTAGCATTCACCGAAATTTATCTAAAAATAAGATTCAATAATCGTTTAGAGGCCTTTATTCATTCAATACATGTAGCCCTTAGGTTAATATCAAATTATTTATAATGGTGTATGTTTAACCAACGCTCACCCTGATAGAAAGTATACGCACATAACTTGTCGTATAACCTGCGAATGTAAACTGGGTGTAGAAAAAAAAGGTCAAACAAATATATATCCGGCGCGCAAGTTGTAACCGCGTACTGGAAATACACAGTTTGAATCAGCGTGGCACGTTGTTTTCAACCGCGTGCGGAAGAATATTTCCAAAGAATATTCTTTTATACGCGGTTAGGAACCGCGTTTGGTGCTTTTTCCACACGCAGTTTCAAATCGCTTCCCCGGGTTACTTCCATCTTGGATCCAAGCCACACGCAGTACTCTCTGGGAAGCAAGGATACTATTCATCCATAAATGACACTTCTACAGGGAAAAATCTTGGATCCTGGATCCCATTAGAGCCAGCCTAAGTTCCATCACCACAAAATGACCAAAATCTGTGAACTATCATTAAATAGGAAAATTATTGAGAAGGAGATAGCTGTCAAATAGAGAAACGTCTCAGTCAAAAGTGGAAGTCGACACGTGTAGATGATTATACGTAAATTCTGGAAAAATGTCGGTTAAAAGTGTATGGAAAGATAAATGGGTGCGGGAAAATAAAATGTGAGGATTTCTCTTACCGCCCTTTCCTCCGAAAGAACGATACGAGAAGAGGAAAAATGTGGATACAAAATACCGCACACTCATTAGTGGCGCAGAAGAATACATTTGACAGCGGGAGAATATGACGCGTGTAAAATATTTCCGCTGACGAACGAACTGGATGACGTCACTAAGTCACACCAAAAGCATGAAGATCAACGCGGTAGTTAAGAGATCAGCGCGACAATATAAATATCAAGGCAAAGTTGACGCACACCAGATCCGAAAATAGGGGTTTTATTAGCTGTGCTCCACTACATAACCCCTATAAAAGGGACAACAAGCCATTGTAAAGGGAGAGATCGGTTTGAGAGCTGAGATAAGAGTTCTAGGAGAGAGAAAGTAGTATTGTTCACTAAGTTAGGGTTTCCATTCATCTCTTTTGTATTGGTTCTATCTTTAATGAAATAAATTAGAGTTCTTCTTAAGATGTCTTGAATATTAGTTTATAGGTTTATTTGGGTGTGGTTGTAGGATTTCCTGCAACTAAAAATAGCGGATAGAAGCTCTACGAAAATGGTTGACTAATTGCATAAAGGAGGAGGATGTATCACCAAATGTTATCTTAATGAACATTCATATTAAGGAATAGTCTGAATCTTCTTCTTGATACCCGCCCACATAAATGCCAGAGTTAACTCAAACTAAGCTTTCAAAATAATCCCTTACCCTCAAGAGGTATATACCATGACGCATGTACAAAACTAGTTTACCAGCATGTCCAAATAGAATCTCACCCGTTTGTGAAGGACCGTATAGGCTTAAAACAGCGATAGTTGTCCATTAAAATTTTAATATAGGGTAATAATATATAGTTTAGTCCAAGATTCTCTAACCCCATGATCCTGCATCACCCAAACTTCTCATTAAACCTTACCAACTTTAACAAGTACACAAAGCCACCCTTCCCAAGTCCCCACAGTCATCAACGAGCTCTTGTTCGTCTACATGTTCTTTTGTTGGTTTCAATTCCTTTGAATTTCTCGTTGCTGATATCCAAATAAATGATCAGGCCAGAGTCTACTTATTCATGATATTCACAACCTAAACATCACGTCCGAAAGTAAATTCCTACAAGAAATTATCCGTTGAACCTACCAAAGTTTTTTTTAATAGTAATTGTAGGCTGCATTATAAAGCTCAAAAGACAAATCCAAATCAAATGAGTGAGGATAAAACAGTAGATTCCTAACTCTTGAGATTAAAAAAAAAAAGAACAAGAAGAAGACATGTACAATACCAATCTGAATATATGCTCTAAGGGTTTTCCCCAGCTTTCTTCTATGTAAAGATGAAAAGGTTTATGTCTTTTGGATGGTTCAAAATCATAGTGCCACCATCATTTTTTAAGTGCAATTTAAAGGCATTTTAAGGACATCATAAACCTTTAATGAGACTATCAATGGCATTCATTTCACATGAAACATCTATTTAGAGAAAGCAAAAAAATATAAAGCAGCATCACTATCATTCCTTACATACACTCGTGTATTTCTTCTTAGTTTTATTATTAAATACATGCTTCAAAAAAAAAAAAAATCATTCCTTATATATTAGCTGCCTACAAAGGACTAAAGTCATCATATTATTCACTGGCGCAACATGATACCGAATTGGGGAATAGAGAGGGTGGATGTTGGGACTACTGTGTCACATGTCTCAATTCAATCCTTTCCCAAAAGCCCTCTTCAAATAATCTTTCCACCCATATTCTCATGGCTGCTAATAAGGGGTATCAATTTGCTAGGGAACGTTCCACACCATGTGTTAGAAGTGTTGTCCCGTATAGATTCGGGTACACTCTTTAGCAATCGGGTACCCCAATTAGCAATGGACAATCATGCATGTTTTTTTTTCCTAATAAGAAAGAAACTACATTAATAACTTAAACTAAATTTACATAAAATGATTATTTTACGAAATCTCCGAACTTGTGAACCGAGACTTGATCCGCTGATAGTTATCACGCACGTAGATATGTTATTTCTTTTTCTTCTGTCCTAGTATATTTCCATTTAAGTATGAGGTCTCTCTTTAAAAGTATAAGACACAAATCAAAGGGTAAAAGAGATGGACAGTTTGATTAGCAAAAAATAAAAGAACAAAAATCATGTTCAAGTTCAGAGGTTTATAGAGAAACAGAAAAAATTATGTTATTGTCTCCAGTTCTTGAGTTATACGAACTCGAGCAACAGGGGGATCCGTATACATTGGTGTGACCTGCTTAGTATGCATGGGTCCTCTGCGTGACCTGCTTGGGATTTACGGAATCGAACCCAAAATCTGTCGGTCAAGAAAAAAAGAGATAATGCGCACTCCCGCACTCAATACGATTTTGAGGATGGTTACTTACGCAATAAGGCATGCATTTTTATTTATTTTTTTTGATTTGGGACACTAATGGTGTCCGGAAAATGAAATACAAGGGCAAGGCCATGAAGAAATTCAAGTTAAATTAGAAATTTAATCACATCGTTGAAGAAGAAACTTCTCTGCATCCATAGCTATACTATAACCTTCTAGGCGGTTCAGCCCACGGTTACAGAGACAGATTGATTGCCATGATGAAATGAGGGGAGCATGATGTACCGCTGACGTCATCAGCTGCATCTGATATGCAAAGGCAATTATCGGAGTTTTTTGCGTATCTGAGAGTCTACTACTTGCTGTGTCGGCTTAGGTAGAATTTTCAAATTTATGGGCGGGCCTGGCTAGGCGGAAAACTACAACATTAATTGACATGTAATATTACTGTTTAAAACCCTATAGCAACTAGGCACCTTTTGTATATGTTTAGCCAGGTACCTTTTGTATATGTTTAGCCAGGCTTTTGGCTCTGTACTGTAGTAGTAGTGTAGTGGTTATGTTAGTGGCACGTAACCAATTGACCGTGGAACAATAGTCCACTAGTGGGTCAACTTAATTAAATGTTATACATAGCTGCTACCTTCCACCACCACAGCCGAAATCGATGAACTAATACTTGGGAAACCTAATTGTACATGTTGGAGAATCGCAGAATCCACATACCACCAAGGCGTATTAACTTTGCATGGGTTAATTTTTTTTTCCATCTATAAAGCATATAATACCGACCGGTTTCGAACTGCATTTACTAAGTGTTACATTTAGTACTGATAAAGTGTTTGATGTTAAATAGTTTTATTATTAGTCTTTTATTAACTTGTATACCCGTACTTGTTGGAAACCTTATTATTATACTGCACTAGTAACTCATGTGTAACATTATTAAACCCGCTAATAGCTTTTGAAATCTATTAAAACTGATTTCAGTCTCAACCTAGGAAAAATTTGATTTTATTAAGTCCTTGACAATCACAACTTGGGTCCAGTCCAGACCAGTCATATCTCCAATAAAAAAGTTGTAGGCTGCAAATTTTCTTAATAGTAACCGTGGGCTGTACTTTTTAGAAAGTAAAAGCCAAAGCTGAATTAATGTGGGAGGATAGATAACACAGTAGAAACCTAACTCAAAGATTAAAAAAGAATGAAAAAGAAATCTCTATAAGAAGAGTACATGCACATACATATCTGAATATATGCTTTCCATCGGTTTTGCCAGCTTTCTTCTTCTTTGCTAAGATGAAAAGGTTTATGTCTTTTGGATGGTTCAAAATCATAGGGCCACCGTCATTTTTTTAAAGTGCAATTTAAAGGCATTTTTAAGGACATCATAAACCTTTAATGAGACTTATCAATGGCATTCATTTCACATGAAACATCTATTTAGAGAAACCAAAAATTATAAAGCAGCATCACCATCATTCCTTGTATACAAGCTCCTTGCAAAGGACCAGTTTATTCACTGGCATGAGCCCACATGATATTGAATTGGGGAATAGGGAGGGGATGGTGTGACTAGTGTGTCACATGTCACAATTTATCAGTCCTTCCCCAAAAGATGTGTTCAAATAATCTTTCCACCAATATTCTCATGGACAATCATGCAGATTTATATCTCTTTTTTCTCTCTTAGTATATCTCCATTTAAGTATAAGACACATAGAATGGGGTTAAAGATAGGGATAGTTCTGTTAACATAAAAAAAAAAAAAAAAAAAAAAAACAAAAAAAAACACCATTTGCCATGATTTTCATAGTAGTTCAGAACTTAAGAAGAACACAGAAGTTTTTTTTCTGCTGATATATATATATATATATGTATCGATAAAGAAAAGCAGTCATTCAAAAAAATAGCTGGCTCCAACCGAGTGGAGTTGACCAAAAAAAAGTCCCAACTGTTGTTACTTCACCGGCACCGACAAGCAGGATACACATTTCGAACCATCCAATTTTTATGGTACCATAGTGCATCAGAATTGGATCAAGATAGGAGATCAATAATGGAGATCAGTAGATACAAAATATACATAGACAACCAGAGGTGGGGAATATCATAATTGTTTACCCATAATCTTAAAATGATGATTACTAATTAGGATAAGTCTAAAACTACCCTGTGCATGAATAGCTTGAGAGAGTACTTAAAATTCACAACTTATTATCATCACAATCACATAAACTGATGAAGATCCATCAAGTAAAAGAAATAGGAGCTAGAAAACCCCTTCAATTTTTGGAAGCTCATACACTAATCAGACCAATGAATGGACTTGATTCTCAGTTAGGAGAAACAATTAAGAAACTCTTTGACTATGATTAATAGTTAATTCCCTCAGAAAATGGTCTCAAATACCAATTCAGCTCATAATCATAAGAACTATCTCTTTCTAGAAAAACAATGGAATATTAAACATGGGGAGATTTCCAAGAGAGTATTATTTAAAATTTCAGTATTCAACAGTTTGGCGGCTAAGGATTCCCCAAATCTCGCCATCAATCACTCTAAAATAAAATAAATATTCGAATATTTTGTATCAGTACACTAAGAATCACAGAACAGAAACAATATTATTGCAGAGAAGAATAAGATAAGAATATACTAAAACAAAGACAATATCCCGGTTTTATTGGTTTGCACCACTTGTAAGTAAGCGAAGCTGCTTGGGAGACCCCGGGTTAATACCCCAAGTTTTACACCCCTATGTGTTATCCATTTCAACCGGTGGTCCGCTTTAATAGTGAGCCAACAAGTTTTACACCCCGGGTTAATACCCCAAGTTTTACACCCCAAGTTTTACACCCCTATGATTTCATCCTCACCCTACACCAGAAAAAAATAGGAGGTCCGCTTTAATAGTGAGCCAACAAAAACTTGACACACAGTGGTGTATATTTTTTGGGTATAAAACCGGTGTCTCTTTATCATTTTCCGCGTAAGCTACATGTAGCATGCACCACCTGGGGTACATAGGGAGGGACATAGGGTTTGGCCAAATATCAATACATCGTGGGTTCATATCATGTCTTCTATACATCATTCTAAATAGTCCACTGATGTTGAAACCTCCCTTAATTCCATATCCAACGCAAAAATTCTCACAAATCCCCCAAGAAAGATCTTGAAATTTCTTTTCTCAGTTAACCCAGAAGCTCCTAGTAATTAAAACCCATTCTAGCCAGCAAAATTTTCACCGATTCTTGTGAGGACGTGGTTTTCATAGACAACTTAATTAACTGGATATTTCTAGGTGGATTTAGAATCTAGAATATTGATATAGTGGCAAGGCTCACAGGATTCTACATGCTCATCACCAAGTACCTGGATGCACTTAACAACTTATTGTCCTCAAAATTACCCATTTCTGTCGGTATTACAAGATGAACTCTAAAGTCTAATCTAATACATTAGTGCGAATAAACCTAAATATGCCTAACCTCCAATATAGATCATTCTAGTAGCTAACTATTACCATGGATCAATGCAAAGTCCAACTAGTGACAAACAGGGAATTCAAATCAAAAGATAGGAACCAAAATTAATAGAACAAATAAATGTATTTATATTTACATATGATAACTGAAATTAAAAAAGTGTAGTGTGTAATTTGCTGTTGTAGTGGGTGGTACTAAGCAGACCACTAATACTATTTAACCTACTACTAAACAAGCTAGCTAATAAGCTAAATACATATAACCCATCCTCTAATCTTCCATTTAAAACCCTAGTTTGCAAAAAATGAGTTTTTTACTTAATTACTTATTCTGAAGAACATATCCATGAATTCACCATACCTTCACCTCTTGTAGACACGTTTTGACTGCCTGTTGATCCTTTTTCTGCATTCCCACCAGTTACCATCTGTTGTTGTTGTTGACGACGATGAGAATTACTACCGCTATTGTAGTTCGCATTCAAAATATGATCTTGATTCTCCCAAGATGATGAATTCCTCATTGGCATATTTGATATTAAACCATCTGAAGTCACAAGATTTGGTAATCCCCTACCACCACCACCCCTACTACTGTGATTTTCCCTATGAACGTCATTACTCTGATTTATAGGGTTAGATTGAAGAAGAAGAGATTGATAAGGAATCAAAGATGGATTGGTTTGCATGTTAAGTGAACTTTGATTGTTTTTATTACTAGGAAACCCTAATTGATCAGAAAGAAGTTGGAAGTTATTAACATTTGATGAAGATGTCATACTAGGGTTAGTATGTGTGGTACTAGTACTAGCACTAGCATTAGAATTCAGCACCATTGAGGATGTGGATGACGATAAAAATGGAGGAACTTGAAGAGGTTTTTGAGCAAAAGGGCGTAAAAGATGCGACGAATCACCACCACCACCACCACCACCGGATCTTATAGTTGATGTGGTACTACTATTACTAAAGAGATCAAGTCTTGTATTACGAGGAAACAACAGAGATGATGAAGATGTAAATGGTTGAGTTGGCATACCTGTAAATTCTTGAACCATCGATCTAAAATTACTTGTATCTGTTGTTAATACTGTTGTGGGTGCTCTTCTTGATGCTCTAGATCTTTTCTTTGGGTTTCGATTTGGCTGTTGATTATTAATGTTTCCCTGATGCTGATGATCAGTGCTATTGTTAGTGGGAAATGATGATGGGTTTTGTGAAGCGACCCGACCCGAATGAGGGAGAATTGATTGTTGCTGATGAGATGGTGATGAAGTTGAGGAAGTCATTAGAGAATTGAAGTTATTGAGTTGAGATCTTGGAATTGTAGTAGATGGGTTTTGTAACAGTATGTCTAGATTCAGTGATGATGATGGGTTTTGATTTGATCTTGATGATGATGATAATGATAGTGGTGGTGAGAAAAGATTGTTATTATGATCAGTAATGAGAAAGTTAGAAAGAGAATCAAATAATGATGATTGCTGTTGTAGTGATGGTGCTTGTATAGAATTACCACCACCACCACCACTAACACCTCTACCACCACCGACATGAAAGAAAGCATGTGAAGAAGAATCATACTCTGCTTCATCACCACCACCTCCAGTACTTGATGACTGCATACTTCCACTATTTCCACCCGAATCCATTACTTCACAGATATACAGAGAGGGAAAGAGACACGGAGAGAAAATGAGCTATATATATATATATACCTACAAGTTAGCACCACAATTAAGAAGTGTCTGTCAAAATATCCATTGTGTCTGAACACAAAAGTGAAACACAGAGATTTGGTGATCAGAGGAGAATAAGTAGTAATAAAAGCTCTGATCTACAATGAAGATATACTTCTGCTGTAATTATTTCTTGTATGTTTTGGCTGAAGTTAATAATAATACCAGTGAAACAGAAGATCGAAGAAGAAGAAGAAGAAAAGAAGTAGAAGATCTAAGAAAAGAACCCTTTTACTTTTCTTTCTTTCTTTCTCTGTTTTGTTTTTTCTCTTTGGTGGTGGGGGTTTTGGTTGTTGAACTAGTTTTTTAGTGTTTCTGAGAAGGAGATAGGAGGATGGATGGATGGATGGATGATGAAGTTTGAGAAAGGGAGAGATGATGAGAAAGAGAGATAGAGTCTTTCTTTTGAACTTTCAAAGAGAGAGATAGAGAGAGAGAGCGCGTCTTGTAGGCGGCTTCTGATATCAAATTTCCACTCAAAAGATCCTTTTGAGAGATTTCTATGTGGTGGTGGTGGGTCTCCGTTTATTTATCTCTACATTGATTGATTAATTTAAAGTAATTAAGCAGAAAGAGAGGTAATTAATTAAGTGCTAATCTCAATGTGTGAAACTTGTCGAAGTAAGTTTGGGGGATTAATTAGTACGAGTTATTACGTTTTGTACTTTTTTTGTGTTTTGTGTGTGAAATGAAGAAATTGAGAACGAGGTATAATACAAGGTTAAAAAGATAATCATAATTAGAGAATGAAAGTGGGCAAGCTAAAGCTAGCAACTTGGGAGGAGTTGGTGGTTGTTGCAGCCAGACCTACAAATGCACTGCAACATGAGAAGAGAAGTCAAGTGACCATTTCACCACCACCACTAGTCCATTTGATCAAGGATGCTAATAGGGGTATCAAATTACTTGGGAGTATACAAAAATACACTAAAGACAAAACATCAATTATTTTTGGATTGGTACACCTCCAAGCAATTTGGTATCTCTATTAGTAATCTTGCATTTGATCCTTCATATGAGCATAACTGATTTACTAGAATGTTTGGATCTAATCAAATCCTTTGTGGGTTGTGTCCAGGCTTTGGCAAGCCGACATAAAAATCTGCTATAGTTTTATGAGATAACATTTCTAGCCTACCTCGATTTGCTCGAGAATAAATGATCTGTTTTCAGTTTTCGGATACGGAATATCAAAAAGACAGGTTGAATGGTTTAACATCCAATACACGACCCGGAAATTAAATGTTCAGTTATTCTCGATGACCGCTCTCACAATATAAGTAATTTAACCCGACAAATTATAATTTGGAAGTTCCATAGTTATAACCTGCATCAGAAATAATTATGATATCCAAAAAAGTCCAGAAACAAAAAATCAGATATACATATTTTATTAATATTGAGCCTAAATTTTTTTGTCTTTATACCAATGATCTGAGTTCAAACTCATCTATAAAATATGACCAACCCATCCCATTAATATTTTGATTAGTGGGAGGCTATAAACTATAATCAAACATTGTCATTTTAAGTTGGAAACGTTTAACCACTACAAAGTTCATTATAAGTAAAAAGTATTCACAAAGCATAGTAATAACCTACTACCCGGTCAAGAGGAACCTTTGACCAAGTCAGAAGAAAGTTGAAAGAAGAAAAATCGTCAAGTTATAATTACGGAAACATCAAAATCTTTTGCAGACATCAATCTCTCCTCTCTCTATCCCTCTCAACTCTGAAAAAAAAAACATGATATCTTTTGCCCAACGATTAATTCATTATTTCATTTTGAATAAACATTCAATACTTTTCTCATTTTTTAATTTTGTTGACGGATAGATCAGTTGAACAATACAGTCCCATGTTTGCTGCAACCATCGTCACCAAATCACCAGTTAACAAAATTAGTGATATCTCTCGTCAGTTATATAAAATGTAAATCATTTGAGCGTAGATAACAATTTCTACTTCTCCTTCATTTGATCCTTGATTGGATTCTCGATTAAACACTCTAATTATTCTTGAGGTAAAAATAAAATGCACACGTTATTTCACAGGCAAATAATTTTATCCGTAAACAATAAGTATATATAAATCCTAATTTACCTTTTGTTCAAAATTATAGGTTAGTTTCATTTGAATTAGAGTCCTGCTATCCGGAGGGAAAAAATGATTTGAGGAGGGAAGGATTTTGGGAGGGAATTTTATTTTCAAGGGAGGGATTGACTTTTCGAAAAATAGATGAAATGTCTAAAATATCCTAATAATTAATTTCACTGACCAAACGGATACCTAACTATTTAACCAAAACCACATTGGAGCAGATAGTGGATGATTGTCGCAGCCTGAAAACTGTATTTCCAACAAGTAGAATACATGACAAACATGTACCCAAGATTCAAAATTATATCATGCAGAAGAGAGAGAATTTACCTGTGGTTCTTGCACTTGTTGATAGTCAGACAAGCTTTGATGCAAAGAAGATTCTCCATCTGTGTGGATACTTTCCTCCGCTAAACAATCTTCCTCGCCTAGCAAGTCTTTCTCCATCATTTCAGAGATAATAATCAGTGTTAGAAGAACTTCGATTGAATAAGGTTTCAATCAGTTGTCATTATAAAAAAATTAGGGTTTTAGAAGAAAAACATTATAAAGAGAAAAGCACATGCGATTAAGTGCCGTAATTAAGAGAGGGTAGGGTTAGCATTTCTTAGAAATTCTCCATATTACCAATATTGACCTGAATTTCTTCCCTCCTCAAATCCATTCTTTCCCTCCTAATAGCAGGACCCTTTAAATTATTCGTAAAATAGCATGGTATTCTGAAACAGAGAGCAGTTATAATTGCCACCACCGATTAAATTGTGCATTTTTTCCACAACATTTGAATTTGATTACAAATCATGTACCTCGGTTTGGAAATTGAAAGCATCAAGTTGTGTGTAATTTTATTAATTATTTATGAACCGTAATATAAGTCCTAGATTTATTTTGGACCCCTAATCATGATTTCCCCGATTCTCACGTCTTCCAACTCTACACGGAATGTAACGCAATCTTTGCCACGTCTAGCACGTTCTTTCCTCTCTCTCTAAAATTACCGGCTCTCCCGGTCTAAGGGTAAAAACGAGGGGAGAAAATTCTCTGCTCAACTGCTCTTTCTTTCTCACGTGTCCTTTACTTTGATTTACCAGTCAACTCTGTTGACCTTGACTCTTTTAGACCGTGCAAACACCACCAAACAATATCGTGGAGTCTTGTTTCGGAAAAAAAATATTGTGGAGTCTTATGGTGCTGCAAGTCCTTGTCAGATGGCAATGTGTATGGACCATGTGGTCCATATCAAGGTTGGTAGTTCACAAAGTGTAGTCTGATTACTAGATTGTTTGCATCCTAAGAATTTGGGATCATTTTTGCTAGCAGTAGCCCGTTGGCGTGCCATTTGTTTCGTTTGATCTTCAGTGTATAAAATGAGACAACAGATTTTAGGTGGACCAGCAAATCAAGCAGGGTCAGATTTGGGGTCTTTTTACAAAAGGTTAGCATTGTCCCGGACCACAGGTTAGGGTTAGCTCTTTCACAAACAAGAAACTATCACCAGTCAATCACGTAATACATAGGAGATAGGACGCTGAGTCCTAATAAATGTTAGGTTCAACCATTTTAAGCAATTGTTGGCCAACACATAACTATAAAATTTTAGAATGATTCTGGTTCCAACAGCATACAAACAATTATCTTTATTCTCAGCAACTCTTCTAATTCTATACGTACCCAAATATGTGTACCACAAAAATAGTAGTGTTTTAAAACGATACAAATACATGCAAAATGCATGTGAGGAGTGTGCTTGATTTAGCTCTTTTAGGGTTTCAAAACTCTTCTTTCTTACTCATAATTTCCCATTTAGGTATCGATAATTGAAGTATATCGTTAAATGTTTGTGCGCACGTTATCTTTACGCACCAAATGATCGAAGATTCAAACAATGAATAAAATGAATTATTTATTGTGTGAAAATATTGTTTTGGAGCCAATTTTAACCTGCTTGTTCATATACATCATTATACATGATTCCGCTCCTTTAAACAGGACGTAGTTTCCCGAGTAAGCTGCCAGAATATCTGTCTGGTGATAGTAATAGTAAAGTACTGTGAATTTACAGGTGACTTGAGAATATTTGTACTTGCAGTTTCATTATTTATGTGACTTGGAGGTTAGAGTAGAAGCCTAACAGGTTAAGGGGACATTTTACTGTGAAATAATGCATGGAACAAGAAGTCTAGTTTTAACTGGTCTGTCTGGTATGTACAGTGTTCAATAACAACATTCTTCTTCTACTGTCTAAAGTTTAATCATGAACATTTTGAACCAACACCAAGTCCGTACTCATGAAATGGATAACAATGCCACTTTCTGTCAAATCTCATCTTATATTCTGCGTAAATGTCTCTGCTTCTGGAATCAGTCAGGTGCTCTCTCCACACGAAATGAAAAATATCCATGAGTCGATTTCCACAAAGTAAATAAAAAAAAAGATACATTTTCTTGAAATTTCCACATTGGAAAAAGAAATCAAATAAAAGCTTCTGTCGGAGGACAAATCCCTTGGGAATTAGAATTTTTCTCAAGAGCCCACAAAGAATATAAAAACTTTACATTAGTATTTTTTTCTTTGTCATATCAGTGGTATTTTTCTTGTTATCATTCATTTTAGAATCAAAACAGCTCAAAAGATTAACAAAAATGACTATGGATTAATAATATCTTCAAACTTTTGGCATCATTTTATGCGGGTGTTTTGATTAAGGAAAATACTTCACTTATTTATCTAGAAGTGAATTTATAATGTGGGTTTAAACTCATTTTTAAACAAATGTGGGTGTAATTAATATTGGAATTAATCAAGGGAATTGATTTATTACTTCATTGAATTCACCTAACCTCTAATTTTCTCTTTACATAAATCATTAAAACAGACTAATGGGATCATATTCCTTGCTTTCTTTCGCGTCCTTTTTCCTTGTATAGTGTTTCATATTTCTTTGTCATGCGTTGCGTAAGTTTTCGCCCGAAGCTCTAAACACGTCTTCGATATTCTTCGTCTAGTCAGTTTTTTGTCACACATCCATTGAGTGAACTAAAATTCCAAAGAGATTATCCTCGATTTGAATATTCGAAGTTAACTAAAATCTCCGCACAAGTTATTGCAAAATTTTCTAATACTAAAGTAGTTGGATTTTAATATCTATCGACTCCATGTCTGAATTTTCCAAGCCTAGCCAAAGAAGAGATTTTATGACTTCCTACGTAATAAAAAAAGCACACGGAATTTCCAAGGAAAATAGTAGGTAACAAGAATAAATGGTAGGTGCACTACCAAGAAGTACCACCAACTAACAAGTACCAACCGGACTAGTCAACCCTATGCATACAACATTACAACATTCTTATTCTAAGCCCAATGGATAGCGGCCCAAGAATTTAACCAGAAATTAAGCCTGCTCTAAATCCAATGAGGCCCATTAAAGTTGAGCCAATGCCATATGATCAATCCTAAACAAAAAAGTTATTGACCACCTTGTCTCGAAATCTCCCATTCAAGTTTGACACGAGTACCCCATGCAAAAACGTGTCACAAGATTTCATGCGCACAAAAGGTTTTAGTGAGTTACATTTTGGTTTCAATTCATTCTTTGAGTGAAATAGAGATGGGGAAAGAAGGGTTTGTGAGTAAGTTTTTTAGAAATGGGAATAGCATCACTTCAAAATTGAATCGTTTCTTTGGCAGAAAAGATCCGAAACATAGAAACTTTCCAATCTTAGAAGGTCATCCTATTGCACAAGAACATGCTCAAGGTGCAGCTGAAACTTTTAAAGATACAACAGACAAGGTTGGAGTTCTGAAGAAGGAATTCAAGATATATAGATGGAATCCAGATGTGCCATCATCAAAACCATATCTCCAATCTTATTTTCTGGACCTTACTACCTGTGGCCCTATGGTAATGTATTTCCTACTAGTTATACCCCTCGCATATATATCTCTGAGGCTTATATATATTGTCTTCTTAATTTGGTGCAAAAATCAGGTGTTGGATGCACTACAAAAAATAAAGTCCGAAGAAGATTCAACTTTGAGTTACAGAAGGTCATGTAGAGAAGGAATATGTGGCTCATGCTCCATGAACATTGATGGCGTCAATACTGTTGCTTGTTTAAAGCCCATTGATCCGGATACAACTAAGCCTACGTTTATTACTCCTCTTCCTCATATGTTTGTTATCAAAGACTTGGTTGTCGATCTCACCAATTTCTATAACCAATACAGGTATATATATATATAGCTTATGCATCTTTGTTGGACCAAACATATATAGCTAATTATTGCGTATATCTTTATAAGGTCAATTGAGCCATGGTTGAAGACAAAGAAGGCAGCACCGGAGGGAAGAGAGCATAGACAGTCGCCGTCGGACAGGAAAAAGCTGGATGGGTTGTACGAGTGTATTTTGTGTGCCTGTTGTAGTACATCTTGTCCTTCGTATTGGTGGAATCCTGAAGAGTTTCTTGGACCTGCTGCATTGATTCATTCTTATAGATGGGTAGCTGATAGGTATTAATCTTCTCTCTTGTCACTCTTAAATGATTTGGTTGGCGAAATTAGATTGTGCTAGATGCTAGTTATCTGGAACAACAGGCTCACCCTTTTTAAGGGTCGCTTTGTGTGTAAATTTGGGGTCTAGCTAATTAATCTCTATGTTGATCACTGTTTATTTTTGTTTTGCAGCCGGGACGACTTTACGGAGGAGAGGTTGCAAGCATTGACTGAAAAAGAAACGAAGTTGTACAGGTGCAGGACAATAAAGAACTGTACAGCTTGTTGTCCTAAGAGTTTAAATCCTGCAAGTGCCATCAACAAGATGAAGGCTATGCAGTCTTCGCTCTATACCTGTTGATAAGGTCGAAAGAATGGACACTGCCTAGCTAGGTAGTTGCATAAACGTCACTGTTAATGGTGTATTAATAATCTAAAGCAAATATTGTACGATCAGCGTGGCTCTTCCGAGTTCTTGCTTGATTTTTTTTGGTTGTTGCCAAAGTGTGAAGCCGGTACCGGTTGGTATTCTGCGGCCCATCAAAATTCTCATGGTATTTTCTGCCTGTATGCACATAATTCATCACTCTCCACGTGTCTGGAGAGACACACGTGGAGGACATATAACCTGGAGCATCGAGATATGATGCCACGCGTGATACCCAAACAACACGTTTCTTAAGTATAAGATCATCAGGTCATCACCTGATGGATCTGAGGGCTGAGAATCGAGGATTATTGAATGAAAGGGTTACTGCGAAGCACTGAAGAACACCCAAGGGTTCACTTTATTCCATCTCAAGAGGGATCCAAGATCAACGGCAAGGGTTGGTACAACTAAGGGTTGGTACAACTGACGCGGATGTGACAGGATGTGACAGGGGTGGCAGGCAATTAGCTGGAGTGTGCAGACGACCCAACCATCCGCATTAAACACCCTAGATTAGCATACTTGTCAACCAACCTGTGGAGGGTGAAGAGGCGATTCATCGTCACAAAGTATAAACCGCTGGGGCATCGGCTCAGAACGAGAATATCAGCGGGATCTGCATAAAGAACAAGAAGATAAGATCAACTGTCTCTGACGGTGGACCCCATGTACCACTACTATAAATCTCCTCTGACGGTGGTGGATCCCATGTACCACTATTATAAATATCCTCTTCACCAAGAAAGAAGGGGTCGGGCGCGGATCTTATGTCCCAAAAGCCCAAAAATTCCCAATCTCTGTCCCAACTAATAAAATTTCGGCATGTGTTTTACTTGAAATTGGCCAAAATTATTAGTATTTTGGTTATTACCAAATTAAAAGGATATATATATAGTAATTACGAAATATTATTTTTTATTTTTATCTTTCCTTTCTCGCGGAATTTGTTTTATTTGCTCTAAATTAAAAATCGTTCTTGTTCAGGGAATGGCTAAAAAAGAATCAGTCCATTACCTCCAAGTAAAAGGGATAAAGGTGAAAGAAAAAATAGTTCCTGCTACTGCTGTAAGGCCACCGAATGCTTTGGAAAAGATCAATCAAAAGAAGAGACCTCGAAGCGCAACATCTATTCCACAGAACACCAGTATTGGATATCAGCCGATTCTCAATGGGCAAAGTCTCACCTTCCGATGACACCCCAGATGGGAATGGTATGGTTATATTTTTTAAGTTATTCCCAGTCTGCATAATTTTCTTGTATTAAAATTGAACAATTGCTCATTGTTTACGATTAACATTCCAGATACGATTATGGAGACAAATTCATGCACCCATATTTTCTTTTGATCAGTTGGATGCTTTTCTTGATATGAATTATGGGGGAACTATTATGGCATAGTATCAGTTTGCTTGTGCGACAGATCTTAAAAAGATAACTTCTCGCCATTACTGTTGTCTTTGAAAATAAACATAAAAACAACAATAATAAAAATGAAAATTACTAAATATATATATATATATACATATATTTCCTTTTAATTTGATAATAAATACGGTTTCCTTATTTTGTGTAACAACCAAAATACTAATAATTTTGGTCAATTTCAAATAAGACACGTGTCGAAATTTTATTAGTTGGGACAGAGAGATAGGGAATTTTTGGGACAGAAGATCCGTGCCCGAAGGGGTCGACCAATTGAGAGAAAAACTAGAGAAGAGTTTAGGAAAGAGAAATAGGAAGAGTAAGTATGGTTTCTATTCCCCATAACATCGTTATTCACCTAAAAGTCATTCGACTATCTTTGTAATCTCTCCATACATAGTGAAACCCTCAACCCGATGATGTAGGCTTTAGTGCTGAACCACGTAAATCATTGTCTCATTCACATTCCAGCACTTACTTTCTGTTATCATTATTATGGCTTGTGATATATATGCTTCGGAACTGTGTAGAATAATTGAATCGATCCCTCACGACTAGACAAGGACGAGTCTGAAGACTCTTAGTCGATGAGTCAACGTGATCCGCGCAATTTTATATTTACATTATTCTACGTATTGTTTTATCGGCTCAAGCGAATATTGTTTGTGAACACGTGGATGCCTTCGTAATTTAGGCACGCCGACGCCTTGGCATACATATCATCCATGCTGAAAGATGAGAGTGTTAAAGCCATAAAAATATCAAGGGTGTGTGAACCTTCGATCACCCTACAACAGTCCTTTGCTACAAATCGTGAAGACGATGTAGGGGAGGACATTGGTGACGATGATGTGGGGGAAGCCATTGTTGAAGACTTCATCGAAGACGAGATCATGACAAGGGCAAACGAAGACTTCAGCAATGAAAAAGACTGGAGAGCCGAGATTCACCGTTATCTTGAAGAAGGGACGTTGCCAACAGAATTGAAGAAAGCTAGGAAAATACAATCAAAGGCAGGGAGATACGATCTTCGTGATGGGATATTGTACAAGAATCCCTTTATTGGACCACTGCTACGATGTCTATCCAGAGAGGAGGGGCATCGTATTTTGAAGGACATCCATTACGAGGACGCAGGTAACCACAGCGGAATGACATCACTGGCGGATAAAGCAAAAATGCAGGGATACTATTGGCCCCAGATGATCCGAGACGCAGCCAGAATGTCCAGGAGATGCGAAGAATTCCAGCGGTTTGCTAAGAAAATTCACGCTCCTGCCACAAAGTTGAATTCGGTGGATAGTCCCTGGCCATTTTCAAAGTGAGGTGTATACATCGTTTGCCCCTTTATCGAAGGATCAGGGAAAAGGCGATTCTTGATCGTAGCCACAGACTACTTCAGCAAGTGGGTAGAGGCCAAAGCCTTAGCTAGAATCCGAGACGTGGATGTGTTCACATTCATTTTTCAGAACATCATTTGCAGGTTCGGCATTCCTGCAGAAATTGTCTCGGACAATGGCAAGCAATTACAGGGGAAAAACATAGATATGCTCTTCGACACTTTCAAAATCAGGAAGAACAAATCAACCCCCATTTACCCCCAGAGTAACGGCCAGAACGAGGCTACAAACAAGACCCTTGGCCTCATTCTCAAAAAGCAATTGGACGAACATAAAGGACGATGGTGCGAACAATTACAAAACGTTCTATGGGCATACCGAACAACACGAAGATTTTCCACAGGTGAATCACCTTTTCTCTTTACGTTCGGAGCCGAAGTAGTCATCCCGACAGAAATAATCATGCCAACTACGAAAACCGAAGCCTGGGAGAAGAACCTCACCACGGATATGATGCTGGAAAGGCTCGATGATCTAGAAGAAAGAAGAGAGACATCACTTCAAAGGATGGAAAACTACCAACGAAGGTTAGCCAGAGAGTACAACAAGAAGGTTATGCTTAGGAACTTTGTAGAAGGACAGTATGTGCTGAGAACCATACCACAATACCAGCGAGAGAAAAAGTGGGGCAAGTTAGCACCATCATGGGAAGGACCGTTTATAATACACGACATTGTCGGGAATGGATCCTACTACCTGGGTAATCTAAAAGGAGAAGTCCTTAGACACCCATGGAATACTAAATACCTTAAGCCATACTATCCGTAAGGCAACGCAGTTCTGCACCTGGGTGAAGAGTACCAGAAGAAGAAGATGACATCATATCCGCTCGACGTGTTTCTATCTCTGTACGAGGCGTAGCAAACCTCAACCTATCAATTAAACGAACGAACTTTTGCAAAAACTATTGGGTAAAGTAGTCATATACTATCTCTCCGGACTCCCCTGTCAGCGTCCATAAGTGTAGGAACATGGGGAAGGCATCCAGCAGAAAGAGATACCCAACCAATTACAAGGCAGTGGTTCAGCGGAATGAGTGCATGTAAATATTCCTATAACGCACCACATATCCGAGGACACTGCCCCGACCCCCACCGTCTAGAAATCCTCTGGACAAGGATTAGCCAGCGGGGTGACAGGTCCAAAGACGATCACGAAGGTACATACCTTCAGCATCGTTATCAAACACTTTTTGTCATTTTACTTAGTTCACTTCTTATTAGAGTTACCTCTATCAGAAAAGAACAACCTGAACTAACAATGCAGGTAAAATTTAAATTGTACATACTCAAGCAAACAATGATCTATTCCATAAAAGTTGATTACAAGATCGGGAAATGTACATAAGAAACACAAGATATATCAAAAAATGGCCCGAAGCCGAGTAATCAACAAAGATCAACTTTCTGTGACAAACAAGAGAATCTACTTTTATTTTGATGTTTCAACATGACCTGCGGGGTTTTGTTTCTGCGACGAAGGTACGCTTCCACCCGAAGAGTGAGTCAATGGCTCAGGCATACGACGACGAGGGGTAATTCTTGACGATGTCATGTTCTATCTGGAGGTCATGCTCAATCCGTGCAAGAGTCTTGTTAATCTCTTCGGTCAGCTGGCAGCGAGCCTTATAACCAATAACGATGTTCTTCAGCTCAGCCTGCGACAATAGAGATGACAGTCGGTTGACTTCTTTAGCCGCGTCCTTAGCCGCTGTATCCCTAGACCCTGCTAGACCCTTGTAATACGTAGTCTGGCTCTCCTGCTGCACTAAGGAAGATTGAGCTTTTTCAAGTTTTTCATTTGCAGCGAGAAGATGTCCCTCGAGCTCTGTAGAGAAAAAAGATAACACCAAAGGTTAGAAGGCTGGAAATACAAAACCACACACGACCAAATAAATGTATACCTTCGACATGGGCCGAAGCTATTTCATATTCGTTAACTACAGCGTCCCGGGATTCGTCAAGGAAATCATACTCATCTGATACCTTCTTATAATCCAATCGAAGGGTCGTGAGAGCAAATTGACACTCATATAACTCTACCTGCTTCATGGAGTCCAAATGACGAAGGTGGTTGACTTCACTATTTATCTCTTGTATCCCTTTACTAAGCATGTACATATTCATTTTCATACTTCTTTCAGACTCGACTAAACGAGCAACATCGTCCCGGGAAGAGGTCAAAGCATTGCTAAGGGCAAAAGCCTCAGCTCTGGCATCATCCCTCTCACGAACAAGTCGTTGTATATAATCCCGGACTTCAGGATCGTGGGAGGATCTATCTTGATGCAACTCTTCTCCCAAGCCGGCTACCTTAGCTTCCAAGCAAGAAATTTTCTCATGGACCTCACGAAGATTTTCCCGAGTCCACAATAAAGCACCATTAAATAAGCGGCGGTCAGAGTTATACTTATTCTGCATATCAACCATCTGTTCCCGCCTTTCTCGATGTCGTGCAACCAGTTCGTTATGTTCATCAGCTCGGGCATCCCACTTCTCAGCTTCACCCTTAATCTTCGTCACTAGTTCCCGAATTCGAGAGGCTTGGCGAGTCCTCTCACTTTGAAGCCATTTTAACTCTCTGACATCACCCGCTGAAGATAGCGCGGGGAGACTCAGACAACGTGCTAAGAAGACGAAAGGGAGATGAAGGGGAAATTTGAATAAGAATACAAATCTTTAAAGGACGAAGCATCGTCACGAGCCTTCTCCAACTCACTACGAGCCTTGGCAAGTTCAACACGAAGCTTTTCCTCTTCGGCTCCAAGTTGTTCTTTCCCCTTCAACTGGTTCTTTAGTTCAAGTATCTCTTTATTTCTAGCAGAGATAACAGCCTCGTCGGCGGACAATTCTTCCTCCCTATGACAAAGCTTGGCCTCCAATTTTAGGGATTTCGCCTTGAAAAACTGATACAGAGTATGGTTACAATGTTCGCTTCTCATCACCTGCGTTCCAAATAAGTAGATGATGATTATAAGTGATCACGACAGAACACCAGGCAATTTATGAGGAATTACGATGACTTACCTCAAGCATCCGTTGCTGAGGACAACCATACTGATATCCATCAGCTATGGCCATCATATCAGCAATGGAAGACGGGGGATCAACTAGAATGCTAGCGGAAGTGGCCCTCAATTCCTTGTCCCACACTTCCACAACTCTCCCTTCAGAAGATCGTTGCATCATCTGGCGAGTAAAAGCATCGGAATTCTTCTCACCAGGGATTATTGGAGCAGGATTGGGCACGAACATCAGGTTCTTTTTCTTCAACCAGTCAAGGATGGCATCATCACCATCACACATTAAGGATTGTGGAAAATCCTCGGAAGTAACTCCAGCGGAAGTCTCAGTAGCAACGACATTATTTCCATCATCGGAGTCCTTCTTAGCTTCGGGATTTCTCCCAGCCTCTGTTTCCTTGTTAGCAAGAGCCTCTGCATCCTCGCCATCAGAACTCTCTTCCGCCTCAACATTTTTCTTACCAACGGTCTCACCAAGAACATCCCAATCATCATTTTGGGAAAGTATAGAAAACTCTGAAGCAAGCCCCAAAGCAGCGTCCATGTCAATCAGCTCACCCACAAAATAGATCTTGCCAAAGGAGAACTCTTGACATGCGACAGGAACAGATAGCGGAGGACCAACGTTTTCGTCCATTGGTTCCGTAGAAGAAGTCAATCCGACGCCTCTACCAGGGGCAGCTTCTGTCTCTACAACTCCACTACCTCCAGGGGCAGGCTTTTTTTCCACATTTTCACCATCACCAGGGGAAATATTCTCCTCAGCAACATCATCATCAATGTTCCGGCCATCCTCGTGATTAGGAGGAGAAGTATCATTACGTTCCTCGTCATCAGTAAGATCTTCATCTTCCACGATGAACTCTTCGTTCACGGGGCTGTTAACCTCCTCAGGAACCTCTGTTTCATCAGCCGCAGTAGTGGAAGATTGAAGAGGCCCGATTTTCTTCTTCTTGGTCATCTAGAAAGATTACATGGAATTATTACGACGGCTATTTCCTCCTTATTTTGATTAAAAATCCAAACAAAGAAGAAAAGGGGCAAGTATACGGTGTAACAAGAAGCCATACCTTGACAGCAACATTACTCTTTGAAGGAAGAGTGGCATCAAAACTTTCTTCTTCATCCATATCAGCGGCATCGCAGGCATAGTCAAATTTCATGCCTTCAAAATTCAACTGCTAAGGGAAGAAATTACCATAACGAGTCGGGGCACTCTCACGAGCTTGACTGTCAGTAGTGGGACGCCATCCATGCGGACCAGGCACCCAGCCATAAGACCAAGGACCAACAATCTCGATAACGGTGGCATGCCACTCATAGTCATGATCACGTTTTATCCTCTCACGAGTAGGAAAAATCTTCCTGTGGGGAGTCCCTTCGGTACCAGAAACATACTTCAGCTTTGAATCACTTACTTCACTCAAGAGCCTAATCTCACCACGAGGAGCAGCAATGGTTCGAAGGCCAACGCTCCATGGTTTACGGTTCCTACCATTAACATAATTCCTAAAGGAATTATTGAAATTCTCAGGAGTATACCAGTCTCTATCATCAGGATCATGAGTGTAGCAGGTCATTATCGTTTCTCCTTTGCGCCGAAGATAACACTCCTTAAGTGCACGAAGATAGTTTCCAGTCAGCTGCACCACCGAGCGGCAACGGGTGTGAGGGGTGGAGCCCTCACGATGAGCCAAGACGTCATAGTAGAAATAATCTCCCGACTTGTACAAAGGAAACATGAGGCCAGCTTCGAAGGCTCCCACCGTAGTTAACAGGTGGAACTCATCGTATTGATAATTCGAAATCAGATCATAAGTGAGATCATCATCGGGAGCGTAAAACCTAACATCAAAAGCCTCGAGTTCATGTTTCTCCTTGAACGCTGCAAGATCTACGTGCTTGAAAGTAACCTTCTTTTTGCCAACTGTGACGCTTCGTATAAGTGGGGCAGTGTCTGAATCGTCAGTAGGATCCGACGAAGGTCTCTTCGGGGGACTCATATCTGAAGCTTTCCTTTTGGTATGATGATTCCTTGATAGATCATCCTTCGGTGCGAGACCCTTAGTAGATTTTCCTCTCACAGGAACGGTAGAAGGTGGAGCTGTAGGTCTCTGTATGGGCATCGTAGGTGGAGCAATAGAGCGAAGAGGCTGGACGTTCAGCGGCTCAGTACGATGAGGCGAAGGGGTCTGCGTATTTGATGGCACAACACGTTGAGAAGCAGCAGGGAGATTAACGGCATACCTAGAACCCTGAGGACCCTTCGTCTGATCCCCTTTCTTGACAGATGAAGCTCTTGGACCATTAGTAGATGAGGTCCTCTGAGCATGAGGGTCTAACTGCGAAGGCCTAGACGAAGCACCCTTCGGCGGAGATATATCAGGACTCCTATGTGGGGGAGACCTATAAGGGCTCGGTGGCGGTGTTTGATAGGGAGCCCGCTGACGATCAGCCATATCTACGAAGAAGCATAAAAACAAGATAAAGATACAAGTAGAGAAGCAAATGAAGATCATAAAACGTGAAATTTGTCAAAACTTCTACCGTCAAAGATATCAACTGAAAACCCTAAATTCATCAAAAATGAAAAACCCTAACTTAATTGGGAACATCGTGGACAAGCTTAAATCTTCGAGTACGAATCCGTTAGTTTTGTGATAAAGAACAGAGGAAAGTATATATACTTTGTATATTTGTTCTTCATCACAAAACTAAAAACACAGTAACAGAAGATGAATAAACAATCGAGATCGAAGAAAAAATAATCTAATACCTGTATCAAAAGCCTTATGAGCTGAAGCGTGCGATGTGAAGACAATGAACAACATCAACAGTCAAACTTCGAAGAATCCTAGGAAGATCTTACCCACAATATCAGCAGCAGAAGTGAATGGCTAGAAAACAAGAAGAGAAGAATAAGAAGATTCAAAGGAGAAAGAATTATGAACTGACAAGAGAATGAAGGAATGAAATTTATTTCAAATTTTTAGCATTCTCTTTCCTATTTATAACATTAAAGAAGATAGAAAACGTCCCTTAATCCAAGAAGAAGTTATTACCAGGAGTTGGAAACGTGCCCATAATCCACGGAGAAGTTATTACCAGGAGTAGGAAACGTTCCCTAAAATCTAGGGGAAGTTATTATAGAGAGATGGAGAATATGTGAGGACGATTTTCCTCTAACTTCAACTGACACCTTAGTCAGAAGAAAAGGGGTGGTCCAACTGACGTAGATGTGACAGGGGTGTCAGCCTGTCAGGCAATTAGGTGGTGTGTGAAGACGACCCAACCACCCGCATTAAACACCTTATATTAGCATACGTGTCAACCAACCTGTGGAGGGTGAAGTGGTGACTCATCGTCACCAAGTATAAACCGCTGGGGGCGTTGGTTCAGAATGAGGATACCAGCGGGATCTGCACAAAGAACAAAAAGATAAGATTCCAACGGCCTCTGACGGTGGACCCCATGTACCACTACTATAAATACCCTCTCCACCAAGAGAGAAGGGGTCGACCAATTGAGAGAAAAACTAGAGAAGAGTTTAGGAAAGAGAAATAGGAAGAGTAAGTATGGTTTCTATCCCCCATGGCATCATTATTCACCTAAAAGTCATTCGACTATCTTTGTAATCTCTCCATACATAGTGAAACCCTCAACCCCGTGGATGTAGGCCTTAGTGCCGAACCACGTAAATCATTGTCTCATTTACATTTCAGCACTTACTTTCTGTTATCATTATTATGGCTTGTGATATATGCTTCGGAACTGTGTAGAATAATTGAATCGATCCCTCACGACTAGACAAGGACGAGTCCGAAGACTCTAAGTCGATCAGTCAACATGATCCGTGAAGTTTTATATTTACATTATTCTACGTATTGTTTTATCTTCAAGCGAATATTGTTTGTGAACACGTGGATGCCTTCGTAATTTAAGTGTTCACACTGCCAAAGTTCCAATATTCGCTTTAACACTCGTCTACAATGTTAGGCCACTATAATTACCATTGTTTCTGAACTGGTTCAAAGAGGACACTAAATTTGCTTCATATACAAACTGGAAATGACCACCATACACTGGTAGTTTGCACTTGAACTGCAAAAGCAATTTTTGTTACTGAGTTGTGAATTGCCAAAGCACCAAAGCTACAAATTACTTATAAATAATTTAAAGATTCAACTATGTACTGAGTGGCGAATTGCCAAGGACCGACCCGGATTGAACATTGTTCTGTTACAGTGTTACTGAACCGCGAAACTAATTCCAAGGAACTTGGGTACTGCTCTAGGTATTAGGGTTTTATGCAAATTCCCCCGGGTTTTATGCTCACGTGATATATCAGCCAAAAATAGAGATGGGTCCATAGGCCCGTATTTTAACCGCAGGACCATATATACCATATATATAGGTTTATCCTTTCTTTGGCAGCAAGTTGCTGGAGTCGCATTCCTCTTCAGAAACGGAAGTAAGATCATCTAGGTCTAGGGTTTCTCTAGTTATTGAGTTTTTGAGCTATATATATACTATTTAGCTTGGTAGATTAAAAAGGTTGAGGTATTCTGCAACTTTGGTGTTTAAGAGATGGAGGGGATCCGGTGGCCACCTACATTGGTTATACCTGAATATATTCTTGATCCAATATTTCATACTGCATATTTAATCAAATCTCTTAAATCAGAAGAATACCTTGGGAACAATAACATCTGTGGAGATTTAATCGAAGCTCTTAAATCAAAAGAATACCTTCAACATAACACCTATGGAGATTTTGATTGGTACGAAGCTTTGAGGATCAAGAAAGCCCCAGCTGAAGCCCTTGGAATCGAACAAGCCCTTGACATGCTTATTGAAACTTGTAAAACTCCTGAGGGTCGCTTCAGACTTGGTTGCGTAAAGTTCCTCCCTGTAGTTGTTGAGCTTGTAAGATTTCTGACTTCCGCAAAGCCCTCAACTCATTATCCTCTTTACTTGTCTTTAAAACTTCTAAGAAACCTATGTGGTGGAGAAATATTGAATCAGAATTGTTTATTAGAAGTAGATGGGCTTGACGTTGTTGCTAGGGCTGTTGACACGGTGAAGGGTAAAAAGAACTATGGTTTAGAGGTTGTCAAAACTGTGTTGGAGCTTCTAGGAAATTTTTGTCGGGCAGGAGAAGAACATATGAATGCTGTTTGGTTTCGGTTCTTTCCTGGTGCATTCAAAAAGATGGCTAAAACTCGGGAACGGGATTTTTTGAACGTCTTGTGCATGGTTGTCCATACTTGCTGTGATGGAAGTTATGAAATAATGGGACAGCTTCATGGGATTGAAGGGGTACAACTTGTTGCTGAGATGCTTGGAACTTCTCGATTTGGTACGTTTTTTGTGTTAACTATGTAATCTTTTGTTTTCTGATATATATCTATCTTGTTGAATTTTAGAGTTTATGTTTTGTACACTAACTTTCTTGTTTTTCTTTTTCTTATTTAAGCTGGAGGAATCTTAGAGGATTGGCTGCTGGAGCTTCTGGATACAATCTGCCTCAAAGGATCCTGTTTAGTGCCATTGTTTAAAGAATTGAAAAGGCAATTTGATGCGTCCATTGATAATGCTGTCAAAAAGTTGGGTGATTTGAAGGATGATGACATTAAACATGCACATACATATCTATTGCATGTGCTCACTACCAGATTGAAGGAGGAGAAACGCTCAGAACCTAATGTGTCTAAAGAGTTTGCCATCTTTGTTCTTCGATTATTCAAGACTGCAGGAGCTGATTACTTTGCGAAAGTCAAACATGGTTTAATTTATATGAATCCTATGGATATTAGTCTTACACACAACTACAATAGTACCGTTCAACTTGTACGACATTCAATCAGTATTGTGCACCATTTATATAAAAGTGATTTGAAAGTCATTCCTTCACCTGGTACAAGTAGTTCAACAGATGAAGATTCAGTATTCGAGTTGTTATTGTCGTCAGGGTTGGTAGATCATCTTTTATATTATCTTGGTCAATTTGGGCCTCCCTATGTCAAGAGATTCATCTCTTCTGAACAACTGGAGGAGATCACTTTTGAAACGTTGCGTGTTAGTACAGTTGCACTTATCGGTAACTGTTTGGAAGGAAGAAAGCACGTACAAGATGAAATGAGGCAGAAAGGTTTTATCCTTCTGCTATTGCAACAGTGTGATAAAGATCACCCGCTGTTAAGAGTGACTGGACTAAAGACAGTGGTGAATTTGATTGATGGAAACATAGAGAACCAGCAAGAAATGATTAAATTGATGAAAGATGGAGGTAACGGTGTGCCTCCACTTACTGGACCCGGGGGGTTGACGATTGAAAAGGAGACTGGACGTGCTAGGATAAGAGATTGCTAACAACCAGTTAGAACTGGTAAAATTGCACTCCCTTTTCCTAGTAATGATTTGCAAGAATGAGGTGTAGGAAATTGTACAGTTTCATGTTATTTTTCTTTCGTTACTTGGCATTTAGCCTTGAGAAAATTTTGTCATCTTGTTTTCTCTTACTCCTGTGATAAAGTTTGTATGGAAATTTTTGTCTTGGTTATGTCGGTGAATCCATAGAGTGCCCAATGGATCTAAGTTATCATTATCAACCCACATTTTTGTAGTACTTCAAAATTTTCAAGATAATTTGATAATTTACTTAAGATTATTTTCTTCTTAAGACTTAAGATATGGGTTGATTAATTAGCTCAATAAAGTAAACGGGTCTATTTATAAGCCCGTATTTAAGATAACAGGCCCCTATTTAAACCGAAAAATCCACAAAATAGATTCTCTCTATAAATAACATATATAGGTCTTTTTTTCCTTTTAAAATTACCAAAGTCGTTCTTATTGAAAAAAACACAATAAGATTATAAGGCTAACGACCTCACCAATTCTAGGCATCTGCATGAAATTCATGTAAGTTACCGGATTCTTTTTGTGAAAATGAATAAGTTAATCTAGGGTTTCGCTAGTGGTTGAGTTTTTCAGCTACATATATATATTGTGTTTAGATTGAGGTTGTCTGCAGTTTTCGTGATTAAGAGATGAAGGAGTGTAGTTATGAGCAAGAGAGAGGAGAGCACACGCAGAAGCAATAAAACGATTACATTAATTATCAGTTTGGTGTTGTCTATGTGCAAAAACCGTTTCTGCTGATTTTGATAATTTCGGTGAGTTGGTGAGAAACAAAGCTAAACCCTAAAGAAATGTACTGCACGGGAGTACTTTAGATTCGATAGATCAATCTATACAAATCTGGCCTAAATCAAGAAATTGCCGTTCCGGATTTGCTTCGGTCACAAAGAGGAGGAGAAGGGCTGGTTTAGGGAGGGAAGCGAAGAGAGTGTTGAGACCAGAGCAGTTCTGGAAGAGTAGTACTTGACTTGTATCAGAAGATGAAAGCTTTGACAAAGCTAGCAAGAGTTGCTTTTCTGAGTGTTGTATTTCTCCCTGACCAAAAACTTGTGTCTAGGTGGAAATAGGTAAAACCTATTTATACAAGTCCAAGTGAAACGTACTCTGGCCCCGTAAGAAAATAAACGGATGAGTTAAATGGGAAGAGGTGGTAAAGCCTGTATTGATGGAATTGATGTTCCACAATGAAAGAGAGTTTCACCATTACTTCCTACATTTACTAACCGTTTTATTCTTATTACACTTTCTTGAAACGGGCATTTGTGTATGCCACACGTTGTAGACCGCCAAACCAAAACCCTAATGAGCATCCCCAAGTTTGTGACATACGTTTTGATGTCTCGAGTGTTTTTGTGGAAAACATGTAGCATGTCGCTGGTGTTCGATAAGTCGAGCTTGAGAGACTTGCCGGCTCAGTGGCGACCTTCGACGGTTGAGATTTTGCATAAGAGGAATCGTGGCCTTTGATGTAGGCGCGGCATGCTAAAGTGCAAGGGTTGCACGACATGTGCCAATGGCATGTGTGGCATGCCTCGGCCCTGGGTTGCATGTCGGGTGCAAGTGGAAGTGCCAAAGTGCAAGTGTTGCATGGCATGTGTCAATGGCATGTGTGGTATGCCTTGGCCCTAGGTTGCACGTCGAGTGCAAGTGGAAATGCCAAAGTGCAAGTGTTGCACGACATGTGCCAATGGCATGTGTGGTATGCCTTGGCCCTAGGTTGCACGGCTTAGCATGCCAGGTTGCAAGGGTTGCACGGCATGTGCCAATGGCGCGTGTGGCGGATTTGGCCCTAGGTTGCACGGCTTGGCATGCCAGGTTGCACGGTATGTTCCAATGGCGCGTGTGGAGGCTTTGACCCTAGGTTGCACGGCTTGGCATGCCAGGTTGCAAGGGTTGCACGACATGTTCGAATGGTGCGTGTGGCGGCTTTGGCTTAGCATGCCAGACTGCAAGGGTTGCACGACATGTGCCAATGGCGCGTGTGGCGGCTTTGGCCCTAGGTTGCACGGCTTGGCATGCCAGGTTGCAAGGGTTGCACGGCATGTGTCAATGGCATGTGTGGCGGATTTTGCCCTAGGTTGCACGTCTTGGCATGCCAGGGTTGCAAAGGTTGCACGACATGTGCCAATGGCGAGTGTGGCGGCTTGGCATGCCAGGTTGCACGACTTGGCATGCCAGGTTGCAAAGGTTGCATGACATGTGCCAATGGCGCGCGCTTTTGGCATGGTTGTCATTTTGTGCAATGGTGGTGCATTTGGATTTTTGGCATGGTTAAAGTGATGATTGCGCGTTGCTTTGCGGTTTGGCATGGTTGCCATATTTAGCGCAACAGTTGCGCGTTATTTGTAGTTTTGGCATGGTTGCCATATTTTGCACAATGATTGCATGGTACATGCAATTGCTATGTTTTGTGTGATGAGTGCACGGTGCGTGCATTTTGCATGTTTTCCATGATTTTGCGCAATGATTGCACGGTACGTGCAATTGCTATGTTTTGCGCGATGTTTGCACGGTACCTGCATTTGGCATGTTGCGCGACATGTGTGAGTGGCATGATTGCCATGCTTTTGCGCAGTGGTTGCACGGTACATGCAATTGCTATGTTCTGCGCGATGATTGCATGGTGCGTGCATTTGGCATGTTTGCCATGCTTTTTGCGTAATGCTTGCGCGGTATGTGTGAATTTAGGGTTTCGCGCATCGAAACCCTAATTTAGTATTTGAAAAAGGGTGCCTTGGTGATTTTACATAAGCGCGTTAAATGTTCTAATAAATCTGCTGATGTCACTGGTGACGTCATGCTATACGTGAGGTTTTACGGTTTTACCCTTTGTTCAAAAACCACCATCAACATTAAGTCCCATGCTTAGCTTGGAACAGGGGCCTTGTTGCGAGGTAAGCATAAGATGGTGACAGACGAGGATAGAACTGAGACAGTAAGTCGTGAAACAAGCCGAGGATATTTGTCTGACCTTTTTCGAGATGTAAGTAAGAATCCACAATCCTCGTATCTGGCAGCTTTGCACGAATACCAGTATGACTAGCTGTTGTTGGGGCCAGGCTTTGGAACGCGAGGCGGAGCTGCTAGCATAGAATTGACATGGAAGGGACTTGTCAGCACCAATAAGATTGGAATGGGTGTGGGCCACTTGACAGAGCTTGGCGTTGGCAAAGGGAAAGCGCGGATTGGCAAGGCCGGGCGTTGATTAGCAAGGGAGGCATGGATGACACAGTGTCGACGTGGCTAGCGTTGAGCGATGATAATGATGGCGCTGGAAGGGAAGCGCTGGTATGGAAGGGCATGGACAGTGTTGAATGTTGGTAAGGCCGGTACCGATAAGGAAGGTTTGGCTTGCGCAGAATGCATGGCCGGCACGGACTGGCATGATTAGCGCTGAGCGTTGGTAAGGCCGACACTGGCAAGGAAAGTGCGTGCGTTTTGGAAGTGGCGAGGCTGGCTATTGCGGTTCCGACTGCTTTTCTTCATGCGTGGCTTTAGTAGAGAATTCTTCCCCTTTTACAAAAAAATCTGGAAACATTACGTCCATGAAAGCGCGTTACTCTCCCTTTACCCTTTTTAGGGTTTGTGTATATATACTGTTGGTGAAATTTCAGCATCTCCCTCTTTCTAGTTGTTTGTTGGTGCAGGTAAGGTAAGATTCGTTCTTCTCCCGATATCGTGATGGCGTCTCCTAGTAACGGTGGCACCGCCAGATCTTTGGAGAGATGTTCTGGGATTGGTGAAGACCGATCTTCTTCCTATGAGGAGTCATTGGACAGGATCAGGCCTCTGTTTTTCGAAATCAGAGCAATCATCCAGGATATTCCTTTGATCTACCCATGAGAGGCACAGGCGAATGCCCAGACTTCTATGGATTCCGACATGGATGAGTCAGGGAACCCTCCTCAAAAGGCTGCTGAGAAAACCTCTGGGATGTACGACGAAAAATTTGTTGGTGATGCTGGGGGAATCATTGCGGCGTACATCGGGTCAACTGCTGGAGCGGAAGCTATGAAGAGGTCGGATATCTTCGCTGCTGAGTCGGTGTCCAGGTGGGACATGGAGGTTGTTGTTGTTGACACGTCTTCCGTATGGAATCTTTGCTGCCCGAGGGATTGCTGGGGAAAGTGTTTGAAGAAGCTCTGATAGGGGCGTCAAGGATTCGAGCTTCTGCCGGCGAATAGTTTTCTTCTTTTTACTACTTCTTCTTGTTGCCTAGTCGTTTTGATGTCTTGCAAATCCCCTTTTTCTTGTACTCATGCTGAACTTGGTATTTTGTTGATCAGTGTACCTCTTGTGTCTTTGTATTGAATAAAACTTATAAACCGGAGACTTCTACCGGAAAGGATTGTTTTGCTTTTTGTGTCATTTTTTCTGGAGCTTCCAGTTGATTGAAAATGGTCTTCTTGGCATGGTTCTGATTTCTGATTAGGTTTGGACGGGTAATTTTTTTTTTTTTTTTGAGATTCGGAAATTTTACTGTAGGGGAAAGATAAGATTGCTTAATAATAGAAAAACTGGAACCCTGCTGGAAAAATGCAAGTGGTGCATTTATCTCGGAGGAATACAATTATAATGGTGGAAAGGGAAATTGCTGGAGGAAATGTCAGAGGGTGGATGTCGGAGGGAGAGGCAGTATGAAATTTCAGGTGCTGAAGGGATCGAGCCATCATGAGTGAACCACCACACCTTCCAATTTGTCCGTGTTGATGAGCTTGTAATAACCGCCTAAAAGGATGTCAGCCACCAGATATGGTTCGTCTTCCTTTCCTTCATGAGGGTTCTTTTGAACCGTCATATCCACTGTCATCTTTCCGACTTGAAATGAGGTAGCCCTGACCACCATATCTCCGATCTGGAACGGGTTTGGTTGTTGTACGATTGCTCGGTTTCTGCTTTCGTCATCTTCGAGGGAAATTTTCAAGTCCTTGGCGAAGCGCTTGAATGTCCCAGCGTTCCATTCACACCTCTTGACAGCATCGTTCTCGGTAATTGCGCCGAGTCCCCATGACGGGTTACGACGAGGAGTGACTGATTGTATAGAGGGTTGTTCAGTCAGACTTACTTGAGTTCGGAGTTCGTGAGCCAGCGTCGGCAGGCTTTCCCCAGGTAATTGAGTTCCGTCAGTAAGTTGTTGACACAACAACAGGTTGGCTGGTTTATTGGATACCCTTTCGGGCGTTGTCATGGGTAGAGGGGATGTTCCTAGTTTTGTTTTGTTGTCGAGTATCGACGGGCGTCCCAGGACCATGACGTAACTCAATTCTCTGACAATGTGGAACCTTCCATGTGTCGCAGTATTTCCTACGTTGGTTTCGAGATTGACGTAGCCGGGTGCGTTTAGGTTTCTTCCCTCAAGGTCCCTGATAATTGATGGAGAACGGACAACCTCTTGATTTGTTATTCCTGCTGCTTTCAGGGTCTTGAAAGTAACAACGTTGAATTCTGAGGCCGCATCGATTAGTGTGTTGCTAAATTCGGTGCTTTTCAAATGGACCGTGGTTAGCAGTCCCCAGTTCCGCTTCTCAGTAGCATCCTCGGAGAAGACTTGTGCTTTTGGTGCGGCTTCTGTAGCAGGAAAAAGCCGTTTGCCAGACACTATTCAGTTGAGGGCCGCGAAAATGTCTTGGTGTTGTACCCTGGAGAAGTAGAGGATTTCGCATACGTGTTGCATCATGGACTGTACGGTTTCATGTACGGAGTCCCCAGAGATTCCGCAATTCCTTATGGGAAGCGGGTCTCTATGTACTGATTCGTTCCCCAGACGAATCTCTCCTCCTTCTACCTTTTCCTTGAAAATGTGCTTCAGCTTGTTGCAGTCGCTAGTCGGGTGATGGAAGAACCTGTGGTAGTGGCAGTATTTGAGGTTTGCCACCTCGGTCTCAGTTGGTGGACGTCTGAGAGGCGGCAGTCTGATGACATCATATTGAACCCATGCTTCTAAAAGTTCGATTACTTCCTCGATTGGAAACGGGAAGTCCAGATCATCCTCTCTTGTTTCATGATGAGATTCGGGAGCCTTAGTCGCAGCTTTCCGCGGTGGAGCTGCCTGTCGTGCCGGGGTTGTGCGTTTAGGGTGCTGATCCATCATCGGGGCTTTCCTCTTCCCTCTTTCGTCCACCATGCTTACAGAGGATGGGACAGTGTTGTACGGGTTGTTAAGGAGGCGCGCGCTTCTCTGGACTTCGCGCACATCTTCACCTCTGGATGGTATGGTTCTTTCTAATAAAGCCGGAGTTGTCGTGGCTGATCGTTTGGCAGCTTCATGGAGTTAGGATAACGTATGGAATCGTAGGTTCTCTAGTAAGGCGCGGTAGATGGGAATCATGCCATTAATGCATGAATTCACTAATTGATGTTCGGTCACATTCGGATCGTGGAAGTCCAGTGCTTGGATCCTGAATCTCTTGACGAACTCATTTGGATGCTCGTTATTTTGTTGGAACATCCTCCCTAGATCTGAGAGAGTGACTTGTTCAAACATGAAGAAATACTTCCTCTAGAATGACGTAACCACTTCACTCCAATTGCGGATGCTGCCTGGTGTGATACTGTTGTACCACGTGTATGCTTTTCCGGTAAGCGATTTTGAAAACTCCCTTAAGCGGAGAACGTGGTTGTACTCGTGTTCTCCCAAGGCCTCTAGGAATCGTGAGATATGTTCTCGTGCATTACCGGTTCCATCATACAAAGCGAACTGAGGAGACGAGTACCCTCTTGGGAGGGGAGTTCTTTGGATCTCCATTGGGTAAGGAGGTTGATGCTGATGTGTATCCGTCTCGTCGTTTTTGATTCGGGTTTGGAGAAGCCGCTCCAAATCTTCTCGTGTGACAAGATTGGACGGATGATTTCTTGCTATCGAGGCTCCAACACGAATTTCTTCGCCTATGTCAGTGCGCTCTGCTGAGGTGCCGGCCCCAAGGCTATTGGGAGTGTCTATCCTTGACTCTGGTCGGCGCAGTTCCCGTAGTGTTGAGGTGCTCTCCTCAGGGTTGTTGGGAGTGTCAGTCCTTGATCCCGGCTGGCTGACTCTCGTGGCAGCCGTTCTGTTAGGGCCTTGAGAAAAACAAGCATCTCTTTCTGGGTCGAAACCATGTATGTCTGGGCTATAGCAAGAACTTCTTTTCTCTCCATCATATCGACGATGGTGACATAAGGTCTGCCTCCTCTGGTTTCTCGCCCTGGTGGTGGAGTAGACGCTGTTCGGGCGGCAGTTGGAGGTGACATGCATGCTGAAGCGTTAGGGACAGTAGCGGCGACTCGAGCTCTGGTGACTGGTGGTGTAATGCTTGAAGGAGCACCTTCCGTACCGCTTGGTTTAGCGGACTGCGTAGGATCATTCGGAGTGGAGGCGGCCCTGGCTCTGGTGACTGGTGGTGTAACGCTTGAAGGGGCGCCTTCCGTGTTGCCAAGATCAGCAAGTGATGTAGCAGTGCCGTTGGAAGAACCATCAGCTCCAGGAGCAGTTTCCATATTAGTTCTTTCAGAGTTTGTCGCGGATCCAGACCTTAGCTCTACCATGCTGAAAGAATAGAACTAGAAAGGCAATGTTGGAAACCGCAAGTCAACTTTGCAACTGAGAGATTAATCTCCCACTGTGGTCACCAATTGTTTATGGGAAAAAACTGCTTCTGCTGATTTTGGTAATTTCGGTGAGTGGGTGAGAAACAAATCTAAACCCTAAACAAATGTACTGCACGGAAGTACTTTAGTTTCGAGAGATCAATCTATACAAATCTGGCCTAAACCAAGAAATGGTCATTCCAGATTTGCTTCGGTCACAAAGAGGAGGAGAAGGGCTGGTTTATGGAGGGAAGCGAAGAGAGTGTTGAGACCAGAGCAGTTCTGGAAGAGTAGTACTTGACTTGTATCAGAAGATGAAAGCTTTGAGAAAGATAGCAAGATTTTCTTTTCTGGGTATTGTATTTCTCCCTGACCAAAAACTTGTGTCTTGGTGGAAATAGGTTAAATCTATTTATACAAGTCCAAGTGAAACGTACTCTGGCCCCGTAAGAAAAGAAACAGATGAGTTAAATAGGAAGAGGTGGTAACGCCTGGTATTGATGGAATTGATGTTCCATAATGAAAGAGCGTTTCACCATTACTTCCTGCATTTACTAACCGTTTTATTCTTATTACACTTTCTTGAAACGGGCATTTGTGTATGCCGCACGTTGTAGACCGCCAAATCAAAACCCTAATGAGCATCCCCAAGTTTGTGACATATGTTTTGATGTCTCGAGTGTTTTTCGTGGAAAACATGTAGCATGTCGCTGGCGTTCGATAGTTGAGCTTGAGAGACTTGCCGGCTCAGTGGCGACCTTCGACGGTTGAGATTTTGCATAAGAGGAATCGTGGCCTTTGATGTAGGCGCGGCATGCCAAAGTGCAAGGGTTGCACGGCATGTGCCAATGGAATGTGTGGCATGCCTCAGCCCTGGGTTGCATGTCGGGTGCAAGTGGAAGTGCCAAAGTGCAAGTGTTGCATGGCATGCGCCAATGGCATGTGTGGTATGCCTTGGCCCTAGGTTGCACGTCGGGTGCAAGTGGAAATGCCAAAGTGCAAGTGTTGCACGGCATGTGCCAATGGCATGTGTGGTATGCCTTGGCCCTAGGTTGCATGGCTTGGCATGCCAGGTTGCAAGGGTTGCACGACATGTGCCAATGGCGCGTGTGGCGGCTTTGGCCCTAGGTTGCACGGCTTGGCATGCCAGGTTGCAAGGGTTGCATGGTATGTGCCAATGGCGCGTGTGGCGGCTTTGGCCCTAGGTTGCACGGCTTGGCATGCCAGGTTGCATGGGTTTCACGACATGTTCCAGTGGCGCGTGTGGCGGCTTTGTCCCTAGTTTGCACGACTTGGCATGCCAGGTTGCAAGGGTTTCACGGCATGTGCCAATGGCGCGTGTGGCGGCTTTGGACCTAGGTTGCACGACTTGGCATTCCAGGTTGCAAGGGTTGCACGGCATGTGCCAATGGCGCGTGTGGCGGCTTTGGCCCTAGATTGCACGGCTTGACATGCCAGGTTGCAAGGGTTGCACGGCATGTGCCAATGGCACGTGTGGCGGCTTTGGCCCTAGGTTGCACGGCTTGGCATGCCAGGTTGCACGGCATGTGCCAATGGCGCGTGTGGCGGCTTTGGCCCTAGGTTGCACGGCTTGGCATGCCAGGTTGCAAAGGTTGCATGGCATGTGCCAATGGCGCGCGCTTTTGGCATGGTTGTCATTTTGTGCAATTATGGTGCGTTTTGGATTATGGCATGGTTAACGTGATGATTGCGTGTTGCTTTGCGGTTTGGCGTGGTTGCCATATTTAGCGCAACGGTTGCGCGTTATTTGTAGTTTTGGAATGGATGCCATATTTTGCACAATGATTGCATGGTACATGCAATTGCTATGTTTTGTGTGATGAGTGCACGGTGCGTTCATTTGGCATGTTTGTCATGCTTTTGCGCAGTGATTGCACGGTACGTGCAATTTCTATGTTTTGCGCGATGTTTTCACGGTACGTGCATTTGGTGTGTTGCGCGACATGTGTGAGTGGCATGATTGCCATGCTTTTGCGCAGTGATTGCACGGTACGTGCAATTGCTATGTTCTGCGTGATGATTGCATGGTGCGTGCATTTGGCATGTTTTTCATGCTTTTTGCGTAATGGTTGCGATGTATGTGTGAATTTAGGGTTTCTCGCATCGAAACCCTAATTTAGTATTTGAAAAAGGGTACCCTGGTGATTTTTACATAAGCGCGTTAAATGTTCTAATAAATGTGTTAGTGTCACTGGTGACGTCATGCTATAGTGAGGTTTTACGGTTTTACCCTTTGTTCAAAAACCACCATCAACAGGTGTACAATTCTTATGGCTCAATAGCCTACTTATAGTCTCACAAACTTGACGATCACTCAAAGTACTTTCCTAATAAAAACAAACTCTAAATAAAGCACACTTCTAGAAACACAATGAAACTTTAAACATAGTAAAACTCTAAATACAACAACCGACACAACTTGCTTCTCAAGTTAGCTCCAACTTCCAAATATCGCACAATGTGTCAACAACGTATGTTGATCCAACTTGACTACGTCAACTGCAACAGTTGATCCACTTGGAATTGATCAACATCATATGTTGAACTCCATTGTTTAACAAGCTAGAAACACCTCATTGTGCTCTATAAACTTGCTAACCAAACACAAAAATCTCATCAAACTTATCACCGAGCATTGTACCTCATCATCTTCTTTCAATCTTCACTTCACATGTTACTTTGACAAGAGTCACAACCGTTAGTTAGTGATGTCTGCTAGAACTGATCTTTTCACAGTCCACAAACCTTTCTTCTCTTCTAAAGTACACATGGTGCCATATATTCACGATCACAACCTTGTTAATTGTTGTGATGTTCTCCTCAACTCATAGGTATTATAACCTCCTCTTGTTGATCACTCTCTTCTCAAATTGCAGCACCAACTACAACTCAACCAAACACAAATTCCACACTGGAATTACTTAACTTCTCTAGACAAATCCCCACACTGGGATTGCTTCACTTAACACGATCACACCCTTGTGATGTCTCTTCTCAAGAACACCTTGATTTCTCTTCACGATCACAACTCATGGGAAGAGAGTTATTAACAAGTTTAGAGAAGTTAATAGATAATATATAATTTAAAATTATTTCAGAATTTATTTCAAGTAAAATAAACAAGTTTTCCAACTATATAGTCAAGTATATAGAGGTAATGACATTATAACAACAATATTGAGATATATTTTCCAAATATGTAGGTATTATATGTGTTGTTATAAAAATAATCTAGCATAAAATGTTAAAAACTAGCTAGAATAGTAACTTTTTTGTGAAATGTACACAAAATTTGATGTATTATACCTTGTTATATTATGTATAAGTACATGTTATGACGTGTTTTCTTAACGCGTTGTGCTGGGTTGGGCCACATGCTTATACGTGCCGCGTGCTGTGCCGATTAGGCTAACCCAGCACAACCTACGAAACTAACGTGTTGGGCCGTGCTGGGCTAAATCACGTGCTGGGCTGGGCTGAACTCCGATTTTAACGTGCTGGGCTGGACTGTATTCGTGCTGGCACAGTCCAATTTACACCTCTAAGCACACGTATAAGAACAAAAACACACAAGGAAACTGTGATGATCAAATTAAATTTGTGATGTTCGTCAATAGTTCATTTGAGTCGTATGTAGAAAAAGAATTTGATCAGATTTTCTGTTAAACTAATTGTTTATTATAATAAATATCTAATAATTAAATCGGTAGAAAGCTTATGCAAAAACACTCCGAGTCACCATGTAACATGCCTTCTTATTTGAGCTTGCAATGTACTACTGCAACGTGGACGCATGAAATTAGCCAAGGGTAACATATTGTGCTTTTTCAAAATCCCTTGTACAGAATTGTCTTTTCGCACTAACCCGTAAATGAATATAGCTCTAGTCTCCAAAATCCAACCCCATTTTTCCTTCAAGACCCTGTAAAAAGAAATTAAAAATCACTTTACAGTCTCCCTCTTCTGCAATTTCCATTTCTGTTCTCTAATCACGGATTTCATAATGGGGAGATTTGACGATCTACCAAAAGAGATCGTGCTAGACATTTTAATTAGGTTACCAACCGAATCTATTTTGGAGTCTAAAATGGTGTGCAAACCTTGGAGAGATCTTCTTCGCCAACCATCATTCTCTAAGTTACACTTCAATCACCACCATCTTGATTCTGGTAAGCCGATTTTTTTTTTCCGATGAACAACAAGGGCATACGGAAGTTTACTTTAGTGAGTATGATGAGAATTGTCATGAGGCACACTTCCATAGATATACAAGGATGAATTTAAGACTTCCATTTAACAATTCTTCTATTGCTGGTTCATGCAATGGCTTGATCTGCTTCAATGTATGGGTTAGAGGTCATTTTACTTTTGGACCTGGTTATATATGTAATCCAATCACCAGGGAATACATTATTCTTCCAAAAGTTGAAGAGTTTTATAGGTGGACTGGATTTGGTTACTTCCTTCAACCAATGAGTACAAGGTTGTTAGGATAAACCTCTGTAGGGCAATCCCAAATGCTGATATGGATAAAGGAATTTTTGAGGTATACACTCTTGGAAGTGTTAAAGGATGGAGAAATGTGGGAACTATGGACGTCCAGATGCGATTTTTTGAATAAAATGCTGGTGTCTTTGCAAATGGAGCTCTTCATTGGGTGGACGATGTTGGAACCGTTATTCTTGCTTTCCATTTGGCTGATGAAAAGTTTACTTATCTTCCACCACCACCTCCTTGTTTGACACGAGTTGTTGATCCACGTTTTGGTACTCAACTAGGGGTTTTGGGAGATTGTTTAAGTGCTACTTATTATCCCAATGTCAATCGTAGTGAAATATGGTTAGTGAAGAAGAATAAAGATAATAATGACTTGAGATGGAGTAAAGAGTTTTGTTTCGACAGTCACATATCGTGCCCATTTGAGTTAACAAAGAGTGGTAGGATTCTGTGCTACGGAGATAAGAAAATTTATAGTTATGATTCAAAAGCTTCGTCTGCCGAAATGAATGTGAGTTTTGGCAAGTTTATTTCTGAAGCAATACCTCACAAGAATACTTTAGTTTCATTTAAAGTATTAGGAGAAAAGGATACAAAAACAATGGAATCAGGTGAAAGAGCTAGTTCAAGAGAGGAGACAGGAAACGCTGAGAAACTGAAGAAGCTGCAAATCGGAGTCAGGGATCACTAGGTAAGTGTCATGATAATACTCCTTCCTTGAAATTTTAAGCATTTTGTGATTAGATAATGATCAATCTTTCTGAATCTAATTACTTGACAATATGTGATGATATTATACCATGTATGAATTACTCTTATCGATTTTTATTGCCATGTTTATCAAGCATTTTGTGATTTGGTTTAGTTAGTATTTATAGAGAATGTAACGCGAACTTTTAAAAGCTTATTTACTTGTATCATATAGAATTAAAATTGGAGTCTGACAAGTATATGCAGGAAATACTGTAGAAAACTGAAAGCTTCACCAGTAGTATTAGGCTTCTAACCCTTCTAGGAAATCTGTTTGGTTGTTAGTTCTCAGCTTATTTATGCTTTTCGTACTGTAATTTCGAGATTTAGTTTATGATTTGAGTTGCTTTATTTGTTCAGTTGAAGAAAGAATTCAGATAAGAAACAAGAGAAACGTGTCTTCATTATAGTAAGTAAACCTAATAAGAAAAAGAACACTAGCAGGCAGTAGGCAAAACCTTGTCACATTATACGAAGGGGGTGATATTGTTTAGAAAGAGAAAGGAACTTTTACTTTGAATTCTGAAAACATTTTCCGTGAGACCTAATTGTTTATACATGCTTTTTGTTGTAACCATTGAGTTCAAGTGTTAAGTCTATGTTCCTGCAATTCAAGTAAGATACTTCTCACTCTGCCAACATTTGTATGACAAATTTATGCTGCCGAAGTGAGGATTTAGGCATCCTTTTTTCGTTAGATGAGTTCCCTCACAGTATGTTACAACACGTTATTGGTAAATGAAGTTTTGTCCTCTTGTTTAAATGGTTTGCTGTTTTCGGTTTGATGAGATGTCTCATGATAATCTATTTCGAAATGTTATAGTTATTCAGTGGCGTGCTTTACCTATTAGGAGTAAGAGCTAGAAGTTGCAGTTTGTGAGAGCTTTCATTCCGACCATGTTTATAGCAATATGAGTTTTAGTGCTAATGTGGATGATGAGGATTGTTTGTTCTAATGGTAACCATGGGACTCGGTCTTAGAGTGAGCCCCAATACTACGCTTAGTGTGAGCCTAATGTCAAGCTCAATCTTAGGTATCATATGTCGTCGGCCATTGAGATAGAGTCAGTCTGATTCATAATTTGAATCTCTATCTGCCCCAATTGGTTTTTGTAAGTTATCCAATACAAGCGCTATAATTTGTGGCTATCTATACTACAGGTTCACCGCTAAGCTAAAGCAAATTTATTGACTACTAACCTTTCCTGTTTTGAAGCATCTCTCATTCATGCTTAGACAAATTCAATGTCATACGATCATGTGTGACAGAATTGAGCTATGTTGCTATGTAAGTTCACTATTCGTTGTTTACTTGTAGTTAATTTTGATGGAAATTGTGATTCTTGCTTTGGTAAACTTGTTTTGTGTATGAAAACAAAATCTGAGAAGTATATGCAGGAATAAACATGGAAAATGGAGTGCTTTCCTGATGGTCATATCCTTCCCAGATATCTACAATCTATTTGGTTCTTATTTCTGAGCTTAATGTTCTTAGGATCTTATTCCAATATTTAATACGCGTTTTGAAGTTTCTGAGTTTGTTTATAATGAAGAAATATAATGCTCCGGACAGGAAATAGATAGTCGGTAAAGTTTATAAAAATAGCAAACATTTTCAGGCAGAACCTTGTCATAGTATCTGAATTTCTTCCGTCATTGTTTTGTTATCTGATAATGCAGCACCTTTTCTTAACATTATCCACTAGTGAGTCAGTGGCTTATTAAGTGCCAATTGATCAATTTTTGATTTTTCCTACTCTTTTCTGTCTTACGTTGTCTGATTTTATATTGGAGACGACCTAGCTACCTTGCTTTCTTATTGTACATTTTGTTAATGTTCAACCAGTAATTCCCACCTCAAAAAAAAAAACAAACAAACAAACAAACCAGTAATTCATTCTGAGCATCGTTTAGGACTGGCAGGAACCCATTTGCATTTGCTGTTGTTTACGATGTCTCCCGACCCATCTGATCTCCATCATTGTTTGCAGGGGACAGAAGCAGGCTTCAATTTTGCTGGGAGGTCGAATTACAGTCTCCCTCGTCTTAGACTGATCTATGTGTGCTGGGAGGTCTAATTACAGTAGCCAGTGCTTTCTAGTGAGCTTTAACCTATCTTAAAGGAAATTAGGAGGATGTGATCTGTGGGTGCATTACCCGCTATTTTGGGTAACAGCATCAAGTTGGTGCTTAAATGTGAGATCTTGAAGTTGAATACTTATCTCAGGTTTATCAATTATCTCTCGTGTTAGACTAGTTGTCTTATTTAGAACTTCAGAAAGCACGACTGAAGCCAAAGATTCCAAGAACTAGTAAATTAGCTTTTTTAAAGCTTTTCTTCTGGTTTAATGTTCCAATTCTATTTGCCATTTGTCTTGTTTGGATTGTTGTGCACTAGCAGCATTGTCGAAGAAAATTTTTAGGTGCAACTTATTTGGTCAATGATGGTTAATTGGTCAGCCATGTGTTCAGCAAAGTATACACACTTGCCAAAGGCTTTATCGTGTGTGGCTCATGCGAACCCACGCAAGGGATTAGATTTTCCTAGAGGGTGAATTTGGGAAATGTGGTACAACAAAAGATTCGACTTATTTTTCTAGAATTTGGAGAAAAAATAGAGTCGACAGGGGTTGAAGAAATTGAAGTGTCGGTTATTGATTTATACATCGAATATTTTTTTTTATAGCTTGGTACAGTGGTCTCTAGACTACTCCTAAATCTCATTCATTTATGCATCGAATATAAGGTGACGATAATTAAAGGTTTCCATATCGAGTATTTTTGTACTAATTAACGGATAAATATGTTCTAAATTCTCATTCTCTCTTTTGGTTCAGACCACTTAATTATCATGATGTTATCTTATGAGCATCTATGCGATTTTTTTTTTTATTTTTGGTAAAATAAATAAATTTTGCTGCTGGTAGCCCATGTCGGACTATCAAGTGGGCATCCAAACCATTGCTAACTGGCCATCTATGCGATTTGGTTATTTGCTCTAAGGTTCTACTTGATTCGTACTTAATTCACTTCCTGCTTTTGAGCTTTTCCCACAATGGCCTTTGTAATCTGGGATTGGCTAGCTTAGTCTACTAACAATTCTCCATTTCTTCTATAAATACGTACCCAGTGTCTTAATTAGTCCGAATATATCTTAGTCATCTGTATTCAACAAAAAAAAAAAAAAAAAAAATCTACCCATTTGCCTCCGAGCAGTGTGTCATGCACCTCTTTTATTTCGTTGCTTCTCTTTAACTTAGTACCGTGGGTGCCCTTATAGTTTTGCATGTTTGCCTATATCCCCATTCACATGTTGTACGTGATGGGTAATTGATATTTTGGCCAGCTTTATATTTGTTGGTTTGTGGCTGTAAGGAACCATTGAATTATTGAATCTAAGAAACCTTTTCCTCCACTTATCTTTTTCTCTCTCTTCCTACCTGGTTCTCTCCCGATTTCTTCTTCTATCTCAAGCTCATTTTCATCTTCTTCCCGGCTTAAAGTTCTCTTCCTTCTCTAATAATCTTCTCAACTCCTGAATCCTTCTCTTCTGTGTATTATCTTACTCAATTTGTTCTAACCTTGTAGTGAGTTCACTACAATTGGTATCAGAGAAGTCGGTTCTCTGACTGCTTCCATGGCTAACAAGGCTGCAATTGATGAATTAAATCGGAAGATCGATGAACTATACAAATCTCGGAAGGAATACAACCAGAAACAAGAAGAACTAGCTCTTAAACATGCAAATCTACTCAAAAAAAGTGGATCATAACTATGAGCATCCATCACCTAGACTTCTGCAATCCATCAAAGAATTACTACGAGAGAGTAGAGAAGAAGGTAGAGAAGAATAGAGACACATTCCAGTGGGTCATATTCCAATACCAACACAAGGAGTCTTAGGATCATCTCCAGACTCAAGTCATACGGCAAGAAATGGTGAGCTCATGATAATACACATACACATTCCCATGAGCAACAATTTCATCAGTCAAAACCTAAGGTAGAGTTTCCTAAATTTGAGAATGTCACACAAAACACCATCAAAATTGTGGGAGTGCATAAGAAGAAGAGATTGTCTATACTTATTGACAGTGGAAGCACTCATAGCTTCATAGATCCTGGAGCAGCTAAATTGTGTGGAGCATACATTGAACCAGCTGTGACTCTTCAAGTAGTAGTAGCTGATGGGAACAAGCTTGAAAGTGATGCTAAATGTCATGCATTCAATTGGAAAATGCAAGGTTATGACTTCCAGTTTGACATGAGGCTGTTAAGTTTGGGTGGATGTGATATGGTATTGGGAGTGGAATGGATGAGAGGAGTAAGTCCTATAGTCTTTGACTTCAACAAATTATCTGTGACTTTCACTCAGGGAGAGCAAAAAGTGGTGTTGCAAGGAGAAAGGGAGACAATCAAGGTAACGCCAATTTCTAGATCCTCTTTGCATAAACTTATTAAGAAGAACAAATATGGTATAGTTGGTTGATTATACTCATTATCTGCTACCAAGGTGGAAACTGAAATTCCTCCAAAAATTTCCAGTTTGCTTGATCCATACCCAAAATTATTTAAAGAGCCTACAACATTACCACCTCCAAGAACTCATGACCATCATATTCCACTCAAACCATTAGCATTACCTCCTAACCAAAGACCATATAGAGTTCCTTATGTTCAAAAGGAAGTTGTAGAGCATCCGGTTAAGGAAATGCTTGCTGCATGAGTCATACAGCCAAGTCATAGTCCCTTTTCATCTCCAATAATTCTAGTCAAGAAAAAGGATGGAAGCTGGAGGTTTTGTGTGGATTATAGAAAGTTGAATGAACTTATTGCCAAGGATAAATATCCAATTCCCATTATAGAGGAACTATTGGATGAACTTAAGGGAGCTAAGGTGTTTAGTAAAATTGATCTCAGGGGCAGGGTATCATCGAATCAGAGTGAGTCCAGCTGATGTGCACAAAACTGCTTTTAGAACACATCAAGGATACTATGAGTTCTTGGTAATGCCATTAGGTTTAACCAATGCTGCCGCTTCTTTCCAAGCCCTCATGAATGATGTTTTCAAACCTTATCTCAGAAAATTCATCCTTGTATTTTTTGATGACATTCTCATTTATAGCCCTGACATGGAAACCCATTTACAACATCTGGATACCACATTGTCACTCCTACAAGAGCATTCACTCTTTGCTAAACGTAGCAAGTACTCGTTTGGACAATCACAAGTAGAGTATTTAGGGCATATCATTAATGAACATGGAGTGGCAGTTGATCCTTCCAAAATAGAGAGTATGCTCAAATGGCCAACACCAAGCAACATCAAAGAATTAAGGGGATTTTTGGGGTTGACAGGGTATTATAGGAAATTTGTGCAGCATTATGGGTTGATCAGTAAACCACTTACTGAGCTCCTTAAGAAGAACAATTTTAAATGGAACTCAACAGCTCAGTCATCTTTTGAGCAACTCAAGATAGCCATGTCATCTACTCCAGTTCTAGCTTTGCCTGATTTTTCACAACCTTTTGAAGTAGAAACATATGCTTCTGACAGTGGTGTAGGTGCAGTCCTCAAGCAAAACAGACAACCCATAATATATTTCAGTAAAAGCCATACTCCACATATGAGAAAGAGTTAATGGCCATTGTCATGGCAGTTACCAATGGAAGTCATACTTATTAGGTAACCATTTCAAGATTTACACTGATCACCAAAGCATTAAATTCTTTATGGAGCAAAGATTACATTCATTATTGCAACAGAAATGGTTATCAAAGTTATTGGGATTTGACTATGAGCTAGTGTACAAGAAGGGAACTGAGAATAGAGTTGTTGATGCTCTTTCTAGAATGTCTCACTAGACAACTGACAGCTGTAGTGCTATATCTGAGGTGCATCCAAGTTGGATTAAGGATGTCATTTCCATCCATGAGAAGGATGAACATTCACATGGCATTATACAGAAACTTCTCATTTCAGCTAATAGTATCCCACCTTATTCTTACTCTCAAGGTGTACTCAGGTATAAAGGGAGGATATATGTTGGAAAAAATGGAACTCTAAGACATCAAATTATATCTAAGATTCATTCTTCTTCTGTTGGTGGACACTCTGGAACTCAAGATAGTTACCAGAGAGCTAAATCTTTCTTTTATTGGCCACACATGAAGAAAGAAATTTTCCAATTTGTAGCTGAGTGTGAAGTATGCCAACATCATAAGGGAGTAAAAACTTTACCAGGAGGGCTTCTGCAACCTCTACCAGTACCAAATCAAGCTTGGCAACATATCATCATGGATTTCATTACTGGGCTTCCTAAATCAGAAGGTAGGGAAGTCATTATGGTCATAGTGGACAGATTTACTAAGTACTGCCATTTCATAGCTATGAGTCATCCATATACTGCTCAATCTGTCTCAAAGATGTTTCTTGATAACATTTATAAGCTGCATGGGCTTCCTCATACAATAATTTATGACAGAGATAGTGTTTTCCTGAGTAAGTTCTGGCAAGAGTTGTTCAAGAAGCTTGGTACATCTTTACATCTCACCACAGCCTATCATCCACATACAAATGGCCAAAATGAGAGAGTAAATGCTTTTCTGGAAACTTATCTGAGATGTATGACAAGCTACAGACCAACTAAATGGGTCAGTTGGTTGTCCTTAGCAGAATGGTGGTTTAACTCCACCTATCACTCCAGCCTACATCTTACTCCATTTCAGTCTCTTTATGGCTATTCACCACCACAATTTGGAGTGATTACTTATCCACCAGCTATCAATGCCAAGGTTGATGATTACTTACAGCAGATACAAGCTATGAATATCTTACTTAAATCCACCTTGGAGGAAGCTCAACACAGAATAAAGCAGCAAGCTAACAAGAATAAAATTGAAATATCATTTCAGGTGGGAGATTGGGTTTATATCATGCTACAACCTTACAGGAAAACTTCAGTTCAGCTAAGAAGAAATCTCAAATTAGCAGCTAAGTTTTTTGGCCCTTATTAGATCATAGCCAAAGTGAGAGAAGTAGCTTATAAGTTACAACTACCAACTACTTCAAAGATCCATCCTGTCTTCCATGTTTCACAACTTAAGCTCAAGGTAAAACAGAATGTGACTCTTCGGACTACTCTTCCAACTCTGGATGGTGAAGGATGCATGAAGATAGCTCCTTTACACATTCTTGACTCCAGTTTGATTAAAAAGAACAAGCAGACAGTTACACAAGTACTAGTACATTGGACTCATTCCACTGCAGATGAGGCCACCTGGGAAGACAAAGAAACTATTCTAAAGAATTTTCTTAAGGCGATCCTAGAGGACAAAGATCATTTAGAGGAGTAGGCAGTTGTCATGCACCTCTTTTATTTTCTTGATTCTCTTTAACTTAGTACTGTGGGTGCCCTTATAGTTTTGCATGTCTGCCTATATCCCCATTCACATGTTGTACGTGATGGGTAATTGATATTTTGGCCAGCATTATATTTGTTGGTTTGTGGCTGTAAGGAACCATTGAATTATTGAATCTAAGAAACCTTTTCCTCCACTTATCTTTGTCTCTCTCTTCCTACCTGGTTCTCTCCCTATTTATTCTTCTATCTCAAGTTCATCTTCATCTTCTTCCCGGCTTAAAGTTCTCTTCCTTCTCTAATAATCTTCTCAACTCCCGAATCCTTCTCTTCTGTGTATTATCTTACTCAATTTGTTTTAACCTTGTAGTGAGTTCACTACACAGTGAAGTTGTTTTGATTCAATAGATTACGAACAAGATATCCATCACCGCAAGATTCAAATCAGGTTTTTATGAAATTGCCACCATTTTGTAGGAACACTATTAGGAATAGTGAGATACAGAATAGTAGTCGGAAATCTGATCAGAAAGAAGTGGTGGCCGAGAAAGCAAGACGCTATAATAATACTTATGAGCAAGACTCAAGTAAATCTGTTATGTTCTAGAGTTCATGGAGTCGCACATAAGTTATTTTATTAATTACTTAAGCTCTTTGACGACATATATTTTACCTCTAGTTTTACTGATCAGTGTGTGTGCGCTACACCAAAAAAAAAAAAATCTTGTACTCCCTCCGTTTCAAAAAGACAGTCCGCTTTGACTTTGTCAAGATGTTAAGGACACCATAGTAGTTTACATGCATACCCTTAATTACTTGCCTAATTTATTTCAATAAAATTTTTAGTAATAAAAGCTACCAAAAATTGTTATGGGATTGTAAATTGGAAATACAAAAAGGAATGAAGGATATATTTGTTTCCTTAATTACACAAATTTCATTAATATTTTATATTGGGTCCCATTAAAAAAGATTATATAAATATAAAAACTTAAGGGTATATTAGAGAGTTCATTGGAAAAATATGACTAATTATAGAAGCTGGACATAATTAGGGCTGCACATGGGAGGGTTTGGCTAAAACCAACCTCGCACCCACAGGCTGCAGATTTTTATTTTCATAACCAACCCCGCACCCACAAATAGCGGGCCCGTTACTGGTTGGGTGGGTTTGGGTTTAAACCCTCTTTATATTCAATAATCATTCACACACATGTTTTAAAGTTTAAATAAACTACTTAAATTCTTGATAACTTAAAAAAACAAATCATAAACATAACTACATAAGTCTTCATTGTTAAACTTAAACAAGTACTAGTGTACATTGTACACTAGTACTTCCAAGAAAAACAAGTTTAAACAGTACGACTACTTTAAAGTTCAGATTAAAACATAAATAATAAAAGTTTCCAGATCAACAGTAAGTCACTCATAACTACTAGTACCACTAGGGAAAGAGGGTTATCTATCTTATGATTCTTAGCTACAATCTACTAGTACCACTAGTGTTTTAATAACAGACGACTAGGATTAGTTTTATCAATGGTGTATATTTAGCGGGGTTTTCGGGAGGTTTCGGGAGGGTATTAGCTAAAACCAACCTCGCACCCATAGACAACGGGTTTTTATTTTCATAACCAACCCCGCACCCACAACGGGAGAGTTCGGATTAAAACCCACGGGTTTAGCGGGTACGGGCGGGTTTGGGTATGATGGGCGGGTCTTGTGCAGCCCTAAACATAATTTTGAAACAGACCAAAATGGAATAGAGGACGGTCTTTTTGAAAGAGAGGGAGTATATATTTCTCTCATGCATGGAAACCTTCTTCTGGATAGCCTTGTGAATGCCATCGACTTATAGGCTCTCATGCATGTTGCGTCTCATTCATACTTCATGGTCGAACGATCAAGCGTGGCAAAACTGAACGTCCCATTGATAGAAGCGTGTGGGCTTCCTACTCAAAACCAATTGGCAATGAGGGAGTGGCTCTACATCTTATATATTAGGATCTAGATTAAGGAGTTAGCTATGTGGGACTATTTTAGTTCTCCAACATGCCCCCTCCACGAGTAGGGCTCTGTGAGTCCTCTACACCGTGGACCACCGCCACTGTATGGTTGTCCTGCCTTTTTGGATCTTATTGGGTCTTACATCTCATACAAGGCTTAGCTCGCCACTGTATGGTTGCCCTACCTTCTTGGGTCTTTCTGAGTCTTACGTCTCATACAGGGCCTAGCTCTGATACTAAGATAGAAATGGGTGGGCTTCCAACTCAAAACCAATTGGCAATGAGTGGAGTGGCTCCACACCTTATATATTAGGATCTAGATTAAAGAGTTAGCTATGTGGGACTATTTTAGTTCTCCAACACGCACTTGCAGATTTTGGCACACGATCCTGCTGAAAAACAAGTATAGACATACAACTTTATGTTAAAAATATCGTTGATGTCTTCTTGTTGATCAAAAAAATATCACTGAAGTCTTCATCGATACCTTTTCTTGTATCTCCACTTTGACTTCCAATCCTTGTAATTTTCTATATCTGCTGCAAAGATGCTTATAAGTAATCACTGAATATATCTCTTTGATGTTTATATGTAGTCACTGAATATATCTCTTTTTCTTTGCCGTCAATTGAATGTGGCTTAACACGTAAACAATTGAACGTGAAAGGTATATATGAATTAACACGTAAACAATGGTATTACTAAGCTTAATTTACATAACTTAGATTGACAGATAGTTGATCTTCTTTGATAATTTGACAAAATATATCTGGTACACAACTAGTATAATCAAAAGAAGATCTGTCAACCCTTGATGTCTTTGCTATAGCATGAGCAGCATTGTTAGCTGTTCTCTTAACATAACTAACAGAAAACCAAGAAAAAATAGACAACAGATGCCTTATTTCATCTATAATTCTTTGATTCAACCAGTGAACTGAGGAGATGGCCTACTTGATGGAGTTAATTACTTTCAAACCATCACCTTCAAAAATAACTTTCTGTAAACTGCATTGCGTAGCCCATAATATAGCTTCTTTCATGGCCATGCATTCAGCTTGTTCTGCATCTATTCCTCCATTGAAATATCTCCCTCTGATGGCGCAACATTTCCATGATGAGTCACGAATAATCAGACCAATTGCAAATTCAGAAGTATAGGGCTCAAATGAAGCATCCATATTAATTTTAAACACATGTAGTGGAGGAGGTGACCAGGATTGAATGACTCCCTGTTTAGACACTGGGTAGGCACCAAACATTCATTAACCATGTACTTAATAGATGCTACTGTAACAAACATATTTTGATTTTTGTTTTGAAAAATAAAACAAAGATCTGAACTACCTTAGTCTCAGAGCCTATAATTATTCTGAAATCTTTATTCTGAATGACCTCCTTGCTTTCTGATTTGAGAGTTGCCCCTTTCAATTTGTATGTTTAAGAAAAGATCCAGTGTACTGATTGAAGTTGTGGGTTTCATTCCATTCTTGATACTGTCTAAAATATTGATGAAAAATCCCAGCAACATTTTCCTTGTAAGAAGGATGAGCAGAATGTCTAATTACAGTTATTTGTTCTCGACTATGTTGGATCTTAAGTGTTGTGCAGGCGCAGCTTAAATACTTGAGCCATTTGTATGTGAAAGATTATGCATTTCATGCCGCTTGCTGTCAACGCATCTACTACAGAAAAATACTCATTGATATCTTATGAAACACTTATGTAGTGATTTGCAAGAATGAAGTGTAGGAAATTTACAGTTTCATGTTATTTATATGCAGTCGGCTTTTGTTATTACTTGCCATTTAGCCTTGAGAACATCTTTTCATCTTGTTTTCTCTTACTCATGTGATAAAGAAGTTTGTATGGAAATATTTGTCTTGGTTATGTCAATGAATCAAGGGGATGATCTACACAATTTTGTAGTACTTCAAAAAATGCATTTATCAAAATTTTCAAGATAATTTTTCTTAAGACTTGAGATACGGGTTGATTAATTAGCTCAATAAAGTGAACGGGCCTATTTATAAGCCCATATTTAAGATCTATACACTGGCCCGTATTTAAACCGAAAGATCCACAAAATAGATTATTTCTATAAATAACGTCCAGGTCTTTCTTTCCTTTTAAAACACAAATTACCAGAGTCGTAACAGTCGTTCATATATAAGACTAACGACTTGACCAAATTTAGGCATCTGAAAGAAATTCTTGATATTGTAAGTTACCGGAGATCTATTCCTCTTCTGAATAGGAATAAGTTCATCTAGGGTGGGTAGATATTGATGCAACTTTCGTGTTTAAGAGATGGAGGAGGATAGGTGGCCACCTACATTGGTTATACCTGACTACATTCTTGATCCAAATACTTCATACTGCATATTTAATCAAATCTCTTAGAAAAGATGAATACCTTGACCACAACGTCTATGGAGATTTTGATTGGTACGAAGATTTGAGGATCAAGAATGTTGGTTAAACTTCAACATAGAAGTCACTAACAAGATGGTTAGGACAACATTAGGAAATTTCTGTAATCCTAAGGGAATTAGAAGTCATCTAGTTCTAAGAAAAGGAAAGACATGTAATAAGGTAATAGGACTAGGAAAAGGAATTCATAGTTCTATATATATATGATCACCAAAGTTGTGGTTGATCATATGAGCAAGATTAGAGCTTGTTTTTAGTTTTGAGAGATTTTCTAAACATCAATAAAGAGAGTTGTCTTTATATAAGCTAAGTTTCATCCTGCAGTTGCCATTAATTGGTATCAGAGCTTGTTTCTGAGCCATGGAAAACGAAACCACCATTGTGGGTGCAAAACAGTTCACGCCACCATCAATACAAGTTCCAATCCTAAACGCCACAAACTACACAGTATGGGCCATGAGAATGAAGGTACTGATGAAAATCTACAAATTTTGGGAAACAATTGATCCTGGTACATTGGACCCAGACAAAAACAATGTTGCCATTGGATTACTCTTTCAAGCAATACCAGAATGTCTTGTTCTACAAGTTGGTGAACAGGAAACTTCAAAGAAAATTTGGGATGCAATAAAGGCACGTAATCTCGGAGCTGATCGAGTTAAAGAAGCCCCTCTACAAACCTTAATGTCTGAATTTGAAAGAGTGAAGATGAAAGACACTGATACTATTGATAGCTTTGTAGGAAAGCTATCAGAGATAGCCTCAAAAGCTGCGTCACTTGGACAATCCATTGATGAAGATAAACTGGTAAAGAAGTTTCTCAATAGTTTACCAAGATCCAAGTATATTCATATCATAGCTTCTCTCGAACAAGTCTTAGATTTAAAGAAGACTAGCTATGAAGATATAATTGGAAGATTGAAAGCATATGAAGAGAGAATCCTTGATGAAGAAAACAATGGAGAAACTCAAGGAAAACTCTTGTACACAAACTCTTACCAACAAAACTCTTCGACAAGAGGAAGAGGTCGTGGAAGAGGTGGTAGAGGAAACAGATGCCGAGGAAGGGGAGGAAGGTTTAACTCACAAGATAGAACAACAAGTCAGAATGATCAAAACCAAGGGAAAGAAAAGAAGGATAGATCAAACATTATTTGTTACAGATGTGATAAACCAGGACACTTCTCCTCTGTATGCCCTGAAAGAATACAAAAGATGGAATAATCAAACAAGAATGAAACAAGGGAAGCAGATACATTTCTTTTCATGCACGAAGTTGTATTCTTAAACGAAGGGAAACTAATACCAAAGAACTACGAATCAAAGGATGGAGAAGAAGGAATATGGTATTTAGATAATGGAGCCAGTAATCACATGACTGGTAAGAGACACTACTTTTCTGAACTCAATGAGAAAATCAAAGGACAAGTGAAGTTTGGGGATGGATCTTCTGTAGAAATTGAAGGAAAATGATCAATTCTATGTCAGAGAAAGACCGGAGAACAGAAGCTTGTCACAAACATCTAATTCATCCCAAACTTACAAAGCAACATTCTACATTTAGGATAAGCTACAGAAGTTGGATGTGATGTTAGAATGCGACAAGATTATCTAACAGTTCATGACCCAAGTGGAAGACTTTTAGTTAGAGTCTCACATTCACAGAATAGACTCTACAAGATAAGTCTCATGATTGGAAGGCCATTGTGTCTGAATATGAGACTGGAAGATCAGACATGGAAGTGGCATGCAAGATTAGGACACATAAGCTTTAGAACTTTAAAGGCAATGTCTCAGAACAAGATGGTTCGAGGGATACTACAGATAAACGATGAATCAAGGATCTGTGAATCATGTTTAGTTGGGAAACAAACGCGTCAAGGTTTTCCAAAAGCAACAACATTCAGAGCCTCAAAGCCATTAGAGCTTCTTCATGCTGATTTATGTGGTCCTATTACACCACAAACCCTTGCAAATAACAAATACATATTTGTTATTATAGATGACTTCTCAATATATATGTGGTCTATTCTTATGAAAGAAAAGAGTGAAGCATTTGACAGATTCAAAGCTTTCAGAAATCTGATAGAAAAAGAGTTAAAAGAGGAGGTCCAAATGCTTAGAACTGATAGAGGAGGAGGGTTCACTTCCTTAGAGTTCAACAAGTTCTGTGAGTCAAATGAAATCAAAAGGAAACTCACAACACCATATACACCACAACAAAACAGAGTGGTGGAGAGGAGAAACAGGACTCTAATGGAGTTGACAAGAAGTTCTTTAAAGGATATGCAGGTACCTAATTATCTATGGGGAGAAGCTGTACGACACTCCACATACCTAATAAACATGATACCTACGAAAGCTCTAAAAGACGTGACTCCATATGAAAGTTTGCGAAAGAGAAAACAAAACATAGATCATTTAAGAGTGTTTTGGTTGCAAAGCATACGCAAAAGTTGATTCTGCAACTCTTAAGAAACTGGATGATCGATCTCAGACTCTTGTGAATCTAGATATTGAGCCTGTATCCAAAGCTTACAGATTATTCAATCCAACAACGAAAAGAGTGATAGTGATTCGAGATGTGGTATTCGATGAAAAAGCAAACTGGAACTGGAAAGAAACTAATGATGGACCAAGTAGGGATCCAGGAATGTTTCACATGAGATGGGGTCAAGTAATTGATGAAGGCGAAGGACCCATAATCATCAATACCAATGGAAACAATGATGTTAATCAAGAAGAAGAAGAGAATAATGAAAACACTGAGAATAACGAAGAAGTAGAAGAAGAAGAAGAGATCGATGAAATAACTCAACCCAATCCACTGCGAAAATCAACAAGACAGATACAAAAGCCACAGTATCTGGAGGATTATGTTCTTCAAGCTGCAGAAGAATGTGAGATTATGCTACTTTCTGTTAATGATGAACCAAGGAATTTTCAGGAAGCAAAGGTCTCGACTAAATGGACACAAGCATGTAGAGAAGAAATTATTTCAATCAACAGAAACAAGACTTGGTTTCTAGTTGATAAGCCAGGTGGGGTAAAAGTGATTGGTCTTAAGTGGATCTTCAAAATAAAACGGAATGCTGATGGTACTGTCAATAAATACAAAGCAAGGCTTGTAGCTAAAGGATATGTACAAGAATCAGGCATAGATTTTGATGAAGTTTTGCACCAGTTGCTAGAATTGAAACAATACGCTTATTAATTGCAGAGGCAGCATCAAACTCTTGGTAAATACATCATTTAGACGTTAAGACAGCATTTTTACATGGTGAATTGCGAGAAGATGTGTATGTTGAACAACCAGAAGGTTTTGAAGTAAAAGGACAAGAGCATAAGGTTTATAAGTTATCAAAAGCTCTATATGGTCTAAGACAAGCTCCTCGAGCCTGGAATACAAAGTTAGATCAAATCTTAAGAGAAATCAGATTTGTTAAGTGCTCTAAAGAAACATCAGTATACAGAAGAGAAGAAAAGGGAACGCTTCTTGTGATTGCAGTCTATGTAGATGATCTATTTTTGACTGGCAACTCCCTTAAGGTGATCAATGAGTTCAAGAGAGAAATGTCATCAAAGTTTAAGATGTCAGACCTCGGAAAACTCACTTATTACCTTGGCATAGAAGTCCATCAAGGAGTAGATGGGATTCAGATTAAACAAGAAGCTTATGCAAGGAGAATTCTGAAAGAAGTAAGACTTGAAACTTGTAATCCAACTAAGATACCAATGGAGTTTGGACTTAAAGTTTCAAAGGCACAAGAAGAAGCTGAGATTGATACAACGAGTTATAGAAGAAATGTTGGATGCCTTAGATACTTGTTACACACAAGACCAGACTTGGCTTTCTCTGTGGGTGTAACAAGCTGTTATATGCAGAGTCCACGCAAGTCTCATGGTGATGTAATAAAGAAGATATTGAGATATCTAAGAGGAACAATCAGCTATGGATTGAAGTATGGTCGAGGAGGATCAAAAGGAATTGTTGGGTATAGTGATAGCAGTCATAATATTGACCAAGATGATGGAAAAGGTACAACTGGTCATATATTTTATCTAGGTTAAGCACCTATTACATGGTGTTCACAGAAGCAAGACACTGTAGCCCTCTCATCCTGTGAAGCTGAGTTTATGGCCGCAACAGAAGCAGCTAAACAATCAATATGGCTTCAAGAAATGTTGGGTGAAATCAAAGGAAGAGAACCTGAAAAAGTTCTCATCAAGATTGATAATAAGTCTGAAATTGAACTCACTAAAAATCCAGTTTTTCATGGGAAGACGAAACACATTCACAAAAGGTATCATTTCATACAAGAATGCATCGAGAAGGAGGTCATTAACGTTGAACACATACCAGGAACTGAGCAGAAAGCAGATATACCGACAAAGGCATTGGCTCGGATCAAGTTTGAAGAAATGAGACAATTGATTGGAGTACAAGATATGTCACGGGTAAGGTTGAAGCTTAACGGGGAGAATGTTGGTTAAACTTCAACATAGAAGTCACTAACAAGCTGGTTAGGACAAGATTAGGAAATTGCTGTAATCCTAAGGGAATTAGAAGTCATCTAGTTCTAAGAAAAGGAAAGACATGTAATAAGGTAATAGGACTAGGAAAAGGAATTCATAGTTCTATATATATATGATCACCAAAGTTGTGGTTGATCATATGAGCTAGATTAGAGCTTGTGTTTAGTTTTGAGAGATTTTCTAAACATCAATAAAGAGAGTTGTCTTTATATAAGCTAAGTTTCATCTTGCAGTTGCCATTAAAGAAATCCACAGCTGAAGCCCTTGGAGTCGAACAAGCCCTTGACATGCTTATTGAAACTTGTGAAACTCCGGAGGGTCGCTTCTGACTTGGTTGCGTAAAGTTCCTCCCTGCAGTTGTAGAGCTTGTAGGATTTCTGACTTGCGCCAAGCCCTCAACTCATTATCCTCTTTACTTGTCGTTAAAACTTTTAAGAAACCTATGTGGTGGAGAAATATTGAACCAGAATAGTTTGTTAGAGGTAGATGGGGTTGACGTTGTTGCTAGGGCTGTTGACACGGTAAAGAGTAAAAAGAACTATGGTATAGAGGTTTTTTGTCGGGCAGGAGAAGAACATAAGAATGCTGTTTGGTTTCGCTTCTTTCCTGGTACACTCAAAAATATGGCTAAAACTCGGGAACGGGATTTTTTGAACGTTTTGTGCATGGTTGTCCATACTTGCTGTGATGGAAGTTATGAATTAATGGGACAGCTTCATGGGGTTCAAGGGGTACAACTTGTTGCTGATATGGTTGGGACTTCTTATTATGGTAAGTTTTTTGTATATGCAATTTTCTATGTTTATTTATTAAATATTTCTTGCAATCAAACACACGTTAATTTTCTTGTTTTCTGTTTCCTTGTCAGCTAATGGCCTGGTGGAGGATTGGTTGCAGGAGCTTCTTGATACGCTCTGCCTCAAAGGGTCCTATTTTTTGCCATTATTTAAAGAATTGAGAACGCGATTTGATGCGTCTATAGATGCTGCTGTCAGTTCTTTCAAGAAGTTAGATGATTTAAAAGTTGGTGACATTAGAGACGCACATGTATATCTACTATACCTGCTATATTCGAGATTGAAGAGAAAGAAACGCTCAGTATCTAATGTCTCTAAAGAGTTTGCCCTCTCTATTCTTCTATTATTCAGGAGTGCAGGAGTTGATTTCTTTTCGAGAGCTAAAGCTGGTTTAATATCCATTAACCCTCTTGATGTGAAGCTCAAATACAAAAACTCAAGTGCAGCTGATCTTCTAAGACATTCACTCAACATTTTGTGACATTTATATACACATGATTTCAGAGTTATTTATCCACCTGGAAGATGTAGTTCAACAACTGAAGATTCAGTAGTTGAGTTGTTATTGTGGTCATGGCTGGTGGATCATCTTTTAAATTTTCCCAAAGAACTTGGGCCTCCCTCGAAAATCAACAAGTTCAGCTGTTCCGAACAACTGAAAATCTGCCCTTTTGCAGGGTTTAATACTAAGATACTTTCATTTATCGATTTATGCTTGGACGGAAGGAAGCATGTGCAAGATGAAATAAGGCAGAAAGGTGCAATGCTTCTGCTGCTGCAACAGTGTTTTGAAGATGAAAATCATCCAACGAGACGATTAACTGGACTAATGACAGTAGCGAAGTTGCTTGATGGAAACAAAGAAAACCAGGATGCATTGAAGGAATTGAAGAAAACTGAATATCTTCCCAAATTCGCTGGAGTAGGTCCTGGGGTGAAAATTGACCCGGAGACTGGACATGCTATATTTATAGTTCGCCTAGAGTGATTTGCAAGAATGAAATTAGCCTAGATAAAGTAATTTTTGTCATCATGTAAGTATTTCTGAGATCCTAGTTCTGTAACTCATGTAGATTTTTGTCCTGGTTATGTTTATAAAGCAAGGGACGGATCTACCAGCGGGGGCTGTTCAACCCCGCTAACTTTTTTTTTTATATCAATACAAAAAAAAGTTTAATAGGTAAAATAAGAGACTCCATCCCACGAGGTCAGGTGAGACTAAACAAAGTTAAGAAAATCACAGAGCTACACACTGATAGCAAGAGATCAAGGTGAAGTTAATAAATCTATCTCCTATGCCCACGAAGATCGTGATAACTTAAACCTCTGAATTCCACATTCGGACCAGTCCAATCCAATACAGAAGTCTAAATGTTATGGTTACAAATAAAATTTCTCCCTTGGTGAAAACAACTTTCATTGGAAAAAAATATATATGTGTCTCTGAGCATCTGATAATCTGACTAATCCATGGATTCAATTAGCTCAACAATATGGCACCTTTGTGACGATCTACCAAGTCAAAGTGTATGTAAAAAAAAAAAAAAGGTACTCCAAGCCAGCAAGTGTGTTTGAGCGAAGGTAATTAAAACGGGCCGGCCCGTATTTAATTAATGTAATTTATTAAAAGGTCGAGCCCGTATTTAAGACGAAAGATTTGCAGAATCTATTCTTTCTTTAAATACATAGGTCTTTCTTTCCTTTTAAAACACAATTATCGGAGGCGCTCTTCTTCCGAAAAGACCTAAAGGAAGAAGAAGAAGATTCAAGACACAAACAATCTGTATCAGGTGAGTCCACCTTCTTCTTAATCTAGCTACTTTCTTAGATAACATTTCACCATTATTGGTTGCTTCATAAGATTACGAGGGACTTTACCATTCTACTGTAGAGGCATCTGCCAGAAAATTTTTATTTTAATTAATGGTAGTTAGGTAGATTTTCTTGTCTACATGTTTTATGGTAGTTGATATTTAGAACTTTATTGCTGCATGCTTCTGCAGGTTATCATCAGATTGAGGTCTTGCTAGAGTTTTTCCGTGTTTTAAAAAGATGCATGATTCAGGCCCACTGACACTGATTATACCTGAACATATTCTTAAACCTATACTTGTTACTGCAGAGTGTATTAGATTAAACAAATCAATTCTTGAACCATTATCTGCTACTGCAAATTGTAGAAAAAGGAAATTAGTCCATGCCCTAGAAATACACCAAGCACTTGAGTTACTTACTGAAACTTGTAAATCTCCGATTGGTCGCCATGACCTCGCTGGCATAAAGATCCTTCCCATTATTATTAACCTCACAAGATTTCTTATATCCTCTTCGAGCCGTAACCTGCTTTACTTGTCTTTAAAACTTCTAATAAACCTTTGCAATGGGGAGATACTGAATCAAGATTGCTTCTTAGAGGAAGATGGTATCGATGTTGTTGCTAGGGTTTTCGATTCGGTGAGTTTTAAGACAGACATAGAGACTACCGTATATGGGTTGCAGCTTTTAGGAAATTTATGTCCAGAAGGGGAGGAACATCGGGCTGCTGTGTGGTGTAGATTCTTTCCTGTTGTGTTCAAAGATATTTCTAGGGTTCGGGTAAGAGAAATTGCTGATGTATTGTGTATGGTTCTATACGCTTGCTGCGATGGAAGTAATGCACTAATAGGACAGCTTTGTGGGGCTCAAGGGTTACAAATCCTTGCGGAAATTCTTACAACTGCTTCAACAGGTAACGTATATTTTTACGCATATTTGAATGTTTCGATCTCTTATTGATATGGCAGCATACGAACATTATGTGATCATTTAAACAACTATGTAAATCCACAATATGCATGTGTATCAATATCTTTGTTGCAGCTGTGTGAACACATATTAATGTTTGGTGTACACTCAAATTCTTCTTTCTTTGTATTATTGGTAGATAAAGGAGAAGATGAGTTTTTAGTGGAGCTTCTTGCAAAAGTTTGCCTCGGGGGATCCTATTTTTGGCCTTTACTTTCTGAACTGAGCATACCTGCAGGTGCTCTTGAAAAAACTGATAGTTTGAGTGCTGCTGAAAAAACTTTTACACCAGTGAATTCATATTTATTGAAAACGCTCTACGAGTACTTGTTCAAAAAACGTCATGAAACTGTTTTTCTGTCTAAAGATTTTGCAGTCTCAATTCTTGGATTATTAAAGAGAGTTGTTCGAGCAGTTGATTTCTTATCGAGAGATGAATCTCATCTACCTACTTATTCTCCTACAGTTAATGTTCTTGGTTATACAATCAGCATTATAATGATCATCTGTATAAGAAGTGAAGATGCAGTAGTTGATTTGTTACTATCGTCCGGACTTGTAAATATTTTCTTAGGTTTACTCCGTGAGCTTGAGCAGCCTGAGATAATCAAGAAATATAATCGTCAGGACCTTACTGGTGTAGAGCAGAAGGTATGCCCTTATAAAGGGTTTAGGCGGGATTTAGTGGGTGTTATAGGTAATTGCCTGCACGAGCGGAAGCATGTACAAGATGAGATTAGGCATAAAAATGGCATTCTTTTGTTATTGCAACAGGGTGTCGAAGATACTGAGAATCCGGGTTTGAGATCTTTTGGAAATGTGGCAGTGAATAATTTACTTTATAAAAACAGAGAGAACCAGCAAGTAGTTGAAAAACTGAGAAAAGGTACTGCATTTGTGCCTGCACTTGTTGAACTTAGGAAGGGGGTGGTGGCTGTGAACTCGTTAACTGGACGTCCTACACTTGTCAGCCACCAATGACGTTATCCTTTGAACTGGTAAATTGCATTCTTATTTGCTAATAAATATGTACCCGAGTGTATTTTTAATGAAAGTGTGCAATGAAAGTGTTTCTTTTTAGTTCTAATAAAGCATATCTACATATTAGAAATTTTATAATATGCTTAGAAACTGTACAATTTGAAGCATATCAAACTCTGCATGAGTTTCTACAAATTGTGCAATGAAAGAGTTTCTTTTTAAACGACAGATCGAATGTAATTTTTTCTAATGCGATCATTTCTTAAAGCACATAAATTGCGGTCCAGAATAAGCTCTAACTATAGACATTGGCATGGAGCAATCTTCAAATTATATATCTTGAGCTTCTCATGTGCGCCATGTATGACCTCTAGAATTAATTACTTCCTTGCGGAGAGAGACAATTATCTTATATTAAGAAAAAGTACATTGGATTCATAATTTTTTACCTTTTATTATAATTTTTTATACGTTTTATCCCTTTTCCTATTAACATAATTTTCTATGTATCAAGAGTGTACGTGGAAATATTCATCTTGAAAATAGTAATCCCCAGAGTGTACGTGGAAATATTCATCTTGAAAATAGTAATCCCCTGTCCAGTGAGACAAGCAAAATCTAAAATTCCAACGATATAATGGAGTATGTTTGAAACCGAGAACTTCTTGGGATCTAGGTTGATGGTTGTCTTGTTGATGAATCGAAACCCTCATTTTCGATATACCATTACCATTATCATCCTCATCTAACGAGGATGATAAGTTAGCCATGTCAGTCAACGCTATTGATGATTCCCTAACCTCGTAATCGAGGAGAAAAGATTATTTTATTGAGTTCCTGTAATGGTTTGCTTTTATGAAATCAGAAAACATAAATCTTAGCTATGACCTCTTAATCATATGTTTTTGAACCTTTTGATTCAAAGAATGACAATTAACTTAAAAAATGGTAAGCCCCATTTGGAGTTGACACAATATCATTTTTATTCTTACTACACAATTAGTCATAAAAACCCAAGGTGACCAAATTTGTGGTATAAAAATCCCATTCAAATGTTGGGATCCATTAAAACTTGATCTTAAACAAAATTGATACAAGACCCCCAAATTTTCAAAACTTGATACAAAAATCTCAAATTTCAAAATTGGTTTCATCAAATTCTTTGGGGTTTTTGTGTTATTTTTGTTTTGATGGGGTTTTTGTGTTACCTTTGTTTTGATGAGTTTTTTGTGGATGGATAGTGACATCTTTGGGGTTATAACTCGCGGACGGAATTGTTCTAACTTGTTTCATTCTCAGAGGGTTTATCTGGAACGGAGTTAAGACAATCTAAGGAACTAGCACATGTGTATTCCGATCTCAGACCAAATTGTTTGATCAAAATCCACTGGTCAATTTCCTGAAGTGAGAAGCTGAATAAGCCCTACATACATATTTTTCCATGTAATTAAAGCTTCGTGAAATGCATCAACAACGTTCGCTCCAAATACATGATCTCCAACTTGATATTATAATCCTTCTTACAAATTTGTTCGATAATTTAGTTCCTCACTTTGAGTAATTCTTTTGTTTCGACTTGGATCGCAGTTTCTCATATAACGACAAAGACAATGAAGAAGAAATCAACGTGATTGATAAATGGATGTTCATACATATGCCTTTGAAGTCTTATCAAATCCATAATCATATAATCCTATATATCAGTTCAAATCAAATCCATAATCACGCAAAGGTGTTAATCTAAGAGGTTGACTCCAGAAATCGGGATTTTGAGAAGATGATAATAACAAAAGGAGAGTAAATCCGGTTGCACAACATGAAAAAAAGAAACGGAGAAACAGGATGATACACAAGACACCCATAAAAAGAGAGAGACAAAGATATCAACACAGTAATTAATTATTTTTGCAGAAAATTGTTTCTCCAATTTCTATAAGGTGGACCTACTTTATAAGTTGATAACTAAGGTTAATCACCAGCCAATAGTACCGGGAGGAATGCGCACCCCTAGTTAAGTGGGGGTGCACATAGATGCACTCAAATCTTTCTGTTCTTTTGTTTTTCTATGTGTAATCCCACACTTAGAATTGATACGTATACATGCAAGAGTTATTGGAATATATCCCGTTCATATATATGTCTTCAGAGATAAGATGGGCGGCCATCGGAGCTTTGATGAAAAAAGAAAGAAGAAAAACTTGAAAGCAAGAAACTAGGGTTTATGTCATATGCCAAAGACTATACACATAAAAATGAACCGGGTTAAACTGTGGCTAAATGAGTGTGATCGTGGAATATTCTGATATTAAGAACTGTTATCTTCTGTAACCAATCTGTTTATTAATGGAATCCTGGTGGGGCGAAGTGAAAAGAAGAGAAAGAGATATTAATACCATAATTAATTAGTTATCTTCTCTAATTTTTAATTTTTATGTAGTTGACCTTATTCTAAGATACTACTACTAACTAAGGTTAGGCCTGTCAATGGATACCGATTTTCCGTTAGTCGATACCGATAATCCGTTAGCCGTTACTGCTACCATCCGACATAGCGGTAAACGGATATCCGATATCGATAAGCTAACGGATAATCCCTTCTTAACGTAACGGTAGTGGAACCGTGTATTTCCGTTAGGTTTAGTTCCGTTATCCGCTAACGTGCGTACTGCATAACTGGTTATGCACATTTTCTTTGTACTGCATAACTAGTTATGCACATTTTCTTTGCATCTGCAGTGATTTATGATAAGCATAACCTTTGATGCATCTACATAACTAGTTATGCACATTGTTCTGTACTGCATAATGTCTTATGCATCTGCATAACTGGTTATGCACATTTTCTTTGTACTGCATAACTAGTTATGATGATTTCATTATGGAAAACAATATGTTTGAGGTTGAGAAGTCAGAATTGGAGACATACTTAGCAGAACCAGTTCTTCCTAAAGGCACAGCCACTTAAGAAATGAGGTTTGATATCTTAAGTTGGTGGAAGAATAATGCTCCTAAGTACCCAATTCTCTCAAGGATTGCAAGAGATGTATTGGCAGTTCCAGTGACAAGTGTAGCATCAGAATCTACGTTTAGTATTGGTGGCAGAGTTCTCACATCTCACAGGAGTTCATTAGCTCCAGATCTTGTTGAAGCTTTGCTTTGTTTGGGTGATTGGCTGCCAGATCTCACTCTCAGTGACAGTGATAGTTGTGTTACAGGTACATCTTAATCTTTCTTTTCTTTTTTTTGCAATTTATTGGCTTATTGCACTGACAATGACATTGCCAGCTTAAAATGTTTAACACTTTTGATTTTTCTTTCAAAATACAGAAGTTCAGGACTAAGGAGTAAGGTAAATGCATTTGTAGATGCAGTTGGCACTTGGGACTTGGCAGAGGAGAATCTGGAGATGGAGGAGGAATGCATTTGCAGTTGTTGACTCAAATGGAGATGGAGATGTCTTTTTTTTGCAAAAAAAAACATGAAGATTATGAACTTGTTTTCTTCTGTGGCAATGGCATGAACATCTGTATGTCTTTTTTTGGTGTGACATGGATTTAGAACCTGTTTTCTTGGATTTTAAAGTTGTTATGTGTACTTGTTCTGTGTTTTTAGCCTGTTTTGTGGCTGTCCTGTGACTTATCGGATGGCAGCGGAAAAATATCCGTTATCCGATAAGTCCAACGTAACGGTAACGTTTTTGAATTTCTTATTTCCGCCGGAAATGAACGGTAACGGATATCCGCTAAATTTTAACGGAAACGGCAGCGGCAGAGACTATTTTCGTTACGTTAGCATCCATTGACAGGCCTAACTAAGGTTAATTATTATCCAATGCTGAGAGGGGGAATGTGCACCCCCGGTTGAGTGGGGGTGCACATAGATGCACTCGAAAGATTTCTTTGGTAAAAAAATAAAAAGAGTTGTTTACTGACCTAGATTTATCATCAAAAAATTTCAATAAAGGTTTACCATAGATCACTTTACTATTAAGATAAACACACGTAAACCCTAAGCTAAGCTTCTTCTCTGCGATTTAGGGTAGACATGAAAATTCAGAGATTAGCCGAGGCAGACCTTCCCGAAGATCTAATCATCGAAATTCTCATATGCCTACCTCTAATTTCTATCGTAAGATTCGGGTGCGTATGCAAATCTTGGTATAAGTTACTCGATCATAATTTTCTTAATACGAAATTTAGTTATGACATCAAGAATGAAACTTGTAACCAAAAGAAAATCAGTAAATTTCAGATATAATTACAGCATAGGTTGATATTGTGAAAATTCACTTGGAAGAGACGAAAACACACCAAAATATAAGAGGATATGAATACATGAAAAATATCTTAGCGATGGAGGCTTATTATGTGGAGAGTCTAGTTTCAGTTAACTCGGGTACTTTTGTTGGGAATGAAGAAAAAGATTACTATGATGTTCCTAGGTTATGAAGAACTTCCAGAGCAAGATATAATATAACTGAGTTTTGCCAATGAAGTGTCAAGTGTTTGTCAATTGTCAGAGTTATATTCCTTTATTCAGCGCTCCTGCCTGCCAATGAATTATGTGATCAGCATATTTAAATGCTTCTTTCCTTACAAGTAGTATTTTGTTAATTATTTTAACGCCTATATACTGATATTTCCCTATTTACTGGATGTAAATGTGTAACTGTACCGGCTTAAGTTAAGCCGCTTAACTTTTTTGTATCACCACCTTACAGTAGTTTTTATCTCCACATACTTATCTAACTTCTTCAGGTTGACAGATGATAGGTTTATTGCAAAATATGCATCTCTATGTCCTCCTCCACGGGAAGCTCTGGAGATGACAGATAGCATGACGAAGTCGTTCTGCTGACCTTGAAACTTGTTAACTGAGGTATCCTGATAAAATGAACAATAAGTTCCAAGTGAGTTAGAGCACCAGAATCATAAATAAAAGACAAGAAAAGTATGGATTTGAGTATAAAATAGTTTTTCAAAGGTACCTTGTTAGGTGGGCAATTGAAGGGATGTGAGCAATGTCTAGAGACAACATCACAAATCAGCAGCTTCTGACCGTCGTGGTTGTTCATATGGAAATCTTACTTGCAGGATAACCTAGCAAACGCATGTAGATGTAGACACTTTCTATACACTCGGCCTCTCCTACACTTTGATAAAACCAGGGAGATGGAGAACTTTCACCTTTCTCGTGATAGTCGTCAGGAACATCTGCTAGCTGTTAATCATAAGAAACCCAGCATTTTCTGTATGGAAAATAGCTCGCTCCCGCACAATTGGCAAGTCTCCAAGATCCCTGTATCTTCCGTTGTACAGCTTGGCTATATTTGGCCTGGCTCTACTTTGGGCGTTAAGCTGAATATATTGTATGTCCCTAAAACGAATAAATCTTGCAAACAGGCTCTGGTCCATGTGGCTGTATTTCTGGAAAGCCATATTCTTCACAACTGGAAGCAACTGGTGGTGATCACCAATCCATACGTAGCGTTTGGGATGTGCATAACCATCCCCCTGCCTCTGAAGTCCTTCCTCTTGAGAGCCGCATGGGTGCAGGTCATGGCCATAATCTTTGCTTGTTTGGTCATCAGATAATTTGTCCGGTCAGCCGTAGACTTGAGCAATTCAAAAGCCCTACGTTCTTGAAACATTGTTTGTAGATGGCGGGAACATCCTTCTGCTGCATGCATGTCTTGTTCAAAAGACTAGACTGAGAAGACCAGCTGAACTGTGTTTGACAAGAACTCACCAAATGGGAACCACTCTTTAACAAATGAGGGGCTTATCTTGATTTTGTGCACAAGCTGCTAAGAACTGTTCCCACCATGAGTAGACATGAAACAACCAAAAGTATCCAGCAGTTTCACATGTGTATCCCACATCTTCTGGCAGTTGAAGTGATCTTGCAAGCCTTTCCACTTCAGCAAGCAGCTCTAATCGTCGAAGAAGCATTGCGTTTACTCTGCCTTGCCGACTAAAATCAAGATCAGTTGCTAATTCTGGCTCCGCTTGACACAAACGAAGACGGCAGGGACATCCTTCTGCCATGGTAAAACAAAAAATGTTACAAATGTGAAGGTCCACATTTAACAGAAGCCATTCCTCTCCATTTATATTATGTTATCACGTACACTTTGGTGAGTAGTATATCTTTGTCCTTAGAGGGGGGGAAAAATTGGTGACTTGTCCCATTAAAAAAAAGACTCCTAATCTCTGCTGCACTATCGGAATCCTATGGAAAATGAAACATTGTGGCGATTTAAACTACGCCAGGATTCACAATACTGAATTCAGCACTTGAAAAACGAAAAAAAAAAAAAAAAATTCTAGCTGATAATACGAGTGACCTGGGTTTGTCAGCACCAAACTCTTTATCGATAAAAAAAAAACTAAAATCTTTGAAATGGTTGATCTATCACACTCAAAGCTAATTCTAACATACAAAAGCATCAAACAGTGGTTTATTCAAACTATAAAACCTTAACAAAGAGCCAAGCATAAGCCTCCTAAGTGGACAGTAATAGAAGATTATATTCACAGGAAGATTTTCAACAAAAAGTCATTCAGTAGTCTCATACCCACATTATCTTTTCGAAAAGATCGTTCAGAGCCTGATTTGAGTGAGAATTTATCAATGTTCTTTGAGATGGACAATTATGATAAAGAACGTTCAAGATTTGTATGGCTCCAACCTGCAACGCAGTAAAGTAAAATGAATGATTATTTTTGAAGCATTCAGAACCACTATGTGACTATTTTTGAAGGTTACACACTCAGCAGCAATTTGAATGAATAGTAATATATACAATACTAAACATAAATGGTTGCCCGAGTACCTGGATGGAAGTAAATCTAACAGAGTTCTTTCTAGGCTGCTCTTGGGGATATGGACCTGGATCAGGGGACATATGCCTCAAGAATAAGCTTGTCAACCTCGAAACCTTCATCCACCATGTGCACATCATTCTGTGCATCTGTCACTGATTTTGTATTCACTGATAACGCATGAGTACTACTTTTCAGGGCCCACGGAAACTTCAACAGAATCGGCGATTCAGGATGTGAAACTTCGTTGCCATCTGGACCTGTAAAGCGAACTACAAAATAACTGAAATAAATAAGAATAGGTCTTGCAAACAATTGAATGCTAATGCACGCAAATAAGATAAATGCAACTGACGAGATCCTCTCAAAAATAGACCAAGAGCACTACCTGATAATCTGGAAAACTTCCTCTCAAATGATCTGCGTCAAGAATCGCATCTTTCAAGTCCACTGTATCAAGAAGATCAGGCATATTTGTCCATTGTGACGCAGAAGGGTTCCCATAGCCCAAGCATATATTGTGCAACCAGTCGGGAACAATACAAGATTCATTTATAAGGTGTCATATGGACTCCAGGATTGCTTTGAAGTTATCTTCTTTGGGTTTCCTTCTCATTTGCATATTAAATGTTCCATAAACATCTTCTAGACTTTTCTCTGCAATGTCGTTCACATCCATGAAGTACTGTGGCAACAGTAGCAATTCGTAATTCACCTTTAGGAGGATTCCATTCATCTCTTCCGATTCGCCCAGTAAAATCATTCATATGACCTCCCTCCTCATCGTGGATCTCAATAACTTCACAGCCACATATAATCTGAAGGCTGAGCCTCTCTGGTACAGCTTCCTCTGAACTGAGAGGCTCAGATGAAGAACTGATGCAGAGTAAAAATAACACTTCATGCTCGTTGAGTGAATTCCATTTGGACCTAATTTGTTCTTTATAATAGAAACACTGAACATAACATCTGCAGTTATAGAGGCTGGCTTGACCTCTCCTATACGGTTGCTCAACCTCTTTGATCCGAAATTCCTTGATGGGCACTCCCCTCCTTGATCAATCTCTCCCTCAACATTTAGGTATCCAAGAAGATATGGAATGGCCTCCTGAATGTCTTCTCGAATTTCATATGTTGATTCAAGATGGAAAATTTTGAAGTTTCTCAAAAGATAACCATGAAGAGTCGGAAACTGAAGATTTAATTTTGGGAGTGCCAGGCACCCTTCCCCAGAGTAATCAATACTTGGAACAAGGGTTTCATCCCACATTATCTGTTCATTTGGGTATAAAGGAAGGGCATTTATAGCCTCCTTTTGGGACTGATATTTCTCAACAAAGGAGACCATGACTTCAAGAAGAAAATCAACCCTCTTTGCCCAGGTATCTTTGCTAGACACCAACTTGAGCTGTGACGAAAAAATAGTGTTAACCACTACATCAATAGTTGACCAATATGCAAATGAATGAGGAAAATAACAAGTAGATCAGACCTTATGACTAACCAAGTCTTGTAGCTCCTCAGGAGAAAGCACAGATAATTTCTTCGTCAGATCAGAGCGTTTGTGAATTGAGCCAACATTAGCCGATGCAAGTTCTTTCAACTACAATGTCAAAACAAAACATAGTTAATTTACACTATCAATAAACATAATTTTATGACCAGTGTGCAATTCGTATCTGGAATAAGGAAAACATTATTTGCATATGAACACTGATCAACACCTTGGGAACTTTCTTGGACGCTAAAAACTGGAAAGCTTCTATGAGGAAATGGTGAACAAGAACAACATTGTCGTCAAACAGCTGTATCCAATATGATCATTAATCTCAAACTCCTTCATAGAACTGGAGCAGATCAACCAACTGTGCAAAAAGGCGTCCCTTGGGTGGTTATAAAGAGCACTCAAATGACATTTAGGAACAACCGCAACATCAGTAGCAACAGACCTCAAAAACCTGCAAACACACAGAGAGAATTTTGTAAATGAACAGTGTACCACAGAAGCTTTACTTATCTCTTTGGATTTCTCCTTGGGGTTATCGAAACAGTAGATGATGGTTTATTTTTCTCCAGTGATAGATCTGAAAATTCTTCTGGATACTCACCGACTCGCTGCCGATTGAAATTGTATGAATGTGTACCAGATTCATGAATTTTAATAAGAGTTTTTAGTAAGAGTTTGAATGAAGAAAATGGTGGTGATTCTGGTGAATAGAAAATTGAGTGAGTATGTAAGAGATTGGACATGAAAAAGACCAGGACTGACTGCTGAGTCGACTTTGGTTTTGAGAAGAATATTATATAGGCACCCTGCGAACACCTGTTGGGGTACCACGAGGGAGAACTGCCTGGCCGGTTCATGGTAAAGTGGCTAAGTGGTAAATATCCAGTCAGCTAGCAGCCATAGAGACTTTACCGAACTATGAAGGACCGAGCGACCTACAGTATTAGTGTAGCACAGAACAGGGGTAACAGGGATAGGTTTAAGTTTCGTCAGAAACTTAATAGAAAACTGATTCTAGGATCAAGATTATTCTAAGACAAAGATTGATAAACAAACTTTATAATAATATTGATAATAAGATGTGTCTTGTAAACAAGAGTTCCAGCCTTTATATAGACTTACATGAACTGATTAAAGGAAAGAATTTGACGAAAACTAGAAAAGGAAATACTTGCGAAGAAAACTAACTTAACCTGGCGTAATGGATCAACAGTCATAGTTGATCCAAAAGCATGATGTCAACTGTGACAGTTGATCCAGAAGAAAGGGATCAACAATCATTGTTTATACAGAGAAAGATGTACTACATCAGTCCCTCCTTCTTGAAAGAAACTCGCCCTCGAGTTAAAGTATAGAAAGAACTTCATTCTCTCTATGGAATTTGAATATTTCTTGCACATTGAAGATATTAGAGATGTTCCAAGTCGATGGAAGATCAATAACATAAGCATTGTCACTGATTTTCTTCAAAATCTTGAATGGTCCATATTTCTTCACCTTGGTCTTGTTATAAGTACCAGTAGGAAATCTTTCTTTTCTGAGATGAACCATAATCAATTCTCCTTCACCAAAAGTTTTAAGTCTTCTATGCTGATTGGCATCGTCTTTGTACTTGTTGTTAGAATCTGCAAGCTTTGACTGTACCTCTTGATGTATGAGTGAAGCTTTCTCAACAAAGTTATCTGCCTTAGCATTTGATTTACGCAGCTTGGGAAGTACCACCAAATCTAAAATATGATTAGGAACCTTAGAATAAACAATCTAAAAAGGTGTCTTACCTGTAGATCGATTAACTGAAGTGTTATAAGAAAATTCCATATGTGGAAGGAGATTATCCCATTGCTTCTCTTTTCCTCCAATAACCTTGGCTCTAATCAGATTTCCTAAAGATCGATTGACCACTTCAGTTTGTCCATCTGTTTAAGGGTGAGCAGTTGTACTATATTGAAGTTTAGTACCCAAATGCATCCAAAAAGACTTCCAAAAGTAGCTCAAAAATTTAGTGTCTCGATCAGAATTAATTGTTTTGGGAATTCCATGCAAACGTACTACTTCTTTGAAAAATAAATAAGCAACGTTGGATGCATCAGTTGTTTTCTTGCATGCTATGAAGTGAGCCATCTTTGAGTAACGATCAACAACTACCATAATAGAATCATTCCCCCTCACAGTACGTGGTAAACCAAGCACGAAATCCATGCTAATATCCACCCAAGGAGCTTCAGGAATTGGTAGAGGAGTATACAAGCCAGTGTTTTGAATATTACCTTTAGACTGTTGACAAACCATGCATTTTTGTACGTACTTTTGAACGTCTCTTTTAATAGAAGGCCAAAAATAACGTTCTTCAACCAAAGCTATTGTTTTATCACGTCCAAGATGTCCACCAAGGCCACTGCCATGTAATTCTTGGATGAGATGAAAACGTAGAGAACATTGTGGAATACATAAACGATTTCCTTTAAAGAGAAACCCTTCTTGAATGAGAAAATCATCAACACTTCCTGTTGAAGAACTACACTTGTCCCAAAGTTGCTTAAATTCTTTGTCTTCACTATATAAATCTTTTAAGAAATCAAAGGCTAAACTCTCATGTTTAAGAGTAACCAGAAGATGAGCTCTCCTACTCAAAGCATCATCAACTTGATTAAGTTTCCCACTTTGATGTTTAATGGAAAAAGTATATTTGTTAATAGTAGATAACCATCTATCATGCATCCTATTGACCTTTGCTGAAGTTTTCAAAAACTTGAGAGCTTGATTATCAGTATTGACAACAAATTCACTGTGAATAAGATAAGGATGTCAATTCTTAAGAGCTTGAACAAGAGAAATTAATTCCAACTCATAAGTAGACCACTTCTTCCTTGTATCTGAATTCTTTTCACTATAGTATGCAACTGGATGTCCTTCCTGAGATATCACAGCACCAATGCCAACAACATAAGCATCACAATGAATCTCAAAAGGTTTATCAAAAATTGGCATGGCAAGAACAGGTGCACTGCACAATCTTTCCTTAAGAAGATTAAAGCTCTTATCTGCTTCTTCAGTCCACTCAAAAGTATCACACTTCAAACAATCTGTCAAACCAGATGCAATGGTACTAAATTTTCTCACAAATCTTCTATAGAAAGAAGCTAACCCATGAAAACTTCTTACTTCACGAATAGATGTTGGAGTAGGCCAATCCACAATTGCCTTAACTTTAGAATCATCCACAGAAATACCAGTATCCGACACAACATATCCCAAGAAAGTGACCTTGTTTGTAAAGAAAGTGAACTTCTTTAGATTCACATACAAAACATTGTCCTGCAGTGCCTGAAAGACTTGAGATAAATGTGAAATATGCTCTTCTTCATTGTTGCTAAAAATCAGTATGTCATCAAAATATACAATGACAAACTTTCCAAGAAAAGGTTGCAGAACTTGATTCATGAGGCGCATAAAAGTACTAGGAGCATTAGATAATCCAAAAGGCATGACTAACCACTCATATAAACCTTCTTTTGTTTTGAAAGCTGTTTTCCATTCCTCACCTTCTCGAATACGTATTTGATGATACCCACTACGTAAATCAAGTTTTGTAAACACTTTAGAACCCGAAAGCATATCTATCATGTCATCAATTCTTGGTATGGGAAACTTATATGGTATAGTAACACTGTTTAATGCTCTACAGTCTATACACATACGATGTCCACCATCCTTTTTGTCTACTAAAAAGGCTGGACTAGCACAAGGACTTTTGCTAAGTCTTACCAAACCTTTTTATAACAAATCATCAACCTGACCTTGTAAAATCTCATGTTCTTTAGTACTTAACCTATAATGAGGTTGATTAGGAATAGAAGTTCCAGGTATAAAGTCTATCTGATGTTGTAGATCTCTTAATGGAGGCAAAACATTGGGTAATTCAGTAGGGAATAAGTCATTGAAAGAAAATAATAAAGGTTGTACCTTGTCTGGAATTTCCACCATTGGTTTATCAGCTTCATGAGAACTCAAAGAATGATTTGGTTGTAAATAATGAACAGTGGTAGCAACTAGTGCATTTGTTTTCTTATCTGATGGTTCCTTGACTGAATTAGAAGATTGTAAAGGCCATAGAACTTTAATAAACCCTTCATGAACAAAGGTATAAGTATTCTCATAGCAGTTATGAACAACACGAATATCATACTGCCATGGTCTTCCCAATAATAAACTTGTTGCAGTCTTGTTAATAACATCACACAAAACATAATCTGAATACCCAGGGAAAGAAAACTTCACCAAACATTGATGATTAATTTGCTGAGTGGAAGAGTTGTTTATCCATCCAACTGAATACGGTTTTGGATGAAGAGTAACAGGTAAACCAAGTTTCTCAACTAACTTTGCAGAAACATAGTTTTCTGTACTTCCACTGTCAATGATCATAGTGCAAAGCTTCTCTTCAATGAAACAATGAGATCTGAAAATATTATGTCTCTGAGTAGGACATGGTTCAGTGATTAAAACTGGTCGAATCATCCCAAGGAAATCTGCATCATAAGTCTCATGTTCTTGAAGATAAAATAATTCATCATATCCTAATGATTCTTCTTCTTGTGTTTCGTCTGAAATTTCATTAATGTAAGCATGGAATTTGCGACAATCACTAGAAGTATGGCCAGTTTGGTTGCACTTGTTACATTTATCTCCTCGAAATTTTGAATAAGGGTTAGAGGGTTTATATAATGGTGGAAAATCTTGTTGAAACTGATTACCTTTAGTATTGCGAACAAAATTTCGTTGTGGAGGAGGCTGAGGTGGCTTAGCAGATGAGATATGCATTGTAGGAGCAGGTTCTGAAGGAACAGAAGTAGGTTGTTGTTGCTGATATGGTTGGTTTGTACTTCTGTCATGTGGATCAACAAAGACAGTTGATCCCTTTTCAGCTTGGTAACCATAAGAATAATTATATGGTCTGGCAGTTTTAGAAAAGTGTTGATAACGAGCTTGACGTGGAGTTGCTTGTCTAGAGGTACTGAGTACACGCCTTTCAACTCTAATAGCTTGTTGGATGGCTTCAACCATTGTAAACACGGACTGCATCAGTCCCTATTGAATTAAATTATTCAAACCAGCTATAAAATGTGCAACTAATTGCTCTTCAGTTTCATTCAATTGGTTACGAGCAACTAAAGTATATAACTCAGCAACGTATTCTTCAACTAATCTGGCCCCTTGTCGACAGTTTTGAAGCTTAATAAAAAGTTGTTGCATATAATCTCTAGGTAAGAATTTATCTCTTAATAATTGTCTCATTCTTTGCCATGTACGTATAGGAGGTTTATGAGCATTGCGTCGATCTTCACCGAGTTTTTCCCACCAAGCTGCAGCTCCACCTTTTAATTTATAAGCTACCAGTTTAACTTGAGAAGATTCAGGAACTTCCATGAAAGTGAAAAAGGAATCGACTTCATAAAACCAATCCAGCAAGTCTTCAATATGTAAACCACCATGAAAACTAGGTATATCATCCTTCAACTTATATTCTGGTAAAGTTCCATAAGGATTCATACCAAATTTTAATCGTTTTTCATCAACCCATTGTTGCTCTTTGAGTTCTTCAGCTTTGTCATCTTCATCATAGTTGAGGGGTATGGTAATCTTATTTTTGTTAACATAACCTTCCAAGGGTTCCTTGTGGTAAAGGGTATGGGAAATATTCTCAGGAATATTATCATTCTGAGTAAAAGAAGGTTTATCTTTTTTGGTTTCATCTTCTTCTTTTTCGCCAGAGCTTTGGCCCTCTTCTGTATCATCGGTTAATTTAGGCATCACCAAGTCACCAAAACCAGCATGTTTCCATAATTTGTCTAAACAATCTCCATGCATAGCAAGTGCATATTTTAGAGAATTTGTAGTTGAATCAAGCTTGGTAGCAAACTTGGTTTCTAAGGAACTAAAAGACGTTTCAATTTTGTTGCCGAGCTTGGTTTCGAGCTTGGTTTCAAGTGCTGCGCTGAGCTTGGTTTCAAGTGCTTTGACAATGGCATCAATTTCAGTTGGTGTTAATTTGTCTCCCATTGTAACGAAAGGTAGGTGGGTGAAAATTTAGGGTTTTGAGTTGTTGCGGAAGCTGTGCAAATGTTTCTAGATAAAAATCTAAAAACTCTGTATCTGATACCAACTAGTGTAGCACAGAACAGGGGTAACAGGGATAGGTTTAAGTTTCGTCAGAAACTTAATAGAAAACTGATTCTAGGATCAAGAATCTAAGACAAAGATTGATAAACAAACTTGATAATAATATTGATAATAAGATGTGTCTTGTAAACAAGAGTTCCAGCCTTTATATATACTTACATGAACTGATTACAGGAAAGAATTTAACGAAAAATAGAAAAGGAAATACTTGCGAAGAAAACTAACTTAACCTGGCGTAATGGATCAACAGTCATAGTTGATCCAAAAGCATGATGTCAACTGTGACAGTTGATCCAGAAGAAAGGGATCAACAATCATTGTTTATACAGAGAAAGATGTACTACATCAGTCCCTCCTTCTTGAAAGAAACTCGCCCTCGAGTTAAAGTATAGAAAGAACTTCATTCTCTCTATGGAATTTGAATATTTCTTGCACATTGAAGATATTAGAGATGTTCCAAGTCGATGGAAGATCAATAACATAAGCATTGTCACTGATTTTCTTCAAAATCTTGAATGGTCCATATTTCTTCACCTTGGTCTTGTTATAAGTACCAGTAGGAAATCTTTCTTTTCTGAGATGAACCATAATCAATTCTCCTTCACCAAAAGTTTTAAGTCTTCTATGCTGATTGGCATCGTCTTTGTACTTGTTGTTAGAATCTGCAAGCTTTGACTGTACCTCTTGATGTATGAGTGAAGCTTTCTCAACAAAGTTATCTGCCTTAGCATTTGATTTACGCAGCTTGGGAAGTACCACCAAATCTAAAATATGATTAGGAACCTTAGAATAAACAATCTAAAAAGGTGTCTTACCTGTAGATCGATTAACTGAAGTGTTATAAGAAAATTCCATATGTGGAAGGAGATTATCCCATTGCTTCTCTTTTCCTCCAATAACCTTGGCTCTAATCAGATTTCCTAAAGATCGATTGACCACTTCAGTTTGTCCATCTGTTTAAGGGTGAGCAGTTGTACTATATTGAAGTTTAGTACCCAAATGCATCCAAAAAGACTTCCAAAAGTAGCTCAAAAATTTAGTGTCTCGATCAGAATTAATTGTTTTGGGAATTCCATGCAAACGTACTACTTCTTTGAAAAATAAATAAGCAACGTTGGATGCATCAGTTGTTTTCTTGCATGCTATGAAGTGAGCCATCTTTGAGTAACGATCAACAACTACCATAATAGAATCATTCCCCCTCACAGTACGTGGTAAACCAAGCACGAAATCCATGCTAATATCCACCCAAGGAGCTTCAGGAATTGGTAGAGGAGTATACAAGCCAGTGTTTTGAATATTACCTTTAGACTGTTGACAAACCATGCATTTTTGTACGTACTTTTGAACGTCTCTTTTAATAGAAGGCCAAAAATAACGTTCTTCAACCAAAGCTATTGTTTTATCACGTCCAAGATGTCCACCAAGGCCACTGCCATGTAATTCTTGGATGAGATGAAAACGTAGAGAACATTGTGGAATACATAAACGATTTCCTTTAAAGAGAAACCCTTCTTGAATGAGAAAATCATCAACACTTCCTGTTGAAGAACTACACTTGTCCCAAAGTTGCTTAAATTCTTTGTCTTCACTATATAAATCTTTTAAGAAATCAAAGGCTAAACTCTCATGTTTAAGAGTAACCAGAAGATGAGCTCTCCTACTCAAAGCATCATCAACTTGATTAAGTTTCACACTTTGATGTTTAATGGAAAAAGTATATTGGTTAATAGTAGATAATCATCTATCATGCATCCTATTGACCTTTGCTGAAGTTTTCAAAAACTTGAGAGCTTGATTATCAGTATTGACAACAAATTCACTGTGAATAAGATAAGGATGTCAATTCTTAAGAGCTTGAACAAGAGCAATTAATTCCAACTCATAAGTAGACTACTTCTTCCTTGTATCTGAATTGTTTTCACTATAGTATGCAACTGGATGTCCTTCCTGAGATAACACAACACCAATGCCAACAACAGAAGCATCACAATGAATCTCAAAAGGTTTATCAAAATTTGGCATGGAAAGAACAGGTGCACTGTACAATTTTTCCTTAAGAAGATTAAAGCTCTTATCTGCTTCTTCAGTCCACTCAAAAGTATCACACTTCAAACAATCTGTCAAACCAGCTGCAATGGTACTAAAGTTTCTCAAAAATCTTCTATAGAAAGAAGCTAACCCATGAAAACTTCTTACTTCACGAATAGATGTTGGAGCAGGCCAATCCACAATTGCCTTAACTTTAGAATCATCCACAAAAATACCAGTATCCGACACAACATATCCCAAGAAAGTGACCTTGTTTGTAAAGAAAGTGCACTTCTTTAGATTCACATACAAAACATTGTTTTGCAGTTCCTGAAAGACTTGAGATAAATGTGAAATATTCTCTTCTTCATTGTTGCTAAAAATCAGTATGTCATCAAAATATACAATGACAAACTTTCCAAGAAAAGGTTGCAAAACTTGATTCATGAGGCGCATAAAAGTACTAGGAGCATTAGATAATCCAAAAGGCATGACTAACCACTCATATAAACCTTCTTTTGTTTTGAAAGCTGTTTTCCATTCATCACCTTCTCGAATACGTATTTGATGATACCCACTACGTAAATCAAGCTTTGTAAACACTTTAGCACCCGAAAGCATATCTATCATGTCATCAATTCTTGGTATGGGAAACCTATATGGTATAGTAACTCTGTTTAATGCTCTACAGTCTATACACATACGATGTCCACCATCCTTTTTGTCTACTAAAAAGGCTGGACTAGCACAAGGACTTTTGCTAAGTCTTACCAAACCTTTTTGTAACAAATCATCAACCTGACCTTGTAAAATCTCATGTTCTTTAGGACTTAACCTATAATGAGGTTGATTAGGAATAGAAGTTCCAGGTATAAAGTCTATCTGATGTTGTAGATCTCTTAATGGAGGCAAAACATTGGGTAATTCAGTAGGAAATAAGTCATTGAAAGAAGATAATAAAGGTTGTACCTTGTCTGGAATTTCCACCATTGGTTTATCAGCTTCATGAGAACTCAAAGAATGATTTGGTTGTAAAGAATGAACAATGGTAGCAACTAGTGCATTTGTCTTCTTATCTGATGGTTCCTTGACTGAATTAGAAGATTGTAAAGGCCATAGAACTTTAAAACCCTTCATGAACAAAGGTATAAGTATTCTCATAGCAGTTATGAACAACACGAATATCATACTGCCATGGTCTTCCCAATAATAAACTTGCTGCAGTCATGTTAATAACATCACACAAAACATAATCTGAATACCCAGGGAAAGAAAACTTCACCAAACATTGATGATTAATTTGCTGAGTGGAAGAGTTGTTTATCCATCCAACTGAATACGGTTTTGGATGAAGAGTAACAGGTAAACCAAGTTTCTCAACTAACTTTGCAGAAACATAGTTTTCTGTACTTCCACTGTCAATGATCATAGTGCAAAGCTTCTCTTCAATGAAACAATGAGATCTGAAAATATTATGTCTCTGAGTAGGACATGGTTCAGTGATTAAAACTGGTCGAATCATCCCAAGGAAATCTGCATCATAAGTCTCATGTTCTTGAAGATAAAATAATTCATCATCTCCTAATGCTTCTTCTTCTTGTGTTTCGTCTGAAGTTTCATTAATGTAAGCATGGAATTTGCGACAATCACTAGAAGTATGGCCAGTTTGGTTGCACTTGTTACATTTATCTCCTCGAAATTTTGAATAAGGGTTAGAGGGTTTAGATAATGGTGGAAAATCTTGTTGAAACTGATTACCTTTAGTATTGCGAACAAAATTTCGTTGTGGAGGAGGCTGAGGTGGCTTAGCAGATGAGATATGCATTGTAGGAGCAGGTTCTGAAGGAACAGAAGTAGGTTGTTTTGCTGATATGGTTGGTTTGCACTTCTGTCATGTGGATCAACAAAGACAGTTGATCCCTGTGAGGATGGATCAACAACGACTGTTGATCCCTTTTCAGCTTGGTAACCATAAGAATAATTATATGGTCTGGCAGTTTTAGAAAAGTGTTGATAACGAGCTTGACGTGGAGTTGCTTGTCTAGAGGTACTGAGTACACGCCTTTCAACTCTAATAGCTTGTTGGATGGCTTCAACCATTGTAAACACGGACTGCGTCAGTCCCTGTTGAATTAAATTATTCAAACCAGCTATAAAACGTGCAACTAATTGCTCTTCAGTTTCATTCAATTGGTTACGAGCAACTAAAGCATAGAACTCAGCAACGTATTCTTCAACTAATCTGGCCCCTTGTCGACAGTTCTGAAGCTTAATAAAAAGTTGTTGCATATAATCTCTAGGTAAGAATTTATCTCTTAATAATTGTCTCATTCTTTGCCATGTACGTATAGGAGGTTTATGAGCATTGCGTCGATCTTCACCGAGTTTTTCCCACCAAGCTGCAGCTCCACCTTTTAATTTATAAGCTACCAGTTTAACTTGAGAAGATTCAGGAACTTCCATGAAAGTGAAAAAGGAATCGACTTCATAAAACCAATCCAGCAAGTCTTCAATATGTAAACCACCATGAAAACTAGGTATATCAGCCTTCAACTTATATTCTGGTAAAGTTCCATAAGGATTCATACCAGATTTTAATCGTTTTTCATCAACCCATTGTTGCTCTTTGAGTTCTTCAGCTTTGTCATCTTCATCATAGTTGAGGGGTATGGTAATCTTTTTTTGTTAACATAACCTTCCAAGGGTTCCTTGTGGTAAAGGGTATGGGAAATATTCTCAGGAATATTATCATTCTGAGTAAAAGAAGGTTTATCTTTTTTTTTCATCTTCTTCTTTTCTCGCCAGAGCTTTGGTCCCCTTCTGTATCATCGGTTAATTTAGGCATCACCAAGTCACCAAAACCAGCATGTTTCCATAATTTGTCTAAACAATCTCCATGCATAGCAAGTGCAGATTTTAGAGAATTTGTAGTGAATCAAGCTTGGTAGCAAACTTGGTTTCTAAGGAACTAAAAGACGTTTCAATTTTGTTGCCGAGCTTGGTTTCAAGTGCTGCGCTGAGCTTGGTTTCAAGTGTTGACAATGGCATCAATTTCAGTTGGTGTTAACTTGTCTCCCATTGTAACGAAAGGTAGGTGGGTGAAAATTTAGGGTTTTGAGTTGTTGCGGAAGCTGTGGAAAGGATCTGTTTCTAGATAAAAATCTAAAAACTCTGTATCTGATACCAACTAGTGTAGCACAGAACAGGGGTAACAGGGATAGGTTTAAGTTTCGTCAGAAACTTAATAGAAAACTGATTCTAGGATCAAGATTCTAAGACAAAAATTGATAAACAAACTTGATAATAATATTGATAATAAGATGTGTCTTGTAAACAAGAGTTCCAGCCTTTATATAGACTTACATGAACTGATTAAAGGAAAGAGTTTGACGAAAACTAGAAAAGGAAATACTTGCGAAGCAAACTAACTTAAACTGACGTAATGGATCAACAGTCATAGTTGATCCAAAAGCATGATCAACTGTTACAGTTGATCAGAAGAAAGGGATCAACAATCATTGTTTATACAGAGAAAGATGTACTACATCAGTCCCTCCTTCTTGAAAGAAACTCGCCCTCGAGTTAAAGTATAGAAAGAACTTCATTCTCTCTATGGAATTTGAATATTTCTTGCACATTGAAGATATTAGAGATGTTCCAAGTCGATGGAAGATCAATAACATAAGCATTGTCACTGATTTTCTTCAAAATCTTGAATGGTCCATATTTCTTCACCTTGGTCTTGTTATAAGTACCAGTAGGAAATCTTTCTTTTCTGAGATGAACCATAATCAATTCTCCTTCACCAAAAGTTTTAAGTCTTCTATGCTGATTGGCATCGTCTTTGTACTTGTTGTTAGAATCTGCAAGCTTTGACTGTACCTCTTGATGTATGAGTGAAGCTTTCTCAACAAAGTTATCTGCCTTAGCATTTGATTTACGCAGCTTGGGAAGTACCACCAAATCTAAAATATGATTAGGAACCTTAGAATAAACAATCTAAAAAGGTGTCTTACCTGTAGATCGATTAACTGAAGTGTTATAAGAAAATTCCATATGTGGAAGGAGATTATCCCATTGCTTCTCTTTTCCTCCAATAACCTTGGCTCTAATCAGATTTCCTAAAGATCGATTGACCACTTCAGTTTGTCCATCTGTTTAAGGGTGAGCAGTTGTACTATATTGAAGTTTAGTACCCAAATGCATCCAAAAAGACTTCCAAAAGTAGCTCAAAAATTTAGTGTCTCGATCAGAATTAATTGTTTTGGGAATTCCATGCAAACGTACTACTTCTTTGAAAAATAAATAAGCAACGTTGGATGCATCAGTTGTTTTCTTGCATGCTATGAAGTGAGCCATCTTTGAGTAACGATCAACAACTACCATAATAGAATCATTCCCCCTCAGTACGTGGTAAACCAAGCACGAAATCCATGCTAATATCCACCCAAGGAGCTTCAGGAATTGGTAGAGGAGTATACAAGCCAGTGTTTTGAATATTACCTTTAGACTGTTGACAAACCATGCATTTTTGTACGTACTTTGAACGTCTCTTTTAATAGAAGGCCAAAAATAACGTTCTTCAACCAAAGCTATTGTTTTATCACGTCCAAGATGTCCCCAAGGCCACTGCCATGTAATTCTTGGATGAGATGAAAACGTAGAGAACATTGTGGAATACATAAACGATTTCCTTTAAAGAGAAACCCTTCTTGAATGAGAAAATCATCAACACTTCCTGTTGAAGAACTACACTTGTCCCAAAGTTGCTTAAATTCTTTGTCTTCACTATATAAATCTTTTAAGAAATCAAAGGCTAAACTCTCATGTTTAAGAGTAACCAGAAGATGAGCTCTCCTACTCAAAGCATCATCAACTTGATTAAGTTTCCCACTTTGATGTTTAATGGAAAAAGTATATTTGTTAATAGTAGATAACCATCTATCATGCATCCTATTGACCTTTGCTGAAGTTTTCAAAAACTTGAGAGCTTGATTATCAGTATTGACAACAAATTCACTGTGAATAAGATAAGGATGTCAATTCTTAAGAGCTTGAACAAGAGAAATTAATTCCAACTCATAAGTAGACCACTTCTTCCTTGTATCTGAATTCTTTTCACTATAGTATGCAACTGGATGTCCTTCCTGAGATATCACAGCACCAATGCCAACAACATAAGCATCACAAATCAACGGTCCGCGAGTTATAACCCCAAAGGTGTCACTATCCATATACAAAAACTCCAACAAAACAAATTGTTCACAAAAACCCCATTTAATATAAACTGTCTATATTACCCTTCTAGTTTAAATCACCCCAACAAAACAAAAATCAACCACACTTTAATTCTTATTATATTGTCACCCCAACAAGAAATAAACAACCATCAATAAGCACCGCCGCCACCGATAACCACCGCCACCACTTCCGACCACCCGCGCCACCGCCACCCTCTCCGACCACGCCAACGCCACCTTCCGCCACCGCCGCCACCGACCACCGCCGCCACCTCTGCCGTCGCCACTGACCACCACCGCCACCGCCGCTCCACCGCCGCCGCCACCACCGACCACCACCGCCGCCCCCCTCCGCCACCACTAACCCCCACCGCCGCCACTGACCACCGCCGCCACCGACCACCACCACCGCTGCCACCGACCACCACCGCTCCGCCACCGACCACCACCGCTCCGCCGCCGCCGCCCGCCGCCACCACCGATACTGCGCAATTGCACCACCACTGCCAGCCACCCTACCATCCAGCACCACCATTGTCGACCACCACCGCCACCACCTCCGACCACCACCACCACCACCACCGATACTACATAATTGCACCACCAATACCAGCCACCCTACCATCCAGCACCACCACTGTCGACCACCGCCGACCAAAACCAGCACCACGACCGCCCACCACCACCACCTCCCAAAAATACGATGAAACCAATTTTGGTTTCATCATAAATACGATGAAACCGATTTTACTTTCATCATAAATAAGATGAAACCGATTTTGGTTTCATCTTGGTTTCGTGAGAAATCACCGGCAAGAAATTTTTTAAGAGGTATTATACATCTTCATGGATAGAAATACATTGTTGAAATACGATGAAACCGATTTTGGTTTCATCATAAATAAGATGAAACCATAATTGGTTTCTGCGCTTCAACAGCAATACCACCAGTTATGTCTCAAGACCCATTACTCAGCTTCACCTGGTATATCTTTCCATCTAGGTTTACAGGCAATTCCTCATTGTATTGCAGCACTTCATTGCACCTGCAACTACAAATTCACTTCAAATCCCATACCCACTGCATTACTACCTTCCATTTCAGTTCAAGCTCATACCTGAACACCACAAATGCTCCATCTCAGGCTCAGTTTGATCTTCAACTGGACCTGCAATATCCATATTAATTCAACCAGTTCCTCCATGGATTCTGATTATCACCAGCTGCAGTTCATAATCACCACCAACATAGGCATCTCAGTTCTTCTCTACACTCTCAACCTGCAATTGTACTAACCATATCAACAATACCAGCAACTACACTTGCACACTGCCAATCTGAAAGCAGCGGCAGCAACATCTCCTAGCTGACTCTACTCATCTCCATAATCCAATTCACCACCTGCAATTGCTTCCCATTTCAACTGTAAGAAAAATTATAAGAGATATTATACATGTTCATTGATAGATGGAACAAATTTTGGTTTCATCATAAATAAGATGAAACCATAATTGGTTTCGTCATAATTCAACTGCACATGTACATGAACCTGCATGTTATTGATTCATTGACCTCCACATGTACATGAACCTGCATTTCATACTTTTATGACATAAATAAGCAATTTCTTATTACTTAGCACATGGTTAATGAACAAGCTGTAGACAAGTTCGAAGTCTCTGATATGAGTTTTGTGACTATCAACACAAATCAAACATCCATTGTTGATTACATCGCATTTTACTAGCTACGAACGTAGGTCAACATATACAGAGTTAATAACCAAACAAGAACAAAGATATCAGGAAACCTAGGAGAGTATAATCGGGCAAAAGTCATGCATATTGTGACAAATGAAATTCTTAAGCATGAGATTTATTTAATTTCAAGGTTGGATAGGCTACAAACACTAAACAATTAAGATGCAAGCAACTTCATAACACTGGCAGCATGTAGATTAAAGAAAAAATTGAACAAGGAGAATTGAGTTACCCGTAGCATATTCAACTAGTTGAATAAGCTCAGTGTCCCTAACTTGGACGATAACATATGAAGTAGTGGACACAGCTGTGATGTTACCAAAATCATTGACTGCAGCTTCTTTACAGATGCTTTTTGTCTTGTCCAATTTAGCTTCTCCAATTCCCCTATATTCCAAAGATTGCAATGTTGATAACTTCTTCTCATGCTCAATATTTTCCCCTTCAAGAGCCTAAAAATCAAGCAACATATAACACATATAAGCAATCATTAAGACTAAAACTAATGCTCCACGTTACATTGAAACTCAACAAGACACCTAATGGCTTCACAAGCAAATTAAAATCTGAATTATCAAAGGTCAAATTTCCAATTTATAATGAATTCAATGTTCAATATCCTAGTCTAGTGGTTCTCAATTTTGTGTCACAAACAAGCAGTACAATTCTGCATACCTTAACTTCCTGGTGTAGCTTCTTCTCCCATGCCAAGAGTTGCTCCAATGTGGAAAAGTGACTCTTCGGACCTTGTTCCACAAGAACGCCGGTATCCAATCGATACTAAATATCCAAAGGAGGTTTTGATATCTAGCTTGAACTCAAATTTGTCAAAAGACAGTTTCTGGTCAGTCAAAATGTGAAACCCCAATCAATCCTAAACCCAAATAAACTTAATTTTCATTCAAAAACAAAACTACAAACTTTTCATTTAGATGGGCACGACTAATTTCAAGCAGATTAGAGACAGGCTCACCAGCAACAACAGCTTTCTCAAGATAGTATTTGATACAAGCAACAATTTGAGCAAGATCTTTATGTCTTACCACCAATTTCATATTTGCTATCTCACCACCACCTCCGCCGCCACTGCCGCCATGATTATGAACAGACTTATTACCCAGTTCCATATGCATCCTAATCCATCACCTGCAGTTCAGTTTAGCTTACAGTCACCACTGCCATCAACAAATCCATCTCAGTCATAACCTAGGAACAAAACAAACAATCAAATCTATTAAAACCCAACACCACAAAACCCATTTCAGTTCAACATCTCTTCTTGTCGATCGACAACTCAATCCACCGCAGAATCATCTCAACCAATCACTACCACCATCAAACAACAACCAAAAGACTCATCCTAGTTTTGTGAAATTAGCATTTCCATTTCAATTTCACATTTGGTTCCTTGATTATAATGTTATCTACCATTTCAAATAAATGCTTCCACCTTAAAATTTTCATTCTCCTCTGTATCCACATCTAATCCTTGGCTTAAATGTAACCAACCAAATTTGATTCAGAAAAATTTCAGTACATATCCATGTACAGATCCATGTACACATTCAATAATATATACAGATCCTTGTCAAACTTCAAATGAAAAATTAGTTCAAAAATCATAAAGTCTTCGACCAAAAAAAGATCATCAAATTAGATCCCTCACAGACTAATTCCACCAACAAATTTGAAAAAAATTTAACAAAAAATTACAAGAAATTTGTGATTTCTTACCGCTATCGCCGATGAGACAAATTAGGTTATCAAATTTGACATCACCACTCCGTCATCTCTTCCTTGAAAATCGATCTCAATCATCAATTCGTCACCAACCCATCCCTGTTCTTCTTTTTCTTCAATTGAAGTTACAATCGCAACCCTAATTTCAACAATTTATTCATCTAATCTTACAGAAATATCAAAACATCACCAGATCCACCTGTGTTTTCTTCTGAATTTGAAAATGAAACTATAGTTAGGGTTTTAATTAAGGTTGGGGTGGTGGTGGTAATGGTGTCGATGGTTAAGGAATTGAAGGAGGCGGAGGAGGGTGGTGGTAACGTCTCTCGAATTCTTCACCTCTTGAATCAGCGATGTTCTTCTCGTACAGTTCCATTGTTGCTGCTGGTGATGATGATGGTGGGAGAAGGAGACGGAAGAAAGAAGAAATCAGAGAAGAAGAAGAAAAGGTCGAAGGGTATGTTTGGCTTTTTTAAAAGTAACAAAAACTAAATTTACACATTATTATTTGGCTTGGGGTTTTTGTCCCAGTTTTATTTGAAACGATTTTTATTTGGTAGAAATAATATGACCGGTTTTTTCTTATCACTAGTTTGTTCATCTAGGGGTTTTGTCACTAGTTTTGTAAAATCAAATACAAACTCAATAAGAAAACCAAGTGCATGAGAAGAATGCCGAAAAAGGAAGAAAACCAAGTTATGTCAGGTATGCTAAGCCTTCCTGAAGACGTAATTTGCAAAATACTGTCAGGGTTCCGTGCTAAAGCTATAATGCGACTCAGGCGCGTATGCAAATCATGGTACAAGTTTTTCAGCGACCCATGTTTTATTAAACGTCACCATCTTCATGCAATTGCAAACAACTACTTTACCGTCTTAATAAAACAAGGTATGTACCTCTGTTTGATGAATCAAAATTGTCATCTGTATCGCGGGAAGCATCATGGAATATTGAGAGGGCGGTGACAGTTAGTGGCCGACACGAGATCAAAGGGAAAGGTAACGATATTGCTAATATATGGGGTTCTTGTGATGGTTTGTTATACATGTACGTAGGGGAAAGACATTACATGAATAATCCAATAACTAATAAACGTAGTCCAATACCCCCACCGCAATGCAAGTCGGTACTTTCCGATTATACCGTTGGATTCGCTTACAGTTCCAAGAATGATGATTACAAAATAGTATGCATTCCATGTAGTCCTCGCACTAATTTAAGCGTTGAGGTTTATTCATCAAAAACAAATTTGTGGAAATTTGTACAATGCACTGAATATGAATGCAGCAAGCGAAATGGCGTACTTGTTAGTGGTCATCTTCATTGGATGGCCGTTCACGACCGCGTGAGTACTAGATATGATCATCATGGTGGTCCAGATGATGATATTATTGCTTTCGATGTTAGCAATGATACAATCAAACTCGTCGATAAGCCAGAATCATTCCTCTACGTTAAGGAGGAGTACTTCTTGAGTGTTGGTGATTTAGGAGGTCGGCTTTGCTTATTATGTAATAAATTTGGTACCCAATGTATGGACATCTGGGTTATGGAGGATTACGGTGTGAGAAGGTCTTGGACTAAGCGTCTTAGTACAGAAAATTTATGGTATATGAATAAGAATAATCGCAAATGCTATCCTAAGTTTCTTTATTTAACAAGATCGTCTACAAACGGTGTGATCCTATTTGAGGTCTCAAAGAGCAAATTTATTATATATAACCCCAAGTACCGAAGGATTGAAGTGCTTAACGTTGACGGAATCCCGAAGGGATGGTCACAGAGTGTGACTTATACGGCAAGTCTAATTTCACTTGATACGGTACTTACATCTAGCTAGGAACAAATTGATAGAAGACGAGCAAGAGAATTAAGAACAATCAATGGAGAGTGAATTGAAACATCGTTATTTTGCAATTTTTAGTTTTACTTATCCGTCCAGGGAGTTTTGCAACAATAACTGCGAGCTATTTTTATTTTTATTAAAACTACAAGTGTCCTTTTAGGTTTTAGTTTTCATGTATGTTTTTTTACTTTTTAAGCTTCCGAGAATTTATGAGAGAATTTTTATATGGGCCTAGCCGGTTTTTTTCTTTTCTTTTTTTTTTTTTTTTTTTTTTTTTTTTTTGCATCATCATCATCCTCATATCGCAATGTTGGTTCGTAGTAAATTAATCTGAATAGCTTCTTATTTCGAGTCCCCACAAATGATTCTTATCACTCGTTTTACCCCTAATAATCCCATCAAATGGCAACCTAATCTTGATGACGATAAAAGAGTGCAGAACAAAGTTGCCAGCCCCGGAATCAATTTAGTCCCTTGAATCCTACATTTATTTTAAGTTCAATCACATCAACTTCAAGCCTTCTAGTTTTTCTCCATATAACCCTATACCCACACAACTGTTATTCCCACAATCTGTTTACCTCTAGAAACCCAATTTCAATACCAAAGTCGGTTTCCTCTCATTCTGGCGTTAAAGCCCATTATTATACAATCCTAATCGGGCTTAAAGAAATCTCACTCTACCACTAAATCTCACCCAAAAAACACAACCAAGCCCAAAGCTATGCTAGGCCCAAGATGAACATTCTAGCCTGGAACTGCCAAGGCATCAACAATCAAACCTCTATTCAACACCTACCGGATCTAGTATCTTTGCATAAACCTGATATCATTTTCCTTTCAGAAATTTTAGCAAAAGACCGACATATGTCACATCTTGCTCGATCGCTTCAATTCTAAAACCTTACCTCAGTTCCTAAAGTAGGTCGTAGAGGTGGACTATGTCTTATGTGGAATAACCTAAACATCTGGGTTCTTTTCCAGTCACAAGGTTACATTCACGTCATCATTACTTCATCTGGCCCGGCACAACCGTGCATGTGTACTGGCATCTACGGCCCTCCTCATCCAGATGCAAGAACAGATTTGTGGCAAGATTTCCTAACAATCTTCCCAAATACCAACATCTCAACTCCGTGGCTCCTAATAGGGGACTTTAATGACATCGTGGATCAATCGGAGAAAAAAGGTGGCAGACAAATCACTTATAGTCATACTCAACCGTTCGTGGCAATGATCGACCAGATGGGTTTTATCGATCTTGGATTTCGAGGAGATCCATTTAACTTGGACAAAGAACCAACAAGGTCAAGACAACATCATGGAAAGACTATATAGAGCAATTGCAACCCAGCACTGGCGAACAGCGAACCCTCATGCAGGAGTCACCCAACTTCCAAGGATTGCATCAGATCACGCACCCATCCTGCTGCACACCAAAGCAATAGACTGGCAAGGGCAAGAAAACTACACGTTTGAGCATCTATGGATGACACATCCACATCTCAAGCAAATCATCGAAACTGCCTGGACACAACAAAGCGACTCAGATTCTACCTTGGATCTTCAACTCAGGTTAATCACAACGGGACAAACACTAATGGACTGGAACAAAGACACTTTTGGTTATCTTCCAAAATTAATTCGAAAATAAACAACACAGATAAAAATGGCTCAATACCAATGTGTTATTCACAACGGTTAAAAACAAATTTTTTAGATACATCGCGAAAAGAAACTACGCGATCATCACCTGACCTTACTTCAATGCCATGCAACATACTGGCAGCAAAGGTCTATAATTCAGTGGCTCCAATCAGGAGATAATAATACCACCTTCTTCCATACCAAGGCAACCATCCACCGAAGCTGCCACAACATAAAGAAATTACAGGATCAGCACAACAACTGGGTCAGTGATAAAGATGAAGTGATCCAAATCATCCTTGATCATTTCACCACTCAATATACGTCCCCAAATACAACTTTGTACGAAGAACTCTTTGAAGACGTAGCTCCACGATTGACTCCATCACAATGCGACCGACTCTCGGCGACAGTAACGATAAAGGAAATCAAGCAAGCATTGTTCTCCATCAACTATGAAAGTGCTCCTGGTCCAGATGGATACACAAGTAAGTTTTTTAAAGTTTTCTGGACACCACTCATCTTCAATTAATTGCTATGGTTTAAAGTTTTTTCGATAATTTGAACATCCACCCTCTCATGAATCATACAAGTATCACTCTTATCCCAAAAGTAGACAACCCAACGAAACCATCCCAGTTCAGGATGATAAGCCTCTGCAACGTCACCTACAAAATCATCTCAAAAATACTAGTCAATTGTTTACGTCCTATCCTAATTTTCTTAATAAGTCCATATCAAAGTGCCTTCTTCCCTAAGAGATCAATACATGATAACATCACAATTACTAGTGAACTATTTCATCACATCAAAACATCATCAACCACTAAAAACCCCAAAATAGCTCTCAAACTTGACATCCAAAAAGCATATGATAGCCTAGATTGGGAATTCATCAAAAAGGCTTTTACAAAATTGGGTTTTCCATCAATATTTGTAGAATATATCATGCTCCGTATCAGATCGGTAACTTACTCAATCAACGTCTATGGTACACCGCATGGATTCATTACTCCTACCAGAGGCATAAGACAAGGTGATCCCATATCCTCCTACATTTTCGTCATCTGTGCGGAAATTCTTTCAACAAATCTTGCCAAACTGAAAGCAAAAAATCTGATTCAAGGTATCAGAATTTCAAAAACGGCACCCCCCATCCTTCACTTAATGTATGCAGATGACTTGCTCATCACATACACAACTACCCAAGAAAGTAATAACCACCTCCAACGAATTCTTCAATCATACGGCTCTTTAGCTGGTCAAATTATCAATGCAGCAAAATCAACCATCATTCACCGCCCAAGGCTACAACAACATCACATTGATAACCTCCACCAATTCTTCGGCGCCGACTACTTCAATCCCACCTGTATACTTAAGAGTTCATTTCAAACATGGGAGGACCTCAAGTCACATCTTTGAACCACTACTCCAGATATTGGCACGCAAATCATAAGGATGGATCTTAAAATTCCTTACCCCTGCAGGAAGACTAGTTCTAATAAAAACCTCTTTAACGCCAACCTCAAATCACCTCATGCAAGCACAGATTTTCCCCACCCATGTTCACAAACAAATTTATAGGATCACCATGAATTTTTTCTGGGATCACGATTCTTCGGTCCGGAAGCTTCACCCATTAGGATGGAACAAGCTAAACAAACCAATAGCGGAAGGAGGGCTAGGTATCAGGAAGAGGAGTCATCACAATAAAGCTTTGTTCATTAAAAAAATTTGGAACATTCAAGACCAACCACATTCCATTTGCTCAAGCCTCTTCAACGAGAAATACCTCCACCACCAGCCGATATTGCAAGGTATAATATCATGCTACTGCCAGCCCACAATGGAAACAAATGGCATCTCTCATACCTACTATCAAAAACCATATATTTCACCAAATAAGAAATGGTTTGGATACCCTATCCAAGCAAATTGGATACCCCATTTCAAGAACCTTGATCCAATCCAATGCGACCCAATCCAATATGTCGCAGACTTAATCGCCCCAATTTCCCATAACTGGAATCACGATCAGCTGAGCATCCTCCCCAACAATGTTACCCATCATATTATAAACATTCACCTCCCCCTCAGCAACACATCAGACAAAATTATTTGGCCTCACTCTAACTCTGGTCAATATACCACAGCATCCGGAGACAGCTGGCTAACCCAACAGGAAAACAACTCTCTCCCATGACCTCACACTCAACCGCTCCCAAACACAAAATTCTTATGGACCTTACCGTGTCCTCCAAAAATTCAAATTTTCTTGTGTAAAGCTATAACGAAGGTTTACCAACCTTATCTCTGCCCCATCACATCAATCTCTCAACTTCCAACCTATGCCCTCGTTGCAATTTTGAGCCTGAATCAGCCAATCACATGTTGATTCATTGTCCGATGATTCTGTACACTTGGAACACCCTATCTAACCGAATATCAGCAAACCATCCCCAAGGTAACCACCAACCAATTATCATAAACCACCAAACAACAATTTCTCAATTGTTGCAACCTCGAGGTAATACCTGTTTTATCACATATTGTTGTTTCCTCTTCTGGTCTATATGGACTACCATGAATGAGCTTGTATTAAACCAGAAGCATCCACCCATGAAGACATCCTGACGAGATCTTTCGCACACTAACATGAATTTGAATGGGAAAAAATGACCTCCGGTCCAGTTCTCCCCGGGGAGAGTCCTTCCGGATTCACAACAAACATCACAAAATCCCATGCAACCATTCAAGTGGGTTGGAGTATACCGCCACCATACTGGTATAAAATAAATATTGATGGTGCAGCGAGAGGCAACCCGGGTATGGCGGGAGCATGATTCATTTGCAGGAACTCGAGCGCGCACACGGTACTGGCTCTTGCACAACCTCTAGGTATAACCACAACATTAACAGCAGAAACGTGGGCAACACTATTAGCAACCAGAGCAGCAAATGAAAGAAATTGGACTAAAGTCATATTCGAAACGGACTCGGAAAATCTCGTGCACTTCATCAATAATCCAAGGGAACCTCCATGGTATATCTCTGAAATGATTAAGGAAATCATACATCGAATGCGACAAATTCCATGTTGTGTTATTCAACATAACTATAGAGAAGGAAACCAAGCCGCGGATGGACCGGCAAACTTTGCAGCCGATGGTAGCCAAGCCGGAAACCTATCAACATCAATTTGGGAATGGACGACGAATCCGGCTTTTCGTAATCAAATTCTTTTGAACGACTCTATGGGAATCACATTTCCGCGTGTAATAACATTGTAGTTGGTTTTTTATTAATTTCATGCTTCAAAAAAAAAAGTAGGAAAACTCTATTTAGATGGGGTAATTTGATTTTGCATGCAGAAGTAGCCACTGACTATTGTCTAATTGGTTTACCTCCTAAGTAGAGGGAGTCAAAGTGGTTTACCTCCTGTTTTTTTTCTTTTCTAAATGAAGATTTATGACGGTAAAAAGTTTATATAAACCTTTTAAGGATATATTTTGATGTGTTTTATTTGGTTTGGAAGTTGGTGTCATTTAATATAATATTGTATGTGAACTAAAAATAAAAATCTTGAAATTTATTATTATGTCTTTCAATACAATTAAAAGAAGGATCCCATTATATTTTTAATCTCACACTATCTCACATATTAGATGTGATTTTTGCAAATGCGTATAACTGAGTATTAATTGGTATTGGAAAGCTCCTAAGTCGAGTTCATTGCTCACATTCCCAATCGAGTGGGACTTGAGGAGCGACTTTAACTACTTTGGTAGTTAGATTAGACTAGTAGGGATTACGGTTAGTGTTAAGCGGGACCAAGATTCTTTTCACACAGATCCAAAGTGAAGATTCTTAATTTAAAAATGGGACACCTGAAGAATCTAATACTATTATATAACTTCAAACTGTGAAAATATGGTAAAAATTCATCAATTGATATAGCTTTTATGTTCCAGAATCGGCTGGTAAAATGAAAAACATTTAATCGGTTTTTGGGAGATTTGAATAATTGGACCTAAACTGGTATGGAAGCCGAAGATTTTCCTGTCCATTTTATAAGTTAAAATTGGGCTAAGAAATTCTGGTAATACTTAGTTAGGATTATAATTTTGATCTAGCCGACTATCATGATTTTGAGATACAAAAAGCTAACTGCTTAGTTGAAAACTTGAACCTAACCGATTTTGTAAGATAAAAAATGGGAAAAACTTTCAATAATAATCGACTAGGATAATATTTCCAACTTAGCAGATTATAACTATTGAATTTTGATTATTCAAGATCAACGAGATCACAAAGAAAATCTAACAGATTATGGGTAAAACTGTATATCTTGGGGCTCTTCTTACACTCAAGAGGGGGACTATGTCCCCCTATCCCCATGTACTAGCAAACAAAAACAAATTGTAGATATTAAAAATTAGTTTAGGATTTTGAAGTAAATTAGATTTGTATTGTTGAAAGGGAAGTAAGGTAGTTAAAAAACAAATAGAAGAAGAGCTAACTTAGTCTTTTTCAACAGAGACACTCTTTATCCTGTATAAGGGTGTTTACGGGTGAAAACTATTTCTGTCGGTTTTGGTAATTTGGGGTGTGTGGATGAGAAATGAATCTAAACGCTAAACAAATGCACTGCACGGGTGTAGGATCAGAATCTCGCAATAATAATGTTTCAGCAAAATTATCAATGACACAACACTTAAGCGTCGCAAAATAATTCCAGAAATGATAAAATAAATGACGTCAGCTAAGAACACGAGAAAGATATGATAGTCCTGCGAAAATTAGAGAGCTTGCGAAATTAACATTTGTAAGGTTGCGAGAATGTCGCAAACCATATCCGAAAATAAATGACAGATTAGCTGTCATCCACTATGTATTTCCTTATAAATAGTCATTCGACGTTGTAAAGAGGAGAGAGATCTTTTTTGAGTAAGAAACAAGTAAATAGGAGAGACAAAGTTCAGAGCAGAGATCATTCTTGACTTCTTTATCTTTCTTGTAAGAACACTCAAAAATTAATCAATAAAATTAAGAGTGTAAACCTAAAAATGAGTTGATCAACAATTAAATCATATGAGGGGTGTGTTGTGGGATTTCCTGCAACTACATAACGGCGCTAAAACAGGGAGATTGAAGATCGAAAGTTGAAGATTGTTGATTGAGAATATTCAAGTCAAGAAAGTGATTAAATAAATCAGTGAATTATTATTTTCTAGTCCCGAGCAAATCAAAACTACAAAATAAAATCCTAACTCACTGTCGCAGGCATCGTCGATTGCATTTAGCGTATGCAATAAGCCTTTAAACCCCTAGGTGGCCCTAGTGGCCGAGTTATAGTCTCGGGAGGGCTTACAAGAGATATACCCACAAATCCTTTACTCCAGACCTTAGGTATCTACGCAGAACCTTGGAAGGAACTAAAGAATCTCCTTGGTTGGCATACTTATTGACTACAGGAGGAAGTACCCTGATGCGAAATTCCAATTGATGTACACGAGTTTGCACTCAAGCATACTAAAATTCATATAAAGTGACAGAGCTCTACTCAAATAGTTGCACTATGGACATCAATATCCGGAGTCAAAACTAATCACATGGATAGATCAAGAAGATGGACATAGAAAAACATAGATGGTTTTGATGTTTACTAAGTGAACGGTGTTTCCCATATATGTCTGAAGGCCTCCGCCAAAATGAACCTATCCTAATGAATTGAGATATTAGTCTGACTAATATCAACACACTGACAATACAAGGGAACCAGTGGTCGATAACCTAACTCTAGGTCAAAACAACTGGCATATACAAGGGTACCAGTGGTCGACTTTATTGAATTTGTTCCTTTTGATCAAATGGTCTGGTCTCAATTTTTTTTTTTTTTTCATAATAATTTTTTTTCAATTTTTTGGTAACTACCATTTTTTTTTATCTTTCTCAATCACTCTAATTCACCCTAGCATTGGTAAAAACTTGAATCGTGGGCCCCACCTATCACTTAGAGAAACATAGTTTAAAAACAAAATAAAATAAAAATAAAAATAGAAGTGAAAAGGACTCAACGAGATATGGTGAAACTATCATGTTATTTCTAACACCTGAGCTCTGTGCTTTTATGAATAGACTCTTCTAGATGTTGCCATCTAATCAGATTGGTTCCTCAACTCCTACAATCAAAATGCTTCCATCCACTCAGATTGGTTAGTGCAAACCTTAATAGGCATAAATTTCTAGGCTCTGGAGTTTACTAATTGCAACTAAAAAGTTTCTCCCCTACCCCCAAACTTAAATCTAACATTGTCCTCAATGTTCTAAAGATGAAATTAAAAGCATGAACAAGGAGAAACAGTTATCATTGAAGCAAAAGAGTTAAGGAAAGATATTACCGTGTTGCATGAGATTGGGTTACCTCCCAAGAAGTGCTAAGTTTAAAGTCTTCAGCCAGACTTAGAAAAGGTTTAGTCAACTTGAACCGTATAACAGTAGCCGGAATAACTGTGGGTCTTTAAAACCAAAAAGAGCTGACAAAAGAAAACTGCAGTGAACCAAGAAAATGTACAAGACTAGCATGACCTTACCTAGTTTCCTGATAACTATCGCTAACTGTGGTTCAGGTTCAGGTTCTATGAAAGGGTCTAAATAAAAATATTTTCCTCGGATGCATTTCCTCATAGGTTGGATCCAAATTATTAGGTCCTAGAGTCTGGAAAAACTCAAATAAGAACTTTGAATCACAAAATAATAACCTAAATAACTGAGGATCCTTTAAGTCAATCAGGTTTGACTTACATAATTGACCACAGTGAGAGTAGTGGTCATTCTTTGGCAATTGTGTCGATATTATTAACCTAAAGTACTTAGGCTTAGTCTCAAAACTTAATATTCGACTCATTTTAAATATAAACGTTCTCACATTTGGAAGAAAACTATTTGGTGGGAAAACAAAGCCAATCTGGGTGTTATTGCCTGGGCTAACCACATCAACCAGAGGATGGGTTTCTAACGACTGAACTTCTTCTTGGACATCATTAGGTCCAGGAAAACGTGTATGAAGATAATCTCGTAAAATGGTTGAGGCATATATGTCAAGTCCCAAGTAAGGGACCTCTGTAAGATCTAACGGTAAAGCACATGGAGAATGATAATCACCCCCAAACTTAGAGGTTTTAGTGTCTCTAGATAGACTAGTCACAATTTCCCTAATTTCTAGGTCACCAGATTCCTGAAAATGGTCAATTGATTCTTCTAAGTTATAATCGGAAGGTGCATCCTCACTCATCATATTTGAAAGCTCTACGAGTTCAACCTCTTTGTCTAAGACTAATGTTTCTAAATCGCTAGACTCTAAAACAATATTCTCAGAATAAACTCGTTCCTCTAAACCATCATTAGCTTCGTAATCAAAAGGAAATACTACATCGTCTAAGACGGGGGTATCTCTAGTCAAATCCTCGTCCTTTTGAATAGGTTAATAATTATTAAAATTATTTGGATTCGAACTAGAAATAATATTATCATTGTAAAGCTCAATTGGAGTAGCAAATTCCTGATCACTATTTATTTCAAATTCTTCATCAACACTATCCTCATCATAATCATCATTATAATAACATGAAAATGGTTGAACCTCTTTTAAAGTAGTGTTACCAATTCTAACCTCGTCATCTTGATTATGTAAATAACTATGCTCATTTTCAAGGGTATTACTAGAAACACTGTATTGGAAATTAAGATTATTTCGAGCAATTCTTTCGTTTGTTTCAGCCATCAGCTTGAGGGATTCCTCTATAGAAGGTTTACTCATGGGTGCAGTTTGTTTATTCATTTCTAACACAAACCTAATGGTATTCTCAGTTAACTGCTTGAGAGACTCTTCTAAAGATATGGAAGGATCATAAGTAGCACCAGGGTTCAACTGTTTGATTAAATCATTCAACGGGGAACTGGTACTATAATATTCCTTATGTGTTTGCTCGTATGACCGGTGTACGTGCGGATAGTAATTGGGATCATCATGGTATGACCCAAAACCTTGAAAAGTTTGGTGTCCCCAACCACTATTCCCACCATGATCATAAAACTGATGATGTCCATATTCAAATTCAGGTTGATGCTCATTGTATTGGCTTCTATCATACCAGTTCGACATTCTTAATTGCAAGGGAATTCTACACAATTACAAACAAGGCTGACTCGACCAAATCAAACCTATAAAATCTAGCAAACAAAAAGCATGATGGCTCCACTTAGATTGTCACTAGACCAGCTTCTATTCTTTCGAAAAGGAATTCGTTACAATCTGAGAAAACCCCTCTGGAATCAATCCGAGTCAAAGTAAGTTGAATCAAGGCGAGGGAAGATCATTGGAGCTTTGATACCCAAGGCCTCACCGGTTACAAGGCGGCGCAGTCACGCATTCAACTCACAGAAACCGTCAAGAACTTCGAAGTGTGCTCAAAAGAGTAACCAATATTCTTCAAACGACTTTTCTATTAAGATCGTTACCCTATAGGTCTCGTTCTAGTCAAAATTTTAGGCTTAGGTTCGCGTTTGGTTTCGTGTTCCTAAGGCGGGCAAGAAGAGAACGATGATGAAATCCGAACCCTTATCTTGTATGGCCAGTCCTTTCCCTTTACTAGGAATTAAAAGCAACCGTATTCAAGTCCTCAGCATATATTCACCTTAAGGAATACAGTAAACCCGCTGACAGGGGATTCGCGGGTGTTTCGAAAAACTTACCTCCCGTACCAGACGGGCGAAGAACAGCTGAAGTTGACTCGGGACACAACTCCTATGTTATGTACGAACCCGAGGGGCCGAGGTGATATCGTAATCACCGTCCTTCCCTGCACACAGTTTGTATTTAAACCAACCCTTCCTTAGGGTTTAAAAATAATAATGTCCAAAGTCCAATGTCCAAGTGTCCAAAAAGAAAAGAAAAATTACAAAAATAGCAAACCCTAATACAGTTCTCTCTTTCTTTTTTTTTAATAAAAAAATAAACAAACCCTAAAAAAATAAAAAATAAAAATATCTAAAAAGAAATTGTCTTCTTTTCCGTTCTTTTCTCTTTAATCTTTTGCTCCAAGTCTTTATGCTTTAAGTTCCAGTCTTTACGAAATCACCAAACTCCTTGGCTCAATTCGCTTTATGATCCAAAACCTGTAGACAAAAGACAAATACCCAAAAACGTAAAAAAGAACAAAAAAAATAAAAACCTAAAAAATAAAAAAAATAAAAGAAAACTAAGTCTAAAAATCCTAAAAGCAAATCCGCGTCGGCGGCGCCAAAAATTGATGTGATTTGTAGATAGTGGTAAAAGTGGTTCGATTCTCAGACTTGCGAAGGATAAAATATAGACTTAAATTCTAAAACTAAAATAGAAAACAAACTAAAAATTGTCACAAACTCAATCAAAGATGATATCAATATTAAAAGAACACTGAGGCTAAGATTCCACTATTTTCCAAGTTCAAAGTGATTTAATCCCAATATTTATATTTATGCAATTTTCTCGTTCAAGTTGATTCTAACTTATTGCAACTAGTAGATTCTCAAAATAACAAGTGTAAATCCAAAGCATAGAACATCAAAAACCTAGGTCCAAGTATGTTCTATCAAAAGGAAATCACAATTGCTTAACAAGGATCATTCAAACAATTTTCAACCAAGGTAAATAATCATAAAATAATTGCAAATAAATAAATAAAATAGAATATACCACTTCTTGTTGGAAAAATAGCTTCCTCTATCGCCTCAGCAATGGGGTTTAGCTCCTCATATTAATCACTTGCTCAAAATACATGTTTGTTGCTCAAAAGTTGGTTAAAGATGAAAAACTATAACACTGGATGTTTGCAACGATGTATTGGCGTTGCAACACAAAGGACTGACTGTTACAAAGAATTCATTGTAGCAGCGTTACAAATTTGAGACACTGTTCTTATTTGCAGCGGATGTTCTTGAGCAGCAGCAGCAGCAGAATACGGTTTCCTGCAACTTGATCAATATGGCTTTGTAGGGTTTCTAACTCCTCTGCGACTGCTCCAATAACTTCGTTCTCTTTTCTGGGACTTAAACACACCTTTTATACTACTTAGAAATCTAAAAATAGCGATTAATTCTCGCTTTTTCTTTACGTGAAAGTCACAAAAATAATCTCTTCTGCCGACTTCCCTAGCCAATTCTGAGCTTTCCCGATTGTCTTAAACTCTTCCTTAGATAGAATACTACCTTAGGAAACAATTTCACGCATTTAGTCTCCCTGAATTACCAAAAATCAACCCAAACAGAGACCCGTACAAAACTCAAACTCTGTTTCCTTATTTTGGATTATCCAGCCCAATTCGATTGATTCCAGCGCACATACCAGGCTTGTTTAGTTGAATCACGTCTAGCCCAACAAATTTTAGCAATTGAATCTTACTCAAACATCTTCGAAATCCAAACGAAAATTTGGTTGCTCACTGGTTATTTTTTCCGCCAAAAACATATTCGAATTTTGAGAAGAAAGTGACCTCCCCATATCCTGTGCTGGTCTCCCTTTAGCAGCTGACTGGAAATGGATGCCCCTTAGTAATTAGGTCACCCCTTATCCAAAGTGAGAGTCCGTATAGTAATTTTCTCCCACGAGCGCAAAAACCACTTTTTTTAGCCAATTTCGCCGCAAAAGCTTATTTCTCCAAAAATACCTACAGGGACATAAAAAGCCATAATAAATATAAAATCGAGCACTAATAATATATACAATTGAGATTATATAAGACACAAAAATGTGCCTATCATGAATCAGTTAGAAGAAAGATGAATAGAATTAATGAAAATGGCAAAAGATTGAAGTGTAATATGATAACAAAAACGATGATTAATGAATTCCATGAAAACATCAAAGGAAGAATACATAAACGAAATTTTGAAGGAAGGAAAGTTATGGCAGTAGAAAAAACATCACCCTTGAAAGATTGGGAAAAGCAAAAAATTACATTCATGGCGGAAGAAATACCAAAAGAAAATTTGAACCATACATCTCCGCTGGGCATTACAGTGCCTATTACACGAAAAGAGAAGGAGACAACAATAAAATCCACAGGAGAATGGATGTTGAACAGAACTTTAATTGATACATGAAGTTCAGTTGATATAATATTTTATCACGAATTCGGGGGAATGGGATTTAAAGATGAAGAAATGTCCAGTTCAACATATTTTGTTCACGGCTTCGGAAAATCCACAACAAAACCTAAAGGAGAGATAGTGGTACGAATTCCACTTGGAGAAATCGAAACACATGTAACATTGTGCGTAGTGGTTATGGAATCACCATATAATATGTTATTAGGAAGATCATGGATACATGCTATAAAAGTTGTGGTATCAACGTTGCATCAATGTATTAAATTCCCCACTCCAAATGGAATAATTGAAATCAGAGGAGATGTTGACAATGCGAAATTATGTCATCAGATTGAAGTAAAGCATTATGAAGGACAAGCAAAAAAGAAACAATTTCGCAGAAAATTGGCAAAGGAAGCAAAGAAAGAAGAATAATTTAGAGTATATATGATAAGGGTAAAAGAAGGCAAAGGAATACGCAGCGAAATTTCGGAAGAAGGAGAAGAGCCTATGAAAACAATAAAAGAACCAACACCAATGGGAGAACCTAAACCCAATTACACTGTTGCAGAACCAACAAAATAAATAAACGTTAAGACTATAGAGGAACCTCTAATATTGAGAATTGGAACCAAAATGGATAAGGAAGAAGAAGAAAGAATTGTTAACTTGTTGCGAGAATATAAAGATGTTTTCGCAGGAAGCATGGATGAGATACCGGGAATAGATCCATCAATTGCATGCCACAAGTTGGATATTAACAAAAATATGAGACCATTTAAACAAAGAATAAGAAAAATTGCAACAACTTACCATTCCCAAATAGAAGAAGAAATACAGAAAATGCTTGATGCAGGAATCATAAGAGAATCTAAATACCCAGAATGGATAGCTAATATGGTCATTGTCCCAAAGAAAAACAAAGGAATCAGGATTTGCATAGATTTCACTGATTTAAACAAAGCTTTCCCCAAAGACAGTTTTCCATTACCAGATATTCCTCAAATGGTAGAATCCGCAGTGGGAAACGATAGGGTATCATCATTAGATGGATAAAAAGGGTATAACCAAATCCCTCTCGCTGAAGAAGGTCAAGAACATACTGCTTTCTTTGCCCCTAGAGGTTTATATTGTTACACGAAAATGCCATTTGGTTTGCGAAATGCGGGAGCGACATACCAAAGGATGGTAGAGAAGGTGCGCGCAAAATGGATACACAAGACGTTAGAAGTATACGTGGATGACATGTTAATAAAGAGTAAAGAAGCTAAAGACCATGTACAAGATTTGAGGGATATTTTTGAACAAATGTGGTAGTATAACATTAAATTGAATCCTGAGAAGTGTACTACTGGAGTTGCATCGGGAAAAATTTTAGGCTACATTGTATCAAAGGAAGGAATACAGGTTGATCCATAAAAAGTGCAAGCAGTTCGTGACATGCCAACACCAGCAACAATAAAAGAAGTACATAAGTTGAATGGGCTTCTAGCATCGCTGGGGAGATTCATTTCGCGATCATCAGACAAATGCAAATATTTTTTCGATATACTCAAGAAGGGTGCAAAATTTAAATGGAGTGATGAATGTGAAACGGCTTTTCAAGGAATCAAAGAACATCTTATGAATACAACTATTTTACAAAAAGCAGAACCAGGAGAAGAATTATTGATCTACCTTGCGACAACGTCGCATGCATCAAGTGTTGTGTTATTGCGAGTAGACGCAGGAGTGGAGAAACCCATTTATTACATTAGCAAAACTTTTAATACTGCCGAGAAGAATTACTCAAAGATTGAAAAGTTAATCTTAGCATTAGTTTATGCATCATTTAAGCTCCGCATATACTTTCAATCACACAAGATAAAGGTATTAACAAAAGTACCAATTGAATCAGTGATGAAGAATTCTAAAAGATCAGGAAGGGTGGAGAGATGGAATGCACAAGTAGGCCACTTTGATATTAAATATGAAATTTTGTCTTCACCAAAATCACAAGTTGTTGCGGATTTCTTGGCAGAATTTCCTTTAGAAGAAGATGAAGCAGTAGAAGAAATGATGGATGTAGAAGAAGAGTATGGATATCCAAAAGATTTATTAACAGAACCAAATAGATAGGAAATATTGGTAGATGGATCATCAAATGGAGAAGGAAATGGAATTGGAATTGTTTTAATTTCGCCAGAAGGAATAAATATGGATTTTTCATTCAGATTAGAATTTGCATCCACTAATAACGAAACATAATATCAATCTGTGATACATTCCTTAAAATTCGCAATAGAAATGAAACTAGAAAATGCCAGGATCACTAGTGATTCGCAGCTAGTTATTCGCCAAATAAAAGGAGAGTATACTACAAATGAACCATCCTTGAAGAAATACAAGAAGCTGGTTGAAGAATTGTCAGCGAAAATCCCAAAAATAAAATGGAGGCACATTTCAAGAAAGGATAATAGACTTGCAGACGCTTTTTCTTTCATCTCAAGCATGATGACAGATCCAACTGCGAGATGCATAAAAATACAAACACTTTTGTCACCATCAATCAATAAAGAAGAGGAAGATGTGGATGTGATGATAATAGATAATGAAAAAGAAGAACAAATAAACAATGTCGCAGACTGGAGAATGAAACTTCATGCATATTTTGCGAAAGGAGAAACACCAAGAAATAGATTGGAAACACACAAGTTAAAAATCCGAGCAACGAATTATGAATTAAGAGATGGGTTGCTATACCGAAAATCCTTTAGTGGACCATCACTCAGATGTTTGACACGGGAGGAAGGAGAAAAGGTGCTGAAAATGTTACATAGTGGAGATGCTGGCAATCATAGTGGAGGAAGATCTTTGGCACATAGAGCAAAAATGCAAGGTTATTACTGGCCATACATGCATGAAGATGCAAAACAAATATCAAGACGTTGCGAAGATTTTCAGCGGCATGGAAAGAAAATACATGCACCAGGAGCACCATTGTCATCTTCAACCAGTGTCTGGCCCTCTGGAAAATGGGGCTTAGATATTGTGGGGCCATTTTTACCAGGAACTGGACAAAAAAGATACTTAGTAGTCGCAGCAGATTATTTCACAAAATGGACAGAAGTGAAGGAAGTACACCATATTCGCGACAAAGATATCTTTACATTCATATTCAAAAATATCATTTGCAGATTTGGAATTCCTGCACAATTGGTATCTGATAATGGGAAACAGCTTGAGGGGCAGAATATAAAAATGTTACTTAATGCATTCAAGATAAAATGTGGAAAGTCAACTCCTTTGTATCCACAAGCTAATGGGCAAGTAGAAGCAACAAATAAAACAATTGCAGATATATTAAAGAAGAAATTGGAAGGACACCACAGAGCCTGGTGCGAACAAGTACATAATGCAGTATGGGCCTATAATACAACTAGAAGAGAAGCTACTGGAATGTCACCTTTTTGTTTAACATATGGAGTTGAAGCAGTGTTACCAACAGAGGTTGTTTTTCCGACAACAAAAAGAGAAGCTTGGGAGAAAAATAATAGTGCGGGCTTAATTTTAAACAGACTTAATGAATTAGAAGAAAGAAGAGAAAAAGATTTACAACATATGGAGAATTATCAACGAAGATTAGCTCGATAATATAATAAACGTGTCAAAGTACGCGAATTTCAACCAGGAGATTTAGTTATGTGAGAAACACCAATATATCAGCGAGAAAATGGTGGAAAATTAGCGAAAAAATGGGATGGACCTTACATCATTAAGGAGTAGTTGGAACAGGAGCTTATAGATTAATGGATCCAGAAGGAAGAGTGTTGGTCATAGATTAGACAGACCATGGAACAGGTTGTATTAAAAAGATATTATCCGTAAGAAGCTTTGAGAAGTTATGAATTCTGAAAGAATAATTGCAGATTACTCATATCAAAACAAGATCATGATGTGCGAAATTTCGCAGAGATAATCACAGAACAATGACATAAAAGAAAGGGCGAACCTTTATGGCGTACACCCTAGTTCGCGAATAAAATTTCGCAAGAGGCAAATGTAAGACCTAAAGTACGTCATATTAGGGGGTACCTGTTGCATGGCTCAGGGAAAGGCTACACCGCCACCGGAACCTGAGTCATGGAGATTTGGGGTCAATAAAGCCCATCCGGGAGAGGCACCTTGGATTCTCAGCTTAAGCATATGACTTAGGTTGGGCGACTAAGGTAATAAGGACTCTCCAAAGCAGAGTGCAGAATCTGATCAAGGCGCCGAGGTACACGGTTGAGTCAAGAGTGCCGGGGGCGTTTGAAGCGTCCTTGCCATTCTTGACAAGTCTTGGCTATACTGCACTCGGCCTGAAGAAAACCCCACTTAGGGTGCAGTCTCGTAACCATAAGCCCTATAGGTAAAAGGGATAAGAGGCTGCGAAAACAACTGGTTGTTGTTAAGACTGGATGGGAGGAGCTAACCTTGTATGGTAGAAGTACGCCTCCTTGAAGGGGCAACCAGGGGGAGATAAGGGCGGCACCCTCCATTAGGGAGCTGATAAGTGTCTTAAGACGCAAATGTCATGAGGCTTTTTATTCGCAAGGATATTAAGGCTTGTCATATTTGTGCAACAATCCTGAAGAGGCAATAATACAAAAAAAAAATAAGACGAGATCAATGGGTTTTCGCATGAAAGTGCGAAGACGTCCTGCGATTTCGTCGCAAGACGGCAATGTCATGGGGCTTTATTTTCGCAAGAATATTTAGGACTGTCATATTGTCGTAACATTCCTGAAGAGGGCATAATACAAAAGAAAAAGTTAAGGCAAGATCAATGGGTTTTTGCATGAAAGTGCAAGGACGTCCTGCGATTTTGTCGCAATGACAAAAGGTGGCATAATAAGACCTTTAATTAGGAAGGAAAAATAAGACCATATGATAAAACAAATTAATTATAAGTATTCACAACAGATTATTCTTTGCAAGAAAGATAATGAGAGGCAAGTATGGGAATCAATACACAAGAAGCATTATCTTTCTCATCAACAAAATATTAAAAGAAAAGTTGATTCCAAAGTTGGTAGAAAAGTGTAATTCGCAAAAGTGATAGAAATAAGACAATTCAAGAAGACAAAGCTAGATAAGAAGCTCAAGCTTCAATATTAATGTCAGTAACAGGAGATGACAAAAATTCTTCGCCAATATTCTCGCAAGCTTCTCCTTCATTTCGGTTTTGATCTTCGCCATGACTAGCATCTTGATTATCGCCAGCAATTACTTCTTCAGGAGAAATTTCTTTCTTATTCTGATTAACACCAGCAGATACTTCTTTAGAAGGAACCTCTTCTTCATCTTCCAAGAAATTATCCTCTGCACCGATTTCGTAATCATAATCACTATCAGCGGGACGAGGAACTTCATCATCATCTACTTCTAAAGGATCAATTGATGTAGAAGGAAGAGAGTTGGACAATAAAATGTCATTTACGAGGACTTCAGCCCGGAGATGAACTTGGCGAAGAAGTGCTCTTTGATGATTCCTATCTTGAATATCCTTAAAATAAGCAAGATAATCAAGTCTTCTTTCTGCTCGATCGCGAGAACCAGTAAGGGTAGAGACGAGCAGTGCATTTTCTTTACGATTTTTAGCATATTTAGTCTCCAAAACATAAATAGAAGAATGAAGATTCTTCTCAGACTCTGCGAAAAATAGAATACAAAATTTTATTAAGATAAGGAATTCAGAGAGATATGACAAAGAAAAGATAATTAAGGCAGTCAAACTATTATGACTACCTTCCTTTTGCGAAAAAAGGTGTTGAATCAAGGAAAGACAACTATTCTCCCAATGGTCCATTGCGTCATCAAATTTATCTCCAACTAAACCTTTAAGTCGAGACTGAAGATTTTTCTCTTTAGAAATAAGAAAGGCATTTTTCTTCGCAAGAGAAGAATAAGATTCTTCTAATTTGGAATATTGTTCTTTAAGCTGATTCGCCTTTACACTTAAAGTTATTCTACCTTGAATGAGTGTATCCCTTTCAGCGATAGATGATTTTGTTACTTCTTTAAGTTCATTTCTCAGAGAGCGAAGAGATTGCTCTTGGTCAGCACATACTTTTTTGGAGAATACTAAGTTGTTGCGAAGATATTGCCATCTTGTTTAAATAAGTTCACTTCTCTTTAGATAAGGTTTTATTCTCATCTGATAAAGTTTCCATCCCTAAATTAGCTTTAGTTAAAGAATAAGAAAGACGAGATACTTCATTACTTAATAGATCTTGTCTTTGAACTAATTGGGTATTTTCATTGGTAAGATTATTTATCTGATCAAGAGAATAAGAATAGAGGTTATCTAATTGGTTATATTGATCCATCAAGATTTATTTATCAACACGGGCTTCTTCAACAACAGATTCAAATTGATATTTTTCCATTATTCGTTTCTGATTTAATGCTTAACATGCGAAAGAGGGATTTAAAGGATAATTAAACATGGGAAGGATAAAATCATCGAAAAGGCAAATTAAAGACATGGATAAGAAAATCATACCTCTCAAATCATCATTCTTCTTGCGAAGATTGTCACGATCCAGCAAAACATTCTGAAGCTTCTGATTTTCAAGACGAAGAGCATTACATTCTTTTTCTAAAGCTGTCTGCGAAGCAGCTCTACTCAGAACCCAAATGCTTGCTCAGAATTTCGAAAACATTAGACTTGATGGGATCAGTAGAAGACTTCTTGCCATCATCCAGAATTTCAGATAAAACTTTGAAAGCAATATCTATCCCTTCCACGGTTTCTTTCGAAAGAGGAAGAGACTTGGGTAGAGAACTGGTAGAGATAGAAGGTTGAGAAACACTCTCAATGGGAAGAGAAGAAGTTTCATTCGCAGAAGGATCCACAAGGGGAATTTCAATCATAGAAAGGCCAGATGAAGAAATGAAATCAGAGGCAACATTTTCGCGAATTGGAGATAAAGGTTTATCTTGCGAAGATGTCGCAGGAGATTTGGAAGAAATGAGTGGGTGGAAGGGAACAGAAGTTGGAACAGCTTTAAGGTGGCGAGATTTCTTGAGAGGTTTATTAAGATCTTTATCACCCTGCGAATTACAATCTAGATAAGAAACAGAGGCAACAATATTGTTATTAGAAAAAGATAGTGTTTCTTACTACCTTCTCATTCGCAGACTTTATTTTATGTGCGACAACCTTATGCTGTGATTTGGGAATGTTAGGGTTCTGAACTGTAAATCTAGTGTTGGAGCCTCTTTTGATGAAATAACAAGAGTATGGGAATCGCATAAACAACATAAACAACGTCAAATAAGGCAATAAACAAGATCAATTTCAGATATGTTAATTTCAGCAAAACTCATAAAGAAGAAAAAAGAAGACTAACCTTGATGAATCCATGAAAAATAATAGCAGGGAGATTGTCTCGAAGAAAGTTATGAACTATGAATATCTAGTATGAAGATGAAGAAGAACTTAAAAAGGTTGAAGAAAAAAGAAGAAAAGTAGCAATAATGGAATTTGCAGAAGAACGATGAAGTTGCAGAGAGAATAAAAGGAAAGAAGAAGAGAGTGAAAAGAAATATATATAGAGGGAATTTTTCCTCGAGAAAATAAACACGGTTAATACGGGAAGATATAAGAGGTTAAAAAGTAACGGTTACAAAAGACGTGTCGAGAAATAAATAGAAGAAATAATACGTGTGATAAATGCAGAATATGAAAAGATAAGCATTTGCGGCATTTCTCACATCATTCTCTACTTCGCAGAAAAGATATGAGAAGAGGCAAGATGTAGGATCAGAATCTCGCAATAATAATGTTTCAGCGAAATTATCAATGACACAGCACTTAAGCGTCGCAAAATAATTCCAGAAATGATAAAATAAATGACGTCAGCTAAGAACACGAGAAAGATATGATAGTCCTGCGAAAATTAGAGAGCTTGCGAAATTAACATTTGTAAGGTTGCGAGAATGTCGCAAACCATATCCGAAAATAAAGGACAGATTAGTTGTCATCCACTATGTATTTCCTTATAAATAGTCATTCGAGTTGTAAAGAGGAGAGAGGTCTTTTTTGAGTATGAAACAAGTAAATAGGAGAGAGAAAGTTCAGAGCGGAGATCATTCTTGACTTCTTTATCTTTCTTGTAAGAACACTCAAAAATTAATCAATAAAATTAAGAGTGTAAACCTAAAAATGAGTTGATCAACAATGAAATCATATGAGGCGTGTGTTGTGGGATTTCCTGCAACTACAACGGGAGTGCTTGTGATTCGAGAAATCAATCTGTACAACTCTGGCTTAAACCAAGAAATGGACGTTCCAGACTTGCTTCGATCACAAAGTGAAGGAGATGGGGTTGATCTTAGGGAGGGAAGCGAAGAAAGTGTTGAGATTGTGAAGGTGTTGGTTGTGTATGACTTGTATCAGAAAGCTGAACTGGCTTGCAGAATGAAAGCTATCAGTTCTGGTGTTGGAATACGATTATATCAACACTTGGCTTCTGTCTCGTTGTCCTGTTCGGAAGTAGGGAGGAGAACCTATTTATACAAGTCATTGCGCCTAACCCACGTTTCTCATGGGAAGTGGAGGAAGTGGAGTGATGGAGTAGTGGAGTCGTGGTAATTATCACATGATCAGGTAAAGCCCACTTCTCCCATCATCACTAACCGTCCATAACTTCCGGACACATTCTTATGATGGCGCATTGTGCGCTGTACGCTGTAAACCGCCAGACAAATACCCCAGTAAGTATCCCCCAGTTTATGACATGATTAATGTCTCGAGTGTGTGGATCGTGGGATCCACAAAAGGTAGCATGTGATGCTAGATTAAATAACTAAGTTATTTTGGAAGTCGATATTTATGAAATATCGTGTGTATTCTATGCATGTAATGCATCGAATATATTCAGCACGTATGAAGCATCGCTATTTTAAGGCTTAACGGAGTAAGTCACGATTAAGCGTCTTAAAATAGCATCACGTATGACCATTGTTTGGAGGTTGTACAGGTAAGCCCTGACTTGGCCGATCACTCTGTGTGGAAGAGTGGTGGACGGTGATCGTGGTGATGCCTCATTGGTCGCCTAACTCCTGTCTTAGGCTGTCCGTCCAAGCTGGCGAAGTTGGACGGACGAGATGACTTGCGATCCACATCTGCAACCGTTGGATTAGGGTTTTGGAGGTGCTCAAACACCAACCTTTAGCTTGCTCGAATCCAAGTATGGGACCGATTGGTCATGCGTGTAGACGGCATGCCGGTGTACACGTTCGTACCTCGCTGTACCATGGATATGCGATCTAAGCCACTCAATTTGTCCGGTAAAGTTGAGTGGTCGAGATCAGTTTCCAATAGAAAACCGCGCGACCATGCCCAGTTTGTGCGCACGAATCGAGACACCTAGCCATGCTTTGTCTTGGTCGGTCGGACATGGAGATAGATGAGTCCACATCGATCATGTTGATACTATACGGACGTGCTTAGTCTATTCCTAGACCCTTCATCCAAGCTGGCGAAAACGGACGCCCGCGATCAATTTGCGACATATGTATGTTGCAAACCCTAATTAGGTTTCTGGCCGGTTGCGTGGATGCTAGTTTGGCCGACCGAAATTGCACCCTACACTCCTCATCTGGAGAGGTCGATCGTGTGGGACCCACATTGGGCCAGTGGTGAATACTGGGATTGTTGCCATATGCTCCATTCTAGGTGAATTAGGAAAATGAAGAAGTATTCATCACTTTATTAATGGTTTTATCCTCTATAGGATGTCAGCGTATAAATTCGGCTTTACAATTCTAGCCCTGAACTAAAATCCACCATCTACATTAAGTCTCATGCTTAGCACATAATGGTTGCACTATTGTGGGGTAGACATGAGATGGTGACGTATACGTGTGAGAAAGACGAGATAAAGAAAGCTTACCCGTAATAATCTTTGACCGGCCACTAGCAATTGTCCATGTGAACCGCCAATACAAGCATGAAAATTTTGGGTGGGACCGTTTTCCTTCCTTGGGCGTCCGAATCAAAAGAGGAATCCTTATTCTATTGGGATTCTCCAATTATTTGTATATAAAAGGGACCGACCCCTTTTCTTTTTCTCACATATTTTTTTTGTTTAGTCATCTCCCGTCCACGGCCTTGCCTCCGCCCCCTCCGACGCTGCCGTTAACGCCGCCGGACTTGCTTCCGCCGCCGGACTTTGCTGTTGCTGCCGGACTTTGTTGCTGCCGCCGCACGTATATGAGGTAGGTATTTCGTCCGTTCTTCCTTGATCTCACGTTTTTTTTTGTTTTTTTTGAAAGGTAAAATCCTAGTTCTTAGGTAAACATCTTCCACTCTTGATGAAAACATCCCATCATAGATAAAACTTCTTCGTAGGATTAATTTCGATGAAGTTGATAGAAAAACCGCGAATATTGCTAGGATTTCTTAGTAAAACAAGTTGTGAATCCATGAATATGTTGTTTTTGCTTCTTTTTTCCATTGTTGCATGCAAAACCTAGCTTTTAGGCTATAGCTTGAATTTCGTTGACACGATTCCCATGAATAAAGAAAGCCGTGTTATAATACGTGCAAATGAATGCGAGCCCCACCATATTCTCGGTTGAACGTGAGTCCCACTATGTACGCCTGATTGAACATCTACCCTATACCAGCTTCGTGACCTCGACCGTCCTTGCTTGCTGACGTGGCCCAATACCAGACTTGTGACCTTGATCGGTCCGGACCGGCTTTGCTTGCTGACGTGGCCCAATACTAGACTTGTGACCTTGATCGGCCTAGACCAATACCGGCTTGACGTGACCCAACACTAGCCTACTGACATGATATCAGTCTTGCTTGTGTGTCCCAATACATGCTTGACTGACGTGATATCAGTCTTGCTTGGCCGTGGTTATGCGTTTTCATACAAGTACTGACTCCCCTGCCTTTTATTGTAGAATGAACAAAAGGGCTCCTGTTAAGATGTCTTCTGGGGATAATGCTGATGCCAAGTCAGGGAGTGTTGACAGCTTCAAATATATGCCAAACATAGACGATGAGTTGTTCACCGTGCCTTTTCCGAACATTAAAAACATCCTTCTCACAAGATAGTCCTGCTCTCTGGTTCAGAAAATATGGAAGCTGATCCATCATCTTCTTCAGCACTTGTGATGAGATTCTGTCTTCAGATAAATGAATATCCACCTTCACCTATTGACTTCAAGATTTGTCATACTCCGCTGGGCCCTTATGAAGGATGGATGAGACGCATGCTGAATAATAAGAGCATTAAAGCCAATTTGATTAAAGCGCAAATCCTCGATGCTGTCATGGCATCCGCCACTCTTCAAATTAAGAAAGACGTTGCAGGCTTGATTACTTTCATTTCTCGGTGGCGTCCTTCTACTCATACAGCCATATGTAGATGGGGAGAGATGACCATTACTCTGGAAAGCGTAGATGCATTGATGAACCTGCCTGTTGCTGGAAGCTTCTTTTACAAGTTTTGTGATGCAGAACGTCGCGATTATGACGCTATACTTCGAAAGGCGGCAGAATTCAGTGACCTGGAGAAGAAGGACACAAAATGCTTTTACACCTGGTGGGTGTCGGAGTGGTCTCCTGCAGACCCGAAACCAGATCAGGAGTTGGAAGATGAGCTCAGCCTAATTGCATTCCTGTCTTTGTGGCTATCCAGGGACATATTTAATGACAGCTCTGGAAGGAAGACCATAATAGGTGATCTTGTTAGGTTCGCTATCAGGCTGGCAAAAGGTGAGGTCCTTCCTATAGGTTCCTTGTTCCTTGGATCACTGTATTCTCATCTGGACGCCTTAGCAGCGGACATGCATGTTTCCAACGGGTATAAGAAGGTGGAGTCGTTTTTCTTCAGGCATATTTGTGGGAGAATTTCAAAAGCTATGCTCCTGTTGATGCAACTTCACTCAACAATTTGTATGGTAGTTCGAGAATACTTCGCTGGAAGAAAAGACGTCCCAGGGCCGGTGTGAAGCTCGTGGATGTCTTAGACGATGTGCAATCCATAGATTTTCGTCCATGGGGACCGATCCACCCTTCCATTCTTCAACCAAAGACTTTTGCCACTGTTCCTGATGCTGTGTTGCGTACTGATGTCGAAACCGCGAGTCTTGGGGAACTTATTTACTTGCGAAGCAGCATTCCGGGATATATTCCATCTTTATTTGACGAAGCATTTACCGTGACTCCGTATATATTGACAGGGCTGCCCGGAAAATGGGATTTGACCAGGGTGTTCCATTTCTTCGTCCGTTGGAGGCTCCAAAAGAACTTTTCCCGGACATTCTTAATGCTGATACATTTTCGTCAGTGCAGAGTCTTCCTTTCTGACCTATCGGAACAAACCCAGTGGTAACCGACAGGTATAAGGAATTTTGGAAGAAACAACTATTAATTTTTCAGAAGTTCTCGGAGGAGGTTGTAACAACTTCCCGTGGTGAACCATATTATGAAACTTTGGAGAAGCATTTTCGGTTGAAGGCCCTCCCAGGTAAACGAACTAGAGCTGACGACTGCAGTCCCCAAGCAGGGGTGGGGTCTAAGAAGCAGGAGTGTGTCTCCGTGGCTTTCAACTATTCAAATATGCATGTATTTCTTAAATTTCTTTCTATTGACTCCTTCATCTTTCCAGAGAAATTTCTTCTAATGGTGATTCTTGTTTGATATCAGGGGATCCCGAAAGGAAACGTTTTCACAAGATTGACACGTATTCATAACGAGGAGCCTGGCAATGCTGGTCTTCATGAGAAGTGTGGCGATCCTTTTAAGGAGAGGTCTGGTGATATTGATCCTCTTCAAGATAATGACAAAGATGGCGCAAGCTCGACTGAACGAAGTGTCTCCCCAAGTGGTAACCTTAGTGAGCTTGTAGACGAGGTCGTGACGGAAATCAGCATTCAGAGTTAAGTGGACATCCGGAGGAATGCAGGAGAGGCAACATCTGCTAATGCTGAGGCGGCTCCCCTTAAAGATCTTCCTGAGCAGGTTCCAATTGATAAGGCAGTCATGGTGACTTCTTCTGAAAGGCATCTTGCAGCTGACAAGGTTCCTGATGAAGTATTGGCAAGGCAACCTGTTGTTCCTAGGGCTATATTCGATCCTCCCTTTGATACCCCTCATGCAGGTCATGTGTTGGTTGGGGGATTCAGTGTGCCGGCTCAGTTCGAGGAGTTATACACGGTGATAAGGAAGAAGCACGACCACATTGCTACCACTACGAAGCTCAAAAGTCGCCTTGCATTGGTCAACTGCGTCCAGGAAGCTTTATTCTCTATCCATGGGATGAACGTCACGACTGGTCGAACCGTTTCTAAGGAGATGATTGAAGACTGGAAGTGCCATCGGGACATGTTTGTGTAGTACGACTTCAACGCTCCTTGGTTCTTCAAAGGGTTCTCTGAAATCCAGGAGCTTCAGAAATTGCAAGACGAAGTTCCTTCTGCAGACTATATTGCTCGCCAGGAAGAAGAGGTTGAAAAGTTGTCTAAGGAGTTGAAGTTGAAACAGGCCGCACTCCAAAGGATGACTCAGAAGGATGGGTTGCTGTTGAAGGACTTTCCTTGAAGGATTCGTTCCACCTACTTGTGTTCTTTCTTTAGATGCTTTTGAGTAATTATGAGGATTTCCTTTCACAATTTGATTTCAGTTTTTGAACTAATAGGTGGTTGAATTTTGAACTGGTTTATTTTTTGAGATAGTTTTGTGAATAATTGATTTTCTGAAAGATATTATTCTAAATAGAATTTGCGTCTTGGTTACGAATTATTATACATGTCACATGAAATTGTAAATATCGTGTGAAAAGGAAACAAACATGATGTTTTATCAGTGAATCTCTTTCTTTGTGTGTGGGAAGTCAAGTCCCCAGTAAATTCCAAAACTATCTTTCTCGTAAAATTGTTTGATAGAACTTACTTGCTCTTTAGAGCCTCATTTACACGAAACTGAATCTTCCCGAGCAACCTCTCCAACAAAATCGTCCGTACTAATTTTCAGAGAGGGAACGCTACTCTTCTGAATTAAGCTTCTTCTGAACAATGCGCTTCAAGGCGTTGCATTTACTGTTGGGGTGGTGAAGTAACCGGTGATAATGACAATATCTCAGATCCATTATTTCTTGATCGGTCGGTGGACGCCATACAGGAGGTAGCTCCACCTCTCAGTTTCATACCCACGCCTCCAGCATCTCCAAAATCTTTTTCATTGGGAACGGGAAATGTAGATACCTTGAGTCTATCTTTTCTTGCGCTAGTGGACGTCGTGACGTCTCTATGTGGATTTGATGTGAAGCACGCTTCAGAGACGGAGTTGGAAGACCAGTGTGTGTCATCATATATGCGGATCGCTTGACTGGGTGACGGAATGCGGAAGGCGTCGTAATATCACTGCTGGTTGAATGAATTGAACGCTCCCATCCTCTGTACTCATGTGTTCTTTGACTGATCTCTCCCTCCTAGAGCATTTCTTCACCTGGATGAAAAGTCGTTGTGGATTGGGCAGTCTTCTGAGCTTCAGCAAGAGTCTTGAGGTACAAATCTTCCAGCAAGGCTCCATAAGCTGCAGGTTCTTTCTATTTATCCGGCAAACGTTGTAGCATCCCAGATAAGTCTTTTCTTATGTGGAGTTGTCTCGAGTCTTCGTTGCCATCTGGACCATGTTGCTCTTCTCTCCTGAGTCCCCTGTGGCTACGCTCTCTCTCTGCGTCTCCGCTGGTAAATGCATGACTTCTAGATAAGGATTCAGCGTTTCTTGCACCGTCTGGTTAAATGCCTGACGATCCTTCTTGTAATTGGGCTGCTATATCGTTCAAAAGGCGGAATGTTTCGCTCTGCCTTCTAGCGATACCATCTTGATTTGCCAGGAAATCCTCCAGCATTCTAGCCACACTTCCCATGATATCTGAATCATTTATGGTTTCCTAAGAATCTAGCGGGCGAAGATACATCGTGGGATGAAAATCAAGATGAAAACCAAAAAACGAATAGGTTAATGATTGAATCGAAACCAAGATCTACCCCCAAAATTGAGAAGGTTGTAATGAATATTGAGAATTCAATTTTGCAACCGAGAGATTAATCTCCCACTGTGGTCGCCAATTGTTTATGGGTGAAAACTATTTCTGCCAGTTTTGGTAATTTGGGGTGTGTGGATGAGAAATGAATCTAAACCCTAAACAGATGCACTGCACGGGAGTGCTTGTGATTTGAGAAATCAATATGTACAACTCTGGCCTAAACCAATAAATGATCGTTCCAGACTTGCTTCGGTCACAAAGTGAAGGAGATGGGGTTGATCTTAGGGAGGAAAGCAGAGAAGGTGTTGAGATTGTGAAGGTGTTGGCTGTGTATGACTTGTATCGGAAAGCTGAACTGCCTTGCAGAATGAAAGCTATCGTTTCTGGTGTTGGAATACGATTGTATCAACACTTGGCTTCTGTCTCCTTGTCCTGTTCGGAAATAGGGAGGAGAACCTATTTATACAAGTCATTGCACCTAACCCACGTTTCTCATGGGAAGTGGAGGAAGTGGAGTGATGGAGTAGTGGAGTCGTGGTAATTGTCACACGATCAGGTAAAGCCCACTTCTCCCATCATCACTAACCGTCCATGACTTCCTGACATGTTCTTATGATGGCGCGTTGTGCGCTGCACACTGTAAACCGCCAGACCAATACCCCAATAAGTATCCCCCAGTTTGTGACATGATTAATGTCTCGAGTGTGTGGATCGTGGGACCCACAAAAGGTAGCATGTGATGTTAGATTAAATAACTAAGTTATTTAGGAAGTCGATAGATATGAAATATCGTGTGTATTCTATGCATGTAATGCATCGAATATATTCAGCACGTATGAAGCATCGGTATTTTAAGGCTTAACGAAGTAAGTCACGATTAAGCGTCTTAAAATAGCATCACGTCTGACCATCTTCTAGTGATCGTTTGGAGGATGTACAGGTAAGCCCTGACTTGGCTGATCACTCTGTGTGGAAGAGTGGTGGACGGTGATCGTGGTGATGCCTCATTGGTCGCCTAACTCCTGTCTTAGGCTGTCCGTCCAAGCTGGCGAAGTTGGACAGACGAGATGACTTGCGACCCACATATGCAACCGTTGGATTAGGGTTTAGGAGGTTCTCAAACACCAACCTTTATCTTGGTCTAATCCAAGCATGGGACGCGTTTTTGGCAAGACCGATTGGTCATGCGTGTAGACGGCATGCCGGTGTACACGTCCGTACCTCGCTGTCCCATGGATATGCGATCTAAGCTACTCAATTTGTCCGGTAAAGTTGAGTGGTCGAGATCAGTTTGCAATAGAAAACCGCGCGACCATGTTTAGTTTGGGCGCACGAATCGAGACACCTAGCCATGGTTTGTCTTGGTCGGTCGGACATGGAGATAGATTGGTCCACATTGATCATGTTGATACTCTCCGGACCTGCTTAGTCTATTCCTGGACCCTTCATCCAAGCTGGCAAAAACGGACACTCGCGATCAATTTGCGACATATGTATGTCGCAAACCCTAATTAGGGTTTCGGCCGGTTGCGTGCATGCTAGTTTCGCCGACCGAAATTGCACCCTACACTCCTCATCTGGAGAGGTCGATCGTGTGGGACCCACATTGGGCCAGTGGTGAACACGCCAATACATGTCTTGCGGGTATAGGTCTTATCAAAGCCATCCAATCATGCAGGTGAAGTTGGATGGTCATGATCAATTTAACACCTTTAGTGGAATTTTCTGCGACCCTTTGAACCTCACGACGGCCGAACTTCGGGAAGCTGTACGTGATTATGTGGCTAGGTCAGGGGAGGATCAATTATGCAGGCGTGAAGGGGGCCAGCCGGTGTGCAGGACAACGCTTGTCCGATCGTCCATGGGACGATCTACGCCGTCCAACTATGTCGGTGAAGTTGGACGGACGTGATGAATTTGAGGCTGTCGTAGGAGGCCTTTGTTCGTACGACTCCTCCAAGCCGCTTCATACCATCCTGGACGTCCAACTTCAGGCTGGTGTTCGGTGGTAGTTTGGGAGGCATGGTAGGTATTCGACCAACCAGGGCATAAGCGGGCCCACTGGTGGTCATTAAGGTGGTAGACTGCTCCTGCTGAGGATCGTCTATGCTGGTTAAATCATGCGGCCAACTTGCGTGGTCGTGATTATTTCTGAGACTGAGATGGACAGTCCAGATGCTCGATCGGGCTAGTATAACACACCGATAGATGTATGCTCAATCGGGCTAGTATAACACACCGAGAGTTGTAGCCTGTACGGGTATTTCGTGCATGCCTCATTAGTGACAGTTGGAGATTCCTGTTACTCTGCTGAGAGAAGCACTCAGTCGTCATACCGCACCAATAATGAGAGTTCAGCAGGAACAACGCAGGAAATACAAGGCTGGTCATGCATTAATTGATAATGCTATAAATTCACAGAATACTGGGATTGTTGCCATATGCTCCATTCTAGGTGAATTAGGAAAATGAAGAAGTATTCATCACTTTATTAATGGCTTTATCCTCTGTAGGATGTCAGCGTATAAATTCGGTTTTACAATTTTAGCCCTGAACTAAATTCCACCATCTACAAAGGGATAGTTATATCCTCGGTCGCTCTTTAAATGGAATATGAGTAAGGATGAATGTCTAAATCCACAAAGGCTACATATCGATTTTTACTAAAATCCTTATCCAAACCTAACTTTTTTTAAATAAAAGTAAAAGCCAAAGAAAATAAAATACTACTCCTTATGATCAACACATAAGCAAGGAAATAACCAAACTGGTGGAACAAACCACACCATATGGGAAAGTTTTGAGATGCATTATTAGCCATATAAGGTTAACATAAACAAAATATAGAGATTAAAATTTTGTAATTAGGGATTTAATATCTTGAACGAGGTGGTGAGTTCTTTGATCCCAATGAAGTTCTTCCTATTGATCTTCCCAATGATTCCCAATGATTACAGCAGCATCACTCTCAATTCGTTATCCTTTTCTTCTTAGAGCTATCTTTAGAACATCCCTGATTGCAAATACTTTCGCTTCTTCTGCGAAGAAACAAACTAAATTAGTTGATTCAGCTAAGATGAAAGAATGCTTGGGGTCTCTTATTATTATACTGATCCCCCAACTGTAGGATTGCATGCACCATTAGTCCTCCCTATTAGTGGAATATTTCGAGAAGAGTCTGTAAGATTCACAGTTATTGCGACCATTCTATGAATGGTACATGCATCCAGACCATTTTTGGATCCGGACCCAATCCGTAATCCGTTGGATTCACAAAAAAATCATACGCATCCAATCCATTAACGAACGGTTCAGGCATTTATCCGCAAAAATGCAGTTGGTCCCGGTCAAACTACGGATTATGGGCCAATTGCTCACCCCTAAAAAAAGAATGATTTTTTAGGGACCATGGTTTTTTTGAGGGGACCATGATTTTATTAGGCCACCTTTCTTATAGTGATAAGGGGTGTCCTAAAACGTTGAAATGACTAACCCACCTTTAACCTAATTTAATTTAAAACCAACCTAATAACCACCTATATATATATAACCACCACCTCCTCCCACCACCACCACCCACCACCGCCGATTAACACCACCACCACCTCCGATTATCACCACCACCAACCACCGATTACCACCACCACCGCCATCGCCGATTACCACCACCACCTCCTCCGATTATCACCACCACCAACCACCGATTACCACCACCACCTCCTCCCACCACCACCACCACCGCCTATTTAAGAAATGTAACAACATCAATGAAATCACAATTAAGTTCGGTTACATAATAATTTTATCGAGTATAAAAGACGCCAGCCGCAACCTGATTCTGCCGTGGGACCACTCCGGAGGTATTTTCCAACAAACCCTTCTCTTTAATTTGATTTTGATTGCTTCAATCGAATAAAAATCATCAAAATAGGGTTTTAATAGGAGTTACAGAGCCATGTTCGGTTAGGTCGATTTTCCAAAAAACCCTAGTTTACTAACCGAACTTCTTGAAAATGAAGAACACGAAGAACAGTTCGGTTCTATTGGATTTAAAACTAAGTCACCGAACTCTCTGTTCGGTTGTTTCGCAAAAAAAATTAAAATTACAAAGTAACCGAACTCCATCCTTAGAACCGAAAAAAAAAACAAATCCAGTCTAACTGAACTGTGTTGTTGTGGCCACTATGTTGAGTTCCAAAATAACCGAACTTAGCCAATAGAGTTCGGTTTGTTCGCAAATAATATTAAAACTACAAAGTAACCGAACTTAGCCAATAGACGCTGGAACTTCACATTTTTTTTGTTTGTTAAGTTCGGTAACTTCACAATTTTATTGCAGAAACGAACTCAGAGTTCGGTTGGTTAGCTGTTAGGTTCAAGTTTGCGAAGGAACCGAACTTTATAAACTTATATACTCTTATATTACGTAAAGTTCGGTTAGATCAAAAGTGCATGCAGTTTGCGAACCAACCGAACTTTGTACACAAAAGTTCGGTTAGTTGAGAACCAACCGAACATAACGTTGTAACTCATAGAAATTATTAGAAAGTTTGGTAACCTGCGTGTTTGGAACAAGTAACCGAACTACACTTTCAGATGAGTTCGGTTACTTTTTCATCTCACGGGGCAACCGAACTACAGCTTCAGATGAGTTCGGTTACTTTTTCTTCATATAAAGTAACCGAACTGTTCAAAATCCAGTTCAAATCCGGATCATTTTGAAGATTAACAAATATTCTACGAGAGGATGGATATGAAGAATCAGATGAGTTTTCATCATTTGAATACTCAAACTTAGTGAATTGGAAAAAAAATTTATTTTCCATGTTTTTCTCCTTCATCTTCTCTAACTCTACTCTCTCAATAATTCTACTCAACGAATAATAAACCCATCTTTTAATTTAATCTCACTAATTGTTTTTAACTAAATCATTCACTAATCATAACCTAAAACTAATTAAGAAGATAGATTAGGTATTAAATAAATAACTAGATGTGGGGTGACCTAGAATTACTTCTAATGTCTTTACCCAAAATAAAACCATGGTCCCCCAAAAAAACCATGATCCCCAAAAATCGTTCTAAAAAGTGAAAACTAGAGGGAGACCCATTCTCCCAGATTTTTCCACTATCAAACCCACGGACAGAAAAATTCAGGCGCGCACCCATTTTCCCGTCAAAAATTCGTAGCAGACCCATAATTTATGAAATTCTGCTTCTCAGTTTTTAAAAGGCCAAACTACCCTTTTCTTCGAGCGACGAACAGAGAGAAGCGAGAAGAAAACAATGGTGAACTCCGATTCTTCTTTTTTAACATTTTGATTTTTCCCTTTGTCAAATCTTTTCCCAAATCCTTTTCTGAATAATCTTCTTAATAAAACTAGGGTTTCTGTTTCAAAATCTGGGGATTTTGGGTTTCTGTTGTCTTTGATTATTCGAGAAGTAAAAAGAAATTAAAATTGAAGTTGAAAAGGGTAAGAAGTGTGCTGCAGTATTTCGATATCAACTGAATTGGAAATTTTCATACCTTATTTGTCTCCATGTTTTTGATCTCAATCGGAAATATATGATTAGATTTGAATTAAAGATGTTATGCATAATGTCTTATGCATAATATCAGTTTTGTTTAGATGCATAAAACATTATGCATTATTTTGTTTTAGCTGCATAATGTCTTATGCATTACTTTTTCACTTTTCTGGTTATGTATCAGTTTTGTTTAGATGCATAAGACATTATGCATTATTTTGTTTTAGCTGCATAATGTCTTATGCATTACTTTTTCACTTTTCTGGTTATGCGTCAGTTTTTTTTAGATGCATAATACATTATGCATTATTTTTGTTTTAGCTGCATAATGTCTTATGCATTACTTTTTCACTTTTCTAGTTATGCATCAGTTTTGTTTAGATGCATAAGACATTATGCATTATTTTGTTTTAGCTGCATAATGTCTTATGCATTACTTTTTTACTTTTCTGGTTATGCGTCAGTTTTTTTTAGATGCATAATACATTATGCATTATTTTTGTTTTAGCTGCATAATGTCTTATGCATTACTTTTTTTCACTTTTCTGGTTATGCATCAGTTTTTTTAGATGCATAAGACATTATGCATTATTTTGTTTTAGCTGCATAATGTCTTATGCATTACTTTTCTCACTTTTCTGGTTATGCATCAGTTTTTTTTTAGATGCATAAGACATTATGCATTATTTTGTTTTAGCTGCATATTGTCCTATGCATTACTTTTTTCACTTTTCTGATTTATGGATTTTTATGCACGTGCATAATGTCTTCTGCATCATTTTGTTTAGTGCATAAGACATTATGCCATTATTATTTCTGCATAAAACATTATGCATTATTTTTGTTTTAGCTGCGTAATGTCTTATGCATTACTTTTTTCATTTTTCTGGTTATGCATCAGTTTTGTTTAGATGCATAAGACATTATGCATTATTTCGTTTTAGCTGCATAATGTCTTATGCATTACTTTTTTTCACTTTTCTGGTTATGCATCAGTTTTTTTTAGATGCATAAGACATTATGCATTATTTTGTTTTAGCTGCATAATGTCTTATGCATTACTTTTCTCACTTTTTCTGGTTATGCATTAGTTTTTTTAGATGCATAAGACATTATGCATTATTTTGTTTTAGCTGCATATTGTCTTATGCATTACTTTTTTCACTTTTCTGATTTATGGATTTTTATGCACGTGCATAATATCTTCTGCATCATTTTGTTTAGTGCATAAGACAATATAAGGGAAAATTTAGCTGCATAACTTTTTTTCTGTTTCTTCTACTTGATTTTTTCTTCTTCGTCTGTTGCATCCATTTTTGTTGAAATGTATTCTAGGGTTTAGTCAAAAATGATTTACTTCTTTGAATCATCGATTTTAAATGATTTATTTCTTTAAATGATGGAGAAAAAATATTTGCAGATCAGTTACAGAGATTAATGGAGGAATAGGGAAAGAAACCGGCGGAGAAGAAAAAAATTATGCCCAAAAACGATGAAGGGTAATAGAGTCTTTCAGTACGTTTTAAATATTTTTAAATAATTATGGGTGCGACTGTATCAGAAATTAATTGTGGGCCTGGCGGTAAGAATTTATTTTTTTTGGGCCTGCGCCTAAGTTCCCCTTCTAAAAAAATGAACACCAATTTTGGGCATGCCTAAAACTTTCAAGGCATACAAAGGACTAGTCCTAACTTGGGTGACCTTATAAGGGGTACCCTATGGGGTGGTTCAATTACCTATATGCCCTTAAATCCATTAAATTACTACTGATCTATCCCTAACCCTAATACAAAACCTATAATCAACTACACCTAAAATCAGTTTCATTCACCTTCTTCTTCTTCCTCTCCACAGCCGAACTCCACCCTTCCCTTTCTTTTTTTTTCATCGCGGAAATTTAATTGTCGATTTGTGAAACTATATAATGGATCGTCGTAAGGCAGTATCTCGTTCAAATCGATCGATTGAACAACCTATTCATGAAGAAGAAGATTTAGAGAGTGAAGAACAAACTCAAAATCAACCACAAAATCAATCGGAAGAAGAGATTGAAAAAGAACCAACGCCGGAAATGAAAATAAGAAGGTTAGTTCTACAAACCCATCTCATATTTGATGGTTTTGATTGTTTTGGTCGATTTAATTCGTCAAAATCATGTGTTCTGCGGCGGTTACAGGGTATGGTTCGGCGTAAAACAAATGTTAGATGTGCGCCGAGCTGTTCTTGAAACTGAACCCTGAAAGTGCATATGAACGGCTCGGCATATATCTGAAATCTGTTTTGAGCCGAACTTAGTAAAACAGAGACTTATATTTAGGATCGGCTTATTCGATGGTGTTAGTTTTGTGCCGAATATGTTTTGTGAATTTCAGAAATTTTGCATGTGCGTAGGATCGGCTTGTATGGTAGTATTAGTTTTGTGCCGAATAAATGTTGTTCGAAATTCAGAAATTTTGCATGTGCTTAGGATCGGCTTGTATGGTAGTATTAGTTTTGTGCTGAATAAATGTTGTTTGAAATTCAGAAATTTTGCATGTGCTTAGGATCGGCTTGTATGGTAGTATTAGTTTTGTGCCGAATAAATGTTGTTTGAATTTCAGAATTTTTTCATGTGCTTAGGATCGGCTTGTATGGTAGTATTAGTTTTGCGCCGAATAAATGTTTCAATTTATAAGTCTAGATTCGGCTTATTCGATAGTATTAGGGCTGCGCCGAATATCATTGTGAAAATTTCATAAATTTACAAGTGTGTAGGATCGGCTTATTTATATGATATCATGTTGCGCCGAATACATGTTTGAGTTCATAATCATAGGTTCGGCTTATTCGACAATATCGGTTGTGAGCCGAATACAGGGTTCGGCTTACTCGATAATATAGGTTTTGAGCCGAATATTTAGGATCGGCGTATAATTATTTTGTGGTATGAGACGATCCACTCTCTGTGTAAGCTAATAAAAATTTCAAGACATGATTCATACTTGCGCCGAATTAGTCTTATAACTTTCATACTTGTGTCAGGACCAATGCCGCGGGTAGGGAGATGTTGAAAAAAATGAAGGACAAAATTGATTCCAAAACACCAATGACCGTGGAAGAACAAAACTACCTCTACAAAAAGTGGGATGAAATCATCAACAAAGGAGAAGGACCCGAGGAACCCGGACAAAAGCCTACCACTAAGAAGAGGGGTCGTGGTTAAATGTCCTTTTATGTTTCCAACTTCCTTTTAATGTTTTCTTAAGTTTTAAGTACACTTTTATGGTGTTGCAAACACCTTTGCTTTTAGGTACTCAACTTTGTTTTTAATTGTGCTGGGTTTGGTTATGGACACCTTCAATTTCATGTTTTAATGAATAGCTTAACGGTTATGCGCCGAATTTATAGAGTTCGGCTTATCCTCTAATGTTAGTTATGCGCCGAATGATTTGTCCTTCAGGTTCGGCTTTTTCTATAATTTGAGTTATAAGCCGAGCCTTAAAAATCATTATTGGTGTAATCCAGTACATAGTTCGGCTTAAATCTCACCAATATGGTGAGCCGAATCTGTAAAAATTTTCAAATTTTTTTAAAAAATAGCCGTTACTTATATAGGTTCGGCTTATGTTCTAAAATTTCTATAAGCCGAACCTTTACTTTTTTTCACGAAAATCTAGGAACGACTCTTTTTTTTAAAGATATAGCCGTTGTAAAACTATATTCTATATATACCTACATGTTTTTTCATATTCTTAACCACATATGCTCAACAAATGGCACCCCCAACTCCTAAGTTTACTCTAGAAGAAGATTTATCTCTTTGCACTAGTTATATAGCATACTATCCAAAGAAGGGTGAAGAACGACGAGTAAATGGTCTGATGAGTATGTACTACTTGGTTAGAATTCATGAAGCCTTCAGCACGGAAACAGGTAATCCTCACAACCGGGATAGTGCGTCCTTGTTTTGCCGAATTATAAGTATTAAGAAAAAAGTCTCAGACTTCATAGCTTTAGTTCGGATTGTGAGTTGATATCGACTCAAAGGTGAAACAAACTCTGAGATTTAAATTCGATCTCTAGAGGAATGGCGACGATGGAAGGGAAAGAATTTCAAATACAAAGATCACTACCACATTCTTAGAAGGTTTCTCATTACCCGTTTAGGATATTACAAATTAATTGCAAGCCTACTATGTAGCAGGGATGTAATCCATAATTTCTATGAATTTGAAAAGTCTATTTGGAATGATATGATAATTCTTGTTTTCATGAATCATGAAAGGTTCGGCTTTCTTCAGAAATATACTACAAGCCGAACCTAACAAAGTAATTCTGGTTTTTTAAAGTTTCAAGATTCGGCTTGCAGTGAAATAATAATATGATCCGAATCTGACAAAAAAACTCTGGTATATTTTTGTTGTCAGGTTCGGCTTGCAGTGAAATAATAATATGAGCCGAATCTGACAAAAAAATTCTGGTATATTTTTGTTGTCAGGTTCGGCTTTCAGTGAATTCTTCTTATAAGCCGAATCTGACACAAAATAAGAAGATAAATCAATGAAACATTTTTATGGAGACCCTAAACGAATCTCATCCTCTTCACTAACCTCTTTCTCATCATCTTCACTGACCTCATTCTTAACATCTTCATCCTCATCACTTGAAAACGTAATTACTTGTCCACTTGGAGGCTGCACATGCAAAGATTTCCAAAGATCCATTTCCGTCGCGTAATTTGCACACCAATCCATCGCAAAATTATTTTCAAATCTAGGCCAAAAGGCTGCACTCATCAAGGGTGGTAATGGGCAACCGGGTCTAAGTTTGAGGCCGATAAAATGACAATTTTGAACAAATCCAAGAACAAGTCTTCTATCCTTTACACCATCATTGTAAGGTTTTGTTGGAGGCGCGTAAGTAAAGCTACTACCCGTCCATGCGAAACAATGTACGACGCAATTGAATGTCTCCGCTATTAAAAACCCACAAATCGGCATTGACATCCAATGTTCTTCGGTAATGATAAAATCCCCATGCAAACGACGTTCGAATGCAACGTACTCCGCTGCCACCCCTGCATCTTTTCTTGGACCTGATCTCATCATTGTCTTATAGAATTCTTTTTCATCATTGTCTAGTTTGAAAATTATTAATTTTCTTACTCTTCCTACCTTTCGGGTCACTCTTCTCCGGTTCCAAAATATTTTCTTGGGTGAAAGGATACATGACCGACATCATGTTGTCCCATAGGAATTTCTTTCAGGTCGGGACATATTCCTATACATCTCCGCCAATTTTTTCCCATTTGTCGTGTCCCATATCTCTAGATCATCCTCATCGTCTTCGGTTGGGAGAGGATCGAAGCTTAATTGTTTCCAAAAATGATCAATATCCTCAAATGGTATGATACCATCCTTGTACCGAAGTAGGTCATGGCGGCATGGAAATCCCATAGATGTCTTCATTGTACAAACACACTCTTCCTCCAAGGTGGCGCCTAATGTCTCAATCAAATCCACTTCTTTCATCAACAAGTCGATGCATAGATGGGAGACTTTATACCAAATCATTTTGGAAGTGATCCTTGGTATCCTCGTGAATTATGTCTACTGGATCAGGTTGATTTTCCATGGGTCCAAGCACGATCTACAAAGAATATCACAAGGTTAAACACTAGAAAGGGAATATAATAACAAGGTTCGGCGCATTCGATAATCACATTATGTGCCGAACTATAAACATTTAGAGGTTTCGGCTTGTACGATATCCTCAATATGTGCCGAACCACAAACAATATTTTAACCCAAAAATTAACAAATGCATGTTCGGCTCAGAAGATAATCATATTATGTGCCGAACCTTGGACATAAGAGGTTTCGGCTTGTACGATATCCTCAATATGTGCCGAACCTCGAACAATATTTTAACCCAAAAATTTACAAATTTGTGTTCGGCTCATACTATAATCAAATTATGTGCCGAACCTTGAACATAAGAGGTTTCGGCTGATACGATATTCTCCATATGTGCCGAACCAGTAACAATATTTCAACCCAGAAATTAAAAAATTATGTTCGGCACATACGATTTTGGATATGTAAGCCGAATTAGTAATGATTCTATTCCGGGCTATTCAGAATGTTGTTCGGCTTACTATGAAACTTTCATATAATCCGAACTAGTGTCTAGCAAAAGGGTTGGAATTGGAAATTATAGGTTCGGCGCATGCAGTAAACAGATTCAGTAAGCCGAACCGTTCATCAATGGTAGATTCGGCTCATAGATGTGAGCCGAACCTCAACCTATTTCGCCGAACCATGATTCAAAAAACCTAACTTTTGATAATTGAGAGCTATAGAAGTGAGATTAAGTATAGGATATAAGTGTACCTGTGTATTAGAAGAATTGGGTTCCTCATCAATGTATTCATCATCAGGATTTGGCTCATAAAAATCATCATCTTGAGTTTGTGTTTGAGTTTGAGCTTGAGTTTGAGTGGGTGTAAAATCATTCTCATAATCTAAGAAATCAGCCATTTCTGGATCATTGTTGTAGTTGATGTGTATTTTCCTAGGTTTTTTAGATGAATGATGACCCTCCTCATCCTCCATTGAATCAAGAATTAGAATTTTCTCACTTTCTCCTTCTCTTTCTCTCCTTCTTAACCAAACCAAAACTTTGATATTTTTTTTCCTCAAATTTTTCATCGAAACAACTCTTATAATTCTGAAAATTATCTTAATCACTAAACAAAATATTTAATCACTAATCAAAATTATTAACACTAATACGTAAAGGGCAGATTTGCCATTAAAAAAAATTGGGTTAAGGGGTTATCTGATTTTGCTATTCAACAACCTTTTTTGTCTTCATTCAGTATGCCTTGAAAGATTTTGGTATGCCCAATATTATGGTTCAAAAAAATTCTTCGCAAGTTTCACTTGTGGGCTCGTCATGCCGTTATAAGCCCATCAAAGGCTACCTCTTCTTCTTTCTTACACACTCCCACACGCCATTGTTTAGCTATAAACACCTCACACTTTGCTTGTTAATTTCAATTTTTTGCGTGACAATATTTTACCCCCAAAATTTCCATCATTCTTTTAGATTTTCTTGAAACTCAAGAAAAATATAGACAACAACCAAACCCTAATTCTCAGTGGAAACTTGTGATAACTTTTCTTGATTTGATTTCTCTTATTTCAATGAGGTTGATTCTTTCATTATTAGATTAAAACCCCAATTTCAAAAATCATGCCCATCTCTCGGATTCTTGCTTCTTCTCTCCGTAATCGGTCTGGTGATTGTGTGAATTCTCTTCTTCGCAGGTAAATTTTCAGCTTCTTTGTTACCTCTTTTGGGGATTAATTTCTTGTTCTGGTTCAAGTTTGTTGACATTAGTTGTAAAACCTAATTTGTTGTTTTGAGGGTAATTATGTATGAGTAGTTTAGTTGTTAGAGTAGATTTAATCTTAATTTGTCTGCTTGGATTCTCAATTTGAACTATAATGTATGAAACTGATGAAGTTCAATGAAATTTGTAGAGTAAATATGAAGCGGCCGTTTAGTTCATTAATCAGCATCTGCTGTTACTAAGCTAAATTTTGGGTGTTGGATTGTGATGGGGTTGTTGGATATGGGTAGTGGTCATACTAGGGGGGGATTCTTGAATTTGGCTGTAAAATGTGGTTTAATAGAGCTGTGTACCGAAGGTCCATATGTTTGAGTTTGTAGGTTGAGGTTTGATTTATACACTGGGTACGGCCAACTGAAAAATTGTTTTAATAGTCTTTACCTTCATACTTTGGCTGCATTATGTTATTGTGTTTCAGGAATGAAATAGCGTGACACAACTTGGTTTGGAACACTCAAGAGTACTATAAAATCCAATCTTCTTTTCTTGCTTGTATAAACACAATTGCCAAAAATTGAACAATATGAAGTGGGGATTAGTTCAAAAATCAGTACCTACTGTTACTAAGCTAAATTTATGGGTGTGTTGGGTTGTCACCGGATTAGATACGGGTGACTTTTTACTAGGGGGTGATTCATGAATTTAGTTATAAAATGTAGTGTCATGCTTGGTTGATTTAGTTAATGAATCTGAGTATGTTGAAAGGTTCAAAAAGCATATTGAAATCCTGTCTTTCTGGTTATAACTGTATACGTATAGTTTTAATTGTCTTAAACTTCGTACCTTGGATGCATACATAAGATATGGTTAAGGCTTTCTGGGAACAACATAGTGTTACTCTACTTGCTTAAAAAAGGCTTTTCGATGCTATAGTTATAATTCACATTGGTTTGGTATACTGAAACCTCTGTTACAAATCAAATCTTCTGTTCTAGCTTGTATAAGCACAGTTTCTGAAAGCCATCGTTGAGTCTTTGTGTTTTTTAAAAGTTCCAAATAACTTTTGCATAGTAAGTTTTTACAAGAAATGCAGCTACTGAGTTTTTATGATTCTTTGGAGGGTTATCCACTTTTTTCCTGCTCTATCTTGATATTGGTGTTTGTTATTCCAGCCTCATTCCAATTTTAAAACTCATTGTGTTTGTCAGTTCTGTTGCGCTGGCTCAGACTAACCAATATGTTCGCTGTAGGTTAGGTTCCTCCAGAAGAGTTCAATGTCGTAACTACAGCGGAGCACCGAAAAACAATAAGCGAAAGCTAGATACTAAGCCTTTAGTAACTACTCAACAGCCACAGAACTCTCATTCGTCTCCCCTGGCTAGATTTATTATTGTACGATATTCTCTGAAAACTCACTCTTTTATGTAAAGAAGTTGAACCTGTCACATCACATGTCTGCACCATTCATTGTTGTTTGGAATTATCTTCTTCTTGTTTTTCTTGAATAAGAATCTGACAAGCATTACTAACATCATTAATCTCTGTAGCCCACGGGATTACTGGCGATTGTTGGAGCAGGCATATTTGTTCACTATAACGATGAGAAGCGAGTTGTATTAAAAGGTCTGTTCTCTTGTATAAAATCATTCTTAAGTTTTAAATCGAGTAGTGTTCTTATCTTCCGAGTTACAAACGATCAGTTTGAGATAAACCATTTTCGTTTTAGTAACCACCAAAATATTAAGCCGATGCCACATGTACTACATTATCTGTTACTCTGTTAGGTAACTCATGAACTTTGACTATTCCTACCTTTCTGGCAGATGTAACATATGTAACCTGGTTCATTAACCATAGGTCAGACCTCGATTGATTAGGTATATGTGTTGCCAAAATATAATACTCCCTCTGTTTTTGAAAACAGATACTAACACTTTTTCAGTTTGGCCTATTTTTAGGCTAAAATGAAAAAGTGATAATATCTCTTTTCTAGAAACGGAGGTAGTACATCATAGGCCTCTAAGGCATGCATATTCTACTGTTAGCAGCTCTAAGAAATTATTTGATTGCTCCATTATCTTATAGTAAGGTTCTGGCGGTGTGCCGATGTTAGATTTGTCACTGAAAGCATGTGGAGTTGACCATTCTGTAGAAATAACAAAGGGAGGAGCATTTTCTGCTGAGAGTGACACATGATTAACTTGGAGAAGACTCGTTTGTTTCTTTTTGTTTTTTTATCTTTGAATTCAGTTTCAAAATTTATTGAAGCTTGGTGCTTCCTCAAAGCGATTTCTTGTTAACTTTGGCTTAACTTCACTGGATCAGGTCAAGGTACTGACAGATTAAGTTGTGAATGCAAAGGACCTACTGTTGGAGGCCCGTTTAATCTGATTGATACTGAACATAATTCTGTAACTGACCGCAACTTTCGAGGAAACTGGGTACTCCTCTACTTCGGGTACACATCTTCTCCTGATGTTGGTCCAGAAGAAGTTGAGAAAATGGCGAAGGCCATCAAAATATTAGGTTGGTGTATATGCAGTTTCCAGTGTTTTTGATTGTCACTACAGATAATTCCTTACCTTTTTGTTCTTCTTAAGGGTACTGATAAAACTTTTTTCGGTTTGGAACAAGAATCTGAACAGGATCTGAAGATTATACCCACATTTGTTACAATTGATCCCGAAAGGGATTCCCCTCATCAACTCAAGGCTTACCTCAAGGGTGAGCACCGGGTATAATATCTCCTCATATAGTAGTTTATATGAAATTAATTTCTCACCAATTTTATCTCTTCATCAATGTCTCTTATTCAGAGTTTGATCCAAGAATTGTTGGACTAACGGGATCGATTTGTTCCATAAAAGAGATGGCTCGAGAATATCGAATTTTCTTCAAAAAGGTTGAGGAAGATGGAGCAGATTACCTCGTACAGACTTCCCATAACATGTAAGTAAATCTTGCTTACAATATTTGGTATACCTGAACAAAACATTTTTTTTTATTTTTTTGTCACTTGATTTCGTTTAAACATTCACATTAACATACAGGTACTTGTTGGATCCAAGTTTGGAGATTGCGAGATGTTTTGGCTTAGAGTACACTGCTGAGCAACTGTCAGAAGAAATACTCAAGTTGACAAAATCCCGTCCAAGCAAAGCACCTGAAAAAGCACCTGACTCGTAGATGATATTGCAACCTATCTGACTTGGTAAGCAGAATTCAGATCCTCAAGCATAACAGCATGTTTTTCTCACGGTGTTGTTGTGAAAAAACCACTGTCATATGCCATCATCCAGCTTACTTTCAATTTTGGTTACTAAGATAGATAAGAACTGACACACATTTTGTCGTCCAATAACAATGATTAACCCTCGAGTTCTATTCGTATGAGCAGTTGTGGAGACACATGGCATCTAAATTTCGTTTTGTTCCTCCATCTTTTATTATAGTTATAGTGTTAGATATATCAGTTTAGTATCGTTCAGTTATGCGGATAGTCTTCATTTCAGTGCACAATTTGAATGCACCAATCATGCTAGATCAAACTCCTGAGTCTGACTACCGTTAAGTTGTTGTCCAAGGGCTAATTTCTGGTTCTAAATGTTGTCCTCACTGTGAGACAGTGAATCCGTGAACTGATGATTCTCCCACTGTAACACAGCCAACACCTCCTAACAACCTTTTAGATTTGCAAATTCAAGTGTACTTTCTTTGTTACCCACTGTATGTTCAGTAAGGTTTTTATTTCCAGAATAGTTTTAAATGACAGAAAATGTTGTCAACGTGAAATTAGTTCCATGAGATTTGCAAAAGAATCATACCAGCAGTTTACCTATGAGATTTGCCTGTTAGACGTTTAATCCGATATAGAGACCCCTACAGTTTAGAAAGTATGTGACATGGTATTGTACTGTACCTACCTGGGCATATACCCTGACCTAGAGGACTTTACAAAGCTCAATTCTCTTCCTATTGAAGTAAGATACTTTTTTTTCCCCTTCTTTTTTTCTGGTAGAATTTCCTTAGCTTGTGAAACAAAGAAAGTGAGATAGTGAGATGAGGTGGGCAAGTATCAAGTTTTTGAATGAAGGAAGAAACTTTTGTTGGGTAAAATTTAGTTCACTTGTGAACTAAAGAAAGTGAAAAAAGAGAGTTCTCTCATAAGGCAAGCAAAGTTGAGTTGAAGTTCAGAGTGTTTCAACTTTCAAGTCTCTTTGATTTCATTCACATGGCTTACTTCATTCTTTACGTTCGTATAAAGCACGTAGGTAGTAGTTTCCTCTCCTCTCTCTTTTTCATCTTCTTCAGCCTTACGTTTCAAGCATGCAACACCCCCCACCTCCATCATACTGATGCAGCTAAAAGGTATAGAGTAATTACTAAGCTTTTTAGTGTGTGATTTGAGAGATGGGATGGGATCCTTTCTTTGTCTTGAGATTAATACCCTATTCCTTATTATTAACAAGTACGAAATATCATCTGTTCTTATCCTCTTAATCTTATCTTTCGATGATATGACATATTAATGAAATCAGTATCTTCCGAGTGAAGCATTAAGAAAAGTGTCTCAATAAGAGGCGACATACATGGTGCATCAGTAGTTTGTGCCACTTGCTAAAAGTTTATACAAAATGGATGAATGTGGCAAATCCCACTATGTCCAGCAAACCAGGAACGGAACACATATTTAAAATTTTCAAGTGAAAAGTGTCAACTAGTAAGTGGGATAACTGATTCTATCTAATTCCGTTCAGAAGGCAAGCTGGGGCAACTGACCTTATCCACCTTCGCTCTTAGATGTAATTAGCAATTAACTACTTGTTAAAACCTGGACAATGGTTTTTCATTGCAAAGCTTAAAGTTTGTAATAGGTGCATAATTTGACTCGGCCTAGAAAGTACTTTACTTCTTTGCAAGTTGCTTTAGGAGATTTGATATTAATCTAATTGGGGAGATTTGGGTCTTGTCATATTATTGATAAAGTGTTTAATAAAATAAAGCAACTCAATGACAGATTAATTGAACAAAATAATAGTTTAATGGTTGGTATTATCGCTTAATGGAAAAGCTAAGAACTGGGGTCTAATTAGTAGTCTCGTGGTCTAGTAGTTATAGATTAAGGCATGAGGTTAAATAGCTAATTAAAAATGTTAGTTGTAAAGCAAAGCCGCGTCCACGTCTTGGTACAGGATGTCTGCAAAGACCAGCACCAATCACAAACATGGGAGAAGCAATCTACCATCATCATTGGACTTGATTTTTTTCTCATGTTCTTGCAGAGTTGTTGTGACTTAGGGCTACTAGATTTAGTTTAAGTATTGGTTGTTGGGAGTTCTATGATTCCATCCACATTTGTATGTTTTAACAAGTCTCTCCTAGAGCATAGACTAAGTCAAATCATATGAAAAATGTAATAATGCAATGGGAAAAAAATAGATAAAATGGTTTAATGGGTTATGTGTCCATTTAAATAAACTAAAAAAAACCATAAAAATAGAATTGGTCTAGACACCATCAACATTGCTAATAGGCTTAGGCATTTTGTTTTTGGGTGTCCAATCCAATGGTAAGAGATGTGTTGTCTTATATAAATCTTAGTACACCCTTAATCAGATTAGCACCCCCAATAGCATCCATGGGCACGATGGGTTCATAAACTGTTGAACACTTGAACTACCTACCTCTCTTCCATGAAGGCTCCATGATGTGAACTTGCTCTTATTTGTTTGTGCCGTCTATACAAAATGGATTGGAACTGGTCTTAACCCGTTAGCTGTCTAGGCACTTGGAGGAGAAACTTCCTCCCATTCTTTCTTCAACAAATCCATCTCCTCCATTTATGTCGACGTCCAAATGATGGAATCTTGAACTAACACGTTCAAAGACTATTCAAATCCCATAACAAAACTAGAAAAACCAACTCACTTGCCGTTGCATTGAAATTTTCTTATTTTGTGAATGAAACCACATCTCCAGCTAAGTCATGACTCATGACTCAATGAGTTCATCTTACACCTCACTTGGTCTCTCCTTATTCAGCTGAACTCATACAAAAAAAGGAAAAATGGTGGAATAATGCCAGCACAAAATGAGTTATAGTTTTCTAAATTTCTAGAGATTGAAATTTCTTCCAATGACCGGATCTTTAGGTCCGTTCTCTCTTTACCTTGTCATCATCATCACGCCCCTACCACACAATGACTCACAGTTTGACAAAAAAAAATTTCCCAAATAAAAGAAAACACAAGATTAATTTAATTTGTTCATTTTCTCTTTTCTTTTCCGTTTCTCTTTTTTTTTTTTTTTTGATCTTCACTTAGAAAAGAAAAAAAGAAAGAAAAAAAAGTTGGTTTCTTGAGAGGTACTTCAGGAAGAAGTGAAATATTTTGAGGTCATATACATTCACAAAATACAGACCCCCTTCTAAGTTTTCTGTACCCACCATTACTACACATCTTCTCATTCAAGCAACCCCTTGATAAATACTCTATCTTCATGTTTTTGAAGTGTATGTATTCATAGTCATATCTTGAATCACACTGTAGGTCTGAGATTTTGATCAGAAATACCTACAAATGGTTTGAATTCTTCAGACATATCTACTGCCGGAAACACTGTGTTTTTTTTCCCGGTCTCTCGGCCGTTGTTTTACATTTTATCTTTAATGGTTCTTTCTTGTAATTAAGTTTCATCAAAGTTTGTTTTGTTATTTGAGAGAGGGAGAGGGGACGGACTGAAGATGGGTGAAATGGCTGCTCCTCCTGAGCAATATCCACAAGTTGATGATATTGAGAAGAATAGATCAGGTTGTGGTATTGGTATTTCAAATTTATACAACGGAGTTTTCCGGCGGCCGAAGTTTTGGCCGATGAGGAGAACATCATCAACAAGCTCTATTCCGGCAAATCCAAATGACCTTCTCTCTCTCTCATCCTTCAGTTCATATTCGAAAAGAAGACGTGGTGGTTCCAGTGACACCGCCTTTCTCGAAGCCATTAAATTAGCCGACTCACCACGGCTACAACCACCACAACCTCAAACTCGGCAACCGGAAGTTCAGAAACCGATCACCAAGCAAAGTCATTCTAATTCACCGAGAAGTATTCTGAAAAAATCAAATTTGTCGAATGGTTTAAGCAATACTACAAAGGTTGCAGCAAACCAGAACGGGCAATCAGCACAAGGAAAGAAGGTGCCGAAAGAGTCTATAGGCTTGTCCGGCGAGCTTGATTTGATGATTATCGATCATCAGCGTTCGAAAGCCGCAGCTGGTGGACTTGTTAGAGCTTCATCGAGTAATGTAATGCTTCATGGTCATTTGGGTAATCTGAGACAGCCAGGAGCCAAAAACTCAAATGCGAATGGTTCGAATTCAACAGGGAATAGCGTAATGGGTAACATAGTTAGGAATAACAATAAGAGTAGTAGTTATCAGAAAGATCAACAATCGTCTCCGTCAGGTCCGAATTTATGTCGAGCTTTGTCAACCAGTAGGTATGATTCTGGGGCATTGAAGGAAATGGGTAACGAAGAGTATAAGAAAGGGAAATTTGTTGAGGCTTTAGCTTTGTATGACCGAGCAATTGCCATGAACCCGGAGAAAGCGTCTTACCGGAGTAACAAAAGCGCTGCATTGACGGGTTTAGGCCGGATTCTTGATGCAGCGGTTGAGTGTAAAGAAGCTATTAGAATTGACCCTTCTTATCACAGAGCTCATCACAGATTAGCAACACTCTATCTCAGGTACTTTTCAGATTACTCAAATGACTTGCACCGAAATTTCTAGAATTTTAATGACTAATCGTATTGCAGATTGGGAGACGCCGAGACCGCTCTGCACCATTTTAAGAATTCAGGAAAAGAAGCCAAATCAAGTGAGATTAATCAAGCGCAAAGTCTTCAAACTCATCTCAAATATTGCAATGAAGCAAAGAAACAAAAAGATTGGAACGCAGTTCTACAAAGAACCCGGTTCGCGATATCGTCTTGTGCAGATTCAGCCCCACAGGTATATACCACAAAATATCAGAAACTTAAAGTTTTAATATCTGAATTTTTGCTTGCATAATGCAAATATTTATGCGTCAATTTTTCATTTCTTATGTTAAAGATTTTCGCTCTACAAGCCCAAGCCTTGTTAAAACTCAGCAAACATGAAGAGGCAGACGCTTTGCTAATGAAAGCACCAGCTTTTGACGTGGATGCCTGTACGGAATTCTTCGGTCCCTCTGCCAATGCGCAATTATTACAAGTACGAGCACAAGTTGACTTGGCCTCCGGCAGGTTAGTACCCATTTATTTATTTTTTTTAATTTGAGCAATCCATGAAAAATGTAGTACTGATTAGATAAGTTGCATGAATTCAGGTTTGACAATGCCGTGGCATTGGCTCGAAAAGCAGTCCAACTTGATTCCAGCAACAAGGAAGTGAATGGGGTTCTGAGAAAGGCACGAGCAGTGGCGTCAGCCCGATCCCAAGGAAACGAGTTGTTCAAGGCATCAAAATTTTCAGAAGCAAGTGCTGCATACAGTGAAGGACTTGAATATGATCCATACAACTCAATTTTGTTATGCAATCGAGCTACTTGCCGATCTAAACTTGGGCAATTTGAAAGAGCTATTGAAGATTGTACGAGTGCTCTTAGTGTAAGACCATCTTACACTAAAGCTAGGTTAAGGAGAGCTGATTGCAATGGCAAGGTAAGAGAAAATTTTATAAAGTCTGACTCGATTGCAAGTCAGATTGTACATGGATTCAGTAAAACTGACTTGACTTGTTTTTGGACATCAGCTGGAACGTTGGGAAGCTTCAATACAAGATTACGAGAAGTTGATAAGAGAAACACCGGGAGATGAAGAAGTGAGCCGTGCATTATTTGATGCGCAAGTCCAACTCAAGAAACAACGTGGTGAAGATGTTGAGGGCATGAAATTTGGTACTGACGTGATTGTCATTACCAACCATGAACGTTTCAGACATTTCGTTACCTCACCTGGTAGGTCAAGTTAGGTCAAAGTCAATATTTGTCAACTTTTAGATGGGAATTATCAAAGACCTCATAAACTTTTTTGTTGTGACAGGTATGTCAGTGGTGCTATTTTGCAATAAACATAATGATAAACAAGGATTGAATTTTCTGGAGAAACTCTCTAAGAGATACCCTTCTGTCAATTTTCTCAAGGTTAGTGTTTCATTTTAATCATTTTTTACAGATAGTGATTTTGATTGACCCAAAATGCGTACATCTAAATTAATAAGCAGATAAAACCTTTTTTTTTTTTTTTTTTTTGAGAATGATAAATTTCACACAAAAATTACGAAACCCATCAAAAAAATTTAATACGGGTTTCAAGTAATTAGGTTGAGAATTGTTGGTTTTTTTATTCTAAATCTATCAAAAAGAAGTATATTAAGAAATGTTTGTTGCATAAAAATTTAGACAAACTGATACAAGTTGATCATGTATTATTATGGGGTTGACATTCGAGCCTATTAACATCATTTTTGGCACTAAGAATTTTCATCCATCTAATCTTTATTATTAAGGGAAAAAATTGGTTGATTACAGGTGGATGTTGAGGAGCACCCATATATATCAAAATCAGAAGAGGTTAGTGGTGGCTCATTACCAACTTTCAAGATATACAAAAATGGTTCAAGAGTACAAGATATTCCTGGAAACAACCATGAATTGTTAGAAAGATCTGTTCAGTATTACACAACTTGAATACCAAAAGAGAAGCCCAAAAGCATACATAATTGGGGAAGAAACACTAACTTAGCTTGTTTTTGTGTGTGGTTTGCTTGTTCGTGAGAGGGTATAATTAGAAAGGAAAGAAAAAATCAGTTTGCGTAGTTGTGTTACTAATTGGTGTGATATAGATTAAGATATTTCGTAGGATTTTAATTGTGTGTACGTAGTTTATATGCATGTTTGTACTTTGGAAAATATGATCAAAAATTTATCTTATTTTTTATCAAGTTCGTCACACTCTCTAACGAGTGTTCACGTAACATTTTGATTTTACAGTTGAATTTTCCATTGGAAACTAAGTAATGGTGACAAAATTTTAACACGCATGGTACTGAGAAATTAGTTAAAGGAAGAATCAAATGACCTAATCACCTTTTCTTTATTCATCATCTCAACATTTGGTCGTTTTATTTTCTTATGCTTAATCTGATTGCTAGTTGGGAACTTTTAAAGTGTAGCATGCATGAAATCCGCAATCAAAGGGTAAAGCATTAGGATAAGTTAAACAAGTTTATGTGATAATCTTGGCATAATTTTTAAGGTACTAAAGGGATTTGTTTTCACTTTTCCTGTTTTGGAAACAAATGTGGGGTAAAAATGGAAAATTCTATGATGGTTCAATATTAAAGCTTTGAAAAAGTGAAGGATAATGCTTAGTATTAGTGGATAATTTGGACCCATTGATGGTACTTATATGCTTAAGAACCAGATTATGTCTAAGTTTCATTGGATTGGAGCATTAGACATGTCCTTAATTTTTAGAAAGAAAAGGGGATTAATTAGTGATACACTCATTAGATGATTATGCTTTGCATTTATATATTAGTGAGTAGATGGATATAGTAGCTTTCCAAAGATTGTAATCTTCTGAGAAAAACAAGTTGATTTGATGGGGGATTGTATGTTTGTACGTGTGTGCATTGCGCAATACAAATCACTTGTACGTAAATTGGCAGATTAGCAATTGTGTGTCAAATTATACAGATAAGCAGGCTTCAATTCCTTTATTCGTATTCCAAACAGTAAAGGAACAACAAATATGTTCGGTAACAACTTTTTTCAAACAAAGTGAAAAGCGTTGAAAAAGGCTCTTCTGTTTAACCAATAAACTCCTTTGTCGGGTCCTTAGATCTATCTCTTAACAACTACCGAAGTAATTGTTTGGACTACGCAATCAATACTGTTAATCACAAAGAAGTGTATTGATGCTGATCTACTCAACTAATCAATCCAATCTATCACAAAGATAAACCGATTATAGTTGGATACCTTTCCAGCCGAAACAAGATTTTGTGCACACCAAAGATTATGAAACCAAATCAGAAATGTTCTTCGTCTTCAAATCTCCTTAGATCTTCAATCAGCACCGCGCACAAATAACTTGAATCTCTTCTGATCAATCACACACAGAAAGGAGTCTGTTAACGATGGATTATCACAAGACGTCTTTAGATCTACAAACAGTCTAAAGATCCCAGTTGAAACTTCGATCTAGTTTGAGTGAATCTTATATCAGAAGAGAAGATTCTCAAGCCTAAACAAACTAGTTACAATCAAAGTTCAACAACCGTTAGTCAATCAAATCAATCGAAAACTTAAATAAACTGCAATTATCTAGTTTCCCACCAACGGTACTAATAGAGCTTCTCAATCCCAAAGAATTCTTTAAACCGAGCGATCGTAAGAGATTTCTCCTAATTAGGGTGCTTTCCTCTCCGAATAGGCGGCTCCACCAGTAACAATATAACTAGGTAGTTTTGCTGGCTCTGAGGATTAGTTTGCTAGAAATGCAAACTTTAATATTTATAGACAAAGGAAGTTTGGACACCAAGGAATTTCCAAAACCGAATATTCTCAAAGATATGCAATAAACACAAATTCGGTTTTCATAATTCCTGGAAATGCACTGTCCAATATTGACCAAAATCTCAGTAGAAAGTCTACAATTAGTAAATGCACATTATTAATTATTATTTTCTGCTTTAGCTAAGCAACCTTAATTAAAAGATTCTCAATTTATTTCGATCCGGGATTCTGCTTTAGCTATTTAGGAATATCTTTGAACAATTAAGGATAAGAGTTACTGCACATATTCAAAGTATGTCGACATCCTTACTTTGCAAGTCCTTTTTCATATTTACAATCTTGGAACCGATTTGCCACACTTCCAAACAAGTTTAGAATTGGTTCATCTGATTTCCAAGAACTATGTAATTGATTATCCTATCAAATCACAATCATGGGTTTTACGGTTCTACCAAAACAAGTTTCGGTTCTACCTCCATGTGAGTATTGTGCATAGTCACGCTAGTTACCAAAGCTTGGTTGACTAGTTACTAGGATCGGTTCCCCACATACTTATGGTAACTGCTTATATACGGTTGCACATGTTCCTAGGATCGGTTCCCCCAATGACTAAGAACTTGTTGCACATGTCCATAGGATCGGTTCCCCCAATTACTAAAAACGTGTTGCACCTCTTACAAGGATCGATTCCCCACTTGTGATTGGTTGCACCTCTTACTAGGATCAGTTCCCCAATAACTAGTTTAAAGTTACACCAATTACAACGTATCGATCATACCATCTCGAGTGATTACTTAAGATCGTTTTTGAAAAAGTGGAGGTCTAACAACCTCACCCAATATTTCGATTAGCAATCTGTATGGACTAACTCTAATATACTTTTATGAGAAACAACAAGACAGTTAGACTCAATCAATAGAAAAGTATATCAAAGAGTTCTTATATCTCTATCTCTTGATTTAAATATTACTCAAGCAATCTGCGAGTCTCGATTAAATACAAGAGAGATAAACTTGGACGGTACCAAAGACCAATGTCCAAGGATCAATCAATTTCCAATCACAACCAAAGGTTGGATTTCATTATTGATCGATACAAACGCACAACCTGTGATATTTCAATTATATAACAAAATATAATGCGGAATAGAAATAACACAGACACCAGAAGTTTTGTTAACGAGGAAACTGCAAATGCAGAAAAAACCCGGGACCTAGTCCAGATTGAATACCACACTATATTAAGCCGCTATAGACACTAGCCTACTACAAACTAACTTCGGTCTGGATTGTAGTTGAACCCTAATCAATCTCACACTGATTCAAGGTACAGTTGCGCTCCTTACGTCTCTGATCCCAGCAGGATACTACGCACTTGATTCCCCTAGCTGATCTCACCCACAACCAAGAGTTGCTACGACCCAAAGTCGAAGACTTTAATAAACAAATTTGTATCACACAGAAAAGTCTACAAAGATAGATAAATCTGTCTCCTACAGATAAACCTAAAAGTTTTGTTCTGTCTTTTGATAAAAATCAAGGTGAACAAGAACCAATTGATAAACCGAACTTATATTCCCGAAGAACAGCCTAGTATTATCAATCACCTCACAATAATCTAAATCGTATGGTAGGGAAACTAGATATTGCGGAATCACAAACGATGAGACGAAGATGTTTGTGATTTCTTTTTATCTTGCCCTATCGGAGATATAATCTCAAGTCAATTATTCCAATTGAACTCGTACGATAGAAAATGGCAAGATCATATCGCTCAACTACAAGGGAAGTAGTTTCGTCTGGCTTCACAATCCCAATGAAGTTTTTCAGTCGTTAATCGACAGGGTCTCGAGAAGAAACCTACGATTAAAGGAGAATCAACTTTAGCAAACTAAATAGTATCACAGAGGAGGTGTGGGGATTAGTTTTGCACAGTTAGACGTCTCCTTATATAGTTTTCAAATCAGGGTTTGCAATCTAGGTTACCTTGGTAACAAAGCATTCAATATTCACCGTTAGATGAAAAACCTGATTTATCCAAGCTAATATCTTTCAACCGTTAGATCGAAACTTAGCTTGTCACACACAAATGAAATGTATTCATTTAGGTTTGAGTAACCGTACCTAAACGTGTACATTGGTTGGTTCACAAATGGTTGACCAATGGTTATCCATATGAGTTCTTTCATATCAACCGTATTCATCTTTCTCATAACTAGTTCAAATGACTCATAAGAACTAGTTCAAGAGTTGTTCAATTGCTTAGGTCTTTATACATAGACACAATTGAAACAAAATCGGATTGATTCATTTGAATCAATTCATGAACAATATACCCACGGTTTGCAAAGATTGCATTCCTTATAATTTATTGTTTTAAGTCCATGAACTACCGATTTGAGAAATAACCAGCTTGGGTACGCGTACGGGTATGCGTACCTAGGCTACCAGATTTTGAGTTGGTTTTAGTTTCCAAACTCAACAGACTTTTTCGGGTGAAAAAGTTCCGCCGGTACGCGTACGGGTACACGTACCTAAGGTGACTGGTTTTTTGAGTTCGTAAACTTCAAACCCGGCAGAATTTCACGGACGTGAACTTCCGCTAGTATGCGTACGAGTACGCATACCCAACCTGTCTCCTTAACCAATACCGCATGCACACATATGCACGTACTTGGTTTCCGGCACATGGATTTATACACAAATGTGCGAACACACTAAATGCTTACATCCATAGGTGGTTACATATTCTTAACTCTACATATCGATCATTGAAACATTCTTCTATAATGTTATAACAGTCGTTAGACATAAAGAATCGACTATCATCACCAAAGCTATTTACAAGATTGAAACGTCATCATGACTTTCGTCACGGTAAAGATGAAGATGGTTAAAGCAAAAGCTTACCAACACGTATTTCGAGAAAAAGATAGGCGAGTAAACTCGGCTCGAAATAACAAATGTGTATGTATGAAAACTATCATACTTATACGACTGTTGTCTCGAGAGTAGGAGATAGATTAGATAGATTTTTGAGTGACAAGATGAGTTCAAGTCTCCACATACCTTTTAGTTGGATGAAGTTCCACCGGTTCCTTGAGTAGTTCTTCGTCTTTGCAAGATAATCGCCATGGAGTCTGGAGCTCAACTATTCCTAACTATCCTAGACCGAGACTTAGTCATAAGTATACTAGAAATCAAGACATATAGTTTTGATCACTAATATTGACAAACATGCTTGATATAGCAATGCATGTGAGTTCGACCGAGCAATGCAATAAAAATCTCCCCCTTTGTCAATTTTAGTAACAAAACTATCAATACATATGGATTACAAAATAAATAAGACTTTGTAGCTTCTTTTCCACATGCTTGATCTCCTTGGCGCTTCAACGTTACTCGAAAACTTCGTCTTTTCCAAGTACTCTCATGATTCCAAAGGTTGTAAGTTCAGCATCATAGTTGTTGAAGTTCCGTAACCATAACAATGAGAAAACAAAAGCTCTCGATCATTGTTATACAGTGTCATAGTATTATTACACAACATCAAAGTTCTCATATCATAACTTCGACAACAATACTATGGTGATATGTATCTCTCCCCCTTAGTCAATACTTCGTCTCAACACGAAAACCATTCCCCCTTACATAATGATCTGAAAACCATATGTATTTGTAGTGTGAACTACATATTAATTCTCCCCCTTTTTGTCAATAAAATTGGCAAAGGTACGAAAACGGGATCCTAATGAAAATTTTCATAGAGACACTTCAAGACCAAAGAAAAGTACATACCAACTTGGTTAGATGCAATCATAAAGCCGAAGTTAAATGCATTCATCATGGAGTTTATAAAGATACAAGATAACTCCTCAAATATTCCACAGCCGCACTCCCCACAAAGATATGGAAATTAAGCGCAAGTTCAAAAGAACTCTCCCCCATTTGATGTCATTCCCAAGAGAACAACAAGAACGACCTTACTTTTACAAGAAAAGAAGAATTTTATTGGACACCAAAAACCATAAAGAAATGATTTTCTGTATCTAAAAAACTCATTTAAACTAATCACAAGAGAACCCATGATTAATTTAATCGGAATACACAACCAAAATAACCACAAACGAATCTATGATTAATCTAGTTGGAAATGCTCGGCATAAGAGAACTTACGGAGCTACGACTAAGTTCATCATAAAATAATGATTAACTCAATCGTCTTATGCTCAACACAAGAAAAACTTATGGAGCATTGCAGTATACACATAAAATATGGATCAGGGAATGATCAATATTGCGGCATATACAAGGATTCGTTCTATTTTCCATCACTATTTGCACAATGACATACAATAGACATAGTTCTTGCGAACAAAAGATTTTAACCTATCTTCCATCAATAATTGACATAATAGGCTTAACTTTTGTTTGTCAAAAGTTCATTCCTTCTTTTATCAACACATGCATATTGACATATAAACGAGATAACTTTCGACAACATATGTAGTTCACGGACGCAAACACATATCCCATAACATATTGCAATATATAAAACCATAAAGATTAATACTAAAAAAATCATCTTCCAAACCAATTTTTTAGAATTTTAATAAATAAACCTAAAAAATAAAGATGAAAAAACAATGGACATAGCTATGTGTACTCACAATAATGGCTATTTGTTAGAGCATTGATCGGTCGAACTCGCATGCATTGCTATCTCAAGCATGTTTGTCAATGTTAGTGATCAAAACTATAAGTCTTGATTTCTAGCCTATTATAGCTAAAGGTCTCGGACTATGATAGAAAGTGTAGTTGAACTCAAGACTCCATGGCAATCATCATACAAGACGAAGGACTACTCAAGGAACTGGTGGAACTTCATCGACTAAAAGGTATGTGGAGAATTGAACTTATCTGTCACTCAAAAGTCTATTTACTCTATCTCCTACTCTTGAGACAAAAGTCGTTTTGATATATAAACTTTCATTACACACATTTGTTATTTCGAGCCGAGTTTAACTCGCCTATCTATTTCTCGAAATATGTGTTGGTAAGATTTCGCTTTAGCCAAATTCATCTTTACCTAGTGATGAATGTCATGTTATATTTCAATCACTTTGGAAATTGCTCTGACAAAAAATGGTATGTGAATAACGACTATATAACGCCCTCTGAGAATGTTTCAATGATTGAAATGAGAGTTTAGATTACATAACCATTGGTAGGATATAAGCATTGTTGTGGAAACACATATATGCATAAGTCTTTATTCCTTGAACCAAAGTTTGCGAACTTTGTTGATCAAGAAACGGAATGTGGCGTGAGCCAAATCCGCGAACTGGCGGAAGTTCTCGACCCGAGAATTTCTGCTGGAGTTTGTGAACTCCTTCCGTGAGCTTAAGTCCGCGAAGTTGAGTAGGTTATATCTAAAATCGGTTATTCTTGAACTCATGTTTATATAAATTAAGGAATGCTTTTGCAAACCGTGGCTATAAAGTTCATGAACCGATTCGAGTGAATCAAACCGTTTTTGCTTCACTTGTGTCTTATGTAGTTACAAAAGATCTAAGCAATTTAACAACTCTCTAACTAGTTCATTTGAGTCATTTGGACTAGTTATGGTGAAGAAGAATATGGTGGATATGAAAGTAATCATATGGCTAACCATTTGGATAACTATTGTTGAACCAACAAATGTTAATGTTTAGGAACAGTTACATAAACCCAAAATTGGACATTTCATTCGTGTGTAACAAGCTAAGGTTTCAATCCAACGGTTGAGAAATATTAGCTTGAATCTAATCGGTTTTCATCTAACGGTGAATATTGAATGCTTTGTTACCAAGCTAACATTGATTGCAAACACTGATTTGAAAGAATATATAAGGAAGAACTCTAGCAACTGGGAAACCTAATCCCCACACCTTATGTGTGATACTAGTTGTGCTAAGCTAGAGTCGATTCTCCTTTAACCTTTGGTTTCTTCTTCTAAACCAGGTTAACGACTTAAAGACTTCATTGGGATTGTGAAGCCAGACCGATACTGCTTTTCTTGTAGTTGTGTGATCTGATCTTGCTGTTTCTATCGTTTTGAGTACAATTGTAATAATTGGCTTGAGATTTATATCTTCGGTATAGAAAAGTAATCACAAACACTTCGTCTCATCGTTTGTGATTCCACAATATCTTTTTTCGCTGCGTCGATTAAGATTATTGTGAGGTGATTGATAATACTAGGCTTTTCTTCGGGAATATAAGTCTGGTTTATCAATTGGTTCCTGTTCACCTTGATTTATCAAAAGACGGAACAAAACTCGTAGGTATATTCGTGGGAGACGGATCTATTTATTACCGTAGACTTTTCTGTGTGATACAGATTTGTTTATTAAAGTCTTTGACTTTGGGTCGTAGAAACTCTTAGTTGTGGGTGAGATCATCTAAGGGAATCAAGTACATAGCATCATGCTGGGATCAGAGGCGTAGGAGCATAACTGTACCTTGGATCAGTGTGAGATCGATTGGGGTTCAATTACAGTCCAGACCGAAGTTAGTTTGGAGTAGGCTAGTGTCTGTAGCGGCTTAATACGATGTGTGTTCAATCTGGACTAGGTCCTGGGATTTTTCTGCATTTGCGGTTTCCTCGTTAACGAAATTCTGGTGTCTGTGTTATTTCTTTTCCGAATTATATTTGTTTATATAATTGAAATATCACAGGTTGTGCGTTGTTCAATCAATTAGAATATCCGACCTTTTGGTTGTTTGTTTAAATTGATTGACACTTGGATATTGGTCTTTGGTACCATCCAAGTTATCTCTCTTGGATAAAGACTCGTTGATTTCTATTTGCTTGAGTAAAGATCAAATCGAGAGATTGAGATATAAACTCTTTGATATACTTTTTATCTAGATTGAGTCTGACTGTCTAGTTGATTCTCTAGAAAGTATATTGGAGTTTGTCCATAGAGATTGCTAAGAGAAATATTGGGTGTGGTTGTTGTACCCCCACTTTTTCAATTGGTATCAGAGAAGGCAAACACGTTCAAGACCTTACAAGTCTATGTTTATAGCGATATGAGGATGGACGATAGTATCTCTGATAAACGCATCACCAGAAATAAAGGATCTGTCTTGTATAATTCTATTTAAGAGAAAGATTCTTCAATATCGAATATAGGCGAACCATGTGTTCCAACAAGACAGACAGGCTCCGACATGAATATTTCCGATTACCCTTCAAAAGAGTCTATATCTCTAAATAAACGGGAAACAACTGAAGAGAGTATCTTGATTCTAAATCTTGCTAGAATCCAAGCTGATGGATTTAATTGGTTAAAACACCATGTTGATGTTCTGCTTGGTGTAATAAGAGACTGCAAATTCAAAAAAAATACTGAAGATCATGCTTCACATATGACCCTTGAGGCTAGCCTCAAAAGGGATGCTTTGGAAATAGAACATCGCTTGAGTAAACTCTCTATTCAAGAATGCTCTAAGTAGTCTAATATACTAAGTACTTATGTTACGCCCGAAAAAGTTCCAGCTCCAGAAGTAAAATCGGAATCCCTTCTTGTCAAAAAGAATGTGTCTGAATTTTCCATTGATCAAGGATGTTCCACATCACATGGAAGGAAGAATTCTCCTAACGAGGTTGTTAAGACTACTTTGTCTAATCACTCCTGTGATCAGAAAGTATGCCTCTTTTGCGATGCAAAAGGCTCTGCTAAACAAAAGGGAAACTCTAGGTTGAATAAAACCTCCTTGGTTCAACTTCAACACACCTTAGAGTTAACTCTCAAAGGTGTAACTGACATTAGTATGTCTAAACCAGTTGGTTTTCGTACTTATCCTGTGTATGTGTTGATGGTGGATTTTCATTTTAAGGCTAAAACTGTGAAAGCCCAAACTATGCGCTAACATCCTGCAAAGGATAAAGCCACTAATAAAATGGTGAATACTTCCTCACTGTAAACTTTTAGCATTATCAATTAATGCATGACCAACCTTGTATTTCCTGTACTGCTCCACTCTCATTATTGGTGCGGCATGACGACTGAGTTTTGCTCTCAGCAGAGCAACACGAATATCCAAGCGTTAATAATGAAGCACATACGAAATACCCGTACAGGTTGCAATTCTCGGATTGTTATACTAACCCGATCGAACATCTGGACTGTCTACGACAGTCTTGGAAATAATCACGACCACGCAAGTCGGCCACAAAGGTGCAAAGTCACGCCTGGAAAAATAATCACCAAACGCCAGCCTAGAATGGATATCCAGACTGGTGTGGAGCAGCTTGGAAAAGTTTGTGCGCACAAGACCGCCTACGGCACTCTCAAATTATCACGACCGTCCAACTTCACCAACATGGTTGGACGACGTAGATTATCCCATGACCGGTTAGGCAAAGCTTGTCATGTACACCGGCGAACCTTCTTCCTACCTGCATGACCGACTCTTCCCTAACCTGACCAGATTGCAATATACGATTGTCCGAAATTGGGTCAGCGTGGAGAATTGAGGGTCGCAGAAAACTCCACTAAAAACCTAAAATTGATCACGACCATCCAACTTCACCAGCATGGTTGGATGGCTTAGATTAACCCTGAGATGGTCGGACACATACCACCGCACTCAGCACCGGCCTAATAAGGGCCCCACACAATCAGCCTCTCCAGATGAGGTATATAACACGTATTTTCGGTTAGCCAAACTAGCTAACACGCGGCCGGCCAAAAACCCTAATTAGGGTTTGTGTCGCAGATCGATCACGAGCGTCCATTTTCTCCTGCTCGAATGAAGGGTCCAGGAATAGACTAAGCAGGTCCGGTGAGTATCAACACGATCACTGTGGGCCCATCTATCTCCACACGGACAAGGCATACCATGACTGGTTGCCTCGATTCGCACGCCCAAACTAGGCGTGGTCACACTTCCCAATTGCAAACAATCTCGACCACTCAACTTTGCCGGACAAATTGAGTGGATTAGATCACGTTTCTATAGGACAATAAGGTACAGACGTGTACGCCAACCCGCCGTCTGCATGCCTGACTGATCGGCCAAGTCCAATCAGGCTTGGTCGTCTCGAAACACGCGCCCGAAGTAGGCATGACGCGCGGCCTTTGCAGCATGAGATTTCTGTCGCAAATCAATCTCAGTCATTCCTCTTTGCCTGAAAAATTCAGTGGTCTAGATTGCACCTTCATGAGATAGTGAGGTATAGGCGCCTACGCCAGCATGCCGTCTACACACATGCCCGATCGGCCCTGCCAAATATGTCTCCCACGCTTGGATTCGACCAAGCTAAGGGTTGGTGTTTGAGAACCTCCTAAACCCTAATCCAACGGTCGCAGGTGTGGGTCGCAATCCATCTTGTCCGTCCAACTTCACCATCTTGGACGGACAACCTAAGACAGGAATTAGGCGACCAGTGAGGCATCACCACAATCACCGTCCACCACTCTTCCGCACAAATTGATCGGCCAAGTCAGGACTTACATGTACAGACTCCAAACGATCACTCGAAGATGGCTAGACATGCATCTATTTTAAGACGCTTAATCGTGACTTACTCCGTTAAGCCTTAAAACAGCGATGCTTCACACATGCTGATTATATTCGATGCATTACCTGCATAGAATACACACGATATTTCACAAATATCGACTTCCTAAATAACTTAGTTATTTAATCTAGCATCACATGCTACCTTTTGTGGGTCCCACGATCCACACACTCGAGACATTAATCATGTCACAAACTGGGCGATACATGCTGGGGTATTAGTCTGGCGGTTTACAACGTGCAGCGCACAACGCGCCATCACAAGAATGTGTCAGGAAGACATGGACGGTTAGTGATGATGGGAGAAGTGGGAAAGACTAATCGTGTGACACTAACACACGCAACTCCACTACTCCATCACTCCACTTTCTCCACTTCCCATGAGAGACGTGGGTAAGGCTCAATGACTTGTATAAATAGGTTCTCCTCCCTATTTCAAAACAACACAAGACAGAAATCAAGTGTTGATACAACCGTATCCAAACACCAGAACCGATACAAGTCATACACAGCCAACACCTTCACAATCTCAACACCTTCTTAGCTTCCCTCCCTAAGATCAACCCCGTGTCCTTCACTTTGTGACCGAAACAAGTCTGGAACGACCATTTCTTGGTTTAGGCCAGAGTTGTACAGATTGATTTCTCGAATCACAAGCACTCACGTGCAGTGCATTTGTTTAGGGTTTAGATTCATTTCTCATCCACACACCCCAAATTACCAAAACCGGCAGAAATAGTTTTCAGCCATAAAAAATTGGCGACCACAGTGGGAGGTTAATCTCTCGGTTGTAAAGTAAATTTCTTCAATACCATTCGATCAGTTTCAAGATGGTTGGTCTTAGGACCGCATCAACGGCCTCAAATCCTGGTGATTCCTCCAACAGAGATACCCCTCCTCCCAACGACGTACCTGATGGTATAATCAGGAGACTTCCAACGTTGAGTGAACTAGCGCGGGTCCAAGAGATTCATACGAAGAACATAGAGCTAATCAAGGAAGCGATAAATGGCATACTTGATCTCCTCGTCAAGATCACATCAGAGATGAGCATTCCGGAGACTTCTACACCGGGGACTGGTCCCTCTCAAATCAACAGCTTTACTACGAACCAGAGACCAGTGCATCAGGAAGCGACATCTGTAGTGGAAAGTTTGTGTGAACTTTTACACCTCTCGAAGAATCAGCGGGCAGAGACGTCTGCTGCTATTAACCAAATAGCCTTGGACGTACACCTGGCTCCTTCACGTCCAGAAGTCCTAAACGTATCAGAAACATCTGTAAATAATGTCACATTTACAGAGGACGACATGATGGCGGACGAAGGTCACAACCGGGACCTGCATGTTACCGCACGCATCAAGGGTTCAGAGTTCAGGAGGGCTCTCATCGACACAGGAGCATCTTCGAATGTGATTACTATCAATACTCTCAGGTAAGCCAAGGTTCGCCCATGCAAGATCGTACGGCAGCCTACCACAATGACAGACTTTGAAGGAAACCGGACCAACACATACGGGTATGTCAATATGAATTTATCAGTAGGGCCTGTTCGGTCAAAATTGAAAATTGAAGTCATAGAGAAGGAGTCGGACTATCATACGATGATAGGGAGATTGTGGCTTCATGAAAATAGGGTCATCCCTTCAACATATCACCAGTGCCTGAAGACCATGCTGAATAAGGAAGTCATCCGTATTCCTGCATCATAGTCTCCTTACGCACCAATATGCGGAGTGGAACTGTTCGAGCCAAAGGAAACTCCGCGGGGAGGATCAGAAAAAATCATGTGCACCCCACTACCCACATGGAATTTAATTCAGGAAGAGGACCGACTTGCATCACTGAGGGCTAATCCCCACGACGCACCTTTGCTGACCAGGTACTCTTCTTCATCCGATGAAGCCGCAACTCACGTCAACACCAAGAGGGAACGATCTTTCGAGGAAAGCCGTGATCATAAGGGGAAAACAATATACCGACGCCGCTGTTAGCAATTAGCAGGGGAAACTGGTACCCACTCTCTCCGCCCAGATGAATGCTTCAAGAACGACGGGCCACAAGAGGAGGTATTGGACGCTCCGCGACAACTACAAGATGGCACCAACTCCACAACTGACGAGCTCGAGACTGTTAACATCGGGAATGAAGAATCTCCCGGGCCTGTCTCTATCAGTTCGACTTTGTCCACAAAAGAACGCGCGAGTCTTGTCCAACTTCTCAAGGAGTATCAAGATGTATTTTCCTGGACATATGAGGAAATGCCTGGTCTGGATGAAAAATTGGTCACCCATCATCTACATGTCATACCTGGATCCAAGCCGATCAAACAGTCTCCGAGGCAATTCAGACACGAAGCGGAAGAGCAAATCAAAAACGAAATTCAGAAGTTGCTAGCTGCCGGCTTCATCAAACCTATTCATCATCTGACCTGGTTAGCTAACATAGTTCCAGTAAAGAAGGAAAACGGACAGATCCGGCGCTGCGTAGATTTCAGAGACTTGAAAAAGTGCTTCCCCAAGGAAGATTTTCCTCTGCCCAACATCGACATGTTAGTGGACGCCACTAGTGGACACGACATGTTCTCCTTCATGGATGGTTACAAAGGCTACAATCAGATAAGGATGTATGAACACGATGCAAGTAAGACATCCTTTCGAACCCCCTTGGAAATTTCTATTATACCGTTATGTCATTCGGTTTAAAGAACGCTGGTGCAACATATCAACGTGCTATGACGGAAATCTTCCACGAAATGATGCATAAACAAGTAGAAAACTACGTAGATGATATTGTGGTCAAGTCAAGAGCTCGAGCAGACCACACCGGAGTCTTACGGCAAGTGTTAGAGAGGTGTCGAGAATACAAATTTAAGATGAAACCTTTGAAATGCGCTTTCGGTGTCTCTTCAGGAAAATTTCTAGGATTCCAAGTAACTGCAGAAGGGATCAAGGTAGACTCGTCCAAGACTCAAGCCATCCTCACGATGTCGCCTCCACGAACTGTGAAGTAACTCCAAAGCTTCATGGGAAAGGTGAACTACATTCGACATTTTATACCTGGTCTGGCCCAACTTATTGCCTCATTCACCCCCTTGCTGAAGAAAGGAGCCAGCTTCATCTGGACCACAACCCAACAGGAAGCGTTTCGAAAGATTCAACGAATACTGTCATCTCCAGCCATCATGAAGTCCCCCGTCCAAGGGAAGACAATGTGTCTCTACACCACATTCAGTGATACTACTGTCGGGGCTTTGCTCGCTCAAGAGGACGACAAGGGAATCGAACGTCCCATATACTACTTCAGCCGAATATTAAGAGACGTTGAACTCAGATATCCCAAGGCGGAGAAGCATGTTTAGCTCTAATCCATTCCATTCAGAATTTTAGGCATTACCTACTTTCCAACAAGGTGGTACTCGTATCTAAATCTGATCCTGCAAAGTTTTTACTTTCAAAACCAGTCCTGATGGGAAGGACATCCAAGTGGATTCTCCAAATGTCAGAGCTGGACATAACATGTGCATCGCCTAGAGCTATCAAGGGGCAAGCAGTCGCAGACTTACTAGCAGTATTGCCTGGAGAAAGCACTACGGGGCTACACGAGGATCTTCCTGGAGAATTTCCAGACATCTCTGTTGTCGAGGTTGAAGTGTGGTTGTTGTATTTTGACGGCTCCGCCACCTCTAGCAATAACACCGGAGGAGCGGGCGTGGTCTTAGTATCCCCAAATGGGGAAGTATTCTCACACTCCTTCAAGCTGGACTTCCAATGCACCAACAACTCAGCGGAGTATGAAGCTTTCCTCATATGGCTGTCAATAGCCAAGCAAGCAGGAGTCACACGTCTGGAGATAAGAGGTGACTCCAAGTTACTGGTGAACCAGATGAATAGAGTATACGCATTGAAGGAAGTAATGCTAGATCCATACCGGTCAGAAGCACAAAGGTTACTAAACTACTTTGCCGATGCAACCATAATCCATGTTGGTCGCAGCAATAACAAACACGCCGATTGTCTAGCTACGCTGGCATCCAAATTTAAGTTCAAAGGTTTGGAAGAAACCTTGACAGTAAAGAGGAGAACCACAGAATCAACATGGTTGTCACAATACAAAACACCAAGATTTGCGATTGGCGACTCCGATCATTCAGGAGCTCGGCAGCTCACTTTCCCAAGGAAAGGTCAGTATCAAAACCCTGAAGAACTTCTTCATGCTTCATGGTATGCTATATCATCGAAACCCGGATGGTTCCCTATCGAGATGTCTTGGGGATAATGAAGCATAACTACAGTTTAACCGCGTTCACAATGAAATTTGTGGAAAATCACTGGTGGTAACGCTTTACCGACGACTTCAACGCATGGGCTATTACTGGCTGGAGATGGAGCCTCAATCCCGACTGCTACAGAAGTCCTTCTCAAATTGTCAAGCACCGCCACACCAATTGGAGGTCTTTAGTGTGGACCACACTGGGGACTGGAGAGAGCCGTACATTAGCTATCTCCGCGACGGGGCAACTCCTGCTAGTCAAAAGGATGCTGTCAAGATAAGGCAAAAGGCCAAGCGGTTCATACTTCACGAAGGGATCTTATACCACAAGATCTTCGGAGGTGATCTATTGAGGTGCCTGTCTGGGACAGAAATCCCGATTATGCTGAAGGAAACGCACGAAGGGGAACATCAAGGGAAGAGGAAACTGTTTCTCCAGATACACGAGAAATACTATTGGCCGACCATGGAGGATGATGCAGCTGCTTTTGTTCAAAGATGCCACAAATATCAAATTCATGGGAACCTTGTTCACGCGCCTTCGACCCATTTACACTCTATAAGCAGTCCGTGGCCATTTTACAGTTGGGGACTGGACATTATCGGAAAAATCAATCCGCCATCATCAAAGCAGCACGAATATATCATAACCGCAACAAAATACTTCACTAAACGGGTGGAGGCCATTCCTATGCGAGGAACTACAGGAGCAACAATTGCGGATTCATTAAAGAGTATATCATTTGCCGTTTTGGTGTGCCTAAGCATATTATCACTGATAATGGCACTCCCTTCGTCAAAAAACAGGTACGAGAGTTACTTAAAGAATATGGAATTAAGCAGGTTTTCTCCACTGTCTACTACCCTCAAGGAAACGGACAAGCTGAGAGTACCAACAAGACGTTGATCTGGATTATCAGTCAAACAATACATGACAATCCTAGAGAATGGCATGACCAGTTACCAATGGCATTATGGGCATACCGGACGCCACCCAGAATCTCCATTGGAGTTTCTCCATACTCACTTGTTTACGGTGCAGACGCAATTCTCCCAGCAGAAATCAAAATCCCATCAGCCAGGATTGTAGCAACAACCGGGGTCCACTGGAAAGAGGATGAAGCATCTAACTCCAGAGTAGCTGAGTTAGACAGTCTGGACTTCAGAAGAAGCAAAGCAGATGAACGCATTCAGGTGTACAGGAATAGAATTTCCAGGGCGTATAACAAAACCATGAAACCACGTGTTTTCAAAGTGGGAGATTTGGTTTTGAAGACGGCCAAGCACATCCAGCAAGACGTGTCTGCACCAAAATTCTCACCGAAATGGGAAGGTCCTTATACAATCACTAAGGTTTACAGTACCGGCTACTACAAGATCATCAAGGTGGACGGGGGAAAGTTAGAAGTAGTCATCAACGGAAAATGGCTCAAGGCATATCATGCTTGATCATTGTCCGCTTATGTCTCATGACACAACAATACAGGCATTTATTTCCATTACACATTCGAATTATCAATTTATTCAGAAATGCATTAATGAAAAAACCCATTTTCACCAATCAAAAACCAATGTAATTTATTCCACAAAGATGTTCAGAAATCTTCTTGACATGAACGTCATTAACAATAAAATAATACAGCTGAATGAGGCTTAGAAGAGGCCATCCAGCAGGTTATAGTTCCTTGAGAGCATCATCTTCAACCTAGCTTGATATCTCTCTGTCCTATTCTTCAACTTCTGTACTGCCTGCTCCACCTTCTCCGATTCAGTGGCCAGAGCCTTTTCTTCTTCTAAGATAGCCTTCGCAGCAGGAACTACGTTCGCAAGGATGCCGTCTCGATCAACCTTGACGATGTCAAGACGCTGCCGTAGCCAACCCACATTGAATCCCATCGATTCACAGGTAGACACCATGTTCTCCCACTCTTCCAATTTTGATTCGGCAACGTTACGGATGGAGATGCCTTTCATCTCGGCAATCAGGGGAAGAAGGCAGTTTACCGTAGTAACCAAAGCAGATGCACAGTGTTGAATTACATTCCTGGTTGCAATATGGCCATATCTCTTCCATACTTTTGTGTAGAAAGGAACAAACTCCTTTCGCACCAAGAATCCGTCAATGGTTCGATAGCTGGAAGACAGACATTTCATGTGAATATCGAATGGAATACCTGCGTTGGGATATTCGTAAGACGAGATACCTAAATCGGCATCATCGAGATCAGCAGGGGTGGTTGTATTTGAATTTTAAGGAAGGGGACTGGTCAAATCATCATCATCGACCACTGTCACACATGGACGTCTCTGCAAAAAAGGGGAGAACGAACTGGTACGGCCTTCCGGCGAGCACGAACACGAGAGCCATCGCAAAGCTGTTCATCTTCAACCTCAAATGGGCGTGCGCGCTTAATAGAAGATCCTGGGTGATACGAATAAGATGATCTGCTGCTGTTCGACATGTTGAAGAGATAAAGTTTCTGCAAGAAAAAACTATCAATGAATGGCGGTTTTAAATCCCGCATACGCGCTGAAGGAAACCCTAAGGGAAGACCGAATCAGATACAACGGAGCTTATCCTGATGTCTCAACGCCGACCAAGTCGTGCTTTTCTCCCAAACCCTAATTTGACCAGCTCCAAGATAGCACCTGGCGGTGTTTATGCGGTAAATATGTAATCACTTTAACTTAGTCATTTCCGTATACAAATTTGTCACCGTCTCATGCCTATCCCATAATAGTGTAACCATAATGTGCTAGGCAGGGGACTTAATGTTGATGGTGGATTTTCATTTTAAGGTTAAAATTGTGAAAGCCCAAATTATGCGCTAACATCCTACAAAGGATAAAGCCACCAATAAAATGGTGAATACTTCCTCACTGTAAAATTATAGCATTATCAATTAAGGCATGACAAGCCTTGTATTTCCTGTACTGCTCCACTCTCATTATTGGTGCGGCATGACGACTGAGTGTTGCTCTCAGCAGAGCAACACGAATCTCCAAGCGTTAATAATGAAGCACATACGAAATACCCGTACAGGCTGCAATTCTCGGAGTGTTATACTAACACGATCGAACATCTGGACTGTCTACGACAGTCTTGGAAATAATCACGACCACGCAAGTCGGCCACAAAGGTGCAAAGTCACGCCTGACAAAATAATCACCAAACGCCACCCAGAATGGATATCCAGACTGGTGTGGAGCAGCTTGGAAAAGTTTGTGCGCACAAGACCGCCTACGACACTCTCAAATTCATCACGACTGTCCAACTTCACCAACATGGTTGGACGACGTAGATTATCCCATGACCGGTTAGGCAAAGCTTGTCATGTACACCGGCGAACCTTCTTCCTACCTGCATGGCCGACTCTTCCCTAACCTGACCAGATTGCAATATACGATTGTCCGAAGTTGGGTCAGCGTGGAGAATTGAGGGTCGCAGAAAACTCCACTAAAAACCTAAAATTGATCACGACCATCCAACTTCACCAGCATGGTTGGATGGCTTAGATTAACCCTGAGATGGTCGGACACATACCACCGCACTCAGCACCGGCCTAATAAGGGCCCCCCACAATCAGCCTCTCCAGATGAGTTATATAACACGTATTTTCGGTTAGCCAAACTAGCTAACACGCGGCCGGCCAAAAACCCTAATTAGGGTTTGTGTCGCAGATCGATCACGAGCGTCCATTTTCTCCTGCTCGAATGAAGGGTCCAGAAATAGACTAAGCAGGTCCGGTGAGTATCAACACGATCACTGTGGGCCCATATATCTCCACACCTGATCGTCCAAGGCATACCATGACTGGTTGCCTCGATTCGCATGCCCAAACTAGGCGTGGTCACATTTCCCAATTGCAAACTAATCTCGACCAGTCAACTTCGCCGGAAAAATTGAGTGGCTTTGATCGCGTTTCTATAGGACAATAAGGTACATACATGTACACCAGCCCACCGTCTGCACGCCTGACTGATCGTCCAAGACCGACCAGGCTTGGTCGTCTCGAAACACGCGCCCGAGGTAGGCATGACGCGCGGCCTTTGCGGCATGAGATTTCTATCGCAAATCAATCTCATACATTCCTCTTTGCCTGAGAAATTCAGTGGTCTAGATTGCACCTTCATGGGACAGTGAGGTATAGGAGCCTACGCCAGCATGCCATCTACACACATGCCCGATCGGTCATGCAAAATATGTCTCCCACGCTTGGATTTGACCAAGCTAAATGTTGGTGTTTGAGCACCTCCTAAACCCTAATTCAAAGGTCGCAGATGTGGGTCGCAATCCATGTTGTCCGTCCAACTCACCATCTTGGACGGACAATCTAAGACAAGAATTAGGCGACCAGTGAGGCATCACCACAATCACCGTCCACCACTCTTCCGCACAAAGTGATCGTCCAAGTCTGGACTTACCTGTACAGCCTCCAAACGATCACTCGAAGATGGCTAGACATGCATCTATTTTAAGACGCTTAATCGTGACTTACTCCGTTAAGCCTTAAAACAGCGATGCTTCACACATGCTGATTATATTCGATGCATTACCTGCATAGAATACACACGATATTTCACAAATATCGACTTCCTAAATAACTTAGTTATTTAATCTAGCATCACATGATACCTTTTGTGGGTCCCACTATCCACACACTCGAGACATTAATCATGTCACAAACTGGGGGATATATAGTAGGGTATTGGTCTGGAGAATTACAGCGTGCAGCGCACAACGCGCCATCACAAGAATGTGTCAGGAAGACATGGACGGTTAGTGATGATGGGAGAAGTGGGCAAGACTAATCGTGTGACACTAACACACGCAACTCCACTACTCCATCACTCCACATTCTCAACATCCCATGAGAGACGTGGGTAAGGCTCAATGACTTGTATAAATAGGTTCTCCTCCCTATTTCAAAACAACACAAGACAGAAACCAAGTGTTGATACAATTGTATCCAAACACCAGAACGGATAGATTACATTCTGCAAGTCAGTTCAGCTTTCTGATACAAGTCATACACAACCAACATTTTCACAATCTCAACACCTTCTTCGCTTCCCTCCCTAAGATCAACCCCATCTCCTTCACTTTGTGACCGAGGCAAGTCTGGAACAACCATTTCTTGGTTTAGGCCAGAGTTGTACAAGTTGATTTCTCGAATCACAAGCACTCCCGTGTAGTGCATTTGTTTAGGGTTTAGATTCATTTCTCATCCACACACCCCAAATGACCAAAACCGACAGAAATAGTTTTCACCCATAAACAATATGTTACCAGGAAGGTCAGTTCAATGAGTTCCTCAAATGCTCTAAAGCAGAATAGAAGTCTTAAGAAGATTCGTCCAAGGAAAGATCAAGTCGTTTCCTCTGGAAACAACATTTCCCTTGATGTAAACGAAATCTCAGGAGAAAGAAGAAAAATTGATGACATGAGAAATAACCTGATGGAGATAATTGAAGAGTATAAAGAAATTGTCGACAGGTTGTCATCCTTGAAAAAGCGGGAGTCTAACAACACCACCCAATATTTCGATTAACAATCTGTATGGACTAACTCCGAAACACTTACTAGAGAATCAACTAGACAGTCAAACTCAATCTAAACAAAAGTATCTCAAGAATTTAATATCTCTCTCTTGTTTTGATTTACTCAAGCTAATAGAAATCAGCGAGTCTATAATCAAACACAAGGAATAACTTGGACGGTACCAAAGACCAATGTCCAAGGATTAATCAATATCAATCAACAACCAAAGGTCGGATTTCCAATTGATTGATTCAAACGCACAACATGTATTATTTCAATTATACAGACAAATATAATGCGGAAATAGAAATAACACAGACACCAGAATTTTGTTAACGAGGAAACCGCAAATGCAGAAAAATCCCGGGACCTAGTCCAGATTGAATACACACAGTATTAAGCCGCTACAGACACTAGACTATTCCAAGCTAACTTCAAACTGGACTATAGTTGAACCCCAACCAGTCTTCCACTGATCCAAGGTACAGTTGTACTCCCTACGCCTCTGATCCCAGCAGGATACTGCGCACTTGATTCCCTTATATGATCTCACCCACAACTAAGAGTTGCTACGACCTAAAATAGCAGGCTTTAACAATAAACAAATCTGTCTCACACAGACAAGACTATCAAAGGATCAATCTGTCTCCCACAGGAAAACCCTAAAAGTTTTTGTTCCGTCTTTTGATAATAATCAAGGTGAACAGGAACCAATTGATAATCCGGTCTTATATTTTCGAAGAACAGCCTAGATTAATCAATCACCTCACAACAGTCTTAATCGTATGGTAGCGAAACAAGATGTTGCGGAATCACAAACAATGAGACGAAGTTGTTTGTGATTACTTTTTATATCTTGCCTATCGGAGAACTCTCACGATCTCTAGCCAATCAATATGATTGTACTATTACGATAGAAGATGCAAGATCAGATCACACAACTACGATAAAAGTAGTATTGGTCTGGCTTCACAATCCCAATGAAGTCTTTAAGTCGTTAACCTGGTTTTAGAAAAAGAAAACCTAAGGTTAAAGGAGAAACGACTCTAGCACGCAAACTAGTATCACACGTAAGGTGTGGGAATTAGTTTTGCACAATACTAGATGTCTCCTTTATATAACCTTTCAAATCAGGGTTTTGCTTAGTTACAAAGCAATCAATATTCACCATTAGATGAAAACCTGATTTAGATTCAATCTAATATTTCTCAACCGTTAGATCGAAAACTTAGCTTGTCATACACAAATGATTGTACGCTTCTAGGTTTGTTAACCACACCCAAACATGTACATTGTTGGTTCAACAATAGTCTACCCAAAGAGGTTAACCATATGAGCGTTTCATGCCAACCATGTTCTTCTTCACCATAACTAGTTCAATTGACTCAAATGAACTAGTTAAGAGAGTTGTTCAATTGCAAGGAAATCTTATGTAACTAAACAAGACACAATTGAAGCAAAGATGATTTGATTCACTCGAATCGGTTCATGAACTTTAATAGCCACGGTTTGCAAATGCATTCCTTAGTCTTTTAAGATTAAGTTCAGAAATCATCTTTAGATATATAACCTTCTCAAGTTCGCAGACTAGGTTTGCGGACTTAAAACACCAGATAGAGTTTACAAACTCCAGCAGAAATTCTCGGGTTTGAGAACTACGCCGGTACGCGGACTTGGCTCACGCAAGTAGTTTGTCAACTCCAGCAGAAATTCTCGGGTTTGAGAACTTCGGAAGTTCGCGGACTTGGCACTTGTCATACTTCCGGTTCTCTTGATCAACAAAGTTCGAAAACTTCGGTTCAAGAAATCCATTGGTTATGTAATCTAAACTCTCATTCCAATCATTGAAACATTCTTAGAGGACGTTATATAGTTGTTACACTATTTCTCGTCAAAGCAATTTTCAAAGTGATTGAAACATTCATGACTTTCGTCACTAGGTGAAGATAAACTTGGTCGAAGAGAAAAGCTTACAAACACATATTTCGAGATATAGATAGGCGAGGTATACTCGGATCGAAATACCAAATGTGTATGATCTAGTCTATATATATAGCATACGACTTTTGTCTCAAAGAGTAGGAGATAAAATAGATAGACTTTTGAGTGATAGATAAGTTCAAGTCTCCACATACATTTTTGTTGAGAAGTTCCACCGGTTCCTTGAGTAGATCTTCTACTTGTATGATGAATCGCCATGAAGTCCTTGAGCTCAACTACACTTACTATCCTAGTCCGAGGCTTAGCTATAAGAGACTAGAAATCAAGATTTATAGTTTTGATCACTAACATTGACAAACATGCTTGAGATAGCAACGCATGCGAGTTTGACCGAGCAGTGCTCTAACAATCTCCCCCTTTGTCAATTTTAGTGACAAAACTATCAATACATATGGAATACAAAAAGATAATGAAACTTTAGTAGCTCATATTCCACATGTCTAATCTTCGACATTCCTCGAAATCTTCGTCACTTCCAAGTACTCCAATGATCCCCAAAGGTTGAAATTTTAGCATCACCGTTGTTGAAGATCCGTAGCTGTAACAATGAGAAAGCATCATTCTCGATCATTGTTATACAATGTCATAGTATTATTACACAGCGTCGAAGCCCAATTGTATCACAACTTCAACAATAATACTATGGTGATATGTATCACTCCCCCTTAGTCAATAAAAAAGCGGGGGTCTAACAACACCACCCAATATTTTGCTTAGCAATCTGTATGGACTAACTCCGAAATACTTTGCTAGAGAATCAATTAGCCAGTCAGACTCAATCTAGATAAAAGTATCTCAAGGAGTTAATGTCTCTCTCTTGATTTGATTTTTACTCAAGCTAAAACCAATAGCGATTCTTTATCAAATACAAGGAACACTTGGACGGCACCAAAGACCAATGTCCAAGGATCAATCAATATCAATCAACAACCAAAGGTTGGATTTCATATTGATGATCACGAACGCACAACCTGTATTATTTCAATTATATAAAATATAATGCGGAAAAGAAATAACACAGACACCAGAAATTTTGTTAACGAGGAAACCGCAAATGCAGAAAAACCCGGGACCAAGTCCAGATTGAATACACATTGTATTAAGCCGCTACAGACACTAGCCTACTGCAAACTAACTTCGGACTGGACTATAGTTGAACCCAAATCAGTCTCCCACCGATCCAAGGTACAATTGTACTCCTACGCCTCTGATCCCAGCAGGATACTACGCACTTGATTCCCTTAGCTGATCTCACCCACAACCAAGAGTTGTTGTAACCCAAAATCACAGACTTGATAATAAACAAATCTGTCTCTATAAAAGGATAAATTTGTCTCCCACAGATAAACCTTAGGTTTTGTTCCGTCTTTTGATATGAAATCAAGGTGAACAGGAACCAATTGATAATCCAGACTTATATTCCCGAAGAACAGCCTAGATTAATCAATCACCTCTCTACAATCCTTCCTGACTACACAAGAGGATTGTTAAGGAATCACAAACAGTGAGACGAAGATGTTTGTGACTTCTTTATCTTCCCTATCGGAGAACTCTCACGATATCAATTCAATCAATCGATTGTACTCGTACGATAGAAGATGCAAGATCAGATCACACAACTACGATAAAATAGTATCGGTGTGGCTTCACAATCCCAATGAAGTCTTTAAGTCGTTAACCTGATTTTAGAGAAGAAAATCAAAGGTTAATGGAGATCGACTCTAGCGGGCGCACTAGTAGCACACAGACGTGTGGGGATTAGTTTTGCACAATGCTAGATGTCTCCTTTATATAGCCTTCAAATCAGGGTTTTGCCTTAGTTACAAAGAAATCCTTATTCACCGTTAGATGAAAACCTGATTTAGATAAGCTAATATTTCTCAACCGTTAGATCGAAAACTTAGCTTGTCATACACACTTAGGTAGACGTTTACTGGGTTTGTGAAAACCATGCCCAAACGTGTACGTGTATGTTGGTTCAACATAGTAACCCAAAAGGTTAACCATATGAGCATTTCATATTAACCTTGTTCTTCTTCACCATAACTAGTTCAATTGACTCAAATGAACTAGTTAAAGAGTTGTTCAATTGCTATGAGATCTTATGTAACTACACAAGATACAATTGAAACAAAGATGATTTGATTCGATTGAATCGGCTCATGAACTTTATATCCACGGTTTGCATAAAGCATTCCTTAGTAATTTAATGTTTCATGTTCAGAGCACATCTTTAGATCATAACCTCTTTAGTTCACAAACAAGTTCGCGGACTTAAGTTAATCGGTTGAGTTTTCCAAACTCAGCAGAAATTTTCGGAAAGAGAACTTCCGCCAGTTCGCGGAATGAGTTCGCGGACTTAGCACACAAACGAGTTTTGGAAAATCCAACAGAAATTCTCGGTCGAGAACTTCCGACAGTTCGCGGACTTGGCAAGCCAATTCCACAATCCTCCCGATTTCTCTTGATTAACAAAGTTCGAAAACTTCGGTTCAAGGAATACATGGTTATGTAATCTAAACTCTCATTTCAATCATTGAGACATTCTTAGAGGACGCTATGTAGCCATTATTCACAGACCGATTCACGTCAGAGCAATTCTCAAAGTGATTGAAACTTTTCATGACTTTCGTCACTAGGTGAAGATAAACTTGATCAAAGCGAAACACTTTACCAACACACGATTTCGAGATAAAAGATAAGCAATGAATGCTCAACTCGAAATGTCAAATGTTTATGATCTAGTCTATATAGCATACGACTTTTGTCTCATAAGAAGTAGGAGATAGAAGCGATAGACTTTTGAGTGATAGATAAGTTCAAGTCTCCACATACCTTTTTGTTGATGAAGTTCCACGGTTCCTTGTATAGATCTTCGTCGTTGTATGATGAATCTCCATGAAGTCCTCGATCTCAACTACACTTTTCTATCCTAGTCCGAGACTTAGCTATGTAGGCTAGAAATCAAGACTTATAGTTTGGTCACTAACATTGACAAACATGCTTGAGATAGAAACGCATGCGAGGTTGAACGAGCTATGCTCTAACAATCTCTCCCTTTGTCAATTTTAGTGACAAAACTATTAGTACATATGGAATACAAAAAAGATAAACTTTAGTGGCTCCTATTCCATAGTCTAATCTTCAACGTTCCTTGAAATCTTCGTCCTTCCAAGTACTCCAATGATCCCAAAGGTTGTAAGTTTAGCACCATCGTTGTTGAAGATCCGTAGCTATAACAATGAGAGAAATCGAGATTCTCGATCATTATTATACAGTGTCATAGTATTATTATATAACATCAAAGTCCAATTGTATCACGACTTTAACAATATTACTACGATGATATGTATCACTCCCCCTTAGTCAATACTCCATCTCGATCATGGAAACCAGTCCCCCTTACACAATGATCCGAAAACCATATGTATTTGTAGTGTGAACTACAATATTTCTCCCCCTTTTTGTCAATAAAATTGGCAAAGGTACAAGAATGGGATCATAATGAAATTTCCACAAGAGACATTTCATGACCAAAAGAAAAATACATACCAACTTAATTTAGATGCAATCTAATAGCCGAAGCTAACAACATTCATCAAGGAGTTTTAAGATACAAGATAACCCCTATAAAATTCCACAGCCGCACTCCCTACAAGATATTACCATTAAGCACAAGTTCAAAATAACTCTCCCCCATTTGATGTCATTCCCGAGAGAACAACAACATCGACCTTAATTTCGAAAGAAAAGAAGGATTTTTTATTGGACACCAAAAACCATAGAAATGATTTTCTATATCCAAAGCTCAACCAAATTAACCACAAGTAAACCTATGACTAATTCAGTTGGAATACACAACTAAATCAAACCATAAAAGTGATCAATTTAATTGAAAGTGCTCAACATAAGTAAACTCACGGAGCTACGAATAACTCAATCACACGGAGATGACTAACTTAACCGTTCAAATACTCAACATAAGGAAAACCTTACGGAATATATGACTACATTAACCAAAGAACATGATAGTGTAGCATTTTATATACTCAACACAAGAACTTGTGGAATATATGAAAGCTCAACTAGATTAATTACAAGAGAACCTATAATTAATCTAATTGGAATGCAAACAACCAAACTAATCACCGAAGTAATCAATTTAATTATTTTGGGCTCAACATAAGAGAATTTATGGAACCCCAACTAAGTTCATCATAGAATATGACAACCTTAACCGTACATGTACTCAACATAAGAAAGAAGACTTATGGAGTACTAACTAAATAACTAAACTAGTTGATTAATTTAGTTCCTAATGCTCGACATATAACATCTTATGGAACAACCCACAAAGCCAAGGTAAATCGACTTAGTTGTAAGGTGCTCAACATAAGACACACAATGGAGCCTTCACGGTAAAACATAATAAAATGGATCAATGAAGATCAATACCGTGGATAACATACAAGGATCTATTATATTTTCCATCATAACGATATAAAAGACTTTATCCTTGTCAAACAAAAGATATCATCCTATTTTCCATCAAATACATGACTGCATAGGCATAACTTTTGTATATGTCAAAAGTCCATTCGTCCTTTCATCAATACGAATATCGATTCATAAACGACTTTACTTTTGACCGCAATATGGGATCTTCAAGTTCACGGACGTAAACAATACATATCCCATAAAAATATTGCAATATCACAAACCATTAAAATACTGCAATAAACATCATCCTCCAAATATTTTTAGCATTTAATAACCAATAAACCTGAAAAATAACATAAGAAGATGAAAACAAAAATAGCTATGTGTAGTCACAATCATCGCTATTCAAAGCACTAGTTATTCTTCCAACTAATCCAAAAAGAAGACATCCTATGGATCTAAAAGGACAATCTAGAGAGAATCAGACTCTATTGTTTCCCTGACAGCGAATAGGGATAAGGGCACAACATGATCCTCACAAGACAAGGAGTCTTCCGGCTTGTGAACGACAACCTTCCCTGCATTATCAGAGAGATGATTCTCTTTACGAAGATCATTGATTTGAGATTTTATGAGACCAAGGTCAGACACAACCTTTTCCAACTCAGATTTCACTTTATCAAGACCTTTTAGAGTATCAACAAACTGTTGTTTTGCTTCCCCAAAGTACTTAAGAAAGTCATGAATAACTTCAGCAGAGATCATATCATCCTTCTCAACATCTTCATGAGAATAAGCAAAGAAGCATGAAGCATTGGGATGATCTTCATCTACAATTGTTCTCTTCTTCTTGGAATCAACCTCAACACTTTGCCAAGAAATCCTTTTGCAAAACCACCATAGCAAGAAGAGGAGGAAGACACTTGAAAATCCAAAAACCACCAGGAGTACACGTACGTGACTTGCAACCCTAAGAGGTTGGATATATATTCTTTGGGGAAAACAATTTAGGGTTTCAAACAGAAAATGTTCACTCGGGCCAGAACGGAATCCGTTCAAGTACAACAAGTACCCAAGAAATAAAGTCCTTCAACAAATTGAAAACAAGACCTAAAAAAACGTTTTAAAACAGTATGCAACAACTTCTTTTGACTTAACCAATACTTGATCTTAGCGGATCTGTCAACACAAGTTTAGCTATGAACGATAAGAAAATAGCTTAACTTAACAGATGGAAGCAACAAGTATACCTGTTTTTAACACAACTTACTCAACAGGATTTTATATGAATAATTTCTCGAACCTTGTGATTAATTAGAACAAGTACGAGCCCCAGGCTCATTACGAGGTTTATGTCTTTGGTTAAGTTTGTATTTCCTCTTAGTCTTAGAAAGGGATCCTGTTTGACATGAGAAATTACCATAAAATTTACTATCATCAAAATAAAAGACATAGTTAGAGTTCTTACCAGAAGTGCCTTGACATGAGGAAGAGGATCGATAATATGTCGACAAGCTCTTTATATCTTCCAACTATCTTTTTAATATATTTTCTCATCTCATTGATTTTCCTTTCTTCTGGGATGACTCTCTCAACAGGATCAACGTTGCTTTCAGAAGCACAACGGTTAACTTCCTTAGGATGATGTTTATTAAGACGTCTATTCTGCCTTTGAACATTGGAGGAACTCACTGTACTGACATTCCTGGTACCATTCACAGGATAGGTATGAAAACCAATTGGCTCAATAATACGTATGTCAGTCACACCTTTGAGAATCAAATCTAGGGTGTGTTGAAGTTGAACTAAGGAGTCTTTATTCAACTTAGGTTTTCTCTTTTGTCTAACAGAACACTTGGTCTCACAGACGAGACATACCTTTTGATCATAAGAATGATTGGAGGAAGTCGTGTTAATATCATCATCAGAAGATTTGTGCTTTTTACAGAGTGTCCTAAGTTTGGTGGAAATATTAAGAACACCTGTTTTTACTTCTGAATGTAAAGCATCAGAAGTTCTTGGTATATTAGATTGCTTTGAACAACCTTGAACGGAGAGTTTATTCAAAAGGCGTTCAATATCCAAGGCATCCTTTTCGAGGCTGGCCTCAAGAGTTAAGCACGAAGGATGATCTTCAGCATTGCCATGGACTTTGCAATCTCTTACAATACCAAGAAGAACATTGACATGGTGTTTTAGCTGATCGAATCTGACAGCTTGAATTCTAACAAGATTTAGAATCAAATTACTCTCTTCAGCTGTATCCCACTCATTAGAAGAGAAGGTATCTTTCGAAGGGAGATCAAGAACACACCTTCCATTGTTTGTCTGTCTCGTCGAACCATAAAGTTTTTCTATATTCGAGATAGAACAACTTTTATATTTAATAGAATTAGACGAGAGAGAATCTTTATTATTGGTGACGCGTTTATCAGAGATAGTACTCTTATCCATAGAGTCAGATCCCTACAAACACAGACTGATGAGGTCTTAAACGTGTTTGCCTGCTCTGATACCAATTGAAAAAGCGGGGGTCTAACAACACCACCCAATATTTCACTTAGCAATTTGTATGGACTAACTCCGAAATACTTTGCTAGAGAATCAACTAGATAGTCAGACTCAATCTAGATAAAAGTATCTCAAGGAGTTAATATCTCTCTCTTGATTTGATTTTTACTCAAGATAAAACCAATAGCAAGTCTTTATCAAATACAAGGAATACATGGATGGTACCAAAGACCAATGTCCAAGGATCAATCAATATCAATCAACAACCAAAGGTTGGATTTCCAATTGATGATCACGAACGCACAACCTGTATTATTTCAATTATATAAAATATAATGCGGAAAAGAAATAACACAGACACCAGAAATTTTGTTAACGAGGAAACCGCAAATGCAGAAAAACCCCGGGACCTAGTTCAGATTGAATACACACTGTATTAAGCCGCTACAGACATTAGCCTACTGCAAACTAACTTCGGACTGGACTATAGTTGAACCCCAATCAGTCTCCCACCGATCCAAGGTACAGTTGTACTCCTACGCCTCTGATCCCAGCAGGATACTACGCACTTGATTCCCTTAGCTGATCTCACCCACAACCAAGAGTTGTTGTAACCCAAAATCACAGACTTGATAATAAACAGATCTGTCTCACACATAAAAAAGTCTATAAAAGGATAAATCTGTCTCCCACAGATAAACCCTAGGTTTTGTTCCGTCTTTTGATATGAAATCAAGGTGAACAGGAACCAATTGATAATCCGGTCTTATATTCCCGAAGAACAGCCTAGATTAATCAATCACCTCTCTCTACAATCCTTCCTGACTACACAAGCGGATTGTCGAGGAATCACAAACAGTGAGACGAAGATATTTGTGACTTCTTTATCTTGCCTATCGGAGAACTCTCACGATCTCAAGTCAATCAATTGATTGTACTCATACGATAGAAGATGCAAGATCAGATCACCCAACTACGATAAAGTAGTATATATCCATCCATTTACAGGTAAGATTCCTTCGGAATATTCTACGAAACCTTAAACAAATCCTATTTCTGCATATTGTATGCATACGAGAATTCGAGATCGAAACCTGGCCGCGAGTTGACTACTATAAGTCAGAAACTTGGTAAGAACGACGAATCCATCCATTTACAGGTAAGATTCTTTCGGATTATTCTACGAAACCTTAAACAAACCCTATTTCTGCATATTGTATGCATACGAGGATTAGAGATCGAAACCTGGCCGCGAGTTGACTACTCTAAGTCAGAAACTTGGTAAGAACGACGAATCCATCCATTTACAAGTAAGATTCCGTCAGATTATTCTACGAAACCTTAAACAAACCCTATTTCTGCATATTGTATGCATACCATGCTCCGAGATCGAAACCTGTCCAGGAGTGGACCACTATAAGTCAGAAACCTGGTAAGAACGACGAATCCATCCATTTACAGGTAAGATTCCTTCGGAATATTCTACAAAACCTTAAACAAATCCTATTTTTGTATATTGTATGCATACCAGGCTCCGAGATCGAAATCTGGCCGGGAGTGGACTACTATAAGTCAGAAACTTGGTAAGAACGACGAATCCATCCATTTACAGGTAAGATTCCTTCGGAATATTCTACGAAACCTTAAACAACCCTATTTCTGCATATTGTATGCATACCAGGCTCCGAGATCGAAACCTGACCGCGAGTTGCTACTCTAAATTATAAACTTGGTAAGAACGATGAATCCATCCATTTACAGGTAAGATTCCTTCGAAATATTCTACGAAACCTTAAACAAACCCTAGTTTTTCATATTGTACAGGCTCCGATATCGAAACTTGGCCTCGAGTTGACTACTCTAAGTCGGAAACTTCGTAAGAACGATGAATCCATGCATTTACAGGTAAGATTCATTTGGAGTATTCCCCGAAACCATAAACAAACCTTATTCTGGCATATTGTATACATACCCTGGCCCCGAGATCGTAACATGGCCGTGAGTGGACTATTATAAGTCGGAAACTTCGTAAGAACGATGAATCCATCCATTTATAGGTAAGATTCATTTGGAGTATTCCCCGAAACCGTAAACAAACCCTATTACGACATATTGTATGCATACGCTGGCTCTGTGATCGTAACCTGGCCGTGAGTGGACTATTATAAGTCGGAAACTTCGTAAGAACGATGAATTCATCCATTTACAGGTAAGATTCCTCCGGAATATTTCCTGAAACCTTAAACAAACCCTATTCTGGCATATTTTATGCATACCCTGGCTACGAGATCGAAACCTTGCCAGGAGCGGACTACTATATAAGTATGACAGTTCGCAAAAATTATGAATTCTCAGAAACCTTAAACACACACAAATTTTTCAACTTCGAGAAAGAAAATGCCTCCGAGATCGAAACCTGGTCAGGAGTGGTCTACTATAACCCAATCTCAATAAACCTCCGAGATCGAAACTTGGTAAGATTCCATGGGAATATTCTCAATAACATCGAACTTCCGGGTTCATGATTTTGGTCCTGGAAAAGTTTTCGGATATTTCTACACAATCTCAATAACCCTAAGTTAGTGATTTAACCCAATATTTTTTTATTTTTTTTTGCAGAAGTGAGAAATTTTTTGCAGAACCGGATAACAAAATATTTTTTTGCAGAAGTAAGAAAAATTCTGCAGAAGTGAGAAAATTTTTTCGTATCCTTACGACGACTTTTCTTAATAGTTGGGGAAGGGGATGTAGAAAAACTTTCATCACAACCAAATTTTTCTCACTTCTGCAGAATTTTTCTCCATTTACATCTTAAGCCGTCCGTTATTTTTTTCTTTCTATTTTCCATATTACTATCGTATCTATTCTTTCCTTTTCCATTTCAAACATTTTTTTTCCTTCACAGAGTTGCAACTTCATCCCCCTCCGTCGTCTTCACTGAAATCACCACCATCTCCCCCTCCATCGTCTCCAACTCCAACAACTCTGTTAATTAATATCGTCTTCAACTACATCGATCTCCGCTTCGTCTTCCTTGCAGGAGGTTGAGGATCAAATCCCCCCATCCTCATTTCTTCCAACGTTCTATATTTTACTTCAACAACACTTATAACTGTTGTTATACATTTTTATTAAAAAAAAGGGCAAAACTTGTGAACGGTAAGGATGGTTGATGAGCTAGACTTCCATGCAGTAGATTCATGTTCGAATCTCCCCTCTAACCTCATTTTTTCCAACATTCTATATTTTTACATCAACAATACTTATAAGTGTTGTTATACATTTTTATTAAAAAAAAAAGAAAAAAAAAACAAAACTTGTGAACTGTAAGGATGGTTTATGAGCTAGACTTCCCTGCAGTAGGTTCATGTTCGAATCTCCCCTCTAACACTATTTTCCATCATCATATTTTGGTGTTCTTCAACAACTCTTGTGAAAATTGTGATAGGCATAGTCACTACCTTTATGGAACAGAGTTGTTATAGCTAAATGTCGTCACAACTCTTTTGCTTAAGGAGTTGTCGTTTGTTTTCTTAGCGCAACCCCTTGTTTCCTAAGGATTGGCAGTGATGATATACGACAACTCTTCCTTTGAAACCAGTTGTAAAACATAGGACTTTATGCGATGTTTAGCGAAGAGTTGTAAATCTCCAGTTGTAGATGTATATTTTTCCCGTAGTGATTCTTCGTTCTTACCAAGTTTCTGACTTAGAGTAGTCAACTCGCAGCCAGGTTTCGATCTTTAAGCCTGGTTTGCATACAATATGCCGAAATAGGGTTTGCTTAAAGTTTCGTAGAATATTCCGAAGGAATCTTACCTGTAAATGGATGGATTCGTCGTTCTTACCAAGTTTCTGACTCATAGTAGTCAACTCGCGGCCAGGTTTCAACCTCGGATCCTGGTATGCATACAATATGCAGAAATAGGGTTTGTTTAAGGTTTCGTAGAATATTCCGAAGGAATCTTACCTGTAAATGGATGGATTCTTCGTTCTTATCAAGTTTCTGAATTAGAGTAGTCAACTCGCGGCCAGGTTCCGATCTCGGAGCCTGGTTTGCATACAATATGCAGAAATAGAGTTTGTTTAAGGTTTCGTAGAATATTCCGAAGGAATCTTACATGTAAATGGATGAATTCGTCGTTCTTACCAAGTTTCTGACTTAGAGTAGTCAACTCGCGGCCAGGTTTCAATCTCGGAGCCTGGTTTGCATACAATATGCAGAAATAGGGTTTGTTTAAGGTTTCGTATAATATTCCGAAGGAATCTTACATGTAAATGGATGGATTCGTCGTTCTTACCAAGTTTCTGACTTAGAGTAGTCAACTCGCGGCCAGGTTTCAATCTCGGAGCCTGGTTTGCCTACAATATGCAGAAATAGGGTTTGTTTAAGGTTTCATAGAATATTCCGAAGGAATATTACCTGTAAATGTATGGATTCGTCGTTCTTACCAATTTTATGACTCATAATAGTCAACTCGCGGCCAGGTTTCGATCTCAGATCCTGGTATGCATACAATATGCAGAAATAGGGTTTGTTTAAGGTTTCGTAGAATGTTTCGAAGAAATCTTACCTGTAAATGGATGGATTCTTCGTTATTACCAAGTCTCTGACTTATAGTAGCCAATTTTGATGATGTATCATGTTAAGTTTGAAGTCAAAACCCTCTCAGAGCTTCGTGGTTCATATATTATATGCCATTATACCAAGTTTGAAGTTCGAATCAACATTGAGCTTCATACTTATCGATTTTGATGATGTATCATACTAAGTTTGAAGTCAGAACCCACTCAGAGCTTCTTGGTTCATAGTTTGTATGTTGTTATACCACATTTGAAGTTCTGAATCGTCACTAAGCTTCATATTCATCAATTTTGATGATGTATCATGCTAAGTTTGAATTCAGAACCCTCTCAGAGCTTCGTGGTTCATAGATTATATGCCATTATACCAAGTTTGAAGTTCGAATCGACATTGAGCTTGATATTTATCGATTTTGATGATGTATCATACTAAGTTTGAATTCAGAACCCTCTCAGAGCTTCGTGGTTCATATATTATATGCCATTATACCAAGTTTGAAGTTCGAATCGACATTGAGCTTCATATTTATCGATTTTGATGATGTATCATGTTAAGTTTGAAGTCAAAACTCTCTCAAAGCTTCTTGGTTCATAGTTAGTATGTCGTTATACCACATTTGAAATTACTTCATGACCTATGTAACTAGTCGAAATTCAAACCAGAAGCACAAATAGAAAGCACAAAATCACAAAGAAACACACCAATTATCGAATTCATTTTCATTTTCCCGATTCATTCTTATGTATTTTTTGGATTTTTTAATATCAGAATGTCGATAACAATGTCCTAAATTTATTAATATTTTTTTTGGATTTTTTTTTTCGTATCAAAAGTTCATAATTAAACCCAATACATGAGTTCGTATTAGCACAAAGAGAAACACACATGCTTCTCAATCCATATGAGCATCCAATATACAATCTCAATCGTCAAGATCTTTTCTCAATCCTTATGAGTGGATCAAACGAAACGTGGTCCGTCGGATTCACTCTTTGTTTTTTTCCTCTCTCGAAGCGTTTGTTATCTGTTTCTCTCCTCTCCTCTCCTCCACAGATACCGCCGCTGTAATATTTTTGCTGAGAGAAAAAAAGAAGAAGGTCGAGATAGAAACAAGAGATCGAGGGAGAAAAAGATAGAGAGAGTTTGATTCGAACCACTGATGGTGGTTGATTAGGGTTTTGGTTTAAATCTGGATCTATGTTGCAACCAAGAAGAAAAAGGGGATTTTGCTGTTTTAGATGACAGAATACAACTGAATCGAAGATAGGGTGTTTACGAATTGGAAGAATAAGCAATTGATTGAAGACGGTTATGAACCTGCTGTTGTTGAATAGAAGATGGGTATTTGTTAATCGAGGTTGGAGGATGAATTGACGCTGATTAATAGAGGGCCAGGGAAGAAGAAGATTCAGAAATTGATCTCTGTTGAGGTCGAAATAATGTGTTGGTGTTCTTGAGGATAAAAGGTTCTGATTCGAAATGGGTTTTTGGGTTGAATCTGGAAGAGGCAGCAGCGAGACTTTGATGATGGGGATTTATGAGATTTCAGTAAACACCGATTCAGGGTTTAACGGGTTTGAGAGATTCATGAAGTTTTTGGAGAAGCTGATGGTTGAAGATTGCTGGTGCTTAGAACTGGATGAATTGGTGTTGCTGTGGAGCAGTATTACTGAACCCATAATATCGAAACAACATCTGTAGACCAAAAATCATCAACATGAATTAGTGAATTGGAGAGTTTGGAGCAAGTGTTTGTGGAATTAGATCTTGCGGAGAAGGAAATAGAGATCGTGAAGATGAAATTGGAGCTTGAGAAGAAGACTGCTGTTAGAGATGAGGATGCAACTGAATTTTGGAGGAACAAGTGTTCTGATTTGGAGACTCTAGTCCTGGCATTGGAAATTGAATACTTAACAATGAGTTATGAAGATAGCTCAATATTGAGATGTAATAGGAGGTATTCAACCAGCTACCAGTGATAATACCTGTGAGCAATTCTTATTATATCTTCATTTTTATGATTTTTTATGTTGTTTGTTTCGATTGCTTACATGTTTAAATTATGGTAACTAATTGAACAAATTTCATAGTTTCATATGTTCTTGTCGAGTTGCCGTTGCTGTTTTTGTTGTTGTTAATGTTCATTTTGGTTGCTCACATGTCTGACTTATGATAATTGAACATAGTCCCCCAGAGGAATCATTGCATTGCATAGTCTAACTAAATAATTGATTAATGAATTAGCTAGCTTGAGTTTGTGTTGTTTTGTGTTGTAAAACTGTCAGTGATACTCTTTTCCTCCATTTACTGGTGGAATTGAGGGGAGAGTAAGTTTTGCTAGGAAACAATGGCGCCTCCAGCTAAAGGTGCTACTTTCTCCTAAAAGTATTCATTGTTTAGTTAGATTTGATGCCAATGTTGTTCTTCTTTGCTAGAAATTATTTGATGGTTGGAAAGTCTTAACATATGATTGCGAATCTAGTTTACTGTGACTTTGTTTTTGATAATATAATCATTTTAAAAATGACTCTAGGTTTCTCCCTTTGCTCCTGTCTCACTATGTAATAGTCTTTGACGACCTAGATAGTGAATGTTGTTTAAGGAATGATGGTGTTGTTTTAAGCATTCCATGTGGTTCGTGACATTCACCCTAGAAGGGTTGTTTTTGTCTATTTTAAGATTTTCAACTTTGTTATTAGTTTTAACCCTTTTAAATTTAAGTTTTCTAGCCCAATATGTTTCTGTAAAATAAGAGGTGAAATCTTGAATATAGTTGTAAATTACTGGTATGAAGAACACTATCAAACCCATTGACTGATGATGAGATATTTGTTCTGTTACAACTTCTAATTGTAGGTGTTTTTAATCTTATGCAGTAGCTACAAAGAAGGGCGACCCAAAAGCTCAGGCTGTGAAGGCTACAAAGGCAGTAAAATCTGGTGCGTTAACCTTGAAAAGGAAGATTAAGAAGATCAGGACATCAGTCACATTCCGTACGGGTGAGTCATGCTTCCTCAAAAAGAGTTTTCTCTTTAATTCTGACTCCTGGATTCCATTTGGTTTGATTAAATTGCCTCCCATGTGATGTATCATGTTATTGAGTTTTGTAAGAAGTTTTATCACTCGTACTTAAGCTGTACATGTTTCTTAACGTGGACAGGGAACATGCGCCTTCAATCATTTTCATGGACTAAATTGACAGTATTGGATCAGCTCGTATGGAATGTGGAACTGGTAATGGTGATAGTGAATCATATGATATCTTTCGATAAGTTGATTACGGATGGAAAATGGTTTCTGAGTCCTGTCACTGTTTGGGGTATGTATGGTAGGGGAAAAGGAGCTGGTGCTGCTCGAATTGTTCCTCATGCAGCTCTGCATTATATGGCCTACGTCTGATAGATTATTCAATTTTTTGTTGGTTCTCATAGTCTTCTAATTGTTGCTTGTTTTCTATGTGGTTTCACTGGAATTTTGGATGTTGTTTTCAGAAACACCCGATGTTAATACAGGAGATATGGATTTCTCGGTACAGTGTCAAATCCTCCATATGCATTTCTCTTAAAGTTTCCTTGATGATGGCCTAAACTTGTATTTATTTTGTTTACAGCAACTCGGCGACATGGGTGGAATGGGAGGCATGGGAGGAATGGGCGGTATGGGTGGAATGGGCGGCATGGACATGGCCAGCTTGATGCAAGGGATGGGTGGCATGGATATGTCCGGCATGGGTGACATGGATTGCTACGGAATATAGTGGTGTTGATGTTGAAGTGGTCAAGGATTTTGCATTTGGTGTCACGAATAAGACTCCTGAGTTTCTTAAGATGAACCCAATCAGAAAGGTACAGCCTTGTAGTTAAGAGAGAAAACTGTAGCTTAATTTTGTGCCTTCTCCTTATGTGTGTTTGGTTGTCGTGTGCAGATTCCTGTTCTTGAAATTCGAGATGGACCTGTTTTTGAGAGTAATGCCATAGCACGTTATGGTGAGGCTCCACTCTTTTTTAAACACCTGAGGGATGATTGTTTTGCAAACATGTATGCAACTTATTAGTTTATTTTCTTTTCTTTGCTCGCTTGAAGGAAGGCAAACCTCTCCTTGGTTCGTCCTTGATTGAATATGTAAGACATTTTTTTGTTCTGTTTTCACTGGCTTATTCTTTCTTCTCTTTTATTTATTTTTCTGTTTCCTTTTGATGATTGATATGCTATTAATTCAATTTATTGTTTGAAATAGGGTCATGTTGAGCAATGGATTGATTTTTCGTCTTTGGAGGTTAATTCTAATTTGTCGCGCATGGATTACACACGGCTTTCTGGCAGGTTCATTTGCTGGTGGAACCGCAGTTCTTTTCACTTGCCCACTTGATTTAGTACGAACAAAACAAAATTAGCCTATCAGGTGATGTACTTACCTGTGGTGGTACATTTTTCTATCTAATGCAATTATTCACTCCAATGGCTAGGTTTTTACTTTCTATGCAACTTTGGTGTAGGAACGTGTAAGGAAGGCAGTCGCAGCAAAGAAAGCCTGCACCTGCAACCAAAAAGAAAAAAGAGTCCAGTGATGATAGCTCTGATGAGAGTGATTCCAAGGATCTTAATGTTTTAATGTAAAAATCTGATTAGGTATTTTTGTTCAATTAAACATGAAGTGAGAGGGATAGTATTGAAACTTATGTTGAATGTATTTGAAGAGAGGTTTCTGAGGTTTAAAACCTAACTTTGTTCACTGCCATTTTTTGAATGTGTGTGTTTAACACTGGCAGGTTAACTTGAGTGAATGTAAATGTGTTACACTGTCAGGTTAATGTGAAACCGATATTCGGTTTCCGCTATAATTTCTTTTTTCGAAATAGTTTTATGCACACAACTTCTAACAAATGTTGTAGTTACACATTACTTCAAATATTACAAGCTTTAAGGATGTTGTGTTAGAGATTATGACTACACAAGACAAAGGCTGTGACAAAAAGTTCTACAACTCTAGCAAGTGTAGTGAAGTGTAGTGACCGTAGTATTCACAATACTAATAAATCTTGTCTTCCAGTTTTCGACTACACAAGCCAGACATTGTGAAATAGTTTCTTTACAACATAACTATGTGTTGTCCAAGGTAGTTCCACAGCTCACATAAGAGACGTGTAAATCTTATTCATAATACCAGTATTTGTTGTTACATATGTTTCAGAGACGTGTAAATCTTATTCATAATACCAGTATTTGTTGTTACATATGTTTCCACGATACCCTACTTGTGTTGTCCAAGATATTCCTACAACACAAGCAAGAGTTGTGTTAGGCTTTCAAAAAAAAATCGAAAGAGAATCACAACTTTGGGAAAATATTGTCGAATCATGAATCACATCACCCTTTACAACTCTTAGTCAAGTATTGTAGAAAAGCTTGGACTTTCTACAATACCCCACCTACACAATGCATAAAATGGAGTTGTCGTAGGTGTACTACAACGCTAATAAAGTGTCGTCAATGATGATTTTTCCCGTAGTGATAACTAGTTCAAGTGACTCAAATGAACTTGTTAGAGAGTTGTTTAATTGCAAGGAAATCTTATGTAACTGCACAAGACACATTCGAAGCAAAAACGATTTGATTCACTCGAATCGGTGCATGAACTATATAGCCACAGTTTGCAATTTGCATTCCTTAGTTTATATAAGAATAAGTTCACAAACATCGTTTTTAGACATAACCTACTCAAGTTCGTGGACTGGGTTCGTGGACTTAAGTTCACGGAAGGAGTTCACAAACTCCAGCAGAAATTCTCGAGTCGAGAACTTCCGCCAGTTCGCGGACTTGGCTCACGCCACATTCCATTTCTCTTGATCAACAAAGTTCGCAAACTTCGGTTCAAGGAATAAGGACTTATACATATATGTGTTTCCACAACAATGCTTATATCCTCCACTGGTTATATTATCTAAACTCTCATTTCAATCATTGGAACATTCTTAGAGGACGTTGATATTCTATAGTTGTTATTCACAAACTATTTTTCGTCAAAGTAAGCAATTTCCAAAGTGATTGAAACTTGTCATGACTTTCGTCACTAGGTAAAGATGAACTTGGTTAAAGCGAAAGCTTACCAACACATATTCGAGAAATAGATAGGAGAGATAAACTCGACGCGAAATAGCAAATGTGTATAATCTAAGTCTATATAGCAAAACGACAAATTTTTCTCAAGATAGGATATAAATAGACTTTTGAGTGATAGATAAGTTCAAGTCTCCACATACCTTTTAGTCGATGAAGATCCACCGGTTCCTTGAGTAGTCCTTCGTCTTGTATGATGATTTCCATGGAGTTCTTGAGCTCAACTACACTTTCTTATCCTAGTCCGAGACCTTAGCTATAGTAGACTAGAAATCAAGACTTATAGTTTTGATCACTAACATTGACAAACATTCTTCGGATAGCAACGCGTGCGAGGTCGACCGAGCAATGCTCTAACAACTGCAACTTTGGTTTTAGCAGGAAAGGTAGCTAGCCACACAAATAATTAGCTTGGTTGTAGCTAAAGGCATTTGAAACGTAAATCTTGATAGCTATCACACATAACCTTACCTACTTGATTTTATTGCTCTACTGAAATTTACCGATTAAAGATGACAAACTTTAGTGTTATTTCCAATTCAGACTCCTAAATCTATGACAGGAATGTGATTGTACCTTGATATAACATGTGGAGGTGGAATTTGGATCCCAAACTATATATCGATTATACAAAACGGGTTACTAAAGTATGCATCACATTCTCCAATTGTATTTAGATCGAGTGGACAACAAATTACACGTCGACAAAGCAGTGTACCTTAACATAATGCCAAATTAAAAAATCTCAAGTTATAAATATCTATAATATTACTTCAGAAGATCGGAGAAGATTACCAGTTAATAAGTGTTTCCACGGATCTTATCTTTCTAACTGATTTGTCCGAAAAAGTTGCTTTCTCTCTTCTAATGTTTTAGCTGACTCCATTTTCTTTATATCTTCTTCCCCCAATTCTTTCAACGAAACTAACGTGTTCTTGTGAGGGATTATTCGATAAAAATTCAGTGAATCCACAAGCTCTTTTGAGGTTAAAGATATTGCATCGTAAATGCTAAGAGAGTTGTAAGTGAAGCATAATACACTGCCACTCTTGGTTAAGCGAATGGTCTCTTTCCAGGAATACAAAACTCTTTACTCCAACCCAATGGCTCTTGCTCCACATGCTCTTGGATGTCACAAATATTTTTCTTCCCTTTCAGTATCCATATATCACTATATATGCATCTGGTGATTGGATATAAATATCCCAGATAATAATATAAAAGTGTTAGAGCATAGCTCGGTCGACTCGCATGTGTTGCTATATCAAGCATGTTTGTCAATGTTAGTGATAAAAACTATGAGTCTTGATTTCTAGTCTATTATAGCTAAGTCTCGGAATAGGATAGAAAAGTGTAGTTGAGCTTAAGGACTTCATGGCGATTCATCATGCAACGACGAAGATCTACACAAGGAACCGTGGAACTTCATCAACAAAAAGGTATGTGGAGACTTGAACTTATCTATCACTCAAAAGTCTATCTATTCTATCTCCTACTTCTTATGAGACAAAAAGTCGTATGCTATATAGACTGGATCATACACATTTGACATTTCGAGCTGAGTATTCACTACTCATCTTTTTCTCGAAATCGTGTGTTGGTAAAGAATTTTGCTTTGATCAAGTTTATCTTCACCTAGTGAAGAAAGTCATGAAAAGTTTCAATTACTTTGAGAATTGCTCTGACGTGAAACAGTCTGTGAATAACGGCTATATAACGTCCTCTGAGAATGTCTCAATGATTGAAATGAGAGTTTAGATTACATAACCATGTATTCCTTAATCAGAAGTTTTCGAACTTTGTTGATTGAGATAAACCGGAGGAATTGGCTTTGCCAAGTCCGCGAACCCAGTCCGCGAACTGACGGAAGTTCTCTTACCGAGAATTTCTGCTGGGATTTTCCAAAAACTCATTTGCGTGTTTAGTCCGTGAACTCAGTCCGCGAACCTAGTCCGCGAACTGGCGGAAGTCTCTTTGCCGAGATTTTCTGCTAAGTTTGGAAAACTCTGCCGGTTTCCTTAAGTCCGCGAACTTATTTGTGAGCTTAAGTGGTTATGATCTAAAGATGTGCTCTGAACATGCAACTTTAATTACTAAGGAATGATTTATGCAAACCGTGGCTATAAAGTTCATGAGCCGATTCAACGAATCGAATCATCTTTGTTTCAATTGTTCTTGTGTAGTTACATAAGATATCATAGCAATTGAACAACTCTCTAACTAGTTCATTTGAGTCAATTGAACTAGTTATGGTGAAGAAGAACAAGGTTAATATGGAATGCTCATACGGTTGACCTTTTGGGTTACTATGTTGAACCAACATACACGTACACGTTTGGGCATGGTTTTCACAAACCCAGTAAACGTCTACCCAAGTGTGTGTGACAAGCTAAGTTTTCGATCCAACAGTTGAGAAATATTAGCTTGAATCTAAATCAGGTTTTCATCTAATGGTGAATATGGATTGCTTTGTAACTAAGGCAAAACCCTGATTTGAAGGCTATATAAAGGAGACATCTAGCATTGTGCAAAACTAATCCCCACACGTCTGTGTGATACTAGTGTGATCGCTAGTGTCGATTCTCCTTTAACCTTTGGTTTTCTCCTCTAAAACCAGGTTAACGACTTAAAGACTTCATTGGGATTGTGAAGCCATACCGATACTACTTTTATCATAGTTTGTGATCTGATCTTGCATCTTCTATCGTACGAGTACAATCTTTGATTGGCTTGAGATCGTGAGAGTTCTCCGATAGGCAAGATAAAGAAGTCACAAACATCTTCGTCTCATTGTTTGTGATTCCTCGACAAACCGCTTGTGTAGTCAAGAAGGATTGTTGAGAGGTGATTGATTAATCTAGGCTGTTCTTCGGGAATATAAGACCGGATTATCAATTGGTTCCTGTTCACCTTGATTTCATATCTTAAGACGGAACAAAACCTAGGATTTTTCTGTGGGAGACAGATTTATCCTTTGATAGACTTTTCTGTGTGAGACATATTTGTTTATTATCAAGTCTGCGATTTTGGGTTGCAGCAACTCTTAGTTGTGGGTGAGATCAGCTAAGGGAATCAAGTGCGCAGTATCCTGCTGGGATCAGAGGCGTAGGAGTACAACTGTACCTTGAATTAGTGGGAGACTGATTTGGGTTCAACTATAGTCCAGTCCGAAGTTAGCTTGGAGTAGGCTAGTGTCTGTAGCGGCTTAATACAGTGTGTATTCAATCTGGACTAGGTCCCGGGGTTTTTCTGCATTTGCGGTTTCCTCGTTAACAAAACTTCAGGTGACTGTGTTATTTCTTTTCCACATTATATTTTTTATATAATTGAAATAATACAGGTTGTGCGTTAAAGATCATCAATTGGAAATCTAACCTTTGGTTGTTGATTGATATTGATTGATCCTTGGATATTGGTCTTTGGTACCGTCCAAGTTATCTCTCTTTGATAAAGACTCGCAGATTTCCATTTGCTTGAGTAAAGATCAAATCGAGAGATTGAGATATAAACTCTTAGATATATCTTTTTATTGATTGAGTCTAACTTTTTAGTTGATTCTCATAAAAAGTATATTGGAGTTTGTCCATACATATTGCTAAGCAAAATATTGGGTGGTGTTGTTAGACCCCCGCTTTTCAAAAAGCCCACCCAAAACCCCTATAAAACTATTGCACATGGTGGATACTGGCAAAGGAGGTGACAAAAGCAAACCATGTTCATGGAACTTTTCCTCAGCCAAATCAAAATCAAAAACCTTACGATCACTTATATGCATCCAATGCAGTGCTCCCTTCAAAGGACACCATATTTTTGAAAAGTTCGGAGAGAGTTAATACCAAACCTTCCAACATTTCTCCACCCACTGCCACTTCCAATAGTGTAGACCAAAACCTTTGTAGAATTAATATCTTCCTTTAAGTTAAAGTTCAACAACTTTATACTCATTAGTTAAAGGAAGGTAACCAAATCCGCTCGAACCATGGAAATCATCACAATTTCTCTTAATATCTGGAAGCATAACATATTCTCTGGTCACAGGGTTGCATATACAAATAATATGATTTTGGTATCCATATAGACATACTAAACCATTAATCGAATCAATAATCTTAAAATGAGGTGATGTGAATGGAGGTTTCATGCCGATTATTGTAATACTACGAATAGATTTGCCCTCATTGTATTCAAAATCATGAAGTCGTTCATCATAATTCAAGAGAAAACTTAACTTACCAGAATCAGTGGACCGATTAAGATGAGTTAGATGCAATTTGGAGAATAACGGATGATGAGAAACCAGATTCAACCATGGTTTGCATACCAATTTGCAGTCGGGGATTGATTCAATTGGTAAACGAGTAACAATATATAATAAAATATCTGTTGGAAGATCCTTGAAATTCCTTATTGAGGAAGATGGATTCTCAAGAGTAAATCTTAGGGTTTGAAATTGGGAATTTTGGCCGGTGGGTTTGAAATTGAGAGTAAAGTTAAGGGTTTGGAATTTGGAGCATGAGGGATCTCAAAAAAACAATCAATGACGGAAGAAGTATGATCATAACCTACATCAATGGAGATCCACCACCAAAGATATCTTCGAGCTTCTCTGCTGATGAGAGAAGAAAAAGAAGAAGCAAAATTTTCATTTCACTGAAAGACGAGTAAGAGTTTTTATTTACACCCAGCTAGTATCATTCCGATGCCATTCGTCTACTCAAGCCCACTGCCGCACCAATAAAAGTAATGAAAGATTGGCCTTTAGATGGTGAATGTGAGAGGTTCAAGAGAAGGATAGCAAACTCTGGATTATCTAGTGCAGCCGAGAACTCAATGTTGGAGCATGATTGGGCCGCGATATTGGCTTTTGTGGAGAGAATGTATCCCCGAGACTGAAACCTTTCATATGACATTTGGGGAGATGACCATTACTCCATATGATGCCACGCAGATTCTTAATCTCAATGACAATGGAGTGGATGTCAAGTATGAGTTCACAAAGCAGTTAAGTTGGGCACAATTTTATGATTTCTGTAACAAGTGTCTTGGTTGGGATAAAAAGACCGCAGACATTGAGTTCAACAGGTGCTTCTCTTACAAAAACTAGACAGTTTAACATGAGTCAGTTGATCAAGATGTTCAAAGGAACTACCGAGAAATAAAAGCAAGGACCGTTAAGTGATGCCGAAGTGGGTGCCGCGGTGACCGCCTATCTCTTGGTTGTATTGGGATGTGTCATATTCCCCAATACGAGTGGCAATCGAGTAGACGCCAACCTTCTACAACTGTTTCATCCTATTGATAAGGTCGCGGACTACTCCTGGGGCACGAGAACCATTGCATTCTTGATGGAAGAGTTGAGAAAAGCGACGAGGCTCAGAACTAGCCAAATTGCCGGGAACGTGCATGAGTCTATTCCATGTATTTTCACAACTCTATTAGTCCGTTGATCATTATGTGTTTTTTTTTTCTATTTTAAGAATCAATTTATAACAATGGTTTGATATGTATGTAGACATGGATCTATGACCACTATCCCGGTCTGGAATTGGCAGAGCTGAACCCAGCGTGGCAGAGAGGTATACCAAGAGGAACAGAGTACAAGTTCACAAAGAACCGTACAAGGTCAAAGGAAGAGCAGTTGGTTAACTTGAGAGAGAAATTAGACTCACTAAAGGCCTCAGACGTATGCTTTGATCTATACAAGGAAGACCGAGCTAATGGACATATAGGGCCTCGTTCCGAGTTGTCCCATTATTTTGGACCATTGTGGCACCACACAGGTTATGTGATGTACAATGGTTCCAGGGTGATGCAACAACATGGTGCTTGCCAAACAGTACCATGGCATCACATGAATGGAAAGTTCAAGTTGGACGTGGAGAAAAGCGAGTCTAACCAGGAAAACATCAAGGTTGTTTACTCTAGTGATCCATCTGTTACTCAACATTGGGATAAGAGGCAGTACTTGGTGAACACTGGGAGAGCTGCCAACCGAGGTAATGAAAATACTCCAGGCTATATGGAGTGGTACCGGGAGCATTCACATCTAAAAGTTATATGTGAACTTAAAGCAAAGTCGACCTCGGCGGCTTCCATTTACAGATGCATCATCCCACAAAAGCCTCCAGGCTATGATAAACTGATGCGTATGGTTATGACTTTTCCCTCTAATATTACGATTCAATTTCTTAGGTGAACTCCATTTGATGTTTTGTCAATTAAAAAATAGATGAATAGGTTCAAGTTTTTGTCTAAATGGTGCACTGATTGCATAACGGCTGGATAGCCTTTGCCAATTGAGAAGATTAAAAAGCACAGGGAGATGATTGATAATGTTGATAATGAAGAGTATGCAGCTGAGTTTGGGGAGAAAGTGACGAAGAACCCGCCCAAGAAAAAAACATCAAAGGAGAACAAAAGATCTCAGGCTTCTTCAAGCTCTCATGCTAAAGGAAATATTGAGGGGATAATGCGGGTCGTGCGGCTCGTATGAAGCGTTCTAAAACTCTAGCTGACAATACTAAGAAGAAAACTAGGAATTAGAGGATGATGTGTTGTTCGATGTTATGGATTTGTTGTTTAAATAGTTTCTTTTGGATTATGGTGTTTTAAATGCTTGTTTTGGATTATATGTTCTTAAGTTTATGGGTTATGAATGTATTTTGAATTATGTTTATTACTTGATTGTCTGAAACTGCTGAATTTTTCACCATAATCGGAGGTTACAAATCAAACTTACCTACCGATTCTGGTAAATTTTCAAAATATTGTGAGATATGTTCAGAATCGGTAGTAATGTTAACAACCTTAACTACCGTTCTGGTGACTTAACTAGCCAAATTATGAAATATGTTCAGAATCGGTAGTAATGTTATTAACAATTTCTACCGATTATAGTGGCTTCATTTTTATTGGTCTTCTGAACCTAAACAGCCTTATAATCGGACACAATATTTTATCATTGTCTTCCGATTAAAATGAGGTTTAAAATATGTGGATTAGGTGAACTTCAATACCTTCCGATTATAACTTTTCCCAAATTCGAAAAACCTGAAATTTTTCCAAATATCGATTTTGGGTCAACTCCATAATCGGGAGAATGGTAACTAAATAACTTCCGATTGTAGGGTAGTTCCCAGATTCGAAAAATTTGAGATTTTTACAAATATCTATTTTGGGGCAACTCCATAATCGGTAGATTAGGTGAACTTCATAACTTCCGATTATAGGTGTTTTCAAAATAACTAGATTTCCAAACTACATATGTACACAATAACCTCCGATTATCCTATCATCTACCGATTATGGAGGTAAACTACCGATTGTAGTTTTATCTACCGATTATGGAGGATATAATTGCCATTTCGAAAAATCCCCGATAAGGGATGACTTAATTTTAAGTTTGGGTGACCTTGTTTGTCTTTTTGTGTCGCCCTTAATTCTTTCAGGATCGCCTCTAATGACGCCAAGTTTGAGAACGCACACAAAAAAAAAATACAATAAAAAAAGAAAACAAAACCATAAAATCCATCCAGCATCCGGGATCGACCAAAAAAACCTTATAGGAAACCAAAATTACTTTAGTACGATGTGTCAAAATGCTATTTTTAACGAACCAAAAATTAGAAAAGGCCTTAATGAGCTAGCAATTATAGGGTCATTGCTCTCAACCTATATAGACACTCTGTCACTACTTTTAAGCGCACAAAATCTGGGCTTAGACGTCCAAAAACAATAAAAAATACTCGTATAATACTAGTTATACAAGCATTTAGCCCCGAGGGATAAAATTCCACGCATGTTTGAACTAATCCAATTAAAATAAAACATTTAGAAATAAAAAAAAAAATTACATTATGGGTTAGCACTAGATTTGGATTAATGATCAAATCTTCCAACTTCTACTCCTAGAGAATTGATCTTTGATTCCATCGATAACCCAAGTCTTCTTCTTAACAATATTAGAAGCAGAAATTTTACACGAACCAATATTAATAGTATTTTGATTTTCCCATTTCATAATCAACTTTTGTTTTTTCATCATTTCTTCTTCTTGTTGATTCTCATCTCTTTCTTCCAACCAACTTTTGGCCGGTAATGTCTTACATCTCATGAGCAACAGAGCATTCGGAGGAGGAACAGACTCTTCCGCATCTTCACCGTCTTCAACTTCGGCTGTCTTTTCGTTGTTGATCACTGCATTATTAGTATTTATGAACTGAGCAACATTCTTGTTTTCTTGTAGTGCCGTATACACTTTTGACATGACACTAGTCCTATATGAACTATCGCCATTTGGTATACTACCAGTACTATGTCTACTATGACAAAATTCATATCGCTTATTATCTTCTTGAATTACTGCTTCGTCTTCGTCAAGAGAAGTAGTTGTGCTGCTACTATTACTTCTGATATCTTGATGAGATACATCTTCGAAAGAACCCAAACACCCGAAATTCAATCGGAAGTTCCGTAAATTTTTCAAGAGCTTCATCACATCTTTCTTTTTACCCAATGTACTTCCCATCCACGATGTAGAACGGGTATTATTAGTAGTTGCTCTTGTGGACGTCTTCACGAGTGCTGTATTTTTCTTTCGTGTCATTTCGATCTCTTCCATGACTGAATGCCAATTCTTGCTTGAACTACTCCGATATTTCCCGTTCATCGCCGTCATAGTAGTAGTAGTTGCACGAGGGGTGGTGGTGGTAGAATTTGTAATACTCTTCGGCTGTCTGATAACTTTTATATTACCAGCACAACTGACCTTCGGCGAAGTTGGTTCCTTGATTTGTGATCTCATCGACGGTTTGGTTTTCGCCCATAGATGAGGACTGGACATAGAATGACCACCTCTAAGGTGGTGATGGTGGCTGCGGCGGTGCGGTACCTTTGTGATATCCGTGGGGTGACCAGGACTACAAATGGGTTTACTAGGAATGAGGTTTAAATGATTAGTTCTATGAGATGGGAAACAAACTAAGAGGTCTGCTGGTTGAGCTCCATCTCGTGATCTTCTTCCTTGTTTTATCATCTTTCTAAATTCTCACTCACTTTCTCAAAATTATCTCTGATATGATCTTGTTTTGAAAATTGTGAGGGTTAATTTGGATATATATAACGTTCTTGGAGATGGTAAAAAATAGACATTTTAAGTAAATTTTGGGATTAGATCATGGGAGATCCAGTTCTTGAGGTTTAGTTTATTTATTGACAACCCATAAGGCATGGAAGCATGGTTCATATATAGTGGTGCTGTTTTTCTGCCGGCAAAAGTAATTACAATATTTTACTTTTTCTTACTGTATGGGTGAATCTTTATTATTTACTTGAATGCTGAGTTTTACCCAACTTCAATAGGGTCATTCACACAAGAAACTTGACATTTTTTTTTTGGTGGGAAGGAGAATGATGTTTTTTTTTTTAGGGTAAATTCATGATCCAAGAAATTTACTTAGAAATGATTCCAATTATGTTGATTTGATACCTAACCACTTGAATGGGTGTGGGTTAGGAGGGAATGATCATGCAGCTTGGTGGGTGCAGAAGACCACTTTGTTAAGAGTTGTTGTTGGGTCATGATATTGAGTGTGATTTTTCTTCAATCTTGTTGAATTTTTTTTTGGTGGGAAAGAATAATTTGGTTATATATCCATTATCAAATTGATTGATAATCAGCGGTGATTTCAACTAAATTTATTGCTAACAACGATATTGAGTGAAAGCGATTTTTCATATTGCTCTTTTATTTTTCTTCTCAACCCACTTAGTGATTGACCAGTAACCATGACCATAAATTCTAATCTCTCAAAAAAAAAGTTAATTAGAATTTGTGTGAACTATCATATGAAAGTGAATTTGCGAGATAGGGCATAATAATGGCACATGTAAATCCTTGGCTGAAACATGACATTGTCACCTGGATAGAAATGAAGCAGAGGAGGTAAAAGTATAGGTACAGGATAGCTGTTTGCTGGTTTTGTTTGGGGCCAGCGCATGGCCCAGCTTTTACGCCGACTAATTTATTTCTCCACTCCAGGTTTCACGCGTTATTTCTGAGTAATGATATCACGAACGAAACTTCACGGAATGATTCTGATTTCTGAATCCATCCTGGAAACATGCTTAATAAAAGGAAGTTAATTCCAACAATATTTGTCCAATTTCAGAAGGAACCAAGCAGACACTGCAGGCTGCAGCACCATAACACCAATATATAAAAATACCTCACGTGCATAAGTACCACTTTGAACTGAACTGCACTGCACTGCACTGGAGCAGTTTAAAAAGATAATCCGGAAGAATGTCGCGGTGAATCCGATGGTGTACGTGCGCCAATAGAAGGTGTCAGAAAAATGTGGTGGTTTTTTAAAATTTAGATGAAATAGCCAAATAGGACTGGAAGGGAATTAAAGAGAGATTGTGGAACAATCCTGTTAAAGGGAAGGGTGGTTTCATTGGAGGGGCGACAAACTTAATAAGACAAAAAGGTTATTAGGTGGTAATTCAAATGCCCCTTATAAAAAAAAATAGAAATGACCAATTAATCCTTAATATTAATAATCAAGATTAGTGTTGATAATCAAGATTAGTGTTGCTAATTAATTTTCACTTATAATAACTCTAAAATCAGATTTTTAGAATTATAAAAAAAAAGTTTAGAGGAGAAGAAAAAGAAAACTTATGTGATATCTGTGAAACCCTAGATTTTGATTCACTCAACCAAAATGAGTGATTCCAGTGGCAAATTTGAGATGGGTGAATCTCTATACGATAAAGAAAACAAATACTACATACCTCTTGATGGAGATCCTGATATGGAGTATTTGTTAGATGGTAGAGATGTTTTAACCCATAGTGAAGGTCAATCTCAACCAATTGAAGAAATTACCCAACAAAGTGAAGAACCCAGCACTGAAAATCACCAGGTATACTTCTAAACTAGTTCCCAATAGCTTTTTGTTGCTTAAAATTCTCTAAAGAACGTAAAAAAAATCAAAATTTTAAAAATTTCAGAAGAACTTACGGTTGGTAATTAGCTAGTAACCAACCGTAACTGTATGTTACGTTTCGTAAAGTATCCAATACCAACCGTAACTGGTTCAATTTGAGGAAAAACCCAAACGTATTACCAGTTACGGTTGGTAGAAAATTTTCGAGACGAACCGTAAGTCCATTATGGTTGGATATGTCCTTCAGTGGTTACCAACCGTAACCCATCATGTACATGGCAGTATTTACTGCAATTTTTACGGTTGGTAATGTGTAAATCAAGACCAATCGTAACTTGGTTACGGTTTGTTATCTGTGTTTTTACCAACCGTATATTTCTCTGTCTGTTTTCATTTTCATTTCACCCTATTTACGGTTTGTTACTGGAGGACCATTATCAACGGGAGTTAAGTTACGGTTTCTAAATGATTGTAGTTACCAACCGTATCTCTGTTACGGTTGGTGTTTCCTGTGTCGTGTCCAACCGTAGCTTTATATATGTTTTCGTTTTGTTTCCTTGTTTAGACTAATGTGGGTATATTGTTGTCCAGATCGTGGATGTACCTCCCCTAATGGATGAACAACCTTTAGCAAATCAACTTCTCACCCAAGATTCTAGCTCTCACTATTTAACCGAGGAGACATGGGAGGAAAAAGATGATGCAAAGCATTGGGCTAGAGAACGAGGCAAGTTGATTATGTGTATCATAGTTTGTAATGGTACCACTAGTGAAAGTGCCTTTCAAATGTTTTGCGAGTGTGGTGGACAACATAGAAGTCATGCAAAAAAGGGTACCGTGCAAGTAGCAAAGGCAAAGAGGAAGCAAACTACTTTCACTAAGAAGACCCGATGCCACTTCAAGCTTCAATTTAAAAGGAATGCGGAAAAAAGGTGGTTTTTGGAGAAAGTTGTATGCGGTAGTCATAACCACCCTATACCGGAGAGTTTGCTATCACATTCGTATGCTGGACGCCTTACCGAAGAAGAAGAGAAGATCGTAGAGTCACTGACACAAATTCGTATGAAGCCCGTTGATATCCTCGCTCACTTAAAGGAAAGAAACCCACAAAATGCTTCTACTTTGGCTAACATCTACAACGCAAGAACAAAATTGAAGGCTAAGAAATGGGAACAAAGGAACGAAATGCAACAATTAAGGCATTTGGGGGAGGCGAATAATTACTCGGTTTTCCACGATGATGATGAGAAAGGACGAATAAAACATCTTTTGTTGGCTAATCCTGAGTTTGTGAAGTTGGCACGGTGCTCTCATCAAATCCTTCTAATGGATTGCACATATAAAACCAACAAGTTTGAGATGCCGTTGTTGAAATTTGTCGGACAAACTTCTACCAATGCTCCTTTTAGTGTTGGTTTTTTCTTCTTGAAAGATGAGCTCGAAGAGAGCTATGTGTGGGCATTAAACCAAGTGAATCTATTCTACGTAGAGGGATATACTCCAAAGGTGATTATTACCGACAAGGAACAAGCTTTGTTGAATGCAATAAGGGGGGTTTTCCCGGAAGCTTATAACCTTCTTTGCACGTTCCACTTGTGGAAAAGTATTGAAACTAAGTGCATGCGCCTTGTCCGTCCAACCAAAAAAAGCGAAATGGATAGAATAAAGAAACTACCGTTACATCAACAAAAGGATTCCAAAGAGAAATTTAAGAAGGATGACAAGTTGGCGGAACTAAAATGGGAAAGTTTCAAAACGGAGTGGAGAGCCTTGACCTATTCTATCACCGTGGATGAATATGAGGATAGAGCTCGTATGTTAGTGGCTCATTAGAAAATAGGTTATCCAAGTGTTGTGAAGTATTTGTTGGATAATTGGTTGGATCCGCACAAAGAGAAGTTCGTATCGGCGTTCACTAACCAATATAGGCACTATGACAACCAAGCTACAAGTACGACGGAGTCATCTCACAACCGGTTGAAGAAGAAACTTCATAGTTGTAATGGTGGGTTAGTTACGCTATTCGAAGCCATGGATTCGTATTTCCGCCGTGATCACGATATAGTTACGAAGTATTTTGAAAAAAGCCGAAGTAAAAAACACACCAAATGGTTAGACAATAAGTGGCTAAGGGGAATTACACATCAAGTTTCGCACCGCGCTATTGATAAGATAATGCATGAAGTACAACATTATGAATTGGGGGATTATGAAGAAGAGTGTGTTTGTCCAAACATGACAAGTTTGGGACTCCCATGTCGGCATGTTATAGCCACATACCAAGACAAAGTGATCCCGATTCAAGATGTTGATCCCTTTTGGAAACAATTATCATTCCGTGAAACAATTTTTGATCAACAATTTGGAGGAACGTTTGCCGATACCGAGATTGGTCAAGCTCTAGCCGAGAAATATGCTACATTAAGCCAAGGCCAAAGGCAAATGTGGTTTAGTAACTTGAGAGATTTCGTATATCCACAATTTAGGTATGATATCAAGGAACCACCAAAGGGGAAGAGTAAGAGGAGGCCTCCTACCAAAAAAAGAGGTACGTAGGAAATAAAAAAGCAAGGGAATTGACGGAAGAATCAAAGAAAAGAGATCCTTCGGGTTATGAATGCTTGAGAAAGGAATATGAAGCGGAGGATGAGATGGAAGAAGATGATGTTCAAGGTAGAAACAAACAAAAAAGAGGTCAAGCGGATAAAGGAGAACCAAGCCGTCGAAATGTACAACAAAAATGTATCGAGATTCCTACTCAAGAAAGTGCAACTTAAGTTAGTAAATTTTTTTACGAACCGTAACTTAAGTTAGTAAAAAATGCTTGTTCCACTGTGCAACGGTTCATAACAAAAAATAGTTACCAACCGTAATTGACTCTGTAACTCAAAATTTCAGACAAAAGCTGTCACAAACAAACATACATAAGTTTAAATCCATAACTAACACAAATAACTTCAAATTCATAGATAATATCCATAAGTTTAAATCCATAACTAACACAAATAACTTCAAATTCATAATTAATATCCATATGCTAAATTTCATAAGGTAAAATTCATAATTAACACACAACTATTAGTTTGTCATAATATCGATAAGTCGAAATTCATAACTAACCACACACAACTAACATAAATCCATAACTAAGCATGGCGGCCACCACGACCCCTTTTGTTGGTGTTACCACCACCACGAGTTTTAGGACCACCATCACGACGACCACCGCGACCATGACCACCTCTTTGGCTAGTGCCCACACCGTGCACCACCTCTTCATCATTTGTCTCTTTGCTGCTAGATGAAGGTTGATGACGGCTACTACCCTCACCTCCAAGAAAGTTTCTAATCCTCTTTAAGCCTCTTTCGTCCGTGATCAACCCCTCATACATTTCTGCCATGTTTGGATTATGCATGTTCCTTATTTGGTCTTGCAAGATCTTTTGTTCACGAGCTTTAAGCACACCATTACGACGGATGCATGAAGTCATGCTATTTTCCAAAGCTTGTTCTCGCTCTTTCTATTCACATATCAAAAAGAGTGTTAAGAGATTATTTCATAATAATCATTAATCTTAAAATCCAAAGTCACGAGGATAACAAAATTACGTACCGACATGAAATATAACTTCTTCCAAGTCAAACCAAATAGACCTTTTTTCTCTTTAGTCTCGTCGACCGCCTTCCTTTGAGCCATAGCCTCTTGAATATATGGTTGGGCCTCCGGATCATTATTGATCACATATGGATGACCAAAATGATAATACCAACCCATGTAATCAGCAGTGGCTTCTTTCGTGTTGTTACAAGGAATTTCCTCTCCCGCTGCGAGTTGGTATCTTTCTTCATGGCGGTTGTTCCAAGCATCAACCGTTGGAGTTGGCCTGTAGTTGAGCACAATGGTGGGGCCTTTTGTCTCGGATCCTTGCTTGGATAATTTGAAGTTTTCCTCTACAACCCTTTGTTGAATATGAGCAATTTGGCGTAGAGTTCGACGAGGATTGGTCATAACGTAACCTGTGGGATGATACAATGGTCCATTGTAACCTGCGGTCTCTGTGAACATACGAACATCAACTCCATTTTTAATCCTCAAATAAGGGTCAAAGATAACATCTTCAACAGTGAAAACATCTATTTTCTCCCTCATTTTAATGAGCTTCTCATCTTTGTTCCTTAGTTGTCTGCCAGTGAACTTGAACTTCTTTCCCGTAGGGCCATAATCATGTTCTTCCCACTCAGTAGGAGGTCTCAGGCTCGGAAAGTGGTCATAAACCCATGCCTAAAAAATAAATTAAGTATAAACAATTGACACATGACTAAAAATATAACAAACAAAGAAAAATGTAACCAAACTTACCATTAGAAGCGCAACATTCCCGGCAATTTCAGTAGCTCCAACCCTAGAGGCCTTTCTTAGGCTGTCAAGTAAATATGTAAGGGTTGCAGTGGCCCATAAATAATTTTTGATGTTGTCCAAATTCTTCAACAGTTGTAGGTAATGAACATTGACCCTATTTCCCGAGTTATCGGGAAAGAATACGGTCCCAAGAGAATACAACAAATACGCTGTGGCTGTACGCCTAACTGTTGTTTCATCCATCACCTAACCTTCCCTTTCCTTTGCTGCTGTTCCTTCAAACTTGGTCCTCAGATTCTTCAACAATAGCTTTTTGATGATTTTTGGTTTATGTGGTTCAGCAGGGTCATAACCACCAGCCAACTGAAACTCCATCTCAGTTTCATCTTTCTCCCACCCAAGTGTTTCTTGAACAAGGATATAAAGGTCAGTCCAATACATGTTGTTGTCGAAACCTTCAAACACAGATTGTCCTTCAACTTCAAGATCAGTAATTTGCTTCACATCGTCCGGTGTTATTCTCATCTCTCCAAATGGAAGATGAAACGTATCGATTTCAAGCCAATATCTTTCCATGAAGGCAGAGACCACAACACTATCATACTCCGATTGAAGGTGAAGAATTTCAGGCCCTAGTCATGTACTAGCCACTAGATTGCGAACCAAAGCACATTCTTGACTTAATGGCCAATGTTTACCCCTTTGACGGTTGAGCAATTTAATGCATCTTGCGTGGTCCTAAGAAAACAAATATACAAAAATATAAGCATATTATGGTGAACTGAAATAAACAAACAAAATGTATCAAAATAATGAATGTTTTAAGAAAAGTAACAAAATACATATCCTTGTCTGACAGACTTTTGCGGACCAGGAACCGGTATAACCAAATAAGATTGAAGACTTATCTGGGGCCTCGCCCCAAGGTCTTTTATTCTTCTTCGGTGGCAACAACAAATCTTTTCCTTTAGGAATATGCATCCCTTTCGGTGCGGGCTCCTTTCTCGGCTTCTTTTCTTTCTTTTTCCTTGGAGGTGCAGCTACAACTACCTCTTTTCCCTTGGTATTTTCTACCTATTCATCATTTTCTACCTCTTCATCATTTTCTTCCTCTTCCTTTTCTTCATCATTTTCTTCATCTTCCTTTTCTTCATCATTTTCTTCATCGGCCTCCTCTTCATCATTTTCTCCATATTCCTCCTCTTCATCATTTGCTTCCTCTTCCTCCCCTCCATCATCATCGGTTCCTTTAAATTCTTCTTCATCTTCATCATTTTTAGTTTCTTCCTCCACAATTTCATTTTCGTTGCCTTCACGGTTAGTTTCGACTCCAACCTCTTCTTGATCATTATGTTCCACTCCTTCTAGCTCAACTCCAGATTCAACCACAGGTTGTTCCCTCAACTTAATTTCAAACCTATTCTTCTTCTTCTTCTCATTCTTGTGGATGCCTCTATTATCTACACCTAAATGCTTGTCACCGCGAGGGGTAGGCGTATGATCAATCGGGGTTAAGTCATTTCCTCTCTTTTTCTTCACCCTATCAGGATTCCTACACAAGCATTACAATTGATTGATTTACTAAGCGTAGAACAAATAATATAGAAAACAAAACACTCAAAAAAATGGTGATTAGGTTTAATTACGGTTCGTAATAAGACATAAATTATAAACCGTAAATACTTACGGTTCGTAAATAAGGAATCGAGATCAACCGTAACACAACCACGGTTGGTAATTCAGCTATAGTTACCAACCGTACTCACTACTTCAAAAAATCCTAACATACAGAAAGATGTACGGTTGGTAACTTTCATTAAGTTACAAACCGAAACTCAAGTACGGTTCGTAAGTGAGATGCAAATATGAACCGTACAAAGTATTTGAAACATACAGAAGAATGTACGGTTCGTAACTAATGTTTCGTTACCAACCGAACATTAACAAATTTCTCAAAAAAAATAAAGTACGGTTCGTATTTGGGTAGTTACCAACCGTAAGTTCTTCAAATTATGCAGGTACGGTTGGTATCTGGGTTATTTGGAACCGTAACTCACATGCAAAAATCATTTTCCAGTTTCAATTTCGATCCAAAACCCTAATTTTTCATACAAAACTAACTTAAATCAAGCAATAGACTATAAACCCTAACTGAGTTTTTCGAAACATACCTCAAATAAGTCATTGTGCTTGATTTTGACGGTTGAGGAGTTTTAAATTGATGTTCTTGACCTAATGGAGGATTTGGTTCATTAGAACGGCTACAATCTTCGTCAACCTTCTTCTTCGGCATCTCTAATATAGTTTCAAATCAACGATTATCAATTTTTCAACTCGCCGATTAATCGAAGAGGACGATGAAAAATCAGTTTTAATGGTGGTGGAGAGGAGGAGAAGAGAAGATGAAGGAAAGTTGAAAAAAAAAACTGTTTTGATTTTCAGTTTCAATTGGGTTAATAATGGGAAGGACAATTCAGTCTTTTCAACCACAAAAACAAGGGTAAATTAGTCCATTTGAGGTGAAAAGGGTAATCTAGTCAATTAAGAACCCCTATAGGACACCTCCTAACCAATAATAGGGATATTTCTATCACCCTTGCAGCCCCTCCAATGGAACCACCCGCCCCTTTAATAGGATTGTTGTGGAAAGAAATGAATTACATTTCTTTATGCCACCCAAGGTTTTTTTTGTTCAACAAATGGTACATATCAAAGAAGACCTCATGCACTTTTGAACTAGCTCTCAAAGAGTCGAAGCCTATTTGTGTATGTTTCTAGTACGTTTTCTTCTTTTGTTGCGATTTTTGGATTGAGGTAAAAAAAAATCCTATTATCGGGGCTGCAGGGGCTGAGTTTTTATGGGATTAAAATGATAATCAAAACCAAAACATGAATACGGGAATTTATGTAAAAGTCCAAAAATACCCTCAATCATTTTAAGTTATTACCCTTCTACCCTTCCATTAACTAATTAATCTAATAAAAAAAATGAAATCATTAACTAATTAAAAAAACTGAAATCATAAAAAAATACACGGAAACTCACTCATTCCCTTCTCTTTTTTCTTCTTCTTCTTCTCTTCTTCGTTTGAGACGATTAATCGTCGATTAAAAAAAAATCGTCGTCGATTAAATTCATTGTATAAAACCATGAAGACAAAGGAAAACCTAGGGAAATCGTCGTCGAATCCACCTCCTCCTGAAGCAGAAAAATCAACATCATCAACTGAAGATGAAACTGAAGATCAAGAAGAAGTGAATGACGGAGTTGAACCAGCTGCCGAGACTCTTGATATGACTGTAATAAGGTATGAATTGAAAAACCCACTCTTTATTGAGGCGTTTGAATGATTATTCAGTTGGTATCGAAAAATTTAGGTCTGAAAAACAGTTTCTGAAACTGCTTACGGCTGGGAGTTCTTGTTTTCCCAGCCGTAAATTGGTCTTACGATGTGGATCTCTAAGAACTCCAAGCCATAAATATGCCTTACAGTTGGGATCTCTAAGATTTCCCAGCCGTAAATAGGCGATGCGTACGAGAGTTCAGATCCTAGCCGCAACAAGTTTTTTGCGGCTAGGTTATTTCTAGTGGTAGGGTTTTCGTCTAGGTTTTTTCTATCCGTAATTTTCTTTCCTAACCGTAAGTTTTGTTTCCTAGCCGTTTTTTGTGTAACGGCTAGGTTTTTCCTAGTCGTATCTGTTACTGTGCTGAAAATTAAACCATCTGTATCTTTCACGTATAGGTTTTCCTATCCGTAATTTGAGTAACCAAGTCGCAAATTATGTTTCTTAGACATTATTTGTTTTACGTCTAGTTCGATTACTAAATACCCCTTCCGTAATTGTTTTTGCTCTGTAACTGTTAATTTTTCCTAGCTGTGTTGGTTATGTCTAGATTTCTCAATCGTTTTTCCTTGTTTGCTTTTGTTTTTTGGTCTTATTTTTCTTTGAACAGAGCAAATGAAAAGAGGAAGGAAAAGATCACAAGAAGTAACATCTTGTAATGACCCGACTCCGCAACCTCGTCATACAAAACCATTGGGTGCAAACGCAAGGAATGCATGTCGAGTTATTACTGGTGGAGGAATTGAAGGTGGAGGAAATAGAGTTAGAGATGGAACAGTTGTAGGAAGTGAAGGTGGAGTTTCCACATGTGGAGGAAGTGAAGGTGGAGTTGCTGTTACTGGAGGAACTGAATTTGTAGTTGCCACAAGTGGAGGAAGTGAAGGTGGACTTGCTGTTACTGGAGGAAGTGAAGTTGGAGTTGGTGGAGGAAGTGAAGGTGGAGTTGGTGTTACTGGAGGAACTGAAGTTGGAGTTGGCACTTCTAGAATAAATGAAGGAGACCCAAATGAAGAAGAAGAAGAAAACTTAGCCGAAACGAGTGATGCTGCTATTGATAAAGCTAAATATGTAATGAAGTAGGACAAGAAGGAAAATAAGAAGTATGCACCAAAAGAAACGACAAGAAAAATCATTGATGCTATGATGTTTTTACCTCCCAAGAAGAATGGGAGACCTTGGGCCAAAACATAGATTCGTCTTGCTTGGTTACCAGTCATCATGGGATGCTAGGGTCTGTGCCGCAAAGGTAATAAATCAAACTTAATATATGTTATTTTCATTTTATTATGGATATTTAATTGTAACAACCAAAATTTATATTCTTTAGTTTCCGGAAAAACGGTCCTTAAACTAAAGCACCAACAAGGAAAGTTTTGGCCATTGGATAGAGAGCATCAAGATGTGGTAGCTTTGGTAAAAGCTTCGGGGTTGTGGTATGAAATCTAGGCTTTCCATAATACCTATGATGTTGTGACAATTTGTGGTTTTAAAGAAAGATTCTGTCCCGAAACCATGACTTCTCTAATCCCGCTCGGCGAGAGGACTATGACTCCGGATGATGGAAATCAAATCATCGGTCTTGATTTGGAAGGAAAGCGCTACATTTGAGGGTTTCAACAATTCTATTCATTTTGATCGGCTTTGTGTCTTGGCGAAAGATTTCTTTGGGTGGGGCAAAGATGAAGCGGAAGAAGAGTTTGAGATACGTGGCGAAGCCGTGCCTAGAGCTACAAGGAAATTTAGTCTATGAAATAGTTAATATGCCAAGGAAGATTAACATGGTTCGTCTGAAGGAGAAGTTTGAGGATTCTAACCGCAAGACAGCTAGTGGAGAGGTAGTGATGGACGCATAAAAAGCTAGACATACAGCTATAGCTTACTTTTTGCACGCTCTTGGGACCGTATTTTTTCCCAATTTCTCAGGAAATAAGGTAAATGCTAGCTTGTTATTTGTAGTGGTTGAAGACTCTCAGTCTCGATCCGGAAAAAAACGAGGTACCTAGGTACTCGTGGGGCACCGTCCTCCTTTATAGTGTGATGGACAATCTTTGCAAAGCTTTTAGGTGGAACGAAACACAAATTATGGGATGTGTTGCTCTTATCCAGGTATCTTTTTGTTTTAATATAACAAATGTTTGTTTTTTTACTTTTATTTATAATGTTATTTATAATATAAAAATGTGTGTGTAATATCTTATTTATAATTCTTTTTATTTTCCGTAGTCATGGGCTTACGACCATTTTAAATGCTTGAGGCCTTCTCGGGATAAGAATTGGGCTCTAGAGAAACCTATAGGAGGAAGATACCCCTTTTGAGGGACCCAACACAAGGCTAAAGAGACGAAAATGGTTGAAATAAGGAAAAAGTTTGACGCTTTGACAACCGATGATGTGGTTTTTGATCCATATTTGAAACTTGATGACGATGGAGAAGATGAAGTTGATGATAGAGTATTTTCTGATATGTCGACCTATGTGGGACCTTTTTTTCATTCAACTGGGTTCGTCATTTCAGATCCTCGTAGAATGCTCCGCCAAATTGGTATTGTCCAGAAAATAGTACCTGAAGACTCTCGTTTTAAACTTAGCGTAACAAATCCCAATTTAAGGATCAGATTGACCAATGAACCAACACCGTCGATTGATCATTAGAATGATCGTTTCGAATAAGTAAACCAAATGAGTAGAAGAGCGCTTGAATCTTCTAATGGCACTTCCGATGCGGATGCGAATTACATGGAATGGTATCAAGAGCGGTCTCATCCTTATGTTGAATATTTGGATCCGGAAGCGAAGAGATACTGAAGAAGGAGGAGAGTTCAAAATCAAGGACATCAAGGAATAAAAAAAGTGATTGGGAGGAGATGGTGGTACGTATAGTTCTAATTATGTTTGTATATGTATATATTTTTTAATTGTCTATGAATAACTACAGTATGTGTATTATGAAAAAATAGGTTGAACGAGTCAATTGGGTGGTCAAGGACATGACCCATATGATTAATTCGGGTGAGAAGTTAATGGTCTCTGAACAAAGATTACTACGGAATCGAGTTAAAGGCATAATAATCCCTAAGAAAGAAGGTCTATATTCTTATGAAGAGGACAGACCCAGTAGAGGTAAGAGGGCTAGGTCTCCTACTTATAGCGACGACTCAGATACTTCCTCCTGTGAGCAAGTTCAATCAAATCAAGGAAAAGGTGGTCGAGGCGGTCGAGGTGGAGGTAAAAAAGGTAAAAAAGGTGGTCGTGGTCGAGGTCGAGGTGAAAAAGGTGGCCGTGCTGGAACAAGTGCTCGAGGTGGAAGTGGTGGAGGTAAAAAAAACTCCAATTCAAGGTAGTAGTGGAAGAGGTAAAAAAGCTAGAGTTGTAGAACAGGAGAAAGAGGATGACAATTTGGATGCGCTTTTGCGCTCAGATTCAGAGGAGGAATCAAGTGAATGACTATTTAGTGGCTTTTTAGTATTTTACTTCATGGATTTTTTTATTATCTGAGACTTTGTATATTTACTATTTTCATGTTTGGTTATGGATTTGGACTGATGAGTTTTTATAACTTTGCATGTATAAATGAATGTTAGACTTTCTATTTGTCTAATCTAAGAACAATGAGGAAAAAATTAATATTATTGAAATTTTTGGGCACTTTCGGCTAGGTCGATGCTTCACATAACCTAGACATAAATGCATATAAATGTTGTCAAATAAACTTGCACATGTTTTCGGTTAAAAACTTCCGACCGTTACCCAGAAAGCGGTTAGGAAAAGCATCCGTAATATGTTTACGGTTGGGAAATACCTAGATGTATATTACACTGGTCATCCCAAAAGAAAATGACTTCTGGTTACGGCTACATATCCAGGCCGTGTATCTTTGTTACGGTTAGGACTCCAAACCGTAATTCTGACATAGAATTACAACTCTGGTTTACGGCTTGGTCGATATTTCTAGTTCATGTCCATAAAATCAGAACAATTAGGAACAACATCCTTAATTTGTTTACGGTTGGGAAATACCTAGCCATATATTAATCTGATAACCCAAAAAGAATATGGCTCCTGGTTACGGCTATATATCCAGGCCGTAATTCTGACAGAAAGTAACAACTCTGATTTACGGCCGGAAATACTATCCATAAATCTGACATGCCACAAACCCTGCAGGTTTATACTTAACTACGACTTGGTCGACATATCGATTTCCTAACCCTAAACACCTATAATTTCCTTTTGTACTGCATCATATCGACTAGTTTTTTGAATTTTGAAAAATAGATCCGTTTGAAGAATGATCTATAGAAGGTTCTACTTGTTCAACCACTTATTTAAACTTGAAATAAGTTCATATCCATCTAACCACCCATTCCAAATTAAAATCACGCCTTCTACCTCAATAATCTCCACCAAACCCCCTATAAACTCAATGCAATGTACTCAAAAGATAAACCCAACTTTACTTTGGAAGAAGACTTATGTCTTTGCAAAAATTTTGTACTATGCTATTAAAAGAAGGGAGAAGAACGAAGGAAAAGTGGCTTAGCCAGTAAATCATATTAGAGTAAGATTTTTGAAATTTTTTGTAGTGAAACAAGTAACACTAACAATTGCGATGGGGTTGAATTGTATCTTCGATATTCAGACATACGCAAAGAAGTGGAACAATATATGGTTTTACTTCGTATGTGCAAGCAACTTCGACTTACAGGTGAGACTGATAAAGAAGTTGTAGCTCAAGCTAAGAAGGATTGGAGAAAATAGAAAGGTTATAATTTCAACTTCGAAGCTCAATTCGTCATCATCAAAGACTTCTTAATACATTGAAAGGGATGTTATTAAAACCAACTTTGTCATGGAGATCTATTAAGTATGTAATGCGTTTTATTATGGTCTAATTAATGAAAGTATTACTAAATTTCAATTGTAGTATGTATTCATGTTGAAACTCAAAATTTCTCAACTTACATATTTATTTACGGATGGGAAAATTGCCTTCTAAACATGTTAACCCAGCCGTAATACAGACTCAGGTGATTCTTGGAAAAATAACGGCCATAAGTTCTTCACTTCCCATTCGTTTTTTGTGTTCATGGCTGGGAGTTCCTCAGTTTCCAACCGTAGTTACGTATTTACGGCTGGTTCGACACATTTTCCCAACCGTAACAGGTAAAATTTTCAAATTTTGCTCTGATTTTTAACAGATTTGAATCGATAAAATTGTTGTTGGGAGTTGATTATAAGGTTATCCCGAGTTTTGTGATGAAGGGTTTCATCATTTTTCTTCAAATTTTTTCAAAAAAATTTCACCAAAATCACCATTTTCCCTTCTTCAAAATCAAAGTCAAGGAATATCAAGTTTTGATTTCCAAAAGATTAATCATTTAATTAGTCTGATCCATTCACTAATACTGATTAGTTAATTTAATCAATTTAATTAGCATTAATCAAATTGAGGGTAGATTAGGTATTACATAAAATATCAGGATAAGGGGTTCCATGAATTTTTATTTCATGACCCATACAGACCCAAAAAAACCCAACCGTTTAAACCCAATGATTATAGAGTTTAAAAAAAAAAGTTTGACCTAATTGGTGAGTCAACTGTAATTTTTGCTCTGTTCCAATCACACTGTCTGACTAAAGCAGATTTTTTTAGTTTTTTTGAAACGTCACCAAATAACACCCGGAAACATACATTTGCCAACTTGTAGTTGACGCAGGTAAAATTCTAATTTGGGTTTCAATTTCGGCTTATAACCTTTAGAACTACGTAATCTTACCGGGAGAAGAAGAATAAAACAAAAACAAGCTCAAATACTTATATATATATATTTTTTTTTTCTTGAAGCATTAAATACTTAAAAAGTTGTCTCTTAATTATCAGATTACATCGAGTCTCATCATTAGAGACCAACCTTATTACTTGATTCTGGAGTCTCATCATTTGAGACCAATCTTATTTCTCAGATTCTGTACGTACATTGATCAGAGGTTACATAGACGCCAAAGACGTTACATTTGAGCACAAATCCTTGGTAACAGTGAGTGTATTAGGATATTCATCAAGTGCAAGCCATCGTCCGATAGTAAATAATTTCTGAGCACAAGGAATATGGGGACCGGTAGCTGTAACTTGAACATAGTTAACATACCAATCACTGCCTGAACCGGTTCCATCTGAAGTAAGCTTCATTTTACAAACAGGCCCTTTCAAACATCCACCCAAATTATTAAATACATCAAGGTTACCCCTTTCGAAATAGTCATGTTTTGGTCCCATTATTCCGCCCCATTTCACCAGATTTGGGATTACAAAATTATCACCATGTGCATCGTAGAGTACCAGTGATATGTTTGAATCTGTTCCTCCACCAAACTTTATCCCAGTTTTTGTGTATACGGTATAAACACAATCATGCTGCAATAAAGTGAAGAAAAAAAAAACTCAGAATTTACCAAAACAATTAATCAACTAAGCTTTCGAAGAACACAAGATAATTCAGCAAAAAAAAAAAAAAGAAGAACACAAGATAAGAGACAGAACGTTGTTAAAGTTCGTTGGGTTCAAATATATATAACTTCAGCTTAAAACGAGGTTAACTAAAATAATAATAACATGGGCTTTGGTTAGGAATGGCCTTACAAAAGATTGTAGAGGGACATTCTGCCGAATGGAAGATTGTTCTGTGAGAACAACAAACGAGAATAGTAGAGATCCAAAGAAGACCAAAAAGAGACTACTGACTGCAGATGCCATTTTTCACAATCACAGTGGAAAATATGGAGTGTGTGATGTGATGATTCTTGAACTGAAATCTGGTTGCGCTATTTTATAGGGGAAATTAGGAGTGGAGATCTGATTGTTGAATGTTTGGTATGAATTATGTATTTTCTGTGCTTGTGGTTCAAACATTGTTGGGCCATGAGTATACCAGATAGCATGTAATAACAATTTCCTGCGCTTGTGGTTCAAACATTGTTAGGTGACAAAGAACCAAGGAATTCCTATTACACCAAATGAAACCTGTTTTGAGGCATACTGATTTTTTTGAGGCATACTAAATGATGATACCATCTAAGGTATGTTTATAAGGGGTGTCCTAGCCGTGATGAAATTACTAGGTTACCCTTCAACTAAATTAAAAACCTAAACTAAAACTAATCAAAATCAGTTCAATTTTTCTTCTTCTCATCTCCCGCAACCGAACTATTCCCTACATAAACGTTGAAATTTCTTTTCGTCGCCGATTAACCATACAAATCAAGCAAGTTCTCAACAAAAGTAAAGAGCTAATCCAATTGAGCGATGTTGGAAAGCGAAATCCAAATCTCGATTACTCTCCAATTATATTAGAAGATATTTCCTACAAACCCATCTTCTTTTACATTGTTTTTACATCGTTTGGTCGATAAAATAGGATTTCTTAGATGAAATTAATGTTTTCAGAAGGGGGTTCGGCTGAGAAATTAAAGCCGAACCTAGCTTTGTTCTTCGTTTTTTGTTTTTCAGAAGATCAGTTCGGCTGATCTGGGAATATCAATTTCAAGCCGAACATAAGCTATAGTTTCGGGAAACATTATGTTCGGCTAATTCGACTTTGATAGGTTTTCAGCGGAACCTTTGACTTGGCTAAGTTATTGAATTCATTGAAGCTCGGCTGATTCGACTTCACCTATGTGTTCAGCCGAACCTTCTGATAACTTAATTTTTTTAGAAGTCGCACTACAAGGTTCGGCTGAACATAAGTTAGCCGAACATTTCTATGAAACTCGTCATTTTCATTAATCCAGGAGGTTCGGCTGAAATCTATAGTAATACGAATCAGCCGAACCACACATATATTTACAAAACCCTAAGGTTCGGCTGTAGATTAGGAGCCGAACTGTTCTTCGCGCCAAGTTCTACTTCCAAAATAGCATTCGAACCTAATGTTGAATTCCGAAAATATTTGTAAACATTCAATTTTTTTGAAGAATAGAAGCAAAAGAAAAAAAAAAGATACTCCTTCGTCATTTGGAATCACCCATTTTGAATCACAATAATCTCAAAAACTTAGTTTTCCTTTTCTCTTCTTCCTCCTTTGATTTCTCTACTAATATAACATTAGCAACTTAACTTAATCAATGAATTAACATTACTAATAAATCATAGTCATTAACATTTAATTATTATTTTTAGAACTAATTAAATAAGGGTATACTTGCCATTATTAAAAATGGGTGGATAAGGGGTGATGGTCTTTTTTATCTAGTGACTCTATTTTGTCACCAGTTATTATGCCTAAAAAAAATCAGTATGCCTCAAAACAGGTTTCCATCAAATAGCAATAATAATTTCTTTTGAAAAATCAATAATAAATTCTTTGTTAGAATTCGAACGAAATTATCTTGATAAATTAAGTGTCATAGAGATTTTTTGTAGTTATTTCTTAGATCTTCAGTTCATACGAGTTTATTGACAGTCATTGACCACTTACATCCATGGACAAATTTTGAGCTTGCATGCTTATACTATGCATGGTAAATTAGAGGAGTCAAAAGAAAGATAACTGGTTAGCACTAGTTATTATGATAGAGGCACGGGTTATGACTTGTGAGACTGAAATATTATTGATCACCTTCTTACTACATTTCTAGCCTAAATGGTTTTAGGCAAGAAATGATTTTTTTTCAAACCTTAGTTTCAGTTAATTCTAGTATTTGTAGTGGAATCAATTAAATTGAAACAGAAAAGAAGCCTAGGAACAAAAAGAACATGAGAATGCCTCTGTAGTGGTTATTCCTTGTGGTGTAATTCACGCGCGCTTTACATGCATTTCCTGCGTTTTGTTCTAGTTCTAGAACCTATTGGCATTTGGTATATAGCATGTGATGGGCATGAAAATTGTGTGTTAGTTACGTCCTGTCTTAAGCAATTGGTATTCATATATAGCAATTCTGGTTAAACTATTTTGGCATTCATTATCTGTTATGTTTTTGTGAAGTTGTGAAATATCGTGACCAACATTGTAAATTTGATCTTCGACGAGCTGAATCAAACACCCAGCCAATAAGATGCACCATGATGGTTATCAAATTACCAATTACCATATACTCGGATGTTTTGGAAATGTAATGCCAAGTAAGACCTTGGTCAGATGCTTGGCCTAAAGTGGTGCGTTTTAATTATCTAAAGTAACTCTCTTTTTATGAAGTCTTCCAGAATTATCCTACAAATAAAATAATACACAAAGCTAGGATCCATGGATAAGAACAAAAAGAACAAAACAAGAAGAAACCCAAACACTTATTATATTGCTTGACTCATGAGTCTCATCATTTGAGACCATTCTTATTATTAGATTACATCACATTGATCAGAGAGATTACAAAGACACCGAAGACGTTTTATTGTTACACAAATTCTTGGTAACACTAAGTTTATAAGGCGATGTATCAAGTGCAAGCCATTGTTCAATAGTGAAAACCTTCTGAGCGCAAGGAATTTGGGGACCGGTGGTTGTAACTTGAAGGTCTTCAACATACCAATCACTGCCTGACCCTTTTCCATCTGAAGTAAGCGTCATTTTACAAACAGGTCCTTTCAAACATCCACCTAAATTACTAAATACATCAAGGTCACCATTTTCGAAGTAGTTGTGTTTTTGTCCCATTATCCCTCCCCATTTCTTCAGATTTTGGATTATAATATAATCACCATATGAATCGTAAAGTGCTAGTGATATGCCTGAATCTGTTCCTGCACCGAGTTTTGTCCCAGTTTTGGTGTATACTATATAAACACAATCATCCTGCATGAAAGAAAGAAAAAAAAATCAGAATCAGTCAAAACAAATAATCTAGGTAAAGTTTCGAAGAAAATGAGACAACGAATAAATTGGTAAAGTCGTTGGGTGTTAATATTAATTTATAATTTGAGTATAAAACTTGGTATCACCCTTACTCATATATTGTTTAAAACTAAGAATAATAATTAATAATAATATTGACTTCTGTTGGGAATGGCCTTACAGAAGATTGCAGTATCCTGACATTCTGCTGAATGGAAGATTGTTGTGTGAGAGCTGCAAACGAGAATAGTAGAGAGACAAAGAGGACCAAAGAGAGACTCTTAGCTACAAATGCCATTTCTTACGATGACAATGGAAATTAATGAGTACTCTGATGTGATGATTCTTGAAATGAAGTCTGGTTGGTTTATTTTATAGGGAAAATTAGGAGTAGGATCTGATTGTTGAATGTTTGGTAAGGAACTCAGGTTGTAATATTGCGCATGTTATTATGGGTTTGATTAAGTTAATCAAGAGTGGTGTAAAATTAGTAATGGACCACTAGGATTTATTAAGTTAATTGTCGCAAGAGACTACGTGTAGAATTTGCAACTTTAAAGAAATCCAAATCAAGGAAGTGATTAGATTTTAAGCTTGGGATCTTTTTTTTTTTCTTTTTTTTCAAGAAGATCAATGTGATTGGTTTAGTCCAGATATTGTTTTTATCTTTGGTCTGCTCTATTTTAGGGAGCTTGTTTGAACGTTGGTTCTTTGCTATTTTCGGATGTACTTACTTTTGCAAATATCAATTCTTCTTTATACGAAGGAGGATGTTTAGGCTGATGTGGCGGAACCACAGCATTTTCCCGCAAATAAGGAAGCCACGTCAGCATCAGTTTTTACCTAACAGATATCCAGAATAGAGGCGTCTTTTGGTCAATTGGCCAATAGTTGTTACACTAACTGAATACATATGAAAAGATTCAGGAAGATAGTTTCCCTACACGCCTTCTGGCTCTGTCGACATGACTGTTCAGTGGCATAACTTTATATATCCAACAAAGAGCATTCGAATCAAATTAATTCCATGCAGCAAGCCCTTTTTTTCTCCAGAAGGTACCGGTGTTTCTGGCTCTATCGACACGAAACGACTCATCATCTTCTTATTCCATTAACTGTGCAATTAAAATGGTAGAAATCTAACTGTATCTATTTTAGTTTGCCATCGTGGATCAACGTTATTATCCTTAACCTAATGTTATATTAGTTGTGGGAAATTTGTGGAGTGACAAGGTTTATGATCTTTTTTTCTTTTTTAACTGAAAGGAAAAGGATATGTGAAAGTGAAAACGTGGAAAAATGTTTACAAGGCTTGGTCATGAAACAGATTGACAAGGGTAAGAATAGATCGATCAAAAAAAAAAAAAAAGATTGACAAGGGTAAGAATAGATCTGATTATTTTTTTTTAATTGTCAATCTTTTTCTTGGATATTCTAAGGCTTTGGTTTCTTTAACACGGCAAAGATGAAAACATGCTCTATCACACCAACTGTATTAATACAAAATCGAATCATAAATGATAATTCATAGTTTCTTATGCATTTCACTTAGATAAATTTCCATGTTTACAGGCACTTCTTATGCATCATTTCGTATGATAATTCGTAAATGATAATCCGTGATGCATCACTTCTTATGCATCACTTATAAGTAAACAAACGAACTAATTGTATGTTCATCTTTACAGGCACTTTATTCGTTTCCATGTTAAAGGTGATGTATTTCTCGAATGCATCTATTTGGATGACGATATATTTGGTACGCGTCACATATGGAAATGCGGTTTAGGCTTATGTTTAACATGTCATTTGCTCGATCAAGTTTTGTACTGCCTAACCGGGAGAATTTGTGGGGGTGGAAAAAAATAATTCTTATAGACTTCAAAGTAGAGGTATGTACGGGTTTTCTTTCATCGGTTCTCACCTTATGGATTAATGGGAGTTGAAGACTGCCAATTAAATTTTTGGCTAGGTACTTTGTTTGGATCCTGATATTGTTGGCTTTACTACCCGTGCATAGAAGTGGCAAGTAGAGACTAGTATGAGATTTTGTTTGAGGTGCTGGAGATTTTGCAGCAATGCTGATGGGCATGACGGAAAAAGCGATTTGGCAGAAGGTACGCGGCGTACGCCTTAACAAATAAAAGATACACGGTATTTTTTGTTGCGCTAAAACCCTGCGGAAGCGATTTGCACAACTACACAATGGTACTCCAAATATTGCAAAGAACACAAACTAAAGAAGAATATTTTTGGTGTGTCTTTCTAGGTTCTCTACTAGGCTATTTATATACACATAGGTAGGGATTAGGGTTCCATAACTTAGCTAATAAGTTCCTAGTCTTTAGGATCAAGAAAGCTAATTAAGAGTTATCTTAACTCTTAATCCTAATCTAACTTGGTGACCGACTGAAATTCGGTTTATCCCAAATTAGTCTCACCGACTTGGAGAGTTTTAGTTTCTCCAAACTCTTATACACCGACCTATTCAACAATTCTCTACCTCGGATCATGCATTCATGCATGAGACGATCAATACATGAAATCTCCTTCGTCTTCCAACGTCGATTGCGCCATAAGCTGCCTACGTATCCTCTGCAAGAAATCAAACCGACCGTAGTTCACTCAATGGCCTTGCTAGAAGGCCTCCACCAGTTTTCTAAGAACCTCTACCCCCAAGGGTCTCACCAAACCGGAAGAATGTGGATCAATTTCGAGTAATGACGAAACTTGACCCAGATACTACTTCCGTTAACATATCAGCTGGATTGTCTTTGGTATCGATCTTCACAAGTAGAATGTCTTCTTCTTCTTCCAGAATTTCTCTAACAAAGTGAAATCGAACATCTATATGTTTGGTTCTGGCATGATGCACTTGATTCTTAGCCAAGTAAATTGCACTAAAACTATCACAATGCACATGTAGTTGTTCCTGCACAACACCCAAGTCATCTAGCAAACCCTGTAACCATATAGCCTCCTTAAATGCTTCAGTTGCCATATACTCCGCTTCAGTAGTTGAGAGAGCCACAGTAGACTGCAAAATCGATCTCCAACTAACCGGTGCTCCAGCCAAGGTAAATACATACCCTGTAGTTGAACGCCTCTTGTCCAAATCACCAGCATAGTCAGAATCCACATAACCAACACACAACTGATTGTTCCCATCTTCCTTCACAAACTCCAAGCCAACATCAACAGTACCATAAAGATACCTCATAATCCATTTCACAGCTTTCCAATGTCCTTTACCAGGATTATGCATATAACGGCTGATCATACTTACTCCATGTGAAATATCCGTCCTTGTACATACCATCGCATACATCAAGCTACCAACAACACTAGCATATGGGACTTGGGCCATATACTCACGCTCTTCTTCAGTAGTGGGAGACATATCAGAACTCAACTTAAAATGAGGACCAAGGGGAGTACTTACAGATTTAGTTCCTTCGCAGATACCAAATTTCTGTAACACTTTCTTCAAGTATGCCTTTTGAGACAAACAAACTTTACCCTTCTCTCTGTCACGTTGAATCTCCATGCCAAGAATCTTCTTAGCTTCTCCCAGATCTTTCATCTCGAACTCAGTTGACAATTTTTGCTTCAAATTATCAATCTCTTTCTTGTTATTCGATGCTATCAGCATATCATCGACATACAAGAGCAAATATATGAAAGACCCATCACGTAGCTTCTTGAAGTATACACAATGGTCATAGTGACTTCTTGTGTATGTCTGGCCAATCATAAACTGATCAAATCGCTTATACCACTGTCTTGGAGACTGTTTCAGCCCATAAAACGATTTCTTCAGCTTGCATACACAATCTTCTCTTCCAGCAACTTCGAACCCACTCGGCTGAGTCATATAAATCTCCTCTTCTAGATCACCATGTAAGAACGCCGTCTTCACATCTAGCTGAACTAGGTCTAAATCATACTGTGCTACCAAGGCCAACAAAATTCGGATTGATGAGTGTTTCACAACTGGAGAGAACACCTCATTGTAGTCAATCCCTTCCTTTTGGGCATAACCTTTTGCAACTAACCTTGCCTTGTAGCGTACTTGATTCATCTGAGATCCTTCTTTCTTAGCATATACCCATTCACACCCAATGGCCTTCTTACCGTTCAAAAGCTTCGTAAGAATCCATGTGCCATTCTTGTAAAGAGACTCCATCTCATCCTGCATAGCAGCTTCCCATTCTTGATGCTCTACACTGTGTATAGCTTCAAAATAGGTATTAGGAATACCTTCTTCAACAACTGGTAATGCATAAGCTAAAAAATAATTCATCCAACCAGGTTTCCTGATTGATCTTCTCGGTTTGCTGGTTGCTATGGTCTCAGTGACCGTAGCTTCTGTATCTTCCACTGCTTCATGTTCCTCTTCATAAACATCGTCACTATCATTTGGAACTTCAGTAGTTACCTCCCTTGTAGACGTCACGCCTTCGGAAGTAGTCGTAACAGATACATACTTAGCTGGAATTAGTGGAGTTGCATCAATCTCCACCTGCTGCAAAGGCTCACTAGTATTGGTGCTTCTTTTCTCCACCTGCTGAGAACCCCAATACTTTACCATAAACGCTTCATCAAATGTAACATCTCTACTCATGACTATCTTCTTCTATACTGGATTCCAAATTTTGAACATTTTCACTCCTTTCTTCACACCCATAAAGATGCCTTTAACAGCACGGCTATCAAGCTTGTTTTCACTAACATGATACCAAGCAGGGCAACCAGAGATATGAATTGAGTCATAGTCATAAGCTGGTTTACCATACCACTTCTCCATCGGAGTTTTACCTTCTAATGCAGCTGATGGAAACCTATTAATGAGGAAGCACGCATATGTAACTTCCTCAGCCCAAAACGCTTTACCTAATCCAGCATTAGATAACATACATCGTACCTTCTCCACCAAAGTACGATTCATGCGTTCAGCTACCCCATTTTGTTGCGGTGTCTTCTTAACTGTGAAATGCCTCTGTATTCCCTCATCCTGACATACTTGCAATAATGGATCACTTTTGTACTCTCCACCATTGTACGAACGTAGTACCTTGATCTTTCTGCCAGTTTGAGTCTCAGTTGCCTTTTTCCACCTCACAAAGACTTCTAAGACTTCATCCTTATGCCTCATGGTGTACACCCATACTCGCATAGAATAGTCATCAATGAAAGACACGAACCAATGTTTCCCTCCCAATGATGCATTCTTGGAGGGACCCCAAACATCTGAGTGAACATAATCAAGAACTCCACTATTGTTGTGGATTGCTGTGCCAAAGCTTGTTCTTGTTTTCTTGCCTTTTACACAATGTTCACAAAACTCTAATTTGCAGGCAATAGCACCTTTCAATAAATCTTGAAGAATTAAAGAGTGTAACGACTTATCACCTGGATGTGCAAGTCGCATATGCCATAACTTCGTGGTCTCCATCAATGCAGTCTCGATGTGTTCAGAAATTGACACATCTCCTGTTACTGTACTCCCAGTTAAGTAGTACAAGTTATGATGCCTTGTGCCCTTCATGATTACCAACGATCCAGAAATTATCTTTAGAATGCCATTTTCAGCGACTAACTTGTAGCCCTCAGCTTCCAAAGTTCTGAGCGAAATCAGATTCTTCTTCACAGCAGGTACGAACCTTACTTCCTTCAGTTCCCGAACCATACCATCATGCATATTTATTCGAACACTACCAATCCCGATCACCCTGCAGATATGATTATTACCCATACATACTTCTCCATCAAACTTCTAGAAGCTTGAGAACCAGTCCCGATGAGGACATATGTGATAAGTAGCACCAGAATCTAGTACCCATGTACCTCCAGTTACGATACAAGCTGATGGTGTCACAGTCAGTGAGAAATCCGAAGCTACATCTGAATCATCACTTGCCTTAGCAATGTTCACCTCGGTCTTGTTGTTATCTCCTTCTCTATCTTTACGCTTGGTACAATCCTTAGCCCAATGGCCAAAGTCATGACACCATGAACATTCATCCTTCTGCAGACGCGCTCTTGACTTTGAACGCCCTTTCACTTTGCTACGATCACCATTCTTCTTTCTCCTGTCTGTTGAACGACCTCTTGCAAGAAGCAAGTCACTGTTAGTTTCACTTGACAGGTCTTCACGGTCCATCTTCCTGAACTCCTCACTACGCAATGCTGTAGTGACCTCAGCGTATGTCATCTTATCCTTGCCATGCATTAAAGCCTTAATCACGGGTTCATACCTTTCAGGAAGAGAGTTTATCATACACAAAGCTTGTTCCTCGTCTTTGATCTTCTCTTCATAGTTAACTAACTCAGCAAGAAGTTTATTATATTAATCCAGGTGCTCTGTTAGAGTTGCACCTTTCTTCATGTTATAGCGATACAAATTTCTCTTAAGATGTATCCTATTAGCCACGTTCTTCACAAGGTACTCCTTTTCTAGCTTTTCCCAGAGATCCTTAGCTGAAGTCTCGTGGTGATAATTAACTCTTACTGATGTTGCTAAACACCCACGAATCGAACCCAAACATAATTTATTCATCTTGTTCCACTGCTTGTCAGACATCTCCGCTGGCCGACCTTCTAGAGCTTCTTCTAGGTCAAGATGAACAAGAGCATCCATTACGTATGTTCTCCATAAACCAAAGTTATTGGTTCCAGTGAACTTTTTAACCTTCAGTTGTGATCTATGAGAATGCAGTATTTCTTCTTTTGTTTATTTATCTTTACTTGTGGACTCCGAATGTTCTCATAAAGGATCTTTCCCGTCAACCATTGTTCACAAGCAACCAAATATAGATAAAAAACTAAATTTTGAGATCATAACTACCTCAAACAACTTCAGAAAAAATACTCCCGCTGCAATATTATGAATACCGAAAATTCCAAGAACCTAACCCGAGCTTTTGATGCCAATTGTTGCGCTAAAACCCTGCGGAAGAGATTTGCACAGCTACACAATGGTACTCCAAATATTGTAAAGAACACAAACTAAAGAAGATAAAAGAGACAAGAATTTAACGAGGTTGAATCCTCGGGAAAAACAAGAGATTTATATATTATCGTTTGGGAGAAAACATATAAACCCTAAGAGAGAAAGAAGAATTTTTTTGGTGTGTCTTTCTAGGTTCTCTACTAGGCTATTTATATACACATAGGTAGGGATTAGGGTTCCATAACTTAGCTAATAAGTTCATAGTCTTTAGGAGATAACTCTTAATCCTAATCTAACTTGGTGACCGACTAAAATTCGGTTTATCCCAAATTAGTCTCACCGAATTGGAGAGTTTTAGTTTCTCCAAACTCTTATACACCGACCTATTCAACATTTTTTACTTAGTTAGTTTTAACAAAAGAAATATCTTCTTAGACAGTTGGTGAATATATATAGTATGTTAACATTTCACCCCCATTATGCTACGAAGAGTCTTAAAAAACTAAAAAAGTGTGAAACCTGTTCGAGGAAGGAAAATATGTCAAGAACATGAAGGGAAGAGATTGTTTTTTGTGTTCCAGAATCATTAAAAGAATACAAGCCAGTTGTTTGACTATTGCCAGATCGAAGCCCCAGTCCACGAAAGGAAATGATGTGCATTGCATTAAGGAATGCGAATTAACACTTCAAAACGTGTCCCCGATGAAGAAAGTATGATTAGTAAGACAGATGGATACTATAATAAGAAAGTGGGGAGACTCGCACTATCATTTGTGGAGTTCTGGTGATGGTTCTATTTGTGAAGTAGGAGTGAGACTGATTGAGGGAAGGAAAAGATTTGGTGAATCGATAAAGTGTTAGTTCCTCCAGTTTTAAGTCTGAAACAGAAGAAGCTTCGGTCATTTCTGGGCAGGGTTGGCCGTTTAACTCTCTTCTCTCTAGATCATCTGCAAAACTTTGGTATCTTCGAGCACCCTTCGACTTTAGGATGCATGAAAACCACAAAGTTCGTTGCTATCAAGGATTTAAAAGTCTCAGAAGTTCAGAATAGTGGTATGTGTCATGGAAATGTGCATTCGTTAAGGTGTTTCTATAATATAGTTTTATGTTGAATTGACTGATTATAAATTAAAATGTGCATTCGCTAAGTTTTCGCTGACATGGAAGCTTATGTTGATGGTCTGAAACTTTTATGTAAAAGATGCAGTTTTGTTGGTAATTTGTCAACTAATATGAATTTTATAAGCTATATGTTTTGGGTCCATTGATGAACTAGCCGGGCATTTTCACGGGCTTACAGAACTTGTATATATATAAAGGACATTCTCCAGAACTGAGTATTGAGAGTGATTGTATGTTGAACTTGTTTACTTTCTTGGGTTAGTTCTTCAAGAAACTCTCCATGCTCATAAAAATCATCATCTAAGGGTGTTGGTTCCACAAATAATTGCAATTCTGAATCATTATCATTTGCCTAAGATTCAAGATATATTCGTTGTTGTAGTTCAGCTAAAGATTCAGCAGCAATTCTCTCTTCACTATCATTCAACATTTTCACCCAAAAACTTTCTCTCAAGATTTTTCCTCCTTCTGATCCCACCTCACCTAAATTACCACATAATTCTTGAGAGAATGGCTTCCTCCGCCACCCCAAGGATTGGGTTTAACTCATCATTAGGAAAACACGCTCAAAATTAATTTTTTATTGCTCAAAGGTGGTGTACAAATGATGAAATGGGAGAAACAATGATAAAACCGGGTTTGTAATAGTTATATGTGTTACAAACTGAAAAGAACGATAGAACAGTACTGTCGCTGATTCTCGACCCACGCCTGTGTGTCGTTTCCACTGTTGAAAAAACTATTGTCTTGGATGGTCTGTTCTTCGTGTTCTTCAGATGAGCAGCAGCAGAAAAATACTTATGGAACTTGATTTCTCGACTCTGTGATGCTCTATAATCTCCCCAAACTCTCTGTGCCCCCTTTACTGACCCTCAACGACTTATATAACCTCATTGCGCCCAAATCTCCCATCATAACTGCATATAATCTTCCATTACTCGGTTTTGAAGAAAAATATTCTCGGGAATATTTTATTCCCAGATTTAACTCCACACGCTGTTTTCTCGTGACATAAGACACCCAACACGTTGAGTATCATCCAGAAGTGGTATAACATGGAGCAGGCACAATAAAATCTCTCGATCACACACATATAGCTCGGAATGGACTGACTAAAACCCGTGGCACTCTGTTTTCTTCTATCGTTTTATCTAAACAAATTCAACCAAACCAAAGGCCTTTACCAAGCCTGATAAGCCCAATCAAGTCTTCCCCTGCAGACCCAGCCATTGAGTCTTGCTAAATCATCCCAAATCTCGAACCAGAAATTTATTCTTCTGTTGGCCATTATTTCCCGCCAAAAATGTTCAAACCGTGGGGAAGAAATGGTTTCCCCTATCCAGAGTAGGGGTGCCGATAGAAGCTACCTTTGGGGGTGTCCTGGGGTGCCCCTTATCCAAAATGAGGGTGCCTTTAGTACTTTTCTCCGGTGGTCCAAATAGCACTTTTTGAGAAACTTTTTCCACACAAGTGTATTTCTCCAAAAATAGCTACACAAACATAAAAACACCATAATAAGTACAAAATCAAACACTAGCAATAGAGATACTGAGAACAATTCAGACACAAAAATGTGTCTATCAACCGTTAGATCGAAAACCTAGCTTGTTACACACAAATGAAATGCACGATTTTAGGTTTGTGTAACCGTACCCAAACATGTACATTTGTTGGTTCAACAATAGTTAACCAAATGGTTAGCCATATGATCACTTTCATATTAACCATATTCTTCTTTACCATAACTAGTTCAAATGACTCAAATGAACTAGTTAGAGAGTTGCTCAATTTCTTAGATTTTATATAAGTATACAAGACACAATCGAAGCAAAAACCATTTGATTCACTCGAATCGATTCATGAACTTTATAGCCACGGTTTGCAAACATGCATTCCTTAGTTTATATAAGTTTAAGTTCATCAATAATCGTCTTTAGAAATAACCAACTCAAGTACGCGGACTTATTTCGCGGACTTAAGTTCCCGGAAGAAGTTTACAAACTCCAGCAGATTTTCTCGGGTCGAGAACCTCCGACAGTTTGCGGAGCGAGTTCGCTGACTGGTTTTCCGGTTTTACTGATCAACAAAGTACGCATACTAAATTCTCATTTAAATCATTGAAACATTCTTAGAGGACGTTATATAGTTGTTATTCACAAACCATTTTTCATCAAAGCCATTTTCAAGTGATTGAAACTTAACATGACTTTCGTCACTAGGTATAGATGAACTTGGCCAAAGCGAAAGCTTACCAACACATATTTCGAGAAATAGATAGGCGAGATAAACTCGGCTCGAAATAACAAATGTGTATAATCAAAGTCCATATAGAAAAACGACTTTTGTCTCAAGATAGGAGATAGAGTAGATAAAATTTTGAGTGATAGATAAGTTCAAGTCTCCACATACCTTTTAGTCGATGGAGTTCCACCAGTTCCTTGAGTAGTTCTTCGTCTTGTATGATGATCGCCATGGAGTTCTTGAGCTCAACTACACTTTCTATCCTAGTCCGAGACTTCGCTATAGTAGACTATAAATCAAAACTTATAATTTTGGTCAATAACATTGACAAACATGCATGAGATAGCAACGCATGCGAGTTCAACCGAGCAGTGCTCTAACTATCTCCCCCTTTGTCAATTTTAGTGACAAAACTATTAATACATATGGAATACAAAAATAAATAATACACTTTTGTAGCCCCTATTCCACATGCCTAATCTTCAACATTACTCGAAATCTTCGTCACTTCCAAGTACTCCAATAATTCCAAAGGTTGTAAGTTTAACATCATCGTCGTTGAAAATCCGTAGCTATAACAATGAGAAAACAGAATTCTCGATCATTGTTATACAGTGTCATAGTATGATTATGTAGTATCAAAGTTCAATTGTATCACAACTTCGACAACAATACCATGGTGATATGTATCACTCCCCCTTAGTCAATACTCCATCTCACATGGAAACCACTCCCCCTTATATAATGATCTGAAAACCATATGTATTTGTAGTGTGAACTACATATTAATTCTCCCCCTTTATGTCAATAAAATTGGCAAAGGTACAAGAACAGGATGGGATCATAATGAAAATTTCCATAGAGACATTTCATGACCAAAAGAAAGCACATCTCAACTTATTTAGATGCAATCAATACATGCATATCGACCTATGAAAAACATAACTTTTGACAAGGTATGGGACAATCATAGTTCACGGACGCGAACACACATATCCCATAACATATTGCAATATACAAAACCATAAAGATTAATACTGTAAAAATATCATCTTCCAAACAATTTTTTAGAATTTAAACAAATAAACCTAAAAACATGAAGATAAAAACGTTGGACATAGCTATGTGTAATCACAATAATGGCTATTCCAAACTATAGTTCTTCTTCTAAATAAAACAATAAAAGAAGATTTAACTAAAATTCACAAGCTAAGAAACAAAAAACAGACTCCAGTGCTATGCCTGAACACGAACTAAGATCATATAGACGGTTCAGGATCCTCACGAGTCGAGAGGTCTATGAGCTTGTGATTGACATCATCCACATCATCTTCAGAGCGGATATCCTTATTGAGAAGTTCTTTGACATGAGTTTTCATGAGAACAAGGTCATAATTAACCTTTTTCAACTCAGTTCTTACCATGTCAAGACACTTCATAGTATCAACAAGTTGCTGCTTTGCATCCTCAAAGTTTTTGAGAAAATTGAGAACCACTTCAGCCGAAATCTCTCCAACCTCCTCAATATCTGAGTAGGAATCAGGAGATTGAGGAAAATATCCTTCAACTTCAACAAAGGTTCCCTTCTCTTTATCAAATTTGAAATATACCGCATTATCAACGAAGTCTTCAGGTAAATCCCAAGAGAAGGAAGAAGAAGCCGTTGATAATATGAAGCCTAGAGTGAGAAAATTCAACTCAATAGGATGGGTATATAAACAAGCTTCGAGAGACTTAGGGTTTAGAAGATTGGTTTGTGAGAGAATCCCAAAACCGTACGTTTACACACCACTTTGTTGATCGAAAACGTTCACCCTTTTACATTACAGAAACAGGTTTGAACGCATAGACCCAAAAACCAATAAACAAAGAAGGATAAAAAAAATACTCATGTAAAAGTGCTACCTGATTATCCATCTAAGAACGATAAGAAATTAGCTAGATAATAAGTGACACTTTGCCGATAAGTATACCTAACCATTTCTCACTCACCTAGGGTTTTTGTAAGTGAGATTTCAACCTTGTGATTACTTAACAAAAGTATGAGCCATTAGCTCATTAAATGAAAAGTGTTTATGATTGGGTCTCTTCTTCCTTTCAAAACTAGGAAAGAATCCATTTTGATGTGAGAAATTATCATAAAACTTACTGTCATCAAAATTCGAGACATAGTTTGAGTTCTTACCAGAAGACTTTTGACTTGCAGGAATAGATAACTTGTTGATAGTTTATTTATAATCTTTAATCATCTCCCTCAGTTTATTTCTCATATCATTATTCTTGCTTCTTTTTCCTGGTGTTTTATTCACTTTCTCCTTTTTTAATAGAAGAACTGGCTTGATTTCTCCTTAGACGATTTTTGTCAAGACGTATGTTCTGCTTCTGAGCATTCGAGGAACTCATTGAACAGACTTTCCTGGTAGCATACACAGGGTAAGTACGAAAATCAATTGGTTTAGACATATGAATTTCAATTACACCTTTGAGAATTAAGTATAAGGTGTGTTGAAGTTGAACAAGGGAATTTTTATTCAACATAGAGTTTCTCTTTTGTTTAGCAGAACCTTTTGCTTCGCAAAAGAGGCATACTTTCTGATCACAAGAGTGATTAGATAATATATTATTACCAGTCTCGTTAGGAGATTTCTTCCTTCCATGTGATGTGGAACATCCTTGATTAATGGGGATTTCAGGCACATCCTTTTTAATAGGAAGGGATTACGATTTTACTTCTGAACCTGAAGCTTTGGTTTCAATAGAAGTAGATGGTATAAAATACTTTTGACAGGACCTTGAATAGAGAGTTTATTCAAGCGATGTTCAATTTCCAGAACATCTTTTTCAAGGCTTGCCTCAAGAGACATACGTGAAGAGTGATTTTCAGTATTTTCTTTGAAATTGCAGTCTCTTACTACACCAAGAAGAACATTGACATGGTGTTTCAACCGATTAAATCTATCAGCTTGGATTATAACAAGATTTAGAATCAATTCAATCTCTTCAACTGTTTCCCGTTCATTAATAGAGATAGACTCTTTTGAAGGGTAATCGGAACGACACATGTCAGTGTTTGTCTGTCTCGTCAGAACACAAGGTTCGTCTATATTCGAGATTAAAGAATCTTTCTCTTTAATAGAATTAGACGAGGCATAACTTTTGTTTCTGGTGACGCGTTTATCAGAGATAGTACTCTTGTCCATAGAGTCATATCGCTACAAACACAGACTTATAAGGTCTTTAAACGTGTTTGCCTGCTCTGATACCAATTGAAAAAACGGGGGTACAACAACCACACCCAATATTTCGCTTAGCAATCTGTATGAACTAACTCCAATATACTTTCAAGATAATCAACCAGACTCAATCTTAATAAAGTATATCAAAGAGTTATAATATCTCGATCTCTCGATTTAATCCTTACTCAAGGAAATAGAAATATGCGATTCCGATTAAATATAAGAGAGATAACTTGGATGGTACCAAAGACCAATATCCAAGTGTCAATCAATGTATATCAACAACTAGAGGTCGAATATTCTAATTGATTGAACTAACGCACAACCTGTGATATTTCAATTATATAACAAAATATAATACGGAAAATAAATAACATAGACACCAGAGTTTTGTTAACGAGGAAACCGCAAATGCAGAAAAACCCCGGGACCTAGTCCACATTGAACACACACTGTATTAAGCCGTTACAGATAGTAGCCTACTACAAACTAACTTCTGTCTGGACTATAGTTGAACCCCAATAAATCTCACACTAATCCAAGGTACAATCTCGCTCCTTACGTCTCTGATCCCAGTAGGATACTACGTACTTGATTCCCTTAGATGATCTCACCCACAACTAAGAGTTGCTATGACCCAAAGTCGAAGACTTCAATAAACAAAACTGTATCACACAGAAAAGTATACAGTAATAGATAAATCTGTCTCCCACAGAAATACCTACGAATTTTGTTCCGTCTTTTGATAAATCAAGGTGAACATGAACCAATTGATAACCCAGACTTATATTCCCGAAGAACAGCCTAGAATTATCAACCACCTCACAATAATCTTAATCGACACGATGAGACGAAGATGTTTGTGATTACTTTTATATCTTGCCTATCATTAGAAATAACCATTTTATAGATGCAATCAAATCCGTTCTCACTGTAAGGGCAGAAATATGATATAGTTCAATTAAATAGTCAATTGGCCACACAAAGTTCTTGTTGCCATTAAAGTTGATGTGAAAATTGGTTGCTACTATGATACACACATTACATTGTATATATCAACACATATGACCAAGTGCACTTCCAACTCTTTCATTTATGATGGGAGCTAGATTTACATCTTAGTTTCATCCCATATTCAGCTGATACCGGTACTTTGGTGTCATTACTACTGGGAAAAAAATAAATTTCCGTCTCATGATATATATATCCCTTTTCACATGCTTTATATGAGTCATTACGTCTAACCCTTATTACTTCGGGGTTCTTTCCATTTTTAATTTTGCTACATTTAGTTTAATTTGAGAAATTTCTTTATCTCAATAGGCCAAGAGAATCTCATTACACATGTCAACCAATTAATTTAGGTTGAATATATTACTAAAAAAATAATTAATTCTCTTGTTGTCATACTTCAACATATGCCGGTTCGTTAGTTTATTATGGATGAAGTAGAGAAATGAAAATTTTCCGACTCAAACAAAAAAAAATTGTGAGTTTTTCCACAAAAAATTGGAATACATGTGATTTTATTTGCAATGTATCTTTTGAAAATACCGACTCTTAATAGTCGAGTCAGTGGATTGCATCCCATGAAACATTTCAAATTTGGGAAGAAAATATCAAATACACAATAATGGTGCTCAAGTACTTCTAAACCCCAAATAAATACATTGGAATCGAGTTGGTACAACCAATTAAACAAAAAGAAAAACACCATTCAACTATATCCAATATCATATTCAAGAGAACAAAATAGCGTTAAGACTAAAAATTCTTAATGATCGAGATCAACAATCATAGTTTAAGTTGACCGTTTATAAGATGTGGACTTTTCTTAAGACAAGAAAAACAGAAATAGACATGTTCTAAAAACATACAAATAAGCCCAATAGATATTCAATTTCAACGTAAAAACATCAAATTGGTCACGTACCTTAAACTTTGGTTCCACTATATATACTCAGAACCATAACGGCTATCGTCGCGCACAGGCGCTGTGCTGGAACGAGCATCAGACCTACATCATGCGGGATATAAAAGCACACCAGACGTGCATCATGCAGGATATGAAAAGCATAAAAGGTTGAACTAATGCAAATTAAACTAGAGTAGAAAACACAAACTGCTGAAACAACAAAAGCAGCTAAGGTCGTAGTGCTTAGAAATGAACTGCAATACGCACATAAAACATTAATGCACTGACGCAAAAGCCAGCTGGAACAGGCCAGCTAGGGATAGAAAAACTTTTGGACAGGATACCACCTGGAACAGGACAGCTAGGGATGGCAAAATTCGGGATAGGATATGGAACAAGGCAGTTCCGGAACGGGACAGGTGCCGGAATGGGGCTGGGACGGGATCCTTTCCTCTTCTTTTTCACAGATGATGAACATACAAGAAACCAAACGGAACAACAGATTTCCATTTTTCTTGGGTACGCGAATAGACGGGATCTCGGAAAGTGAACAGATTTCCTTTCACAAGATTTCCCTTCACAAGTTGACGCACAAATAGACAAATTAGTGTATGTACGATGCCAATCAATTGATTAATATATATATATATATATATATATATATATATATATGCAAATACAACTCATATGATTTATATGACTGTCTCGATTTTTTTTTTCCACACAGATCCCCTTCCTAGGAGGAAGGGGTACAAATTTCAATCAATCAATCACAAAACAGACTTATGAATTAATCCTAAAATGTAACAATTTAAATGATTATGGTATAAAATAGATTAAAAAAAATCAAATCAATTTTTAGGGATTTGATTCAAGGGAAAAGAAAAGAAAAAAAATTCAACTTATCTGATTTGACGATGATGATCCATTGATTTCAGCGTAGTGTATTTGATAGTAACCCATAAAAAAAAATCAAAATTCATTACTGCAAGATTAGAGCTCGTGCTTGATAACATGTTTTAGTAAAATAATGAGAAAAAAGATGAGGCAGGATGTGTTACATAAATATATTCCTTTATATACAAATAGGAAGAAGATCCTAAACATAATATTGGGCCACACATACATGGGCTACAACCCCTACAACAACGTTTTCTTTTAATCTTCGTTTTAGTTTCCGCTCAAAACTGTTTTCACCACCACTGTTAACGGACTTGTAATATTGGTTTCAGATCTTTATTCAAGAAGATTCTTCCAGACATTTGGCGAATACTAAATTTATTAAGATCTTAATAAAGATTGGAATAGTTGGCAAGATTATCCAATAGGCAAGATTGGGTTAAGTCTTTTCAAATTGATCTTGTCTGATAATGTCTTTATAAGTTTGGATTGTAACCCATGACTAAAGCCTTGTGTTCTGTTAATGCTTCACAATTGATCGTGTCTCTAACCCACTAATTATGTTGCTGCTGCACAGATTAGCAGCTAAGAGGCCCCAACAGCAACGTCCTCGGTACCAATTGGTCCTTCAGTGGCCTATGTCCGTTTGCAGTGGCAAGAACCGGTGTCCTCGTAATGTAGCTCGTAGATTCACGATTCATGGTCTCTGGCAAGAGCGAACATATAACAAAGCTCAAGGGGCTCAGCACAATCACTAAATCCATTAGAATCATTACAAAACAAAATCACTATCCTCGTTGGAGGCTTTAATCTGCATTGTATTTTTCCTCATTTGTCTCTCCTCCCTATCCATCTCCATCTCTACTATGTATAACTTACTTTTATAATCTATTGATGTTATGATTTCTGAAACTTAATTGATGTTGTTTCTAATTATATTGTTATTGTACAGGTGCAACAATTATCAACCGATGCAACATCTAATGGACTATAAACGGATGCAACAACTAATGGACTATATTTTAGACAACTATCAATATGGGTCAAATCAAGTCGTGGATCTCGTTGAGCTGCACAATAAGCTCCAGGGAAAGGGAATGCCTCTGTTTTCCATCCAATAACGAACAACATCCAACTACTAGAGATAATACTGCTCCTGGAAGAGTATCATAGAAACTTAGACTGGATTCAAACAAGATATACTACAAGGCTGCAATCTTAACAGGCATAAGAAATTAGTTTCATTTCCAAGCTAATATTACATTTTTACATGTATTCACAAGTTAATTTATCTAATAATTGTTTTTGAATAAAAAGAGATTACAGTGTTTATTTTGCTGAGAGAAGAGATACATATTATAATCCAGAAATCTAATTAATTGTTCTCCAATTTCACCAGTGACCATGACCCTAAATTCTTATATCTCCTTAAAGTTAATTTTATCCTGGTTGTCCATTCTCCCATTTGGGAACCACTTAGCAGTCCAGTGGCGTCCATGAGTGAATGTGAATAACCAGTACCTGCGCCGCTGCGCAACATGTAACGGGGTAATATTTTAGTGTCAATTTTTGGTGTCTTTCTAGCATTTTCAGTTGAAATGTCATTATTGGGGATTGATTTGAATAGCAGTTACCGTCAACAATGGAGCCAGGATATGGAAGGGTCCTTAGGGAGGTGAATTGCCCTTGCGACCGCTGGTTCACGATTTGTACTTCAATTAGTGATACCAGTCCATAATTAGCTAGTCGTATAAAAATGTTGATTAATAACGGGACTCTAGAACTATCATGTGAAAGTAAATTGGAGAATAGGGCATAATAATGGCACGGCACCTGTAAATCCTTAGCTGAAACATGACATTTTCACCTGGATAGAAATGAAGCAGAGATTAAAGTACAGTTACAAGGTGGCTGTTTGCTGGTTTTGTTTGGGGCCAGCTTTTACGCCGACTAAATATTCATTGCTGGTAGCCTTTATTTAAAATCGTAAGCTCATAAGGTTCCACGTTCAACGGTGACCCTCACCCACTCATAAAATTGTTCCGTTTCATTTTTTCTCAAAGGAGAGAAAAAAGAGGAATTTCCACACAAATTTCGCCCATAAAACAAAAAAAAAACACATACCAAACCCTAAGAACCAGTTTTCTGTTTCGCTCACAAAACACACACACAAAAATAAAATAAAAATAAAATAAAAATAAAAACAAAAACCTAAGAACAAACCATAGGATATGCTTTGTTCATGGGATAATGATGATACAAAGAAAGGAAAACAACTAGCCAGGGGACAAAGGCTTTATCGTTTACTTCTCTGTTCTCCTTCGTCTTTTGATTTCTCTAACATGAACAAAGAAGTAAGGCACATCAGGTATGATTGTTCATCACATGTTCTTATTTTTTATGAACACACTTTGTTTTTTATTTTGTAAGTTAGGATTTACTTCTTTTTTGAGTTATCTATTTCAGGGGATCTCTGCTTTTACTTTTTTCTTTTCTGTTCGTACCTATCGATTTCAGATCCTTTTTTCTTTTTTAGCTCTGAAAGAGGATTGAACGTAAGGTAAGGGTTATTTTGTTTTTGGTACTTAGGTTTTGTCCAGATTTTGAGTTTGGTCTAGCATTTGTCCAGCTTTGCGTTTGATACTTGGAATTGACGTTGACTAGTGTTGACCGGGTTAGATTTTGACTTCGGTTAAAAAAATATTAAAATTTTATATAAAAATTAATTAATTAACAAATTTGCTATCCTGTCCATTACTTTAAGGATAATTACATAATAACCATATACAAACCCTTATTTTTTCGTGAACGCAGCTTGTTCTCCAAACCCACCACCGTCTCCACCACACCACTTCTCTGCCACATTCTCAATAGCACTGTTACCACCTTCTAATCTTCCTTTTCTAAGAAAATCTTTTGTAATGATACCAATTTTCGTTTCTCTCTTCTTATGAAATACCTTTACCTCCATTAATTAGTTTCATTTCTCTCTACTTACTCTCGTATCTAGGTTTTCAAAATTGGGGAAATCCAATATAAAGATCCGTGAATTATGATTACAAGAGGATAGATTAGTATATTAAAAATTAAACAAGGGAATAAGTTTGATTATGAATTATATTCGTAATCGACTGGAATTTAAATCTAATGGACCTTAATTAGAGTTTTAGATTCAGAGAAATGGGGATGATTGGGTTTTGATTTGTACCGTTTGAGAAATAGATTTGTTTGATTAAGTTTTAATCGGGTTTTGGTTGAATTAGTTTAGATAGCTTTAAATGTTTCCTAATTCAGACTTATGTTCTCATCATCAATAGTATTGCAAAGTCATGGATTCTGATGCAATGAGGGAGGAAGAAGATGAAGTGAAAATTAATTAGGTCAAACTGAGTATATTGAATCGTGATCATAAGGTGAATGAAGATTCTAGAAGAACATATATGAGATGATAGTGGTGTTTCTGCAGAAGAGAAATGTTCAAGACAATCAGTCGATGGAGGCGGAAGACGAAGAGTAGTTTCATTAGAACATTAGGGTTAATAGTTATTTGATCCGATGGTTACATTAGAACCGTTGGATCTAAATTTACTTCAGGGTATATTTGTAACCTTATTATTTTTATTTTAAAAACAAAACTAATCATAAAAACCCAAGGTGACCAAACTTGTTGGGATCCATTAAAACTCAATCTTAAACAAAATTGATACAAAAACTCTAAATTTTTAAAAATTGATATAAAAACCCAAATTTCAAAATTGGTTTTATCAAATTTTATGATGAAACAAAATTTGGTTTCATCAAATTCTTTGGGGTTTCATCAAATTTTATGATGAAACCAAATTTTGGTTTCATCAACCGCGAGTTACTTTTGTCTTGTTGGGTTTTTTGTGTTAATTTTGTTTTGATGGGTTTTTTGTGGATGTATAGTGACACCTTTGGGGTTATAACTCGAGTTACTTTTATCTTGTTGGGGTTTTTGTGTTACTTTTGTTTTGATGGGTTTTTTTGTGGATGTATAGTGACACTTTTGGGGTTATAACTCGTGGACCGAAAAAAAACAAATAAATTTGTAAACTTAATATTTATATTTCAAAAACTTAATTAATATTTGATCTCAAACAGTCAACGCGAGTCAATGTCAATTCCAAGTACCAAACACCAAGCTGGACAAATGTTAGACCAAACTCAAAATCTGAACAAAACTTGAGTACCAAAAACAAAATAACCCTTAAGGTAAATTAGAGTTTTAAATTGATTGATAGTTTTATGTGAAATTGATGACGATGTTGATTTTCTGTTGTGATGACGATATAAAAGTATTAGCAGTTGAAAAAAGAAAAAAGATTTATAGTAAAGGATGATCAATCTAAGATTTGGGATAAATATTAATTGAAAAAAGATTTATAGAAAAAAGATTTATAGTATTAGCAGTTCATAGTAATTTATAGCAAAGATTTGGGATAGGTAGGGTTTCTGTTTTCCCCAAATTAAGAAAACTAAGGTTTTTCTTTGTAATTGATCAATCTGCTGATTTTTGGGAGAGGGGTTTGATTAAGAGGGTTCATGTTGAGAAAAGGATGTTGATGGATTCAGTCTCTGATTAGTTCAGTGGATAAATATTACAGTTCTCCCACTTCACTGTTCTTTACATATCGAATGAAGGTAAATTGTTGTCCTTATGAAACAGGAGGTGGCATTAGTAGACGTCAAGCGTTTGTTGCGATACTAACTCGATTTGTGTTTCTGCTTGCTGAGGTATGCATACTATGAACTTTTGTGTTTCTTTGTTTCTTTATCATTGGAAAGAAACTTCTTTTGGCAAAGGCTGACTCCTTGCCTCACGAGTAAAAATGAAACCATCAATCAAACTCACCTGAAAAATTTACAAGAGATGATGTCCACATCTAAACTAACAGAGTGCTTTTTGTTTGTTTATTTTTAAAGTAATTATATACTTGACGTTCCAGTGAGATTGTCAAAAGGTTTATAATATTTCAGTGTGCTTGACATGTCATGGACCACTATTAACCTCCATTTTGGCCAAACATTTTGATTTTTGCAAGTGATTGAGGTAGAACTGGTTGCTTCAAGGAGCATTTACCACGGCTGCGCAAAGAAGGGAGAACTAATAGTTCGATTGGTGTCTACGAGAAGACCATCAAATCTGATTGTGTTGGTGGGCTTTTTCTGCAACACCTATTCCCAAAACTTTGTTCTTAGCTTTGGCTGGGTTTCGTGATGGAAGGCCATAGATGACAGTCGAAATAATTTTGAAGGTTTGTCTTTAATACCGTGTATGTACTGTACAAAAATAGAGTAGTTGAATCTTCCCATGCATATCAAAGTTTATGTTTCTCAGTTCAGTGGTCTACCATGAGCATCAAACTCCGTCAAAAACTACATTCAACATAGTAGATTATTCGGGGATGATTCGGCAGCTAAACATGTGAATGAGTGTGGTTTCGGTCTAAGGTAACTCTCTCCTATTTGACGTTCTTTTTTTATGGATATTTTATCAATTTTCTCAAGTCTGTAAATGAAACTTTTCCAATGATCTACTCAATGCAAGTGGTTTCGGAAAGTTTCTTAAAATATCCACAAACTTTCTCGCCCGGTGCAACTATTTGGTTTAGACCATCTGTTTGATGTATTCTGAAATTTTAAAATGAATGACTTGCTCTATTTTTATTTCTTTAAAATGAATGACAAATAACAAACATATGATGCATTACAGATTGTTTGCTAATAATTTGACTGGTAGAAGGGGAATTTTTACCTAAATTTTATCATCCAGGTGGTGTTCCTTCTTTCATGTTGAAAATTCTCATACTTTTATTCAACAGATCAGAAGAGAGGTTATTTACCCAATTTTGTTCATGTGTTAGCAGCTGATTTTGTTGGAAATTAGGGGTGTTTTGTTGGATATTCATGTTATGCTCATTCTTAGAGACACTCATGTCAACAGATTTAGTTTCTTCAACTATTTTACATAGAACATGTTAGACGATCTACTGGGATTTATGCATAAGATCACCACAAACTACAATTTGGGAGCAATCAAGATAGTAATTATTAGCTTACATGTTATGCATTATAGAAATATTATGTGAGTACTTCATGGGGAGTTTCCGCAGAAGTTAAGAAATTTGGAAATGCCATTACTGCTACTCAGGCTAACACTGAGGTGGTGCCATTAAATAGTAATATTCATACAGATGAATGTAGATTTCATGCCTTCCTCATTGTCTTTCTTCCTCACAGTGAGTGCAGTTTTCATGGTTTGCGTATGGTCTTTCACTGATAGGCTTATATATCGCGGTGAGTAATTCTGAATCAGTTTCTCTTTTCTAATATGTTCTTTGGTTTGATAAGCGTATGTAGTAGCAGCCACGAAATGTAGCGCGATCTATTTTTGGCAGGTACTCTAACTTCTGTTGCCATTTTTTTACGTGAATGATTTGTTCTGTTTAGCTCTTAAGCTTGGATTCATGCCCTGCATATATATATATATATATATATATATATATATATATATATATATATTGTGTTCATCATGGTTTAATTTCTGACATACAGTTAGGGATTGGAACCTTAATATGGATGGAGTCTCATTTAAGAGTATGCAGGTAAAACTCATTTGGTTATAGATACCATTTTCGTTATTTAAGCAGATACTATATATTATATAGTCTTCTCTCTCTGTCAATTATATAGAGAGATTTTTGGTATTAGTTTGCATAAATTAGAGTGCTAATAACTCTATAACTTTGAATTTCAACTTCAAATCTAACGACATTAAATAAGAAAACTTGAAGTTTACATTTTCAACTTAGAAAGGCATATCTTAACATGAATATATCAGTAATTACTCATCTGATAAAGCTTTATAGTGTTAGTTACAAGACATTATCCCTTTTGGCCATCTGTAGTTCTTCGTATATTATTTCCAGACTTCATGCATAGGTTTATACAGCTGATGCATAGCATAGTTGGAAGCAAACCCAACCTCCATGAACGAAACTATTAGCAGCTCTTGGATGTCATTTCGATTGCTGCGTAGGTGATTTGGAATCTCAAAGAGCCACATGGTGCATCCATATAGTGAGACTCACCGGATGTATAAGTCACATGAAGATGCTCAACTCCAACTTCTGCAAATACGACAGTGAAAGCTCAAAGCCAACTATTGCAGCAGCCAACTGCTTTGCTGCCAAACAAGCCAACATCACAAAGACACTCGAAAATTCTTAAATCAAGAAGGGAAGAAAATAACAGGAAAGCTTGAGTTGCAGTTCGTGAGAAAAAAAGCAGTCAATGGGTTTTCATCACCAACTCAAGGAGCATGTTGTTAAGAAGACGCTTTCAGGATTCACAAAACACAGTACGGGTTACTAGAGTATGGACTCCAGCTGCAATTGCAACTTATCTCTAATTCTGAGCAGCTGGGCCGAGTGTTTTCCATCTCGCTCCTGCCAACTAAATGGAATGAAATTAGAATTGTTTTCTCATGTGCTAGAGTGAAAATTGCACGATTTTTTTCCGCATCATCTCAAACAGGGTACCCATGGCTATAGTATGTTCGCAATAAATGAAATTTCTTTTTTTTTTAATCGAACTTTTCAAAGCGGAGAATTAAGATTTTCTTTTTATTGCAGTTAGAAAGAATTTATTTAAGTTGTTTCATTCTGATCATAAGACTTTCAAAATATTGACCCGATTAAATATGAACCTCTCAAAAATGTATACTTTACAAAAATAACAAACTTAATTCAGACAAAACTTTAGCACGGGTTACTATCTAGGTTACATTGGTTGACTTTGTGTATTGATATTATAATTACTTGGTTTTTCAGTTGTCACTGACCAGAAGTTTAAGTGGGGTTTGTAATAGGCTTATTCAGCTGGAAAAATGCATATTCCTATCATACTACTAAATGAAAATCAAAACGAAGCCAACCATACCAAATAAAAAATCCTAAGCGACAATGTGAGGCGTGCCGAGCCAAGCCAAATCAAAAATGTATCGACGGCGCGAAGCCGCACGCCGAATCAGAAATGAACCGGGTTTAAAGAGTAGGCGATCAAATAAAAAATGCAAGGGGACGAGGTGAGGCCGAGCCATACCAAATCAAAAATCTTAAACGACGGGACTAGGCGAAGCCGAGCCACAACAAATCAAAAAAATCCCGTGACACCAAATCAAAAATGCACGCCCCAATGCTTAAAAGAAAAAAGATGATGGTGGATGGTTTCCAGATCCGCGGGGCGAGGCGAAGCTGAGCCATAACAAATCAAAAAAGCCATGTGCCACCAAATCAAAAAGGCACGCCCCGATGCTTAATGATGGTGGATGGTTTCCGGATCCGTCCGATGCGGAGCACGGCCAAAAATCAAGTAGGCTTAATATATAGAAGGAAGTTAACTCCAACACTATTGTCCAATTTCAGAAGGAACAAAACAGACAAGGCAGGCTGCACCGTAACACCAATATAAAAGAATACCTCACGTGCATAAGTACCACTTTGAACTGAACAAGAAGAAACCAAACATTTATTATATTACTTCACTCATGAGTCTCATTATTTGACACCAATCTTATTCAACAGACTCCGTACATTGATCAAATATTACATAGATGCCAAAGACGTTACATTTGCACACAAATTCTTGGTAACAGAAAGTGAAGTATCAAGATCAAGCCATTGTTCAATGGTAAAAAGCTTCTGAGCGCAAGGAATACGGGGACCTGTAGTTGTAACTTGTAAATCTTCAACATACCAACTACTCTGTGACCCGGTTCCATCTGAAGCAAGTGTTATTGCACAAACAGGCCCTTTTAAACATCCACCCAAATTACTAAAAATATCAAGGTTACCATTTTCGAAATAGTCATGTTTTGGTCCCATCAACCCACCCCATTTCTCCAGATTTAGAATTACAATATGATTACCATATGAATCGTAGAGTGCTAGTGATATGTTTGAATCTGTTCCTGCACCGATTTTTGTCCCAGTTTTTGTGTATACTGTGTAAACACAATCATACTGCATGAAAGTGGAAAAAAGAAACAAACATAATCAATCAAAACAAATTTCAACGTAAAAAGATTCGAAAAAATAAATAAATGAGTCAACTGACAGATTATTGGTAAAGTCATTGGGTGCTAATATTTATAAATAAAAATCGGTAGAACCCTAATTCATATGTTAGTTCTTTAAAACTAAGAATCATAATTTAATGATAACGTATGGACTTCTGTTGGGGAATGGCCTTACTGATGATTGTAGAGTGACATTCTGCTGAATGGATGATTGTTGTGTGAGAACAACAAACGAGAATATTAGAGAGACAAAGAAGACCAAGTAGAGACTCTTAGCTGCAAATGCCATTTCTTACGATCACAGTGGAATTAAGGAGTTCTGTGATGAGATGACTCTTGAACTGATGTCGTGTTGGGTTATTTTATAGGGAAAATTAATTAGTAATAGGATTTGCATGATTGATGAATGTTTGGTGAGAAACTTAGGTTGCAATATTGTTGTTGTGCATGTTATTTCTAGATTTCATTAAATTAATCAGAATGGCGCAAAGTTAGTCATCTGTTGTTTCGATCGTGTCAAGAGCATGGACCACTAGGATTTGTCCAGTTAATTTCCGCATAATTAAGCCTATGTGGAGAATATGCAACTTTAAAGTAATCTGCATCAAGGAAGTGATGAGATTTTTAGCTTGGGATCTTCTTTTTATTATTTTTGCAAGAAAAGATGTATTTGGTTTACTCTGGATATTGTTTTCCCGTTGGTTTGCTCAATTCTAGCTTGTTTGAAAGTTGGTTCTTTGCTGCAAACCTACTATCGCAAAATATTATTAAAAAGAAGGACACTCTCCAGTCTGAAAGATTTCAAGTATTTATAAATAAAATAAATCTAAAATATAACGCATAGCTTTGAGTCCTTGGATACTTATTTATAATTTCCTATACATATATATATAGGACTACTGTTAAAAATGCTTAGATTCAACAGCATACACTCTTGCGTGATCACAAGAATTTTGGCGTTTTGTTTTTCTTTATATGGTGATACGCAATTGGTATCCAAATCGGTAGATGGTTGGTTGCACATAACGAATTTTTTGTGAGAGCGTAGTACGCAATTAAAATAACATTCTGCCAAAACAATTAACTGTAAATTAGCTCTCATTCGGAGGAAAGAAAATGTTGAATATTTTCAATATTGTTTACCGCTATCCGGGGAGGTACGGGGTGTAGCCCTTCCCGGTTGTGTTCGATCTAACATGTCAGGTCGTGGGGGTCTAAGGGGCAACACCACCTAGCAGAGTGCGAGACACCGTCTCGTAGAAATTTTTCTGGTTTTGAATTTTAAAAACCTATTTCGGTTTCCAAAAAATTCTATCGACACGTCTCTTCCCATAGGGTTTTCTTCCCAAGAGAAACCATTAATGGATGCCCGTTGAAAGCGTCTGTTGGAGATGAAAAGCCATCTCCAAAAGGCATGAGTTCCTCTTTAAATAGCGAAGGATTTCTCCCATTCCAATTATCAAAAAAAAAACTCTTTCTTTCTCCCATTCAAATTATCAAAAAAACTCTTTCTCTCTAAGCATCTTCAGAATCAAATATTGTGTGTTCTTGGTTGGGTCAAGGGAATACAACCTTTGAATCCAACAACGTTGTTAGGGCTTCATTGTATCCTGACAGCAATATTTCGCTGACCGATTGTGCTCGCCAATTATTTGGGAAGGGTCGAAATAATTTGCTGTAAAGAATCGCAAGGCCTTGAAGCTTCAGTGATACAACATTCTTTTCGTTCTTTGTTTTCATTCTCTATTACCCTGAATTTTCCAACAGTTTTCAGCAATTACTTTCAACAATGGAGGGTGAATCTTCAAATTCAAATGTTACTGCTCAATCTATGCAAGTGACTAACTCGATTGGAACGTTTTGATGGTGATAATTTTACTCGTTGGCAAGAGACTGTGAAGTTTTTCCTGATCACCATCAAGTTGTGGTACATACTTGAAGACGGTTTGGATGAAATTCCTTCACCATCAGAAAAGGACACTGATGACTTGAAGGCCAGAAGGAAAAAGCGTCAGGAAGATGATTTTATGTGCCGTAGTCATATTTTGAATGCCCTGAAAACTAATGTTTACAATGACTATCGAAGTATTGCATCTGCAAAGGAATTATGGACTACGCTTGACAACAAATACAAGATTTCTGAAGCAAGCAACAAGAAATTCCTAATTTGCAACTTCATGGATTTTAAAATGGTTGACAGTAAGTCAATTATTTCCCAGGTTATTGAACTTTTACTCATTGTTAATCATCTTAAGGATGCGGGAATTGAACTTGCTTCTGCCTTTGTTGGGGTTATTATTTCTCGTCTTCCCCCTTCTTGGAATGGTTATAAGAAGAAACTTAAGCAAGCTGAGACTGACTATGAATTAAAAGTTTTGCAGCGTCATCTTCGTATTGAAGAGGACTCTTGCAAACGAGAATTAAGGATAGTCAACAAACTGAAAATCTTTCTAAGGTTAATTTTGTAAACGCTTTGAAACCTAATAATGATACTCAGTTTAAGAAGCAACATCCAAACAAGGAGAAGAAGGGCGATTGCTACTTCTGTAAGAAACCCGACCATTTTGCTCGTAACTGTCGTCTCAAAAAAGAAACAACAAGGAAAGAAAAAGGAGGCAAATATGGCCGAAGACAAACTTTTTATTGTAGTTAAAGCCACCAATGCCGTTTCTAGTAATGAGAGTATATGGTGGCACGAAAATGGTTTAACTGTCCATATCTGCAAAAATAGACATCTTTACAAGACATATGAAGCCTTACTGGCGAAGGAAACGAAGTTGTCTCCGCAAATAACTTACACAACAAAGTGATTGGCAAAGGCACTGTTGAACTCCCGTTTATTTTTGGAAAGACTGTTACTCTTACTAATGTATTACATGTCCCCGACATTGTGAAAAACCTTGTTTCTGGAGACCTTGTTATGAAGGCCGGATTCAAGACGACTTATGAGTCTAGCAAGTTTGTATTGTCCAAAAATTGTGTATTTGTTGGACAAGTATATGCTTGTAATGGATGATTAAGCTTAATTTAATAAATAATGGTTCTGCTTATACTGTTGACTCTGTTGATTTATCGCATGGTAGATTAGGACATATGAATTATGGTTCTCTAAGAAACATGAAAAGATTAAGATTAATTTCTGATTGCAACTTTGTAACGTTTCTAAATGTGAAATATGTGTGCAAACAAAAATACATAGAACATCCTTTAAATCTGTAGTAAGAAACTCTACCTTTCTTGAATTAGTACATAATGTTGGTGATCTTAAAAATCACATGACTCTATCTTTTTTAATCCCTGACACTTTTGGTGGAAACAAATATCATGTCACTTTCACTGATGATTATATTAGGTATGCTTATACTTACTTGATGAAATCTAAGGATGATGTCTTTGACATGTTTAAAATATAAAAAGCTGAAGTAGAGACACAATTAGGACATAAAATTAAGATTTTACGTTATGATCGTGGTGGTGAGTATTTTCTTAATGAGTTTAAATTCTTCTGTCAAGAGCATGGTTTAATTCATCAATTTCATACACCTCAACAAAATGGTGTTTCTGAAAGGAAAAATATAACTTTGGTAGAGATAGTTAATGATATGCTTATTAGTTCTAATTTTCCTAATTCTTTGTGGGGTGAAGCAATGTTATCTTCATGTTATATTTTGAATAGAGTTCCTTTGAAAAACAAGAATGTTTCTCCTTATGAATTGTGGTTCAATAGGAAACCAAATTTGAGAAGACTTAAAGTTTAGGGTTCTTTATCATATGTTAGAAAGCCTGATCCTGAAAGACCTAAATTAGGAAATAAGACGTATAAATGTGCTTTTATAGGTTATTCACTTAACAGTATTACTTACAGATTTTTAATCCCTGACACTTTTGAGATTATAAAATCTGTAGATGTGGAACTTTTTGAGAACTTGAATATGAATAGTTCCGAAATGAAACCCATAGAAAACCCATTGTTACCTAGTTTAGAATCTATAGAGACAAATAACAATGATGAACATTCTGCTCCTACTCGAGACATAGAAGATAATTCTGAAATTGTAGAAGATATCAAACCTAGAAGAAGTAAGAGAGCAAAAAAAGAGACAAGCTTTGGTCCAGAATGGGTACAATATCTTGTAGAAGGTAGTAAGAATGAAATTCTTAGTGTTACTAAATATGTTATGCATGTTGATGATGACCCTAAAACTTATGCTAAGGCTATGAGTTCCAGATATGCTAGTTTCTAGAAAGAGTCTATAAATGATGAAAAGAATTCACTTTTGACTAATGGTACTTCGATATATTGCGATTTACCTCCAGGCTTGGATGTAAATGGATATTCAAAAGAAAGTTGAATGCCGATGGTTCCATTGATAAGTTTAAAACCATATTAGTTGCTAAGGGTTATAAGAAAAAACATGGAATTGATTACTTTGATACATATGCTCATGTTACTCGCATCTCATCTATTCGTTGTTTAATTGCACTTGCTTCTGTCCACAAGTTAATTATTCATCAAATGGATGTCAAAACTGCTTTTCTAAATGGTTATTTAGAAGAAGAGATATATATGGAACAACCTGAAGGTTTCATATTACCAAGCCAAGAAAAGAAGGTTTGCAAGTTGGTTAAATCTCTCTATGGCTTGAAGCATGCTCCCATGCAATGGCATGAGAAGTTTGGAAAAGTAGCTTTGACAAATGGTTTTGTTGTTAATGATACAGATAAATGTATCTATAATAAGCATGATAGTTATGGATGTGTAATTCTATGCTTGTATGTTGATGATATGCTTATTTTTGGACCTTACATATCTCGTATTGAAGAAACAAAAAAGTTTTTTAGTTCTAACTTTGACATGAAAGATTTAGGAGAGGCTGATGTGATCTTAAGAATTAAAATTCTAGGAAAGGGGAGTGAGTTGTCTGTAACTCAATCTCATTATATTGAGAAATTTCTCAAGAAGTATGGTCATTTGATGGAATCCCATCCGTCAATCCTATGGATCCTAATGTAAAGTTAATGAAGAATATTGGACGTGTTTATAAGCAACTTGACTATTCCAGTGTTATTGGAAGTCTTATGTATGCTATGGATTTCACAAGACCGGACATAGCCCAAGCCGTCAGAGTGCTATGTATTTTCGCAAGTAACCCCGGAGTTGAGCCTTGAAGAGAAGTTTCAAGAGTGTTGGCTTACTCGAAGGGAACTGTAGTTGCATCTTTTCTAATGACTACATCCAAGTGAAATGAAAGACTAAAAACTTCTAAAACATACAAGATCCAACTATGAACAAGATGTAAAGAGCATGAAATGTAAAGATTGACACAAGCATATAACGTGGTTCGGCCATGAAGACCTACGTCCACGGGAAAGAAGATGTTTTCTTATTGATTATAAGGTCTTACCCTTGAAAGAGTTACAAATATATTCTAGATTTCTCACTTTATCTCTATCTAGATCTCTCTCAGGAATTCTCTGTAGAAAGACCATCTAAGATTACATAAGTTGTCCATCTTCTTCTACATGGACTGGTATTTATATACAAAATAAACTCGTGGTGGCCTGATCGTCCGAGCTTGGTGAGCTGTCCTCCATCATCTTGGATGCCTCGGACGGGCTCTACACTATCCCTCGTGATGGTTCATCTGGTTCTCCCTCCGAGTGGTCTCGCTCTTCCTCGCCTCATACTGCTCTTATATGGAGAACCTCATGCTCTATCACCTCTGGGTCATAGTGTAGATCGTCCGAGTCTTCCGTCATGATGCTGATTTCCCCACGTCTTATTCTTATCCTTCATTAAATGCGGTCTTTCTTTTTAGACTTGGCTGTCTGATAAGATTAGACCTCTCCTTACACGCGTCATTCATGTGACGCTTGTGCAGTTGCCTTGATTCAGACAAACTCTCCTTTTTAGAGGATAATTCGATACTTCTATCTTATCATCTCATCATGTGTTCATCCCTTAAGATGCTGACACGTGGTCATCGGGTATTTTACCCACACATTTTGCTCATTTTCTTTGCAACTTTCCGAGGGCATGATGGGAAGAAAACTATGTAACCGTCCCGCCTTTTTTGCCACGTGTATATTTGTTGGATAACTCTAAGATTCTTGTCGGTTTTCCTAGGCTCTTCGGGGGAAAGATATCCTTTTATTTGTACTTTTCCTCCAGGATTCTTATCGTCTAGTTTGTCGTGTCTTTGACCTTCTTGGGTTCATAGAGACCCGTTGGTTTTTCAAGGATTCCCTCCCTATTTAAGAAAGGTTCTTTTGTGATGTGGGTATGAGCTTCATTTTGCTCCCTTCTTTCCTTCAGGTTGTTTTTATAGAAGGCTCTCATGTATGTGGTCCCCTTTCCTCCTCGTTCCCCATGGTGGCGAGGTGTTTGTTCATGTTTTCTCCATCATGATGGTATGTTCTCTCATTTATGTATTACTTCGGTTTTTCTTGCTCCTGATTCTATATAATCACCAATGTCTTCTCGGAAAGACCCATCTTTTCGCATAACGTGTTTAGCCTCTTCTGTTTGTCAAGTAACTGTACTTTCTGTTATGGGATCTCGTATTTACCATTGTGCTTCCTTTTACCAACAAGCATGGAAACACTTTGTATATTGTTGTTTATGGGTGAAAATCGTTTCTGCCGATTTTGGGATTTTCGGTAGGTGAGTGAGAAACAAATCTAAACCTTAAACAAATGTATTGCACGGGAGTACTTTAGATTCAAGAGATCAATGTGTACAACTCTTGCATAAACCAAGAAATGGCCGTTCCGGATTTGCTTCGGTCACAAAGAGGAGTAGAAGGGCTGGTTTAGGCAGGGAAGCGAAGAGAGTGTTGAGACCAGAACAGTTCTGGAAGAGTAGTACTTGACTTGTATCAGAAGGTGAAAGCTTTTGGGAAAGCTAGCAAAGTTTCCTTTCTGAGTATTGTATTTCTCCTGACCAAAAACTTGTTGTCTTGGTGGAAATAGGTAAGACCTATTTATACAAGTCTAAGTGAAACGTATTCTGGCCTCGTAAGAAAAAGAAACAGATGAGTTAAATGGGAAGAGGTGGTAACGCCTAATATTGATGGAATTTGATGGAACTGATGTTCCATAATGAAAGAACGTTTCACCATTACTTCCTGCATTTACTAACCGTTTTATTCTAAACAAGGTCATTTTATCCCGTGTGAATGCACGGGGCTAGTTCATCAATTGATTTACGTCTTATATCGGATCTCCTCCCGTGATCTTGTTCATTAGTTGAAGGTTTGTGGTCATCAATGTCACATATCTATCTCATCTATCTCCTTCCTACATGTGCAAATTTGTCTATGGCGTCCAAAATCTTTCTATATTTATTAGGTCAGATATTTCTCGAATGCTAATCGGGATAACTTCTGGTTGACAGCTTAGCTTACTGAACCTCACGGTTTTTAGGCATTTAGAAAGCTTCATTGTTGACGATAATGAGACAAATGAATGTGACTTTCTGATTGTACTCAATAAATACATCATTACATAGTCAAAAAAATACGTTTTCTTATTTCATATCATATCATTAAAACGAAAAAAGATAAAAAAATGTTTAAGCTGTTCTTTCATTCCAAACGTTTATATGCAGGATATAATTTTGAATTTCCTCATGATTTAAATTAACTAAAACAAAGAAATAAAGTAACCAAGAAGGTGCGAAGAGTAGATAATCGATCGGTAATACTTAAATAAGTGGCCATTAAACAAACACTCAGATTAGTTCAGATGAATCTTGGTATGTCCATTTGGTACTTTCCTTCATCCCATTATAAGTCTCTGACCAAAACAAAAAAGAGTTGAATATAAACGTCCAAGAAGAGACAGACTTAAAGCTTAAATCCCAAACGGAGCTGCAGAAGTGAAAGTATCTGCAAAGATATTACTCAGGATTATGAGATTTTCCTTCAAATGAAGAAGCTCTTCGTTCTAGTTTCCAGAGAGCCTAAGATACTAATCAAAAATTGCCTCCACAGTAATGATTGTAAACCAATTGCCTACTTTGCCGACGAAACTCCTACAAAAATGATGCAAAAGACATGTTGGGATGAAGGATGCTCACATCTAAAAAACCTAAGCAATTTTAACAGACACTCGATTTTAGCGAGTGGCAGAACAATACCATTCTGAGAATAAACGAAAAAAAGGTTAATAATATGCCAAAATAATTAACCTATTATTTTGGAATTTCATCATAAATTAACCTTATGAAAACAAAATCAACACTCAAAATGCGAACTTCCAACAGATGTATCTTTTACTCTAAATCTTAAAGACGTATATGTTCAAATATAAAGACGTACATAAAGTGAGCTTACCAGATACGTGATTAAGAAAATAATGACTGCGTGTTCTTTCTAGGCGATAAGAATAACGGTCTTGCTCGGCCTCTGAGTTGGGTCCCTGTCTTGCGTGTTCGGTCATTATCTGTTACTGATCCCATCCTTGAAGTGTTCTTTGCAGACATCAACTTTCAGTTGTATTCCAGAAAATAATGATTATGCTTTACTATAATTCTGTGAATTGTTTCAAAGTAATATCCGTACCTTTAATGTTGATGGGTTAATGATCTGTGAAAGATATCATTCTCTCGTTCATATTTTTTGTATTCTTTCATTGACGAAATCAAGACCAATCCCATACTGTCACTTCAAAAACACCAAATTTCGGATCATGGAATTGAAAAAGATTTAGGGTTTCCTTTATAGGAAGCCCGTTACTGAAGAACAGTGGTGACCATGACTTTAAGTTTTCAGTTTTTCCATGGGATGCGTCCTTGTCGATTAAACTTTTTGCAACCATCCTTACCACATTTGCACATAAAATCCTTCCTTGGCGGCAGAGAATCAATTACCCAGTACATGACTTTGTCCAACAATCCTTACCAGATTTGAACATAAAATCCTTCCTTCGGGACAGAGAATCGATTATGTTGTACATGGACGCACTTACCCGACTAAGAAATTAGAATTTAGGAATAAGACAAAGGAAGACAATGATTGCACTACTTTATAGTATTTAAACCGTTGCCTCCAACGGTGACAAAAACACAATACATAAGTGGGTTCATATGTCGTGTCTCTTGGCTAAAGAGTCGCTTATTCTTCTTTGAAACAGTTGAGTCTCTTGATCCCAAGCGATTGCACCTTCTGGACTGATTTTTTGAGTTTTCTTTAAACAATATCTGCCATGTGGCACTCTATATTTCCAGAATTAGTGAGAGTAAATGTGGACCCGCCACATCAGCACAAGATTCTCCTTTATATAATAAAGAATTGATACACTGTCTTGAAACGGGCATTTGTGTATGCCGTACGCTGTAAACCGCCAAACCAAAACCCTAAAGAGCATCCCCCAATTTGCGACATGTATTGATGTCTCGAGTGTTTTTGTGGAAACGTGTAGCATGTCGCTGGTGTTTGATAAGTTGAGCTTGAGAGATGTGTCGGCTCCGTGGTGACCTTCGACGGTCGAGATTTTGCATCTTGAGAGGAATCGTGACCTTTGATGTAGGCGCGGTATGCCAAAGTGCAAGGGTTGCATGGCATGTGCCAATGGATTGTGTGGAATGCCTTGGATGTAGGTTGCGCATCGGGTGCAGGTGGCAATGCCAAAATGCAAGTGTTTCATGGCATGTGCCAATGGCGCGTGTAGAGGCTTTGTCCCTAGGTTTGCACGGCTTGGCATGCTAGGTTGCAAGCGTCGCTTGGCATGTGCCAATGGCGCGTGTGGCGGATTGGCCCTAGGTTTGCACTGCTTGGCATGCTAGGTCGCAAGCGTCGCTTGGCATGTGTCAATGGCGCGTGTGGCGGCTTGGCCCTAGGTTTGCAAGGCTTGGCATGCTAGGTCTCAAGCGTCACTTGGCATATGCCAATGGCGCGTGTGGCGGCTTGTCCCTAGGTTTGCATGGCTTGGCATGCTAAGTCGCAAGCGTCGATTGGCATGTGCCAATGGCGCGTGTGGCGTCTTGGCCCTAGGTTTGCACGGCTTCGCATGCTAGGTCGCAAGCGTCGCTTAGCATGTGCCAATGGCGCGTGTGGCGTCTTGGCCCTAGGTTTGCACAGCTTGGCATGCTAGGTCGCAAGCGTCGCTTGGCATGTGTCAATGGCGCGTGTGGCGTCTTGGCTCTAGTTTTGCACGGCTTGGCATGCTAGGTCGCAAGCGTCACTTGACATGTGCCAATGGAGCGTGTGGAGGCTTGGCCCTAGGTTTGCACGGCTTGGCATGATAGGTCGCAAGCGTCGCTTGGCATGTGCCAATGGCGCGTGTGGCGGCTTGGCCCTAGGTTTGCACGTCTTGGCTTGCTAGGTCGCAAGCGTTGCTTGGCATGTGCTAATGGCGCATGTGGCGGCTTGGCGTGCTAGGTCTCAAGCGTCACTTGTGCATCTGCCAATGGCGCGTGTGGCGGCTTGGCCCTAGGTTTGCACGGCTTGGCATGCTAAGTCGCAAGCGTCGCTTGGCATGTGCCAATGGCGCGTGTGGAGGCTTGGCCCTAGGTTTGCACGGCTTCGCATGCTAGGTCGCAAGCGTCGCTTTGCATGTGCCAATGGCGCGTGTGGCGTCTTGGCCCTAGGTTTGCACATCTTGGCATGCTAGGTCGCAAGCGTCGCTTGGCATGTGCCAATGACGCGTGTGGAGGCTTGGCTCTAGTTTTGCACGGCTTGGCATGCTAGGTCGCAAGCGTCGCTTGGCATGTGCCAATGGCGCGTGTGGCGGCTTGGCCCTAGGTTTGCACGACTTGGCATGATAGGTCGCAAGCGTCGCTTGGCATGTGCCAACGGCGCGTGTGGCGGCTTGTCCCAAGGTTTGCACGTCTTGGCATGCTAGGTCGCAATCGTTGCTTGGCATGTACTAATGGCGCGTGTGGCGGCTTGGCCCTAGGTTTGCACGGATTGGCATGCTAGGTCTCAAGCGTCGCTTGGCATGTGGCAATGGCGCGTGTGGAGGCTTGGACCTACGTTTGCACGGCTTTGCATGCTAGGTCGCAAACGTCGCTTGGCATGTGCCAGTGGCGCGTGTGGAGGATTGGCCCTAGGTTTGCACGGCTTGGCATGCTAGGTCGCAAGCGTCGCTTTCCTTGTGTCAATGGCGCGTGTGGCAGCTTGGCCCTAGGTTTGCACGACTTTTCATTCTAGGTCGCAAGTGTCGCTTGACATGTGCCAATGGCGCGTGTGGCACAATGATTGTGCAGCTCGAATTTGGAACGGTTGTCGTGAAGCGCAATGATTGTGCAGCTCGAATTTGGAACGGTTTCCGTGAAGCGCAACGATTGTGCGGCTGTGCGGCTTGGTTTTGGCATGGTTGCCATGATGCGCAGCGATTGTGCGGCTTTGGTTTTGGCATAGTTGCCATGATGCGCAGCGATCGTGCGGCTTGGTTTTGGCATGGTTGGCATGATGCGCAACGATCGTGCGGATTTGGTTTTGGCATAGTTTCCATGATGCGCAGAGATTGTGCGTCTTTGGTTTTGGCATAGTTTTCATGATGCGCATCGATTGTGCGGCTTTGGTTTTGGCATAGTTGCCATGATGCGCATCGATTGTGCGGCTTAGGGTTTTCTGTGTCGAAACCCTAGTTTAGCATTTGAAAAAAGATACCCTGGTAATTTTTTCTGAGGAAGATTGCAGGAAGGATCTGAGGAAGGGTCTGATTCTGGAGACGATTCTGAGATAGAGGTCCGTGAAGATTTTCCTCAAGCTGTGACTGCTACTGGACCCTTGGAGATGGAAGTTGATCAAATGAAGATCATGAACACGACTCGAACAACGGCGGATGTTCCGAAGACCGTTAATGCAAACGCGGAAGAGAACCCTTCGCCAGTCGTGGGTCTGGTTGCAGGTGCCCCTTTCGATCCCTCGTACTTGGTTCCTTACCCAGGTCATGTGCTGGTCGGCGGCTTCAGTGTTCTAGCTAAGTACGAGGTGTTGTATACCAAGATCTGGGAAAGATATGGACACATTGCCACGCCCAAGAAGATCACCAGTCGATTCTCACTGGTCAAACGTGTGGAAGAAATCCTATCTTCAGTCGAGGACATGTGCGAGGTGACTGGCCATACTATTTCTGAGGACGTCATCACCAGTTGGAAGTATCATCATGATATGTGTGTAGAGAACGAGTTCAACGTTCCATGGTTCGTTAAGGGCTTCACTAAGATCCAGAAATTGAAAACTGCAGTAGTCGAAAGTCTTTCTGCGGATGAAAATGCACAGCAGGAGGCAGAAATTGAAGAACTTTCCAAGACGTTGACTCTGAAAAGAGCGGCTCTCGAAGATGCAAGGGTGGCTTTCTCCAAGAAGAGCATACCCCTGTTAGAAAACTTTCCCTGAATGTTTCTCTATCCTTTTCAAACTTTTGCTTAGGTTTTTTTTTTTGGAAAGGCACACAGGATGTCTGGTTTGAAGTTTGAATGATTTTTTATAGACGGTTGGTATTTTTGAGAATACTGGATTATTTTTGAAATGAATGGTTTTAATAGTATTACTCTGATTATGACTTATGAATAGGATATCGTATCTATGAAAGTGTGTATCGGTAAACGTCACAAGATAAGCATGGTGTGAAAATGGGGTTGCACACAAAACTTGCAAGTATACAAGGCCAAGCTTTATAATATAGGGATGAGTAGGTGTTAGTCCACAGGGAGTGGGAGCATACAAGAAGTTTTCCTAAGCTAGCAATGGAGACAAGGCACTATGGCAGTGAGCAGTGATGGATGAAGGCAGATGCAAAGAACTAAAACAGTTAACAAAGCAAAGCAGTTAACACAAGATGGCAGCACAGCAAAGGTTAAATGGCAGAGGATATAAAATAACAATAACAGGGAACCAAGGCTGTAAGCCAAGGGCAGAGGTATTGAGCAACAGTGACAGAAAAGGAAAAAGATGCAGAACTGTGTGAAGTTACTAAGGCAATTGAATCCACCTTGTGCCCTAATCAAGCAATGCAATCTAGGTTGAGTTGAAAATCCTATGCATACATCTAGAATGGGAGGAAAATCAGCTTGCTCACTGATATGCCCCTAGCATTGACTGTCTTTTGACAGCACAATCAATCACAGGCATGCCAGAGCACTGATTACTTCCCATTGCTCAAGCAAAACAGGCATCAAGAAAACTATCCTAACAATGCATCATCTAACAGTGCACTAGGCTTCATCAGAGCCTTAGTTGCAGTGAATTAGCTCATGCTAGACAATAGTATAACAACAACATTCATCAAACAAGCTAAATTAAGATACAACATGCACACAGGTTACACACAATCAACTGTAGCTAAAATGGAATTTGGAAAATGAAAATTGATTGCAAATATTGTTCACTGGCTAGCCCAGAGATGATTCAATGTTGTTACAGTTCTTCAATTTATACCCAAAAGAAAAATTAGGGTTACACAAAAAGTAGCAGTAGACAATTTTTTTTGGGTTACTCAACTTACCCATGCCCTGAATTTGTCTCCTCTGTCGAACCCATCTCTCTTCTGCTATTGTCTGCTGGCTCAACTCCTCGATTTGGGTCTCCTCTTCAACTATGATGAAACCCTAGTTTCATCTCTCTCTTGATCGTAGCACCTAAGGTGTGGGTGCTAAGAACGAGAAAGAGAGGCAACTAGGGAATGGGTTTATGGGATTTTTGGTGATGGACAGGGTATGGAGATGGTGGCGCAGAGGGTGAAGGGATGGAGTTGCAGACTGTTGTCGGGGGAAGAAGAAAGAAATTTGGGGAAAGAAGATTGATGGGAAGAAGGGAAGGGAGTGTTTGGGTGAAGGGTATAGGTTCCGATGCTAGGGTGTGAGGCGGGTGTGTATCAAAGGTTGATGCTTAGCGAAGCGAAAGCGTAGGATGAAAAGGTAACGGAATGATCCAACGACGCGATAGAAGCGACCGTTGGATGATGAGATACGACAAAACTGACGCTTCAGATGGAGTTAGGTACTATAGTGTTTGACGGGAGCTTCGGAGTTTGATACACAATGATGAGGCGACCGTTGGATGATGAGATGGATCCAATCTGACGGCTCTCATGGAAATGGGTATGGATAAAGGAAATGGATTTGGGTAAGGGTTTTGGGCCTTGGGTATGCCAAGCCATATCTTCTTTAAAAACAATTCTTCCTCTTCAAGCCCACTTCTAGTTGATCCGGCTCTTGCAAACATCATTCTTCGCTTCCTCCTAGCGAGAGTCTTTGCCGTTCCTTTGCTCTTTTCGCTCCGTGAGATAACCAGACTTTATTTAGTACCTAAAAATGCAAAATTAATTAAGAAAAGTATTTATTCTTGAAAAAATGAAAACACAGAATATGGGATAAAATGTAGAATTAATGCACAAAAGATGAGTTAAATGCCAACAAAATATAGAAATATGCACTTTTTAGCACTCATCAAATACCCCCAAACCTGAATTTTACTTGTCCTCAAGTAAAACAAAACTAAGGAAATCCTACCTATACCACTGTCGCTGGTCTCTCGAATGCATTTAGCGTATGCACTAAGCCTTTTAAACCACTAAGTGTCCCTAGTGGACGAGTTGAAGTCTCGTGAAGGTTTGCTTAGAACGTACCTACAAAGTTCTAGGTCAAAATATAAGCTCAGATTCCATCAAATGTGACATGTGCAAGTCAGTTAAGCTCACAGCAAAATGGAGATGTCAATCTAGCTATCAAGGCACAATCCTAGCACTGATAACAAATAAAGACATGTGATAAGAGTGTAAAGTGTATCTACACATGTGTAAAGAAAGATCGGATGTTATGACTACTAATCACCAAGAGATAGTTTCTCAGGCTAAGAACCAAGGTCGAAATCTAGCTAGCTGTCCGGACTTTACGAGAATTGTGAATGAGTTGGAGGTATTTCACAATTACTCGCGTTGTACATCAATGGCATACACCCTCCTTGCTTATTACAATGAAACAACAAAATGACTCTTTACATTGACTACTCTCTTTTATTTTTGGAACAAGAGAGGATGGAATTGATAAATACTTGATTTTTTTTTTTTTTTTTTTTTTTTTTTTTTTTTTTTTTAATTGAAATTGATTTTTACATATGCTCTTTTGATACATAACAAAAGAAACAAAAATTACATGACACTTTGCAAGAGGTAGCCCTTTTTGATGCACCCAGTTAAATTCGATGGTTGTCTTTCTTAATGTAACCTCCACCTTCTATCCCAACCAACCAAAGAACAAGCTAGTCAAGTTTCGTTCAGTATTCTAAAGTGATTGGCAATCGTGACTTCCTATCAAACACCTTGAAGATCGAGGCTATACATGTATTGGTAGATCGTGCGCGTGCAAATTTCTTATCACTATGTGAATTGTGCTAGAATCAGGGTGCCTAAATATCTAGACTAAGACTCCTAATAATTACATATTTGCACAAGAGTCAACATTTCAAGGTAAATGAGCTCCATTTTTATGTTTTTTTTTTCAATTTTTAATTTTTTTATTTTCATTTTTCATTTTTTTTTCAAAAAGAAGAGTTCTTGTTTTCAATTATGGCATATTATCAAGTATCTACTTTACCCCCAAACCTAAACTAAACATTGTCCTCAATGTTTCAAAATATGAAAAATTAAATACAACATATGAAGAGGAACATGCTGAGTAGAGTAAAAGGAGAGAGAATACCCGATTTCGGCGAAAGCAATATTAAACTCCGTTATTCAAGGCAAAAAATCCATATGTCAGCCGAGATCATAGTGGATTAGCAAAAATATGTACAAAAGAAATAAAATTAACTAACACATTCTACAAGAAAATTTGGTTTTTAATGGGATTGGACTTTTTGGGAAAAATTTGGTTTTGTCGGGAGAAAACTTTTTGGTTTTTGGGAAAAAGGCTTTTGGTTTTTAGGGGAAGAAAACGGTATTATGTAAAGGTGGACCAGTTAGTCCACATAGACTGGGTCCTCCAGGTTGGTTGTTTCAATGTCGGGTGGGAATGGTTCAAGGAATGGCTTCAATCTCTGCCCGTTGACTTTGAAAATGTTCTTGTTGGAGACATCTTCTAGCTCCACAGCTCCATGAGGGTAAACTGTGCGTACTAGGAACGGACCCTTCCATCTGGAACGCAGTTTTCCCGGAAAAAGATGTAACCGGGAGTCATACAGCAAAACTTTCTGACCAGGAGTGAAGGATTTGCGCAGAATACGCTTATCATGAAACATCTTCATCTTCTGCTTATATAACTTGGCACTATCATAAGCCTCATTTCTCAATTCTTCCAACTCGTTGAGTTGAAGTTTCCTTTGAATTCCAGCTTCGTCCAGAGAGAAGTTCAGCTCTTTGATTGCCCAGTAGGCACGATGTTCTAATTCCACAGGTAGATGGCACGGCTTTCCATACACTAGACGATAGGGGGACATGCCAATTGGTGTCTTATAAGCTGTTCTATAGGCCCACAAAGCATCATTCAATCTTAATGACCAATCTTTCCTAGACGGGTTAACTGTCTTCTCGAGAATGTGCTTAATTTCCCTATTAGAAACTTCTACTTGTCCACTCGTCTGAGGGTGGTACGGAGTAGCAACCTTGTGAGTTATGCCATACTTGCGTACTAAAGACTCAAAGTACTTGTTACGAAAATGTGAACCGCCGTCACTGATGATAGCTCTAGGGGTACCAAAACGTGCAAATATGTTTTCCTTTAGAAATGAAAGTACCACCTTGTGGTCATTTGTTCTGGTTGCTATGGCTTCTACCCACTTAGAAACGTAATCAACTGCGACTAGGATGTACAATCTACCGTCAGAAATAGGGAATGGACCCATGAAGTCGATCCCCCAAACATCAAAAATCTCCACAATCAAAATGGGGTTCAATGGCATCATGTTTCTCCTCGAAATGCTTCCTAGCTTTTGACAGCGTTCACAAGCAACACAATAATCATGGCAATCCTTGAACAATGATGGCCAATAGAATCCACACTGCAAGATCTTTGCAGCGGTTTTCTTGGCACTGAAATGGCCTCCACATGCTTGGTCATGACAGAAAGATATCACATCTTTCTGTTCAGTGTTGGGGACACATCTCCTAATGATTTGGTCCGGGCAGTACTTAAACAAATATGGGTCATCCCAAAGGAAATGTTTAACTTCAGCCAAGAACTTATAGCGGTCTTGTCTCGACCAACGTGAGGGCATCCTACCTGCAGCAGGTAGTTAACGATGTCGGCAAACCAAGGAAGGTTGAGACATCAGTTGTTCATCAGGGAATGATTCTCTAATTAGCATGGACTCATCAATAGACTCAATGGTTAATCTAGACAAATGATCAGCAACCACATTCTCACAACCTTTCTTATCACGGATTTCGAGATCGAATTCCTGTAATAAGAGTATCCATCGAATAAGGCGAGCTTTAGCATCCTTCTTGGAAAGAAGATACTTCAAAGCCGCATGGTCAGTGTATATGATGATCTTAGATCCTATGAGATAAGATCTAAACTTGTCTAATGCGAAAGACACAAGCAATTCCTTCTCGGTAGTTGTGTAATTGAGTTGAGTATCATTAAGGGTTTTGCTAGCGTAGTATATCACGTATGGTAGTCTATCAACACGCTGTCCTAAAACAGCACCAACAGCATAATCAGAGGCATCACACATGAGTTCAAACGGTAGTTCCCAGTTGGGTGGTCGGACTATAGGAGCGGCGGTGAGAAGAGTTTTTAATTCCTCCCAAGCTTTCACACAAGCATCATCGAAATTGAAGGTAACATCTTTGGCGAGTAGACTACACAGAGGTCTTGAGATTTTGCTAAATCTTTGATGAATCGCCGGTAAAAACCAGCATGACCTAAAAATGATCGAATTTCCCTCACAGAGCGGGGTTTTGGTAAATGTCGATGAGGTCTACTTTAGCTTTATCTACTTCAATGCCTTTTTCCGAGATGATGTGTCCTAGAACTATTCCTGAATTCACCATAAAATGGCATTTTCCCAATTTAGAACAAGGTTCCTTTTCTTACATCTGGACATCACAAGGGTAAGATGTCTTAAACATTTATCAAACGAAGAACCGAACACGGAGAAATCATCCATGAAGATCTCGAGAAAACTATCTATCATGTCAGAAAAAATGCTCATCATGCATCGCTGAAAAGTAGCAGGTGCATTACACAACCCAAAGGGCATGCGTCTATAAGCAAATGTCCCAAAGGGACACGTGAACGTAGTTTTTTCCTGATCTTCTGGTGCAATGTGAATTTGGTTATAACCGGAAAAGCCATCTAGAAAACAGTAGTGACTGTGTCCAGACACACGTTCTAGCATTTGGTCTATGAAAGGGAGCGGGAAGTGATCCTTCCTAGTTGTTGTGTTCAACTTCTGTAGTCGATACATACTCGCCATCCTGTGGTTGTACGTGAGGGACTAACTCATTCTTGTCGTTCTGAACTACAGTAATGCCTGACTTCTTAGGCACAACTTGAATGGGACTAACCCATTTACTATCTGGTATTGGGTATATGATACCCGCATCAAGTAGTTTCAGGATTTCTCCTTTGACTACATCTCTCATGTTAGGATTAAGTCTCCTTTGCATTTCCCTAGATGGTTTGGCATTCTCTTCGAGATAATGTGGTGCATGCAAATGGTGGGGATATTCCTTTGAGGTCTGAGATGGTCCATCCTAAGGCCTCTTTGTGTTCCTTAAGTACTTCTAAAAGCTTACTTTCCTGTTCCGTGTCTAAACATGATGAAATAATGACAGGTAAAGTATCAGAAGAACCTAGGAATGCGTACTTCAACGTACTAGGCAATGTTTTCAATTCAAGCTTGGGTGGCTCAACAATGGATGGAATGAGCTTGGAATCAGAGAGTAAGGGTGGTTCCACTTCATATCTTCTTTCAGTGACATCCATTTGAGGTACAGATTCGAGCAGAGATAGGACGTCACTACAGTATGCATCATCATAGGAATCAGAGTTAAAGTTCTCCATACATGCTTGAAAGGGGTCGACGGATAGAATGTTAGTCAACGAATCTTGTATTAATCCTTCAATCATATTAACTTCATGCACATCATCATCATCAAGATTCACAGGTTGTTGACTAATATCGAACACATTCAATTCTACCGTCATGTTGCCAAAAGACAGTTTCAACACTCCATTACGACAATTAATGATCGCGTTGGACGTAGCCAAGAAAGGACGTCCTAAGATGACAGGAATGTGACAGTCTGGGTTTTGTACAGGTTGAGTGTCTAAGACAATGAAGTCTACGGGAAAATAGAATTTGTCAACCTTGATCAAAACGTCTTCGACCACTCCACGAGGAATCTTGACAGATCGGTCTGCCAGTTGTAGAGTGATAGATGTTGGTTTCAACTCCCCAAGACCTAACTGCTCATAAACAGAATATGGCAGAGGTTAACACTTGCACCTAGGTCTAATAACGCTTTATTGACCGTGTGTTCTCCTATAGTGCAAGAAATTGTTGGACATCCTGGGTCCCTAAACTTGGGTGGAGTTTTGTTCAAAATGATGGAACTCACCTGTTCAGCTAAGAAAGCACGTTTTTGTACATTAAGCTTGCGCTTTTGAGTACACAAGTCTTTGAGGAATTTGGCATATGCAGGGATTTGCTTGATTGCTTCAAGAAAAGGAATGTTGATGTTGACTCTCTTGAACAGATCTAACATCTCATTATAATGGGTACTTTTCTGTTGATAGATCAATCTTTGAGGAAATGGGGCAACAGGAGAATGAGTTGGCAAAGGGACATTCACAGCAGTAGAATTGTCAGGCTTTCCAACTTGCTCAGATTCTTTGGTTTTCTGGGGTTGTGGAGACAGCGTGGAATTTGTATCAGATTCATTTGGTTCGCCCACGTTGTTCTCGATGACTTTACCACTTCGGAGGGTGGTAATGGCATGGACTTGATCGGGTGAGTTTTCAGTGCAGGATGTTGTGCCTGTTTGAAATATCCTCTTTGGATTTTGTTGGGGTTGGCTAGGAAGTTTACCCTTTTCTCTCTCACTTATTGAATCGCAGAGTTGACCCATCTTTTGATCAAGATTTTTCTGACCTTGTACCAGACTCTGGACAATCTCCTCTATGTTGGATATTCTCTTGTCGGTATTGTGTTGAAGATATGATTGTTGTTGAGGGTTCCTAGGGTATTGATATCCTTGATTGATCTGAGATCCCTGATTGTTTTGATAGCTTTGGTTGGGTTGAGATGGTCCTCCCTGAGTGGGTCCTTTGGACCATGAAAAGTTAGGGTGGTTTCTCCATCCTGGATTGTAGGTCTGTGAATAGGGGTTATGCTCTTGTTTTTGAAACATGGCATGTGCCTGTTCAAGCCTAGATTCCTGGACTGCAAGCCAATCAGGGCAATTTTGGAATTGATGGTTGGGATCGTTACAAGCGGCACATACAGACGAAGCGACATGTTCTCGGAGAGTAGTGGTGGAAGGTTTTGAATTTTTATGTAGTTCTAACTCTTCTAATCTCCTAACTATTGATGCCATGTTTGCTTTTCCCTCGAAATCTGCTTCAATCCTAAAAGCCTTAGCTTCTGATGTAGTCTTTCTGGGTTCACGGATGGATTCCCACGGTTGCGTCTTTTCAGCTACTTCAATCAAGAAGTCCCAAGACGCATCAGCAGTTTTGTCTACGAATAGACCATTACACATTGACTCAACCGTTGTTCGGGTGGACACATATAGACCTTCATACAAAATTTGCACAAGTCTCCATTTTTCAAAACCATGATGGAGACATTGGAGCAATAATTCATTGAATCTCTCCAGGTATCTAGCTAAGGTCTCACCCTCTAATTGTACAAAGCTATTTAGACTTTGACGAATTGTCGCAGTCTTGTGATTCGGGAAAAACTTTTTGAAAAACTCCTTTATGAGGTCATCCCATGTCATGATGGATTGAGGCTGTAAAGCATAAAGCCAGGCCTTTGCCTTATCTTTCAGGGAGAAAGGAAAAAGCCTTAACTTTAGGGTTTCATCGGACATTTGAGTGAAACGCAGAGTTCCACAAATTTCCTCGAATTCTCTCACGTGGTGGTAAGGGTTTTCATTCTCAATACCTCTAAAAATAGGAAGCATCTGTATTGTGCTTGATTTCAGCTCATAATGGCCATTAGCCTCGGGTAGCACAATACAAGAAGGTTGACTGGCTCTAGTTGGGTACATATAATCCTTGAAGGTACGGGGTTCTCCCATTGTTTCTGGTTGATCTGGACTGTCTCCCTCAGAACTTAGAATTTCGATAGGTTCGTCTGGGTTAATTCTAACAAGTCTGTTTGTTTGGTCTCTGTAGGTCACAATCATGTCCTAGTAGGTACCTTAACTAACATTTTAGTCAGAGCAATCGGAAACAATTTTTGGACCACAAAAAGGCCCAATATTTTGGTTTAAAATTGGGCTTTGAAAAAAAATTTGAACTAAACCTAGCATAAATTAGCACAACCCATAAAAGAAAATAAAAACAATAATAATAATTAAGACAAGCCCATAAAAGAAAAAGAAAAAGAAAAAGAAAAATAAAAGAAAAATAAAGACAAAAAATAATTACAGTCCCAAATAAAAAAAAGAAAAAGAAAATAAAGGAAAATAAAAATTATTACAATCCCAAATAAATAATTAAATTAATTATTACAAGCCCGAATTTGAATTTAGATGAGGCCCAAGTGGGTTAACTCGTGGGTTAGGCTTACTTGGTTTTTGGAGGGAAGCCCAAAAATAGGCTTTTGGTTCCCTTTTAGTTGCACATCCCAGTTGGGCTTTAGGATCGTCCTAAGCAGCTCACGCTCAAGACCAGCAACAATAGGTGGAACAGAGCCCAGCAGCAGCAACAACAACGATGCCCACCTCAGTTGGAGTTGGTGAAGCCCAGTTCAGAGAAGTACAAGCCCACCAGTAGAAGGCAGAGCCCAGCAGCTTCAGTTGGCAGCCCAGTTGCTTTGGCTTGGCAGCAGCAGGCTTGGTTCACCAGCTCCAGCAACAGCAGCAGCAGCAACAACTCAGTACAGCAACAGCAACAACAAAAACACAGCACAGCTCCAGCAACAGAAGCTGCACCAGGGTCAGGCAGCTTCTCCTAGCACCAGCTCCAACATCACCTGCAAGTGAACAAGATTGCAATGATCTCAGACAACTTCAAGCACAGCAAGGCCACAACATCTTCAAGCACAACAAGGCCACAGAACAGCAATGAAAACTTCAAAAATATGGCAGCCAGCTCCCCGGCAGTTAACAAAGCAAAGCAGTTAACACAAGATGGCAGCACAACAAAGGTTAAATGGCAGAGGATATAAAATAACAATAGCAGGGAACCAAGGCTGTAAGCCAAGGGCAAAGGTATTGAGCAACAGTGACAGAAAAGGAAAAAGATGCAGAACTGTGTGACGTTACTAAGGCAATTGAATCCACCTTGTGCCCTAATCAAGCAATGCAATCTAGGTTGAGTTGAAAATCCTATGCATACATCTAGAATGGGAGGAAAATCAGCTTGCACACTGATATGCCCCTAGCATTGACTGTCTTTTGACAGCACAATCAATCACAGGCATGCCAGAACACTGATTACTTCCCATTGCTCAAGCAAAACAGGCATCAAGAAAACTATCCTAACAATGCATCATCTAACAGTGCACTAGGCTTCATCAGAGCCTTAGTTGCAGTGAATTAGCTCATGCTAGACATGAGTATAACAACAACATTCATCAAACAAGCTAAATTAAGATACAACATGCACACAGGTTACACACAATCAACTGTAGCTAAAATGGAATTTGGAAAATGAAAATTGATTGCAAATATTGTTCACTGGCTAGCCCAGAGATGATTCAATGTTGTTACAGTTCTTCAATTTATACCCAAAAGAAAAATTAGGGTTACACAAAAAGTAGCAGTAGACAATTTTTTTTTGGGTTACTCAACTTACCCATGCCCTGAATTTGTCTCCTCTGTCGAACCCATCTCTCTTCTGCTATTGTCTGCTGGCTCAACTCCTCGATTTGGGTCTCCTCTTCAACTATGATGAAACCCTAGTTTCATCTCTCTCTTGATTGTAGCACCTAAGGTGTGTGGGTGCTAAGAACGAGAAAGAGAGGCAACTAGGGAATGGGTTTATGGGATTTTTGGTGATGGACAGGGTATGGAGATGGTGGCGCAGAGGGTGAAGGGATGGAGTTGCAGACTGTTGTCGAGGGAAGAAGAAAGAAATTTGGGGAAGAGAAGATTGATGGGAAGAAGGGAAGGGAGTGTTTGGGTGAAGGGTATAGGTTCCGATGCTAGGGTGTGAGGCGGGTGTATCAAAGGTTGATGCTCAGCGAAGCGAAAGCGTAGGATGAAAAGGTAACGGAATGATCCAACGACGCCATAGAAGCGACCGTTGGATGATGAGATACGACAAAACTGACGGCTTCAGATGGAGTTAGGTACTATAGTGTTTGACGGGAGCTTCGGAGTTTGATACACAATGATGAGGCGACCGTTGGATGATGAGATGGATCCAATCTGACGGCTCTCATGGAAATGGGTATGGATAAAGGAAATGGATTTGGGTAAGGGTTTTGGGCCTTGGGTATGCCAAGCCCATATCTTCTTTAAAAACAATTCTTCCTCTTCAAGCCCACTTCTAGTTGATCCGGCTCTTGCAAACATCATTCTTCGCTTCCTCCTAGCGAGAGTCTTTGCCGTTCCTTTGCTCTTTTCGCTCCGTGAGATAACCAGACTTTATTTAGTACCTAAAAATGCAAAATTAATTAAGAAAAGTATTTATTCTTGAAAACAATGAAAACACAGAATATGGGATAAAATGTAGAATTAATGCACAAAAGATGAGTTAAATGCCAACAAAAATATATAGAAATATGCACTTTTTAGCACTCATCAAAGCACAGTATGACGGTTTTCGTCGAGAATCCTAAAAGAATGAATTGTATATTTCGCCCAATCTAGACTTACTCAGTTTTCTGGGTCTCCTGATGAAAAAGGGATCCTCCGTGTGTAAGATCGAGTTTTTTGGGGAAGCACCACGGCGATTGTGGAAAGTCCCCTGTCGTTTTGAGTCACTTGATGACTGGATCGTTTATATGAGATCGAGGATTGAAAACTAACATTGTTACCGAAAGATCAACCCTCCCACTGTGGTCGCCAATTATTTATGGGTGAAAATTGTTTCTGTCGATTTTGGTAATGTCGGTAGGTGAGTGAGAAACAAATCTAAACCCTAAATAAATGTACTGCACTGGAGTACTTTAGATTCGAGAGATCAATCTGTACAACTCCGTCCTAAACCAAGAAATGGTCGTTCCGGATTTGCTTCGGTCATAAAGAGGAGGAGAAGGGATGGTTTAGGGAGGGAAGCGAAGAGAGTGCTGAGACCAGAACAGTTCTGGAAGAGTAGTACTTGACTTGTATCAGAAGGTGAAAGTTTTTGGGAAAGCTAGCAAAGTTGCCTTTCTGAGTATTGTATTTCTGCTGACCAAAAACTTGTTTTCTTGGTGGAAATAGGCAAGACCTATTTATACAAGTCTAAGTGAAACGTACTCTGGCCTCGTAAGAAAAAGAAACGGATGAGTTAAATGGGAAGAGGTGGTAACGCCTGGTATTGATGGAATTTGATGGAATTGATGTTCTATAATGAAAGAGAGTTTCACCATTACTTCCTGCATTTACTAACCGTTTTATTCTTAATACACTATCTTGAAACGGGCATTTGTGTATGTCGCACGCTGTAAACCGCCAAACCAAAACCCTAGAGCATCCCCCAGTTTGTGACATGTATTGATGTCTCGAGTGTTTTCGCGAAAAACGTGTAGCAAGTCGCTGGTGTTTGATAAGTTGAGCTTGAGAGATGTGCCGGCTCAGTGGCGACCTTCGACGGTCGAGATTTTCATCTTGAGAGGAATCGTGGCCTTTGATGTAGGCGCGGCATGCCAAAGTGCAAGGGTTGCATGGCATGTGCCAATGGCTTGTGTGGAATGCCTTGGTTGTAGGTTGGGCATCGGGTGCAGGTGGCAATGCCAAAATGCAAGTGTTGCATGGAATGTGCCGATGGCGCGCGTAGCGTCTTTGGCATTAGGCTTGCACGTCTTGGCATGCTAGGTCGCAAGCGCCGCTTGGCATGTGCCAATGGCGCGTGTGGCGGCTTGGCCCTACGTTTTCACGGCTTGGCATGCTAGGTCGCAAGCGTCGCTTGGCATGTGCCAATGGCGCGTGTGACTGCTTGGCCCTAATTTTGCACAGCTTGGCATGCTAGGTCGCAAGCGCCGCTTGGCATGTGCCAATGGCGCGTGTGGCGCAATGATTGTGCAGCTCGAATTTGGCACGGTTGCCGTGAAGCGCAATGTTTGTGCAGCTCGAATTTGGCACGGTTGTCGTGAAACGCAATGATTGTGCGTGATGCGCAACGATTGTGCGGCTTCGGTTTGGGCATAGTTGTCATGATGCGCAGCGATCGTGCGGCTTGGTTTTGGCATGGTTGCCATAATGCGCAGCGATTGTGCGGCTTTGGTTTTGGCATTGTTGCCATGATGCGCAGCGATTGTGCGGCTTTGGTTTTGGCATAGTTTTCATGATGCGCAACGATTGTGCGGCTTTGGTTTTGGCATAGTTGCCATGATTCGCAGCGATTGTGCGGCTTTGGTTTTGGCATAGTTGCCATGATGCGCAACGATTGTGTGGCTTAGGGTTTTGTGTGTCGAAACCCTAGTTTAGCATTTGAAAAAAGATACCCTGGTAATTTTTTACATAAGTGCATTAAATGTTCTAATAAATGTGTTTGGTGTCACCGGTGACGTCATGCTATGCGTAAGGTTTTACGATTTTACCCCTTGTCTAAAAACCACCATCAACAATTGTGTTTCTTCTTGCGATTGGCCTTGGGAACGCTTTTCACTGTGCGTGTTTTGGCTTAGAAACATCTGCTGCTGGAGGTGCTGGGGTATAAAATATTGCTTCGGTTTATAAACGTATATATATATACATTGCCCCTATTTTATGCCGTAGTACTGGAAGCTGGCAATGTAAGCGAGGGGATGGTGAATTAGTTGAGCGGGAAAACCCGGTGGTTTTCTCCGGTCCGAGGTGTGTGTGTTCAGAGGGGTTCGTTCGTGCCCAGTGGACGGTTTTTTCTTCGGGCGAGGAACTGATGGTTGGTGCTTCCGCTGTTCGAGCGAGGTGTGGGTGCGATTCTCCTGTCCAAAGGATGGTGTTGTATTGTTATGTAGATGTAATTGCTTTGCTGTAATAAAGAATTGTGTGTTTGTTTTATGACATTGTTGTGTCTGAGTTCTGGTGGCTCGTAGGCTATACTTCCTGAGCGTATTTTATGTTTCTGTGTAAGGGTTGATACCTCGGTCTAGTGATACTTGCCCCGTCCAGAGGCGAGTATCCCGATTCTAGGCATCTCCTGCTGTAGAGGACATCACCCGATTTCATGATCGTGATGGCATTACCCTAGGTCTTTGTCCGTGTTAGGTAGCTTAGGTAGATTACCCGCATCATTCTTAGAGAGAATGAAAGGTGTGGCTAGCACCGTGCCATAGTGGTTTATGGGATTTTATGATATGTTTAATATATATGCACATACAAAAGAAAAAATAAAAACATGCAAAAGAAACTAAAGTGAAAACAAAATAATAGAGAGAATAAAGGACATACACTAGAATAATATCAATAAATAAAAGAAACGGGAAAAAGAAAAAATTACACAAAAGGAGGAATTTTATTATCTTCAAAAGAGAGTTTGATAAACTCTTGGTACATTCTAGCAAGGTTCTGTAACCTGCGTACAAGTAGGGATCGTGCCCTATTCTAGGACTTTTTGAGTGCTCCTGTTAACCATTGTAAGCTTTTAGGTATTTGATGTTCCATGGGCGTTCAAGTTCTTCGCCATCGGCTTTGAGCAATCTGTATACTCCATCTCCTGCCTTAGCTAGGATTGTTAGTGGGCCTTCCCATATGGGTGCAAATTTTCCTGACTCGCGTTGGTAGGGAGGGATCTCGCGCCAGACTTTATCGCCTGGGCTGAATTGTCTCTGGTGAACACGCTTGTTGTATTCCCGAGCCAACCTTCTGTGATAGTTTTCTATTGTTTGGAGAGCGATTTCTCGGTTTTCTTCCAAATCGTCCAACTTAGCGAGTATCATGTCCCAGGTCAGGTTTTTCTCCCATGCCTCAGTCTTGGTGGTGGGGATCATGGCTTCTGTTGGTATGATTGCCTCTGTAACGTATGTGAGGGCGAAGGGAGACATCCCTGTTGCTTCCCTCCTGGTGGTCCAATAGGCCCAGAGGACATTGTGTAATTGTTCACACCATCTTGCTCCATATCCATCCAGTTTCTTTTTGAGTATGTCGGCAATGGTCTTATTTGTGGCCTCTGCCTGACCATTGCTTTCAGGATAGATGGGTGTAAATTTATTTTTTCTAATTTTGAAACAATTGAAGATAAGATCAATGTTTTTCCCGTGGAGTTGGGGCCCTTTGTCTGATACAATGGCGGTTGGGATACCGAAGCGGCATATTATATGCTTAAATATGAATTTAAAGACATCGTGGTCTCTGATGTGTCTTAGAGCGGATGCTTCTACCCACTTGGTGAAGTAATCTGTGGCCACAATTAAATATTTTCTTTGTTCGGTACCGGATCTCAAGGGTCCAACAATGTCGACCCCCCACTTGGCGAATGGCCAAGGGCTTAAGACAGACTTTAAGTCCATTGAAGGTGCATGCCTTCTATTTCCAAATTTTTGGCATTCGATGCAGGTTTTTGCCATTTGTTTTGAATTTTCGTTCATGCGAGGCCAGAAGTATCCTTGGAGTCTTTCTTTGTGAGCGAGAGATCATCCTCCACTATGATTTCTTGCGTATCCATAATGTATTTCTTTCAGTATGCTATGGCCTTCTATGAATGAGAGACTTCGAAAAAGGGGTCCTAAGTAGGATTGTTTGTATAAAACGCCATCTCGGAGCAGGTAATTCTCAGACCTTGCTATTATCTTATGTGCAACGAGTTGGTCGCTGGGAAGATGCCCGTTAGTTAGGTATTTTATGATTGGTGTCCTCCAGTCATCCTCGGGTAGACTCTCTTTTTGTGATACTGAGTCGACAGGGAGGATGTCCATGTTTCCTTATATGGGGATAGAAGGAAGGAGAACCCTTTCGATTCTGACATTTTTGGCCTCGGGCTCTCTTTCCATGGAGGCTATGAATGCTAAGGCATCAACATATCTGTAATTGGCTCTGTTTAGATGGTGGAACATGATGTTCGGTATTTGCTGGATGTAATGTCTGGCGAGTTGGACGTATCGCTGCAAACATGGGTCTGAGGCTTGGTACGCTCCATCTATGTGGCGGATGATGAGTTGCGAGTCACTTGTGAGTCGAACGTCACTGATCCCTAATGTGATGATGACTCGGAGGGCGTGTATCACTGCCTCGTACTCGGTTATATTATTTGTAGTGGGCAATTCAATTCTCATGTTGTAGACGATTCTTCGGCCATTTGGGGATGTAAAAACCATTCTGATGCCAGATCCTTCCGAATTACATGACCCATCTACAAAGACTTCCCATCGGCTTGTATCTTCTAAGCGAAGCAGCTCGGGTGGGTCTTCGAGCTCGTCCTCCATTCCAGGGATTTCCTCGATCTCGTCGGTATTATCTAATGGGAAATCGTCCAGGAAATCCGCAACCGCTTGTGTCTTAATTGTAGTTTGAGCTTGATACTTCACACCAAATTGCTTGATTTGGGCTCCACATTTAGAGATCCTGCCTGCTCTGTCGGCATGATCGAGTAGAGATTCTATTGGGGTCTTCGTGATGACTGTCCAAGTGTGTGCATGGAAGTAAGTGCGCAACTTCTGTCTTGCATATACCAGAGACAACACCATCTTTTCGATTTTAGAATAGTTCCTTTCTGCTGACGTCAGAGTTTTACTGATGAAGTAAATTGGTTCTTCTAGTTCTTTGTCTATGTGAGTGAGTATTTCACTGATTGAAGTATTGGTCGCGGATAGATAGATATAGAGGTTTTCTCCTGGGTTTGGCTTCTGAAGGGTTGGCAAGGTTGCCAAATGTTCTTTGATGTTTTGAAAAGCGACTTCACAGTCATTGGTACATGAAAATTTCTCACCCTTTTTTAAGGTGTTAAAGAAGTCCCTACATTTGTCGGATGATCTAGCGATGAACCTTCCCAAGGCTGCTAGTCTACCATTTAGTGTTTGCAAGTTTTTGACCGTTGCTGGGGAGGGCATCTCTAGTATGGCTCGTGTTAGAGCATAGCTCGGTCAACCTCGCATGCGTTGCTATATCAAGCATGTTTGTCAATGTTAGTGATAAAAACTATAAAGTCTTTATTTCTAGCCTATTAGCTAAGTCTCGGACTAGGATAGGAAAAGTGTAGTTGAGTGATAGACACATTTTTGTGTCTAATTTGTCCTCAATGTCCGTATTGTTGGAACTCTATTTTTGTACTAATATTGTGTTTTTATGTATTTTTAGGAAATAAACATTTTTGGAAAATTCGGCTCGAAAAGTTGATTTTGGCACCCGGAGGACAAGTGTTATTCGGACTCTCGCTTTTGGATAAGGGGTAACCTAATTACTAAGGGGCACCCCCAGGTTACCCCTAAGGCAGCTTCTATTCGCACCCCTACTCTGGATAGGGGGATACCAGTTTCTTCCCCATTTGAAACGATTTTGGCGGGAAATTTCTAAACAGTTCTGGCAGAATTTCGATCGTTAAAATGAAGGGGTTATGGGTCGATTCAATAGCTGAAATTTGGTATAGAGATGCGATATAGGTTAAGGAACATAGTATGGGTGACATGATCGATCAAATTTGGCTGGAATTTTCGGTATGATTCACACACCCAAAACAGAGCACGTGGACTGTAACACGAGCAAAATTGAAGTTCTTGTGTGCATGGGGGAGTTCTGCTGGCGTTGGAAGAGTGTTGAAGCGTGAATAAGTCGAATTGGAGCGTGCTGGACCAGAGAAAACACGTGAAAACCTAAAACAGGAAAGAAAATATCCGAAAATATTTTCTTTCACTGCCGAGGATTTTTGGAGTTATGGAGGAGATTCGATGCATGCTTCGGGTTTAAATAGAGTCCTTGGAGGTCAGAGAAAGATTGTCGAGAGTCTGGGGAGCTGAGGAGATCCAGAGAAGAAGAAATTCGAGTTTTCCCAAACTCGGTTTCTGCTGCTGCTGCTGCTGCTGATGAACATGAAGAACACGAAGAACGGACCTGCAACAGCAGTCGTTTTTCTACAGTAGTAACGACTAACACTTGTGGGTCGTAATCAGGCATTCTTATTTTCCACAGCGTTTGCGACAGAGCTTCAACAGTCTTATTTTCTCACTGAGGGTCGTAGTTCTCTGGTTTTATTGTATTTCTCATATTCTCATCATTTGTAAACCATTTTTGAGCCATAATAAATTATTTTGAGAGCATTTTTACTATGATGAGTTAAACCCCAACACTGGGACGACGGAGGAGGCGAAGCTTCATACATGGGTAATTTTATTAATTCTTTTTAAGACTTTTGCATTAAAAATTAATTGAAATATGATTTGATTAAATTGAGTGTTATTTGATTAGATGGGTCATGCTTAGATTAGGTGATTTGATGTTCCATGCTTAACATTTACAATCAATTTTTTGAGAATCTACTTTGGAAAAATAAGAGTCCATATAACTTATGTTTTGAGCGATTATTGTCGAGAATAATTCATTGAGCCCTATTTTATGAAGATTGGCCGAATCATTAGTCCCAGTATCTCTCTACCAATTTGTCAATATTTTTGTATATAATTTTTATAAATCTAAAAATCCTTCACCTTCACAAGTCTTAGAGTTCGAACCTTCATTACGACAACCCAGAAAATCATAATCATTTTGGCGCCGCCGACGCGGATTTGTGCTTAGGTAGAATTTTTAGGTTTTTATTATTTTATTTTTTTACTATTATTTGTTCCTTTTTACGTTTCTTTTTGTGTCTTTGATTTACAGGTTCGAAATGGAATACTAAGGACTTGGGAACAAAAAGCTTAAAGCTAAAAGCTAAAAGCTAAAAGAGAAAAAAAAAAGACATAATTTTTTTTTAGGATTTGTAAATAGGCTTTATTTTTCATAATTTTTGTAATTTTTGGACTTTTTATTTGGACTTTATTCTGGACAATTGGACTTTATTTTTTTTTTTACCCTACGGAAGGGTATTATTAAAAAAAAATAAAAAAAAATTATATAAACTGTGTGCAGGGAAGGACGACGATTACTATATCGTCTCGGCCCATCGGGTTCGTACATGACATAGGAGTCGTGGCCCGAGTCGACTTCAACGGTTCATCCCCCGTCTGGTACGGGAGGTAAGTCCATCGAAACACTCGCCAATCTCCTGTCAGCGGGTTTACTGTATTCCTTAAGGTGATTCATTGATTGAGGACGAATTTGGACTGTTTTTAAATTCCTAGTAAAGGGCAAGGCCTGGCCAATACAAGATAAGGGTTCGGATTTCATCACCGCTCCCTTTTTGCCCGCCTTAGGAAAACGAAACCTAACGCGAACCTAAGCTTTAAAATTTGGAATAGAACGAGACCGATAGAGTAACGAGCTTAATAGGAAACTCGTTCAAAAAATATTGGTTGCTCTTTAAGCACACTTCAAAGTTCATGATGGTTTCTGTGAGTTGAATGCGTGACTGCGCCGCCTTCTAATGCGGTGAATCCTTGGGTATCAAAGCTCTACTAAGCTTCCCTAGCCTCGATTCAACTTACATTAGCTCGGATTGATTCCAGAGGGGTGTGCTCAAATTGTAACGAATTCCTTTTCGAAGGAATAGAAGCTGGTCTAGAAAACAATCTAAGTGGAGCCATCATGCTTTTTGTTTGCTAGAAATCTTTAGGTTTGTTTTGGTGGAGTCGAGTCGGCCTTGTTTGTGGTTGTGTAGAATTTCCTTGCAATTAAGAATGTCGAGCTGGTATGATAGAAGCCAATACAATGAATATCAACCTGAATTTGAATATGAACATCATCCTTTCTATGACCATGTTGGGAATAGTGGTTGGGAACGCCATCATTTGGAAGGATATGGGTCATACCCTGGTGAGCCCAATTACTATCCACACATGCATCAGTCTTATGATCAAGAAGATTATAGTACTAGTTCTTCGTCTCTAGAGGATACAATCAAACTATTGAAAAGTAGTCCTTTTTATGATCCCTCTGTTCCTATTCCTCTGTTAGAAGAGTCCCTCAGGGAGTTAGCTGAGTCGACGCGTAAGTTAGCTGAGATGAATAGTGTAATTCTAGACGAAAGAACTACAATAATGAGTGAACTTTCTATAGAGGAATCCCTCAAGCTTATGGCTGAGACGAACGAAAGACATGCTCGAAATAATCTTACATTCCAAAATAGTGTTTCCAATTTTACCCTTGATGTAAATAGTGAATATTTCCCTAATTTAGAGGACGAGGTTAGAATAAAAGACACTACTTATTTAGATAAGGTTCAATCATCTTCGTACTATGATGATGAGGATAGCAGTAATGAAGAATCTGAAATATGTAGGCATAGTGATCAGGAGTCTAGTAATCCAATTGAGATGTATAGTGATTATATTATTTCTAGTTCAAATCCAAATAATTTTTATGATTATTCACCTATTCAAAAGGACGAGGATTTGATTAGGGATACCACCGTTTTAGACGATGTAGATTTTCCTTTTGATTACGAAGCCGATAGTGGTTTAGAGGAACGGGTTCATTTCGAAAATACTGTTTTAGAGTCTAGCGACTTAGAAACAATAGTCTTGGAAGAAGAAGATAAACCCGTAAAGATGAGTAAAGATGCACTACCTGATAATAACTTAGAAGAATCTCTTGAATATTGTAAGGACTCTGAAGATACGGAAATTCAAGAAATAATTATAGGTCTATCTAGAGACACTGAAAATTCTAAGTTTGGGGGTGATTATCACTTCCCTAGTGCCTTACCTTTAACTCTCAGAAAGTCCCCACACTTAGGACTTGATATCTGTGCCTCGACCATTTTACAAGATTACCTTCATACTCGTTTTCCCGAGCCTAATGATGTCCATGAAGGAGTTCAGTTATTAGAAACCCATCCTATGGTTGATGTGGTTTTCCCAGGCTATGATACCCAGATTGACTTTGTTTTCCCACCAAATAGTTTTCTTCCAACTGTGGGAACGTTTCAAATGAGTCGAATATTAAGTTCTGAGACTAAGCCTAAGTACTTTAGGTTAATAGAATCGACACATTTTCCTAAGAATGACCACTACTCTCACTGTGGTCAACTATGTAACTCATATCTGATTGACTTAGAGGATCCGCAATTATTTAGGTTATTACTTCGTGATTCTAAGTTCGTATTTGAGTTTTTACAGACTCTAAGACCTAGTGATTCAGATCCCATCTATGAAGAAACGCAGCCAATGAAAATATTCTATTTAGACCCTTTCATAGAACCTGAACCTGAACCTGAACCGCAATTAGCGATAGTTTTCAGGAAACTAGGTAAGGGCATGCTATTCTTGTCCACTTTCTTGGTTCATTGCAGTTTCCTTTGGTCACCTCTATTTAGTTTTGAAGACCCACAGTTATTTCGACTGTTACTGTATGGTTCGAGTTGACTAATCCTTTCCTAAGTCTGGCTGAAGACTTTAAACTTAGCACTTCTTGGGAGGTATCCCATGCTCATGCAACACGGTAGTATCTTTCCTTAACTCTTTCGCTTCAAATGGTAACAGTTTCTCCTTATTCATGCTTTTAGTTTCATCTTTAGAACATTGAGGACAATGTTAGATTTAAGTTTGGGGGTATGGGAGAAACTTTTTAGTTACAATTAGTAAACTCCAGAGCCTAGAAATTTATGCCTATTAAGGTTTGCACTAACCAATCTAAGTGGATGGGAACATCTTGGTTGTAGGAGTTGAGGAACCAATCTGATTAGATGGAAACATCTATAGAGTCTATTCATAAAAGCACAGAGCTCAGGTGTTAGAAATAACATGATAGTTGCACCATATCTCGTTGAGTCCTTTTCATTTCTTTTTTTCATTTTATTTTTTCATTTTAAACTATGTTTCTCTAAGTGATTAGGTGGGGCACACGATTCAAGTTGTTACCACTGCTAGGGTGAATTAGAGTGACTGAGTTACTAAAAAAAAAAAGACCGGACCAGTTAGACCAATCGGAATAAGTATTAACACTTGGATAGCAATATGCGTGTGTTCTCCCAGTTTCCGTCGCCTAAGCAAGCGTGGAATGGAGGACCCGTGGGAACTATCGTGTAATCTGCTGACAAGAAGCATGCGCTTGGATCAAAAAGATCTATTCATACCGTTAAGTTAAAAAAAAATGGTTATTGTTCTGTGTAGTCAACTGTTGGTTCCCTTGTATTTGCCAGTTTGTTGATCTAGATTTCAGTTATTAACCACTGGTTCCCTTGTATATGCCAGTTGTGTTGATATTAGTCAGACCGGTATCTCAGTCCATTAGGATAGGTTCATTCTGGCAGTGGCCTTCAGACAGATATGTGAAACATCGATCATTTGGTTAACATCAAAACCATCTACATTTTTGTATTTCCATCTCCTTTTTCTATCCATATGATTAGTTTGACTCCGAATATGATGTCCATAGTGCAACTATCTTAGTAGATCTCTGTCACTTTATATGAATTTTAGTATGCTTGAGTGCAAACTCGTGTACAACAATTGGAATTTCGCATCAGGGTACTTCCTCATGTAGTCAATGATTGTAAGCCAACCAAGGAGATTCTTTAGTGCCTTCCAAGGTTCCGCATAGATAAGCTAGGGTCTGGAGTAATGGTTTTGTGGGCACACCTCTGGTAAACCCTCCCGAGATTAACTCGGTTTTATTTATTTTTTTTTATTAGTTTTGCTCGAGGACTAGCAAATAATAAGTTTGGGGGTATTTGATAGACACATTTTTGTGTCTAATTTTTCCTCAATGTCCGTATTGTTGGAACTCTATTTTTGTACTAATATTGTGTTTTTATGTATTTTTAGGAAATAAACATTTTTGGAAAATTCGGCTCGAAAAGTTGATTTTGGCACCCGGAGGACAAGTGTTATTCGGACTCTCGCTTTTGGATAAGGGGTAACCTAATTACTAAGGGGCACCCGCAGGTCAACCCCAAGGCAGCTGCAATTCGCACCCCTACTCTGGATAGAGGGATACCAGTTTCTTCCCCATTTGAAACGATTTTGGCGGGAAATTTCTAAACAGTTCTGGCAGAATTTCGATCGTCAAAATGAAGGGGTTATGGGTCGATTCAATGGCTGAAATTTGGTATAGAGATGTGATATATGTGAAGGAACATAGTATGGGTGACATGATCGATCAAATTTGGCTGGAATTTTCGGTATGATTCACACACCCAAAACAGATCACGTGGACTGTAACACGAGCAAAATGGAAGTTCTTGTGTGCATGGGGGAGTTCTGCTGGCGTTGGAAGAGTGTTGAGGCGTGAATAAGTCAAATTGGAGCGTGCTGGACCAGAGAAAACGCGTGAAAAGCTAAAAAAGGAAAGAAAATATCAGAAAATATTTTCTTTCACTGCCGAGGATTTGTGGAGTTATGGAGGAGATTCGATGCATGCTTCGGGTTTAAATAGAGTCCTTGGAGGTCAGAGAAAGGTTGTCGAGAGTCTGGGGAGATGAGGAGAGCCAGAGAAGAAGAAATTCGAGTTTTCCCAAACTCGGTTTCTGCTGCTGCTGCTGCTGCTGATGAACATGAAGAACACGAAGAACGGACCTGCAACAACAGTCATTTTTCTACAGTATTAACGACTAACACTTGTGGGTCGTAATCAGGCAGTCTTATTTTCCACAGCGTTTGCGACAGAGCTTCAGCAATCTTATTTTCTCACTGAGGGTCGTAGTTCTCTGGTTTTATTGTATTTCTCATATTCTCATCATTTGTAAACCATTTTTGAGCCATAATAAATTATTTTGAGAGCATTTTTACTATGATGAGTTAAACCCCAACACTGGGACGACGGAGGAGGCCGAGCTTCATACATGGGTAATTTTATTAATTCTTTTTAAGACTTTTGCATTAAAAATTAATTGAAATATTATTTGATTAAATTGAGTGTTATTTGATTAGATGGGTCATGCTTATATTAGGTGATTTGATGTTCCATGCTTAACATTTACAATCAATTTTTTGAGAATCTACTTTGGAAAAATAAGAGTCCATATAACTTATGTTTTGAGCGATTATTGTCGAGAATAATTCATTGAGCCCTATTTTATGAAGATTGGACGAATCATTAGTCCCAGTACCTCTCTACCAATTTGTCAATATTTTTGTATATAATTTTTATAAATCTAAAAATCCTTCACCTTCACAAGTCCTAGAGTTCGAACCTTCATTACTACAACCCAGAAAATCATAATCATTGAGCTCAAGGACTTCATGGTGCTTCAACGAAAACGACGAAGATCTACACCAAGGAATCGTGGAACTTCATCAACAAAAAGGTATGTGAATACTTGAACTTATCTATCACTCGAAAGTCTATTTATTCTTCTCCTACTTCTTATGAGACAAAAGTCGTATGCTATATAGACTAGATCATATACACTGATATTTCGAGCTGAGTATTCATTGCTTATCTTTTACTCGAAATCATGTGTTGGTAAAACGTTTCGCTTTGATCAGGTTTATCTTCACCTAGTGACGAAAGTCTTGAAAGTTTCAATCACCTTGGAAATTGCTCTGACGAGAAAGGTCTGTTGTTCTTCACGACTGAATATCGCCCTCTGAGAATGTTTCAATAATTGGAATAAGAGTTTAGATTATATAACCATGTATTCCTTGAACCGAAGTTTTCTAACTTTGTTGATCAAGAGAAATCAGTAGGATTGTGGAATTGGCTTGCTAAGTCCGCGAACCCAGTCCGCAGACTCAGTCCGCGAACTGACGGAAGTTCTCGACCGAGAATTTCTGCTGGGATTTCCAAAATTCGTTTGTGTGCTAAGTCCGCGAACCCAGTCCGCGAACTGGCGGAAGTTCTCGACCCGAGAATTTCTGCTGAGTTTGGAAAACTCAACCGATTAACTTAAGTCTGCGAACTTGTTTTGTGAGCTTAAGAGGTTATGACCTAAAGATGTGCTCTGAACATGAAACATTAATTATTAAGGAATGCTTTATACAAACCGTGTCTATAATGTTCATGAGCCGATTCTAATCGAATCGAATCATATTTGTTTCAATTGTGTCTTGTGTAGTTGCATAAGATCTCATAACAATTGAAAAACTCTTAACTAGTTCATTTGAGTCAATTGGACTAGTTATGGTGAAGAAGAACATGATTAATATGAGATGCTCATATGGTTGACCTTTTGGGTTATCATGTTGAACTAACATACGTGTACTCGTTTGGGCATGGTTTTCAAAAACCCAGTAAACGTGTAGCCAAGTGTGTGTGACAAGCTATGTCTTTCGATCTAACGGTTGAGAGATATTGGCTTGAATCTAAATCAGGTTTTCATCTAACAGTGGATAGAGTTTTCTTTGTACCTAAGGTAAAATCCTGATTTGAAAGGCTATATATAGGATACATCTATCTAGAGAAAAACTTAATTCCCACACGTCTGTGTGATACTATTGCGCTCGCTAGAGTCGATCTCCATTAACCCTTGATTTTCTTCTCTAAAATCGGGTTAACGACTTAAAGACTTCATTGGGATTGTGAAGCCAGACCGATACTACTTTTATCGTAGTTGTGTGATCTGATCTTGCATCTTCTATCGTACGAGCACAATCTGTGATTGGCTTGAGATCGTGAGAGTTCTCCGATAGGCAAGATAAAGAAGTCACAAACATCTTCGTCTCACTTCTTGTGATTCCTCGACAAACCGCCTGTGTAGTTAGGAAGGATTGTAGAGAGGTAATTGATTAATCTAGGCTGTTCTTCGGGAATATAAGACCGGATTATCAATTGGTTCCTGTTACCTTGATTTTATATCTAAAGACGGAACAAAACCTAGGGTTTATCTGTGGGAGACAGATTTATCCTTTTGATAGACTTTTCTGTGTGAGACAGATTCGTTTATTATCAAGTCTGTGATTTTGGGTTGCAGCAACTCTTAGTTGTGGGTGAGATCAGCTAAGGGAATCAAGTACGCAGTGTCCTACTGGGATCAGAGGCTTAGGAGTACAACTGTACCTTGTATCAGTGGGAGATTGGTAGGGGTTCAACTATAGATCAGTCCGAAGTTAGTTTGCAGTAGGCTAGTGTTTGTAGCGGCTTAATACAATGTGTATTCAATCTGGACTAGGTCCCGGGGTTTTTCTGCATTTGCGATTTCCTAGTTAACAAAATTTCTGGTGTCTGTGTTATTTATTTTCCGCATTATATTTTATATAATAGAAATAATACATGTTGTGCGTTAAGATCATCAACTTCTCTAATCCAACTTTTGGTTGTTGATTGTAGTTGATTGATCCTTGGACATTGATCTTTGGTACCGTCCAAGTTATCTCTCATTGATAAAGACTCGCATATTTCTGTTTGCTTGAGTAAAGATCAAATCGAGAGATTGAGATAATAACTCCTTGAGATACTTTTTATCTAGATTGAGTCTGACTGTCTAGTTAATTCTCTAGCAAAGTATTTCGGAGTTAGTCCATACAGATTGCTAAGCGAAACATTGGGTGGTGATGTTAGACCCCCGCTTTTTCAGCTCGCACCTTCTCGGGGTCAACCTCGATTCCTCTTTTGGTGACCAAATATCCCAAGAATTTTCATGAGGTTACTATGAAAGCACATTTTGCAGGATTGATTTTCATGTTAAATTTCCTCATTTGTGCAAAGATTTCCTTAAGATCGTTTGCATGATCTTGTGGGAGCTTACTTTTGACAAGCATGTAGTCTACATATAATTCTAGGGTTTTATGTATCCAGCCGTCAAACATCTTTTCCACCATTCTTTGATACGTGGCCCCTGCGTTTTTTTAACCCAAACGACATTTTAGTGTAGCAGTAGGAGTGAAGAAGGCAGTATGATCTTGATCTTCCTCGGCGAGGAGGATCTGGTTATAGAAAGAGTATCCGTCCATGAGAGATAGCAATCCGTATCCAGAGGTTGCCTCTACGAGTTGGTCAATGTTAGGGAGTGGGAAGCTTTCCTTGGGACAGGCCTTATGAAGATCGCTAAATTCGATACAAATTCTTACTCCCCCATTCTTTTTAGGCACTATTACCATGTTATATATCCATGTCGAATACTGTACTTCACGTATTACCCCTTGGGCCTCCATCTTCTTTAGCTCCTTTTGGATAGATTCATGGTATTCTGATGCCACCCTGCGCATCTTTTGCCGCATGGGCTTGTGCTTTTGGTCGACTTTGAGGTGATGACAACATACTTCTGGATCTATTCCTGACATATCTTCCATGCGCCACGCAAAGACATCGGAATATTCCTTCAGCACTTGTATTAGCTTCTCTTCCTCTTCTTTGCTGAGGAGTGTTCCTATTTTTACCATATCATGATTTTCGGGTGTTCGGATATTTACCTCTTTGGTCGGCTCCGAGGCTGAGAAGTTCGATTTGAGTTCTCCTATGTCGAAAAGATTCTGTATGGGTCCCCTGGGTAATTCCGATGGGGGATTTTCCTCCATTATGGGTTCATCGATTGAGCAGCTTTCCTCATTGGTGCTATCTATATAGGCATCGATCTCTGCCTGGTTCTTGGCATTCTTAGCTCTCTGATTTTTTGCTCTGGTGGAGTTTACTTTGTTCTCACCATTCCGAACCTCCATTTTGTAACAATATTTCACCTCGCACGAGTCTCCAATGATTTCTGCCACTTCATCAGGCGTAGGGAATCCGAGCCTTTGATGGTAAGTCGAGGCCACCCCTTTGATCCCGTGGACCCAGGATCGCCCGACGATGGCCATGTATGGTGATAGTACATCTACCACACAGAAAGTTCTTTGGAATAGTTTCATACATGCGGACGAAGAGAGGGTCTGTCTTTCTAAGACTATTTTTAAAGCCCAAGATCGCATAGTCCTCAGGGACCTTTCCGATCTCAGCACATAACTTCCTCCACCGTGTCACCAGGGAGCGGAGTGACTCGTTTGGCCCTCGGGACATTTGGAATAGCGCGTCGACCTCTGGTCGGACCCTGCTATTGTGAATGTACGTTTCTAAAAATAGATCGGATAAGTGCTCGAACGATTTAACTGAGCCCTTGGGCAGGTTGTTGAACCACATTAGGGCTTCATCCCTCAGACTGGCAGGGAAAAAACACAGTACCACGTCATAATGGTCCCATTAGGTTAGCGTCATACGATAAGTTCTAAGATTCTCAATTGCGTCTCCCTTTCCGGTGAACGGGGACGTGAACATCGGTAGAGAACATTTCTTTGGAAATGGTAATCTTAGCAGATTCTCAGAGAAGGGGGATTGTCCTGCTTCTTGCATGTCTACCGCCAGCTTTTTGCTCTCCTGCTTTCCTGTAGCTTCTCTGTACATTGCTTCAAGCCGATTGAGTCGGGCCTGAAGTTGGTCATCATTTCGCCTTGTTTCGGCCTTATTTTTTCTTCCTAGACCTCTCTCGGGTGAGAAAGATGGTTCATGATAGCGATTCCTTGATCTCCCTGAGTCATCGCCTGATTGTTCGGCGTACGCTACAATCTTAGAACGAGTTGACCTTGAGGTCTCCCCTCGCTTGGGGTTTGGGGATGCGAGGTTCTCGGCCTCACAGTTGGTTTTAACTTCTTGGATCTGGTTTTTGTCTCTCCGATGTTTGGGATCAATATCCGGCGATCCCTAGGATGAGCTATTCTCGCGGTCGAGTATACCTCTGCTTCCCTTGGGGAAGCGATCCACTGTTTCCTCGTTGGAGGTGTCAGGGATGTTAATTTGTTCATCATCTTGTAAATTTTCAAAGGGATTTTCCTCCTCTGGGACCTCCTCGACAGCAGCGAGTGGCGCCTTCTTTTTTGCTTTTCGCTTAAGCTTGCGGTTTCTCCGCTCAAGCCTTCTGTTTCTCCTTTCTAGTTTATCAATTCTCTCATCTTGAGCTTCTTTGGATTTCAAGATGGTTGCGATGGTAGCGTTGGCATCGCCGAGGTCTGAAGGGTTTCCCTTCTTGGACTCATTGTTTGTTGTTTGCCTTAGCAAACGATTCAACCCTCTTGGTTGAGTCAGGTGGACATCATCATGCATCTCTAAGGGGTTTACCTCTCCTTCGGATCTAGAATTGTCAGTTAGTCCTTCCCGATACTGGTCATCGGGTTGTCCCTCTCCTAGGACTTCGTCATTCATCAGAGCCTCGCCTGGCTCCATATCGTCGAGTCCTTCTGATTGGGCTCCACCGTTTTCACCTTGGCTCCTGCGAGTAGATCGTCGCGTCACCATTACCTTCCCTGCAATATATGCAATAACACTTAATTTGTCTTTTTTCAGAAAAGTGGGACCCTAGACTTGCAGGTCACGTGCAATTACTAAGTCATAATTCAGACTGGACAGTTTAGTACAGGAAGACTTTCCAGTAAGTTTTCGAGACATGTGAAAACGTCAAAACATCCCCTCTTTGCACGAGATGTTAATGATGAAGAAAAGGTGTTTTATCAGTTCTCTCTTTTCGAGAAAATACATCTTTCAACACGTTATACCTCTTTAGGGAAAAAATAAAATTATGACGATTGAGCATATTTTCCCATTCTAGGAACTATTTCTCATCATTTTTTAGCTTTTTATTTTGAACAAACTTTGAGTTTGATGAATGATTATGTACTCGTTAATCCTTCCCCTTGACTTAGATTTAGGTTCTTAAGAAGGAGATCTTGGACCTTGTTGAGTTTGATGAAAAACATCATGAAATTTGTCTTTTCAACTCTGATAAGGTCATATCTCCCTTATGTAGTTTACTGACTAGTATTTCTTCTCGGCTCTCATGGAGGAGATCGTTTGAGCACCGAAGTCTTTGAGACTTCATTTTTGCTCCGATCTACAACTCTCCTGAGATCCTTGAGGAAGGTACAAAAAATCTTTGAAATAACAAGAAATATTAAAGAAAATCAGTGAAAAACGCAGATCTGTTAATCTTGAGGTTCTTCTGGACTTCTCAGATCGTGAAGATCATGTTTGAGTCCGAGCTCTACTCATTCATTTCAACAGAGATCTACTTTGTAGTGTGAAAAACACTTCTCTCATGGAGATTATGAAAACAATATATATTTGTTATTAGGGAGGTAGAATAGATCTTCATACCTCGCTGTTTCCAACCTCAAAATGTAGTTGCATATTTTCTGATGACTACATCCAAGTGAAATGAAAGACTAAAAACTACTAAAACATACAAGATACAACTATGAACAAGATATAAAGAGCATGAAATGTAAATATTGACACAAGAATATAATGTGGTTCGGCCATGAAGACCTACGTCCACGGTAAAGAAGATGTTTTCTTATTGATTATAAGGTCTTACACTTGAAAGAGTTACAAATCTCTTCTACATTTCTCACTTTCTATCTATCTAGATCTCTCTCATGAATTCTCTGTAGAAAGACCATCTAAGATTACATAAGTTGTCCATCTCCTTCTACATGGACTGGTATTTATAGGAAAAATAAACTCATGGTGGCCTGATCGTACGAGCTTGGTGAGCTGTCCTCCATCATCCTGGATGCCTCGGACGGGATCTAAACTATCCCTCATGATGGTTCGTCTGGTTCTCCCTCCAAGTGGTCTCGCTCTTCCTCACCTCGTACTTCTCTTATATGGAGAACCTCATGCTCTATCACCTCTGGGTCATAGTGTAGATCGTCCGAGTCTTCCGTCATGATGCTGATATCCCCACGTGTTGTTCTTATCCTTCATTAAATACGGTCTTGCTTTTTAGACTTGGCTGTCTGAGCACATTAGAACTCTCCTTACACGCGTCATTCATGTGATGCTTGTGCAGTTGCCTTGATTCAGACAAACTCTCATTTTTAGAGGATGATTCGATCCTTCTATCTTATCATCTCATCATGTGTTCATCCCTTATGATGCTGACACGTGGTCATCAGGTATTTTACCCACACAGGAACCATTGATTATGGTTTGCATTTTCAAGGCTATCCCGTTGTATTAGAAGGATACAGTGATGCTAATTGGGATAATGTAGAATCCAAATCTAAGTCGACTAGTGGATGGATATTTACACTAGGAGGTGTTGCTGTGTCTTGGAGTTCCAAGAAGAAAACCTGTATATCTGATTCAATAATGTTGTCAGAATTAATAGCACTTACGGATGCCTGTAAGGAGGTAGAATGGCTTAGAAACGTACTTGAGGAGATCCCATTTTGGAAGAAGCCAACTCCAGCAGTCTTGATTAATTGTGATTTAATGTCACTAACAAGACATATAATGGGAAGTCAAGACATGCAAGTCTTAGACATCAAATTGTCAGACAATTACTCAAGAGATGAGTAGTTTCGGGTAGCTTTATTGAATCAAAGAAGAACTTGGCGGACCCATTCACAAAGAGTCTACAAAATGCAATTTTTCAATAAAATGTGAGGAAATGAGACTAAGGTCTGTGTAAGAAAGTTGATCACCTATAGAAGAAACCCAACCTATGTTTTGAAAAAGATAAACAAGGTTCAATGTGGTACCAACAAGTTATGGAAGTGGTCATGGCGCACTAATAATAAACTTCCCATTTCAAATTAGTGCAGTGGTTCTGCAAGAAAAAAGGACGGATGAAAATCCTAGTGAGTCTATAGTTGTTTACAAGTGTATCGCAGAAACACCTTAGAGACTTACCTATGAGTATAGAAATCAGGCTGTTTACTAAGAAAAAGACCGCTCTCCGAGTGACTCATGAATTCAGGATAAGCACATGGCCCTTAATGTGATGGCTACAAAACACGCTATCTCAGAAATCAGTATGCGTGGAGATTCCGGTTTTATCACATGGGGTACTTGGTTCAAGACTGGTTTCAACACTGAACCCCCGATAAGGATTTGAATTTCTTACACTAATTGAAGGTTCAAATCCAAAACATACATATCAATTATGTATTGATTTCTACGAAGATCCTTATTTCCCAACTAAGCGTGAACTACGTTGGCTTGATCCCACTCGGGTTTGTAGGAAGTCACTTGGGTGATACAGCCACTCTGATTTAAAGTTTTTTACTTTGTTTTTTTGTGTTTTTTCAAATTTGAAAATAGTGGGAGAATGTTGGATATTTTCAATACTGTTTGTCGCTATCCGAGGGGGGTCCGGGAGGGCGTAGCCCCTTCCGGGTGTGTTCGACCACTGACATGTCAGGTCGTGGGGGTCTAAGGGGCAACGCCCCCTAGCAGAGTGCGAGAAAGCGTCTCGTATAAATTTTTCTGGTTTTGAATTTTGAAACCTATTTCAGTTTCCAAAAAATTCTATCGACACATCTTTTTCCATAAGGTTTTCTTCCCAAGAGAAACCATTAATGGATGCCGTTGAAAGCGTCTGTTGGAGATGAAAATCCATCTCCAAAAGGCATGAATTCCTCATAAAAGCGAAGGCTTTCTCTCATTCCAATTATCAAAAAACTCTTTTTTCTCTCAAATACAGTGTATTCTTGGTTGGGTCAAGGGAGTATAACCTTTGAATCCAACAACATTGTTAGGGCTTCATTGTATCCTAACATCAATATTTCACTGACTGGTTGTACTCCCAATTATTTGGGAAGGGTTGAAATAATTGCTGAAAAGAATCGCAAGACCTTGAAGCTCGAGTGATACAACATTCTTTTCATTCTTGTTTCATCCTCTATTACCCTGAATTTTCCAACAAAAAATACACCCAAGAGTGCACAGTTTTCCCACTTACCGAACTTGCGAATAAAACATTTAATCTCAGCAGTAATATATGTTGCAACTAGAGAGTGTTGCACAACTGTGAATATGCTCTCAAGATGCAAGGGTGCTGAAACAATTATCGTATGTTACTATGTCGAGGCGTATTCGTGCATTTTTTTTTGACTCAAACAGGGAAGATTTTATTAAAAAGCCAGTTCATCACTAAGGAAGTAATGAAATTGGGAAGAAAAGTACAAACTTAAATAACTGAAATAGCCATGAAAGTGAAGAAAAACCAAAACAGAAAAATGTTAAAACTGTTTAAAGAACTACAACCTCCCAATATGTAAGATCATACTTAACGTAATGCCTTCAAAAAAATTGTTCCCACACACCAATTGTAGATGAAAGTATTCACACTATCCTTCAAAACTATCCACAGAGCCATACTTTCCATTAAATACTCTTGCGTTTCTCTCAAGCCAAACTGCCCACCAAATGGCAACTGGTATAATGTCCCAGATTTTGTTTTTCAAGTCAAGATTTCTACTTTCTTCTTTTTTCATTCCAAGATTGTGTTTTCTAACACTGTCCTGAAACACCCACTGTAAATTGTATCCATCCAAAAATTAATGCCATATTTCTCTTGTGATTTCATAATGCAAAAACAAATGTTGATTCGATTCAACACTCTTTTTGCACAATAAGCATCCATTCACAGTAAAAGAGTTTCTCCAACTATCATTGTTGGTGCAACATTGTAACACAAAGTCCAAACAAAAAAGATTACCTTCTGTAGAATCTTTGGGTTCCAAACACAGTTGGAGGAAACACAAGCATCCCATCCTCCTCTGTAGATTTATAGCATTCTTCCACTGAAAATGTTTAGTTCCAGTCTGCCAAACTCTATGATCAGCACCAACTCCTGTATTGAATTTAGAAAGAAAATCCAGTAAGTGTGCAATATCTTCAATCTCATATCCTTCAAGCTTCTACAGAAAGCAAAATTCCAGCCATTTCCTGCATTTAAATCCAACTTTTCTTGAATTGTAGCATCCTGCAACCTGCTTAAATTAAAAAGATTAGGAAATATGGATTGTATAAAATATCCATTCATCCAAACATCCTTCCAGAACAGGCATCTGTCACCACTTTGTACTTGAATATGCATATTTTGCTTCACATGATCCCTGCTTTTCAAGATTCCACTCCAATGACTCTTGCCAACTGAATTCCTTGTTTTATTTTGGAGAAAAGCCTTCTCATTGTCGCCAAATTTACGATGAATAATCCTCCTCCATAAAGCTTTTTCCTCATTACCATATCTCCAAATCCATTTGGCATGTAGATTTATTCATTAGCCTGATTTTTTTAATACCTGCTCCTCCTCCTTCTTTTGGAAGATTTACCTTTGTCCAACCTACCCATCCTTTTCTAGGCTTTTTCTTGACAGAACCCCAAAGAAACTGTCTCATAATCCTTTCCATTTGCTTCTCAACTGACTTTGGAAATTGAAATAATGATAAGTAGTAAACTGGAAAGCTAGACAAAACACTTTGAATCAACATGAGTCTACCCCCTTTTGAAAGATATTTCCTTTGCCACGTACGCAGCTTTGCCACATCCCACACTTCCACAGCCTTAGACTTACTCCCTAAAGGTATTCCCAAGTATTTCATAGGAAAAGAAGTAATTGGACATCCAAAAATAGTAGCCCCATCTACTGCATTTACAGCTCCACCGATTGGCACAAGAGCACTTTTTGAAAATTAACCTTCAAAGCTCAATAACACATACTCGTGCATAATTATGGACAATTTGTAAAACGATACCTCTGCGCAAATCAAAGAACCCTGATTTTGGGCATACTTAAATCTTTCTAGGCATACAAAACAAGTCCCATCTTGGGTGACCTTATAAGGGGTACCCTATGGGTAGTTCAATTACCTATATACCCTTAATACAAAAATCTAAAATCAGTTTTCTAAAAAATCAAAATCAGTTTCCCTTACCATCTCTCTTCTTCCTCCTCCTCTAGCCGAACTCTTCCCCCTCCTGCGAAAACAAATTCAACATCGTGATTAATTATCGATTCGTAAAACTTTGATCGTCGATTAAATTCAACCACATAATGACTCGTACAAAGAAAAGCAGGGACTAGGCAAACCAAATCGTCTTCTAATCCATCAATAGAAGAAGAAGAACCAATTGAAGATGAAGGTGTAGAAACTGAAAATCAACCACCAATTGAACCAGAAATTGAACCAACCGCATCTCCAACTCCGGAAATGAGGATAAGAAAGCAAGTTTTACAAACTCAATCTCTTATTTGCTGTTTTTCATCGATTAAATGACGGTTATAGTGTTGGGTTCGGCTCAAAATTGAGTTGCGTTTTTAGCCAAACTGTTCTTCACAAAAGCTTCCTGTAAGTGTATATAAACATTTCGGCATAAAATTTCATGAAATTTCAAGCCGAACCTAGTCACAGATAGAGATGCATAGGGGTTCGGCGTATTCGATAATCATAATATGTGCCGAACCTAGCACATTTACGAGATTCGGCTATTACGATATTCTCAATATGTGCCGAACCAATAACAATATTTTAACCCAAAAAATAACAAATTGATGTTCGGCTCATACGATTTTCGAAATATAAACCGAACCAGTAATTATTTTTTTTCCGAGCTATTCAAGATGTTGTTCGGCCTACTATGAAACTTTCATATAAGCCGAACTAGTGTCTAGCAAAAGGGTTGGAATTGAAAATTATAGGTTCGGTGCATGCAGTAAACAGATTCAATGAGCCGAACCGTTCATCAATTGGTAGATTCGGCTCATAGATGTGAGACGAACCTCAACCTGTTTCGTCGAACCATGATCCAAAAAATCATCTAAACAATCTTTATAATTCTGAAAATTATCTTAATCACTAAACAAAATATTTAATCACTAATCAATATTACTAACACTAATATGTAAAGGGCAGATTTGCCATTAAAAAAATTTGGGTTAAGGGGTAATCTGATTTTGCTATTTCACAATCTTTTTTGTCTTTACGCAGTATGCCTAGTAAGACTTCAGTATGCCCAAATCAGGGTTCAAATCACATTGTTTGCATTTTGTATTTCATATTTTTATTTGTTGTTACACTGCTGCATCACTGTCCAAAACTTCATAGCATCTCCACCCACCCACTCGTAAAATCTACGTACGCTACTATACCCCTTAGCATGCAGCAGGTAGTGACTAACAATACATATTTTTAGCTTGGTGGATCTCCGATCTGTTACAAAACCAATTCATATACTGGATCCGTTAAAAACCCAATTTTATGTATCCGAAACACGCTCTTCCAATCGTTATAAGAATTAAGTCTGCGCTCCAAATATCAAACCCTCAGAGCTCGATTCTCATATCGTATTTCCTCGGTCTTACTCATCGCAACATACGATGTCAAGCATTCCAGAAGACATTTACCTCCAAATATTGTTGAGAGTACCAGTGAAATCCACATTCGTATGTAAGTGTTTTTTGCAAAAACTTGGTTTTCATTAGTTTCTGATCCACTAGAATGCATCTTGATTTCACTCTTCATAGAAATATATTTGATAATCTCATCGTACCAGGTTATGATTTTTGCCACAGGCAAACAATCTACTCTATAAATTATGACTCATTAGAACCATCTATGTGGAAGAAGAATAATTTTTCTCTGTCCGAAGTGTCTTATCCTTATAAATGGTTAAGTTATAAAGTTTCATTATTTGGTTCTTGTAATGGTCTAGTTTGCCTTGTGTTTTACGACGACGGCCTTTACTCTCAATTGTTCTGTGTTTGGAATCCAGAACCAAACCAACAAATCCGAATTCGTACCATGTGTGTGCTTTCGGTTATGATAACAAGAATGGTGATTACAAATTGGTATTTGGCGTAAGTTTTGGTGAAACTAGTACCGGAGTCGAATCTTATACGTTAGGAACTGATTCATGGAAAAGCGTTCCAATTATTCCTTATTTTTTCTATTACCGGACATTTGGGTTACTTGTTAACGGAAGTTTTCATTGGTTAGCGGGCTCAAAGCGAGGCACGCTCATCGTTTCTTTAGATATTAGCGACGAGAGATTCAAAGAAATCGAACTGCCAATAGAATGTCTAAAGAAGAGATCTCGGTTTATTACTGAAGCAATGCTTGATGGGTGCCTATCTGTTCTCGTCCGTAATGATCGTGTATGGGTAATGCAAGATTATGGAATTCGAGAATCTTGGATTAAACGGTATAGTATTACCAATGAGATGATAACTAAGCATCCCTACTCTTTGAGGTATATAAGGTTCTTTAAGAATGGTGAGGTTCTATTTATGAATCTCGGTAAGCTAGTTTTGTATGATCCAAAAGATGGAAGCGTTGTTGAACGAGATATGAGTCGTAGTGTAATGGCATTACACATGAATCGAATTATTTTGAAAGCTTAGTTTCAGTCAAATCTGGTATATACCTGAGAGAAGTACAATTAAAGGATCAATCGAAACAGAAGAAGCTAGCCTAAAAAGAAGGATCACCTGAAGCTGAAGTGGCCGAATAAGAAAAACAAGAGAATGCGTCGTTCGTAGTGGTTAGTTCTTACAGTATAGTAACAAAATTCAGACTTTACATGCGTTTCCTATGTGCGATCTATTCTGGGTTTAGAGTTTATTGGCATTTGGTATATATAGCATGTGATGATGTGGTATGAAAACTGTGTTTTATGCAATTCGTATTCCTGTATAGCTTCTGGCTAAATTTTTATGCCATTCATAGTCTGAATTAATTTGAGGTGTTCTGAAACTTAATGGCTCAACTCTGACAGTCTGACTCCATCTATAAAACCCTTCAAAAGAAACGTTACCGGATAGAAGCCTAGAATGTGCTCATGGGGCACCCTAAAAACCGAAAACCCTAATAGTCAAGGGATTTACAGCACTATTTTTCAGGATCGGTGGGTCCCATACAAAACCGAGAGAGTTTCTCGATTGGTACGTAGAAATCCTATCTTTTCTTATAAATATCAAACCCTAAAACCTCCGTTCTCCGAACATCCTCTGTCTTATTCATCCTTGGTGTCTAATTTGTGGTTAATTCAGTTTCGGAGTTGTGAGGTCAAGAGATATATAGATAGACGAAGATGTCAAGCATTCCGGATGATCTTTACCTCAGATATTTTGTTAAGAGTGCCAGTGAAATCAACTTTTGCATGTAAGTGTGTTTGTAAGACTTGGTTTTCATTACTTTCTGATCCGAGTTTTGCCAGAATGCATCTTGATTTTACCATCCATAGAAATATCTCTAGTAAACTCATTGTTCGAGAAACTCATCCCCGGATAGCACACAAAGACGTAATATATTCTTTAAGTTATGATTCGTAGAACTATCTCTGTGGGAGAATGAATTTTCTGTAACTGAAATTTATTATCCATATCAATCGTTAGGTCACGCAGTTGATTTGTTGGGTTCATGTAATGGTCTAGTGTGCCTTATGTTTTTGAACGCCCTTTTCTCTGAATTCTTCTGCATTTGGAATCCAGCCACTCAAGAATACAAGAAGACCACCAAACCACAAATTCCGATTGATCATGACGATATGTGGATGTGTGCTTTTGGTTACGATAACAGGAATAATGATTACAAATTGGTAATTGCTGAAAATATTGGACAGGGTTCTTCAGGTTCTTTAATCCATGTCTATACATTTGGATCCAATTCATGGAAAAGCGTTCTAACTATACCTTATTGTGCATATTCTTACGATCGGACCTCTGGGTTACTTGTGAATGGAGGTTTTCATTGGTTAGCCAACTCACCGCAAGGCAAGCTCATACTTTATTTAGATATTACCTCCGAGAGATTCAAAGAAACTGAACTGCCAATAGAACTTCAGAAGAACGGAGATCGCTTGGTGGCAGTGCTGGAAGGGTGCCTATGCATATTCGGGGTTGATCCCGGTTATTAATCTGGTCCAGTTGAAGTATGGCTGATGCAAGATTATGGAGTTAAGGAATCTTGGGCCAAGCGTTATACCATTACCCATGAGATAATAATTAGGACAACCTTGCGGTGGCGGTCTATAAGGTCTTTGAGTTTCTGGTCTTTTAAGAATGGTGATGTTCTATTCATGATACAGGGTAAGCTAGTTCTATATGATCCAACAGATGGAAGTGCTATTGAAAGAGATATGAGCGGTAGTGTGAGTAGCTTTGGACAAGGAGTGACTTACTTTGAAAGCTTAGTTTCAGTCAAGTCTGGTACTTACGCCAGGAAAGGACAAATAGAGGATCAGTTGAAGCAGAAGAGGCCTAGGAACAAAAACAAGACAATGCATGCTTAGTGGTTAATTCTCATTACAGTATAAAATTATTCATGCTTTATATTTCCTGTGTCCTGTTCAAGTTTTAGAACCTACTAGTACGTAACCCGTGCTACGCACCGGGACCATGGGGATCAATTAATTTAGTGCGGCGGGGCTTCACCCCGCGCCCGTGGTTAAATGCGTTAATACATATTTGAATGGTCTTTGGTTGTTTTGATACATTTTAGGTATCCAATGATTTGATTATTTAAATTTAATATTATAAATCTAAAATCATGTAATTTGATAAGCAGATATTAAACTGATTAAAAAGAAGAAAAAAATAATGTTGATTTCGTAAATTTAGGATTTAAAAAAATTAAATTATATATGCCTATGAGTATTAGCAACTAAACATAATTACACGTTTTTTTCGTCCAACCTTTTTTATTAGAAAATTATCATACCAATGATTAATGGGCTTTTTACAAAAATAGGCCTGTTTTTTTGGTGCTTTTCAAATCTACGCCACTTTTTTTATTTATGCCATGTGGACTGATTACGTGGGAATCATGTCACGGGAAAAATTTGTACATATCACCATTCATAGTTCCATTAGTTGGCCCAATCTCCTTCAATTCAAAATCAATTCATGTAAAACCCAATTTCAGATTTACACCAGAAATTCAACTAAGCTGAGCTGCCATTTTAGATTTCCATAAACCATTTGCAGCTCAGCTGCCACCAACTGCTCCTGCTCTCCACCTGATTCTACAGTTGAGAGCCCTCTCATTACCACCAGTTAATCGCACAAAGCTGCCAACTTTAGCAGCAACAACTCCTTGTCATGCTCTTAATTGTACTTCTTTCACATCCATTGCCAACTGCACTCTGCCACAGCCACAAAAACACCTGCAAACCAGCTTCAACAATAACATAATCTCCACTGCAAACCAGCTTCAACGAAAACACCTGCTGTACCAGCCCTGTATCCTAGACATACATCTAATCATGGCAACAACTCAGCCCACAGCTGCAATCTAACCATACTTGTGCAACAAAGCCACTGCAAGCCTATATTCCTTCATCAACACCAGTTTCACCCTTTTCTGCCAAATACAAATCCCATAGTTCCATTGCAACCATCTTTTAAGCCTGCTTCAACAACACCCAACCATCAACAGTCCCCAATGAAACAAAGAAATGCGCTCAAACACTGACGAGCATTAGCAAGCCCAAGATACCAACGAAATCTTATTAATCTACCAGCCTGATCTCCAGACATTCCAATTAAGCAAGCACAAGAAAAAGGTGTCCTTTCTAGTCAGTTTGGCATCAAATGTCTAATGTGAATTTACAACAATTCACACTTAGTGTCTGAAATGTTATATCTCGTTTACTTAGAAATCTCCTCTAAAACAGTATTGCTATTCTTGCACAAGCCATACAGTCTAAACAACAAAATTTCAACTACAACAAAATATAATCGTTGTTTTTCACTAGTTGACTGGTCATGAAGACGGACTTTGAAAAAAAAAGTATCAACACAGTTTTAGTATTTCTTTACCTTGGACACTTCAAGTGGGATACATATCATCCTTGTATTGCGCCCGAACAAAGCTCAAGAGAAGCAACTCCTAGAATGGAAAACACATACAATCTTCAATCTCTACCAGCTGCAACACCTCAACCAACTATCACCACATCAAATTCACTACCTTCAACAGCCTTCACTACCTTCAACAACCTTGTAATCTCATCATTTCCGCAGCTTCAACTTCAGTTACAACCCTGCAATTACAGCTTGCCCTTAGCTCTTGTTAGTTCATCTCACCACGGCATCACTCCGCTGCAAACCACCTACCAACTCAAGAACCCATCTGCTCATTCAACACCAATTGCACATTTTGCTCTGTTACTCACCTCATGCCTCACTGTCATGAGCTACAACCACCAACGATAGCTGAATACCACCTGTAATTCTAAGTACCAGCACCATCTGATACTGCAACCATTCTTGCAGTGCAACCCCTACATATCTCGACAGCACCAACTCTTACCCTGTGTTGTTCTTGCTCAAATGCAACTACCAGAACCAATTACCATCAAAACTCAGTCACACATAAACCAAAATCAAATCTAGGAGCAACCCAATCTTCTTAATTCTTGTAATTTTCGGTTTCAATCTTCTGTAAAATTATACACAGCACCCATCTCTCCATCCAGGCCATCACGAACTTTGAATTAGTAGCACCACCATCTTCTTCTTCTCATGATGTAATTAATCCAACAAGAACCCCACCTGAATTCCCATCGAGCTCAAACCCATTCACCAGATGAGTCATACCCATCTCTATTCATCAACACAACTGCTGATTGCTTCATTACAAAGCTTCGATTTCTCACCCAGCAGCAGCAAAACCAACGGAAACCCTAACTCTGAATCACCACAGCTTAATCATTTCTTCTATTTCTGGCATCTCTTGTTCACAGTTCAACCTTTCTCAATTCACCACCATTACCATCTCATTATCTCTATCAGTACCCATCTTCAAAACCTCTTCTTCTTGATAATTCGAGCACAACATCAAATCACATCTCCGACCAATGGCATTTCCATCAGTTCATGTTGGTTTCTCTCTTCAATCACATCAATCTAATACTCAATTATAGAAGAAACCCGTCTCTGATTCTCCTCAGATTAGATCCAAACACCATCAATACTTTCTTCACAAACTGAACCTTAATCTACTTTGCTTCTCAATTTCTATCAAACCCTTTTTCTCGAATTCCCATGTTCAATCAATTTCAGAATTATCATCAATTTCTTCCTACAAATATTTTCAGTGAAACCCTAATTTAATTCCAAATCCCCTCTTCACTAATTTGAGCAGAAGAAAGAAAACGGAAGGAGAAGAAAACAAAGAAGAAGAAGATAAGGAAGAAGAAGAATGAATGAGATCGAACACGTGACTGACACACACGTGTGAAGGACATTTCATTAATCTTACCACATGTATGAGATCTCCCTATATGATTTTTGGCGAGATATTGACAAGTCAACGCGATAAATTGACCGAGATGGTTAAAGTGGATGGAATCCGTTTAACTTGCCTAGTTTTGCAAGAAATAAAAAAAGTGGCCTAGAAATGAAGGTGAGGGTCCAGAACAGGCCTACTTCTGCATATAATCCATGAATTATATCTGTAAATGTTTTGGAAGATATATATATATATCACATGCAAATTCGTGAAATGCAATTTTAAAGACAAAACAAAACGAAATGTAAAATGCTACAATTGTACATGCAGCGTTACTGCAGGGATAGCTTTATTAATGTCGAGATTTAGAAGTCTACCAATGTAACAGTACTATGTTGAGTCCATTTTTGCTTAACACTTTATCAGTATCACATGCTTGTTGGTGGTGTTTGAGGTTTTACTTAAGCATAGTTTCATGATACAACTTAATATGTATTATCCAAGATGGACGGTGGTCACCAAAGAAGAACGCAATTGTAACACTATTAATTATATGATTCGCATCCTTTTAATTTAAAATTGCCACTTTTTTTTTAAAACTAAACAGTATAGTGTCGGAAAATAACATTATATTTCAAAAGCGGTGTGTCTAAAAAAATAAATACCCATGCTATCTCTAATCTTTGTCAATAAGTAAACACTTCATTACCTTTTTCATATATCTCGACCAATAGTGGCATGCCGAAATCCTTCTCCATAATCTTGTCCATATCATCATCATGTTCATCCAATTCGATCAACATTGGCATGTCATCATCGTTTCTAATGTATCATACTTTTTTTTTACCAGGTCGTTCGTAGTAGGTTTCTTAAGTGGTTCTCTATCATGAGTTGTATTTACCAATTTGTTTCCGTTTAAGAGATATGCTTTCTTCAAGTATGAATCTAAAGTCTATTGACTTCCCTGTTGCAGTTAATATTTTTCTACGCAGTCTACTCGGATTTTCAACAAAATAAATTTTCTAGAGATTGTATTTCGGTTTTTCCTTGAAAATTGTGTTTTATCATAAACGTTATAGTTACCTTTACATCTACCATTGTGGTATATATTATTGCATTTAATATGATTGAACATCTATCGTACCAAGACTCGCTTTTCATAAACAACACCTAAATTTGAAATCATTTGATGTAACCTATGCTACACATCGAGGGTGATGAGAATCGGCCCCATATAGGCACCCTCACCGAAGAAGATTTCAATTGACAACATCATTGTGCTAATGCGTGGCAGTTATATCAGTTATATTTCAATTGACAACTTCATTGTGTCAATGCACATCAGTTATATTTCAATTGCCAACTTCATTGTGTCAATGCGCAGCAATTTATAAATAGCAGTTTCTTTCATACAGTTTACGGAAAGAAGAAAAAAACATGCATGTAAATTATCCAATATACTAACAAAATGAAAAATAAACTTAAATGACAACATCATCAGACTCCGCTACTTGATATGAGATCCATATCTTATTGATCACCCCTTTGCTTTTATCGATTCCATGGGAGCCATTAACTTCAAATATTATATTCGTTAAAGTGAGTCCATCTTGTTGATAACCTCTGAACCTTGTGGTCTGAAACATAAAGAGGATATTGTTGACTTCCCATGGAGGCTAGGAAAATATCCTAGTAGCAGCCTCTTGTTATCACAACCTCTTTTCGCCAAGAGAATTCGGTAGCCTAAGATGGGTGATCAAATTGCCACTGATTCCTTTCCATGTGCAAATGTGACAGGTATAAGTAGTCTATATCCATCTAGATTTTACCCTCTAGAGAAACCCCCTAAAACATAGTAAATATTTTACAGAAAAGAATATTAGATATCATTGAAGAGGAAAAATCAACTTTCTCTGACTATATAAGCCTATGAACATGTGAGAATATCCTCGCATGAGCTCTAAAGTAATTTCCACGAATTATTTCAGTAATTAGACTCTTCCTTTCCACTTAAAAGCATATACATACACGTAAGGGTATAATTGTAGTTCATAAAAGTACTTGCTCTGTGAATGAATCCAGTGAAATTCAAAGTTACCCAGCTCCAAAAATGGTGACATTTACGACCGTGACATTTATGACTCAGATTGAGATACTATCTAGTTGACACAGTTCAGATAACATTTGCAAAAATAGAAGAGTTATATCACAATTTACGATTTAGGTTATATTATCAAAAAATTTAGGCAGGGAATGCATCACCTGAGCTTTTTTTTTTTACCTTCTCCATGAAGTTTGAGGTCCTAAACTGGATATTTCTTTGATGGAACTCCGACATACGCAGGTAAGGAATGGCAGAAATGATAATCTCTTCAACCGGTAATCTTAACCTCTTTAATATGAAGAGACCTGGATGACCTTGTTTGATACTTATCCTGCTCAATATTTATATTTTCTATACCCAGGCTATATTGTCCCTCCTTTAACTTCTATTAATTCTCCTAACTCTAACTCGAAGAATGGAACAACTTTCCAAGTTGATACTTCTTCTCATCATAATATCGATGTCCACGATCCCAGTTGTTGATTCCAAGAACTATTCAACCTTTTGTTAGCCATACTTTCAACTCTACTACACCTATTGCATGCGCGTCCTGAAACTCCTTTAATTCATGCACTAAAACGAAAAAATCATGTTATTTTCCAGTACTAATTCCATGATCTCCATTATTATAATTAATTAATAACTTCATTCATCCAAAGAATGCAGAATTGGAAACCGAAATGGCATACAATATAAAAGTGACCATGTTCTTGTCTAAAGTAACACGCCACTAAGAGTACATAAAGGCTTATGACGTCAAAAGAAGATTTTGAGGCTCAGAAGTATATCTAGAAATGGATTCCATAAAGATTTCATGAGGAAGTTGGTAGACATGAAAACATTTTGTCATTCAAAATTACGAAGAATATAAAACAAAAAATAACAAATAATTTTGAATTTTTCTATTTTCACAATCGGTTGTTTCCTGAAGTTTATTATCTACCGATTTTAATCGGTAGTCTCGTGATGTTATTTATCTACCGATTGTGGTAGTAGCTCCAAATTTAATTATTTCAAAACAAAGCAAAAAAGAGAAGAACATAGTCACAATCGGTTGATAAAACCCATACTAAACTACCGATTATGAAGGGATATATAAGTGTTTTACAACCTTTTTTGTCTTATTAGCCTCCCCTAACTCTTTCGGGGCCTCCCTAAAGGCGTCAGGTTATTCATTATCACACAACATAGAAGGGGTGAGCATCATATATTTGAAAAAAGATTATTCATCATAATAATCTTTGGCTGAGGTAAACCTGAAAATCCAATTTAACATATTACATCGGGAGAAACCAACCATTTTTTAACTATGAATTTTATATCTCTTGATGGAAATCAGTAAACGGAAAGGGAAAAATAGATTCCGGAACTCATCGTTCTAATAAAAAACCATAAAATAGATTCACTATGTTTTCGAATACTAAGCAATATACTCTTGCAAAGGGAACTTACTGTGATTCATCGACTATTCACTTAATAAATCAAACTATGTAGAAGCTACTGATTAAATCCCTATAGTACTTAAAAAAAAAAAAAATCAGATCCAACATATTACGCTAGAGCATGAGCCATCAGAGATACCCAATTCCACCAGCTAATATTATTGCAGTAAATACTGCAAACTTTGAAAAAAAAATCATGAAACGATAAATATACATCTCCAGCCTAACCGAGTAAAATAGGACCAGGTCAAGTGCGTGACAGAATGAAACCTTCTAGTCGATGTAGCTTCAAACCCCTCCAGTTCATAACATCATTTAACCAAAATCAGAATTCTTTGCCAATAATTCATCATGAAGAACAAAAGAAGTGATCAGTGAACCCAAAAAATACGAGAAGCACGACAAAGAGCAATAACAATAAACAAAAAACTCTAAATTCCTCACTATATGAATGAAAAAAGGAAGAAGAAAAAATTGTTACCTTGGTGTGGATTGAATTGGGAATATATTTTGTAAAAAGAAAACCTAAACATCACATTAGTAAAAAATCAAAACGAAACCCATATAAAGTTAGCTGGCTTGTTTGTTCAACCAAAAAAGAAAATCAACCAAACATTAAACATTGGACGAAATCAAAATTAAAAACATCAAACCTTAGAAAAAGAAAACTCAAGAAGAAAGAAAAGAAGAGAGAAAGTAAAGCCCTATCGTTTGATTTTTTTTTTTCTTTTTTTTTGGTATAAGATCTTCAATCGGAGATCACCGATACTTGCATTTGAAATCCATATTTAGTAGGAACGGTAAGTATGCAACCCGTGCTACACACAGGGTCATTGGGAACAATTAATCTAGTGTGGCGAGGCTCCGCCCCGCACTCATGGTCAAATACATTATATATTTTTTTTGAAGGGATAGGGAACTCCGATACCTTTTAGGTACTTTGATATAAAAAGAATCAAAAAAAGTTTTTTTTTTATAAACAATTAAGAAGAAGGTGGCTCCACAAATTTTGTATTACAAATTTTATACGAAGAAGTTGACTCCACCAATTTTGGATTTAAAATTAAAGGTTATATGCCTAAATTTTTTTGCAATTGAATATGATTACATTTATTGTTGCCCAACCATTTTTTTATGATAACAAACTGTCCTATTGAACGACTTTATCTGTAAAATCTTTGGTAGATATATAAATATACATCACATGAAAATTTGTAAAATACAATTTTCAAAATAAATAAAAAGAATGTGAAATGCAAGAAGTGTGCACATTGTGTTAACGGATAAATAGTTTGTTTATGTCGAGATATAAAAGTTGATGAATGTAACAATACCATGTTGAATCCAGTTTTTCTAGCAACTTGTCGGCATTGCATGTTTGTTGATGGTGTTGACCTACTACTTAAGCGCAGTTCCACGATAAGATGGACACTGGTCCCCAAAAAAGAACGCTATGGTACCACATTAATTATAAGATTCACATCCGATTAGTTTAAAATTGTAACACTTGGTTTTGGGTTTAAAAAATTTAAACAATATACTATCGGAGAATAATAATATGTTTCAAAACTGGTGTGTCTAACAATAATAACTCGTCCTATTCATAGTCTCTATTTAATAAGTAAAAACTTCATTGTCTTCTTCATCTATCTTGACCAACGGTGGCATGCCAGGATGCATCTCTATAATCACGTCTATTTTATCATCATCTTCATCCAGTTCGATTAACGTATGCATGTCATCGTCGTTTTCTATAATGTCATACTTCCTATTTTGTACCAGGTTTCTTAGTAGGTGTATGGAGTTGTACTGTGTCAGAAGTTGTACTTACTCATTCATTTTTTTATAATAGAAATGCTTTCTCCAAAGCATTATCATAGTGAAATATAACATGTGCATTTAGAATGAGATATATGAAGTTCCTTTCTTCACGTATGTAACCCGTGTTATGCATCAAGTCCGTTGGTAATTGTTGACTTAGTGTCTCGTAGTCCAGATGCCTTAAACATGTTTAAATTTTTTCTTGATTGTTAGGTTATTTTCCAAATTAATACCACTTGGTACTTAATATTTTCTAGGAATATTTAGCTTATAGTATTATTAAACATACTCATACAGTAAGAAATACTAAATTTTCTCATTCATAGAAAAAGATCAAAAAAAAAAAAACATGTTAATTTTATCGTAGAATGTGAGTTTTAATTCATGGTTACACGAAAGTCAATCAGTATAGTCTATCTTATCATGTAACTGAATATGATTTGTAAATAACAGTTTCTTGCATTGTTCTTTTTGTGAACCGATATTCAACGCATTTTTGCAGGAAAACAACTAAATAGTATAACTAATATTGTCAAATTCCAAAACTAGAGCAATTAAATCCACATAAAATGGGATGAAAAATACAAAAATCATTATAAGGGGAGGATACGTTCACATGGTAGTTCTCATGCTATCTCACAATTGTTATACCAATTTTTTGTAGAATTCAAATGACAATGCATTTGAAGTTGACGTTTCAATAAAGCTCTTACAAATTAAGCTCTACAATAACACCAAAAATAAGCACAATCTGAAACGTATAAAACTTCCATCTATCAGTTTGAAAATTCTTAGTAGTTGAAAATTGACGCAAAATTAAAATCGATACATAGATAAATGAGCTGATTTCTTATAAGGATGTATACTTATAAAAATTCACATTCGTTCCAATAATGAGAAAAATCTGAGACGTATAACATCGCCATCTATCACTTTGAAACTTAGTCGTTGAAAGTAAACATATGAAATTTGAATTGGCAGATGCTAGCATTGCATGTTTGTTGATGGTGTTGAACTACTACTTAAGCGTCGTTCCATGATAAGATGGACACTGGTCCCCAAAAAGAACGTCATGGTACCATTTTTTTATAAGATTCACATCTGATTAGTTTAAAATTGTCACAATTGGTTTTGGGTTTAAAAAATGTAAACAATATATACTATCAGAGAATAATAATATGCTTCAAAAGTGGTGTGTCTAAAAATAAACACTCATCCTATTCATAATCTCTATTATTAAGTAAAAACTACATTGCCTTCTTCATCTATCTTGACCAAAAGTGGCATGTCAAGAGTCCTCTCTATAATCACGTCTATTTATCATTATCTTCATCTAGTTCGATTAACATAGGCATGTCATCGTCGTTTTCTATAAGTCATACTTCCTACTTTGTACCAGGTTTCTAGTAGGTATTTGGAGTTGTTCTCCATCAGAAGTTGTACTTATTCATTCATTTTGTTCAATACATATGCTTTCTCCAAAGCATTATTATAGTGAAATATAACATGTGCTTTTAGAGTGAGATATATGAAGTTCCTTTATTCAAGTATGTAACCCGTGCTATGCATCGACTCTGTTGGTAATTGTTGACTTGGTGTCCCGTGGTCCAGATGCAAACATGTTTAAATTTTTTCTTGATTGGTAGATTATTTTCCAAATTAATACCACTGGTACTTAATATTTTCTAGGAATATTTGGTTTTTGTTAGCAGAACAATAATGATAATAAAAAAGAAAAATTTCATTATAGTATTTTTAAACATACTCATACAGTAAGAAATAGTACATTTTTTTCGTTCATAGAAAAAGATCAAAACAAAAAAAAACATGCTAATTTTATCGTAGAATGTGAGTTTTAATTCATGGTTACATGAAAATCACTCTGTATAGTCTATCTTATCATGCAACTGAACAGATTTCTAAATATATCTCACAATTTCGGCACCAATTTTTTTTTGTAGAATTCAAATGACGACAATGCATTTGAAGCTGACGTTTGGATAAAGCTCTTACAAACTAAGCTCTACAATAACACCAAAAATAAGCACAATCTGGAATGTATGACACTTCCATCTATCAGTTTGAAAATTTATAGTCGTTGAAAATTATCGCAAAAATTAAAACCGCTACATGGATAAATGAGCAGATTTCTTGTAGGGATGTATACTTATAAAAATTCACATTCATTCTAATAATGAGAAAAATCTGAGAAGTATAATATCGCCATCTATCACTTTGAAACTTAGCCGTTGAAAGTAAATGTCTGAATTTTGAATCGACAGACGGTAAGGTTAAGCATCTCGAAATGTAATAATCTTTTTTGGTAGAAATTTAGCGGCTTGTAACAGGCACATATCCAAAATCTCTAATTTATTGTTTAGGTTTTATGAAAAATGTGACCCCGAAATTATGAGATAGTGTAAGATACACCAACTGCATAGGAACCCCCCACCATTAAATAGGTGACTTGTAGAATAACCATGTGCATTATATTTAATGAGCTCCCGTGGATATTGCGTGCACTAAATCTATTAGGATAAAAACTCCAACATATCAATCAAGTATCAAAGGGAAAAGTTATAGTCATCCAATTCCACTGGGTCTAAAAGTGATTCAGGAGAAATATCGAGAAAAACTTCGATATATATCTCGCACCATCGAGAAAAACTGGCACTGTTGAAGTAAAAGAATTGCTCGAGTACTCTACTGCTTTGTCAGTGGCAACCAGTTTAGACAAACTTGACCTGATGGGGAATGTTGAATCCTTCCTGTCTTAAGCTCTGCAAAAATTTGGATTGCGAACTCACAAAATAGGGATATTAGGACTGGGGAGTATGTTGCTGGATAAGGACTACGAAGGGAGGAATATTTATTTCCAAAATTTTCTCTTAGAATATCTCCGTTAAATTAGTTAAGTATATGTCCCGTCCAAATTTGTTAAATGTGGTAGTTATAATAGGAGATACGTGGCTGCTATGAATTGGGTGGAATTGAGGAACAGAGGGTTTTGGTAACAGACGATCCGGAGCCGTTTTAGATTGGTATTTACCTAACATCAACTCCCCAAAGTCTTGCTAAAAATATCTAAAAAATTAAAAATTGAATTGTCAAAAATGGTTTTATTTTTGTCATGCGAATTACATGTTGTAAATGTGATGATTAGATTTTATTAAAATTACGTAAACATGGTGTAAGGAATTTTGCTAAAATTTCGACCAATGAGGATCAAGGATTTCGTCGACTCCCCACACAAAAAGAGGGCGAACGTTACCGCTCAATTTGGAGCATAAGATCAAATCAATTCGATTTTAAATTGATGGCTACGAAATGTAAGGGGGCTAACTTGTTTTTCAGCCATCAGAGCGAGGGTTTATGTTCACCGGCCAGTAAGAGGGGAGGTAAGGCGCAACTCTCAACGTGGTGTGAGAGATGTGATTGGGGTGTTTAGTTGTTGATTAACATTTGATAGGTATGAAATTGTCCTTTACGTCCTGAACCAATTGTAGATGAAAGTTGCTCAACACTATCTTCTAATGATGCTGCAAAAATTTAAGACCAGATGCAAAAGTAACAAACTTGCAGCAGTTTAAAATATAGTGCAGCAGCAGCAGCAGTCGTGTGTTGGCTTGCAAGATGCCAAGTCCAAGTCCATACACACCTTATCTCTTCTTTTTCCAGACCTACCTACTAGATACTCACTCTGATATTTGTGCAACAATAGACAAAGAAACACACACACAGACCAAACAGATCAGTACACTGACCAACCAAAACTATAAAATAAAATTTAAACTTGTACAACCCAAAAGATCCCATGTATTTTTTTTCTTGATTTGATTCCAAATTTTAACTTCATTTCATTTCTCAATTACTTAGTACTTCGGATTAGACTAGACTAAACTAAACCATGACCAATGACACCACCATGCACACATTTCCATCCGGTAACGAACAGCATCCAACTACTAGAGATAAGATTGCTCCTGAAGCGCAATTTAGCCTGGATTCAAACTAGCAAACAAGATATACTACAAGGCTGCTATCCTAATTGGCATATCTTCGCTAAAATTACATTTTACATGTATTCACAGGTTAATATATCTAATAATTATTTTTGAATAAAAAAAGGTTACAGTGTTTATTTTGCCGAGAAAAGGGATACATACTATAATCCAAAAATCTAGTTAATTGTTTTCTCACCATTTCAGCACTAATTTTAGTTTCCAAATTCTTTCTCAACCTCTTAGCAGTTGTTTTTATAACAGGGTACCACAAATGATTATTTTTCTCCATAACTTTGATCTTGTTTTTTAAAAAAGGATGACAGGACATTTGCATTTCTGAAAAGAGTTAAGGCGAGTCGTGATTTCTGGAGACACGAATGGTGAAACATTGGTATCGATCAGGTTTTGATGAATGGAATTATTTTGATATCACCCATATACCCCGAGTATACTTGAGTTCGATTTGGCAATTCAGTGGAAACCGGCTTCTGTATAAGTTTGTTCAATTGGTTCATCCTTCAAGAACATCTACAGCAGAATATCCATATTTCCCATTTGCATGGCATGATATTAAAAGATTGATTTGTTCCTTTGTGCGATGTGCTTCGCCACCATGTCCTTCAAAAGCTTGTGCCTAAATTGGGTGTTTTACTACGAGCATCCTATAGAATGAGTTTTCTGATTTGGTAAGTTCAAAAAAAAAAACATTTACACGTACGAAATGTAATAGCATCTGCTAATAGTATGTAATAACACAATGAGTTCATCTACCTCTACATTTGCGAAGTCTTCTTTTGGAATCCCACTTCCAACTAGACACACCATCTTCTATATGTATACAATCATCTTCTATTTTCACCCACCCAGGAATCATGCCAAAAGCCTAAAAGCTTGAATCAAAAGCAAAGTACCGCATCCACTTGATAATTGTTCTTTTTTTATGTGCCTCACTCATTTTCCTTACTCCACTCCACCATCATTTATCTGCGACACAATTTTTGAGCTCTTCGTTCGAATAAAGAAAGTGCCAATCCACATCACACTCATAAACAGGTTCTCTCGTACACATGGCACTACTGTATGTCGCACTATCCCCCAAAACGAATCCATCCACAAAAATAAACTTTAAATTACTACATTAACTTTAACACTGAGACACTACATTGTTGTTGATGCGGAAATTTCATAATATTCATGAATGATAAATTGGTGACTTTGTAGGCTACAATGCACTGCTGATTTTCCTATCTAGACTGCACGAAATAGTGGACGATGGCACAACAAACTCCCGTACGTTTTCGAAACAGCAAAATTCACATCAGGGGTGTTGAATAGGCATTATAAATGACCTTATGCTACGCGCCGTTTATATGACCGTCTATGGAGAAATTTGATTCTTCCCTATTTTGCGTTGGGAGGCTCGTTGAATTCTATAAACTGTATACGTGATGTGTACGGATAATATGATCACAGGCTTCTCATAAATTTGGTCCCAACATTAGGCTACCTGTAAACATCATAACCTTATCGTACGGAAGAATTGAATAATTGTCCTTAGACTTCAGTTGTCAACATCTTTAGTTATTTCAACACACATGTTGTGTCGTTCACTGATTGATGAATGAACGGTCTACAAGTAAATGCGCTTCCAATAACATATGAAATTATTCTCTTTTCAATTTTGTCTTTCACTCGGTACATTTCCAATTTGCTTTAGATTCGAACGTCCACCACCAGCAAATGCTTCAAATCAAACACATTAGACATTCTGTACAAACCCCTTTCGTCTTTAAAAAGTACACAATGTGTTTAACTAGATATGTTTTTAACTTGTCGAGTTATATAATGTAAAAGAGTCCATATCCAAGGGAGTAGATCACATTATAGCTAATACAGAGACTTGTACTAAAACTTCAAGAAGTTATATATGGGCACAAGTACTGCAGTGTAAAACCGTAAAAATGTTGAGCAGCGGAGAGGGTAAAAGAATGCTTTCAGTTGAGTTGACAACTACTACTACTTTTTCCTGCCTAATTCTAATGGCTAAGAAAGAAGACGGATTCTCAGGCACTATAGCTTTTATTCCAAGCTATGTATTCTATAAGAGAGTTTAGTGAGAAATGAATGAACGGTTAAGAAACTCAGAAAGTGACAATCCACATGGGTAGAAAGCCAATACCAAATATTCGGTAAAACCTAACCAACTGCCGGTGAGTGAACTGGTCGGACTTCGATACTGAAAAAAAATTCGGCTAGAGTGGGGTGAAGTAGACGTACACGTAAAGGCCAGAAGACACATACCTCTTTTAATTATTTCTAACTACATTTATTAATATTAATTTCTATACTTCTTTAGTGATTTGTTTCGGTTTTCATTTCGTTTAGTAGTCTTGATATCCTGAACCACCACATCGTCTTCATTTTGAACTAAGAAGAGAAGAAGATTTTTGTTGTTGTCGTTGTAATTTTCTTCTTCCTCCTCCACTATCAGTAAGTACACTACCTTTTAATTCTATCTTTCAAGTTTTTGATTGATTAGATTTTCAATCCTTTCTAGGAAAATGGCAAAGCCCCACCTCAACTAGCAGATTGGTACTACTGGCCCAACTATTTGGCTTTCATTTTTTTGTTTTCCTGTTCATTTTCGTTGTCCATATAATTGTGCTCCGTCAGTTATTTTTAACCTCAACTTTTGTGTGGGCGTTTGGCTATCCATCTTTGGTAAATTATGTCCCATTTTCACTTTCATACATCCAGTAACATGGTTGAAATTCTATGCTTAGTAAGGAAAATCTTGGAGTTTCTGGCGCGCTAAATCTGGCCACTTGTTCTGAAAGTTGACATGCATTGGCGCATGACTTATAAGTTAAATTCTAAATAATTCTCCTTACAAATATTTTCTTCCTTTGGTTTCAAATCCATTCATTGAATTCAAACACCAAACTCCTTACCTAACACTGTTTCAATATTTAGGTTTACATGTCTTGTTCAGTTTGACAACGATAGAAACCAAATAAATTTACTTAAATTAGAAAAAATATTAAATACGTAAAAAAAAGTAGAAGTTTCCAACAATTGGCGAATTATTTTGTACACATGGTGTGGTGATGTAGTCATAAAGATAATTAATTTGATTGATAAGTTTAACTAACACACATGGCTATTATTTACTACCCTTGTATTATCTGACTGTAAAGTAACTTGCGGGAGATAGTCTGCAGACTCATTTTGATTGACCGATCTACAACAGCTAATAAGGCAAGAAATTCCGTCAGCTCTGCAGCTATATTGCTCCATGAAAGTATGTGCATTTGCTTCCTGTATGTTACCCTGCAAATGTGAAGCATCAAATGACATGCATGGCCTGTTAGTTTTGCCTCGATCAGTACATACAGATGAAATGCTACCGTTACTGTTAATACGAAAATGAAAGTTAATAAGAGTATGTATATTTACTCTCCAGTCTGCACGAAAAAATAGTTTGGTACGTAGGGTGAAGTAGACGTACATGTGAAGGCCAGAAGACACATAACTCTTTCAATTATTTCTAACCACCACATTTATTAATATTAATTTCTATACTTCGTTTAGTAGTCTTAATGTCTTGAACCACCACATCTTCTTCATTTTAAAACACTCTCCTCAATTCTTTCTTCTAAAACAGAGAGCCGGAGATAGGATTAATCTAAAACAACAACAACAAAAATCTTCTTCTTCTTCTCTCTTCTTCTTATCAAAAAGCTGTTTGTTAGTTCTTCTTCCTTCTCAAGAAGGCAATAGTGATTTTCTTCTTCGTTTCTCTACAATCAGTAAGTAAGTATGTTATGTTCTTATTATCATGGTTTATTTGCTTTTTATTTTTCTGGAATATGCGATTTTGGATTTTGGATTTTTTTTATTTTTTATGTTCTTATCATATGTAGGTTTATTTGCTTTTTATTTTCCTGGAATATATATGCGAGAGATATTTGTATTCAAAATTTGACATCCCTTCTAAGTAGATTAGAATCTTACAGTTTAATCAACTCTTAATCCAACTCTATAAATTATATGATGCCACTCTAATGATTGAGTATACACAATATCATCCTCAAGTTCCACCACTATAGCACTAAGAGACCGATTTTCAACTACATGATCAGAAACATATTGTCTGCTCTTTTTCATCTCTAAACGGATATTGATGCAACTTGTACAATATGTGGTGCCATGCCGATTTACATATACTTTCCTAAGTGTGCTTATATTATGTGATTAATTGACATCCTCAAGTGATTTTGATTTGAACATTCTTTTCTTTATTCAGACATGACTCACCAAGGCCAATCATCTTCCTTCGCAAACAGAAATCTCGACACAATCCTCCTTAATGTCAACGATCGGTTCCCGCGTCATTTTTTGACTCGATATTCCCAGGTGCAGTTGAACCTGGAAGCATAACTTCCCCACCCAGTTTTAAGAGGGAAATCCAGGAGTTTCTGGCTAAGGTAATTCTCTGTCGTTCTCACCATCTCTGTCTCGATGGGTTTAAAATTTTTCTCTTTTTGACAATCTTTCTCCCTGTTTTCAGAACGCAGGATTGCATGAGGTTCCTTTGGTCCATATAGCGTACAGGTTGCAAGATTTAGCGATTTGGAGGAATTCGGATTACTTGGTACATTAACCTTTTGCTCACTCCACATTGGAAAATGGAAAGGGGCATCAGTAGTCATTAAAAAGCTTAAAGATAGCTGCTTCCAAGGATATTCCCGGGAACAAGAGGATAATTTGGTAAGAATTCTCTTAACAATGTAACAGCATGTGCTCTTGGACCGCATAATAAAAGACTGCACACAACATTTTCTATCTTGCAACCTCTTTTAGGTATTGCATTATGCTAGACAAACCACATAAATATCTACACCTTCGGAGGGACATGCCATTACATTCATCTGGAAGTAGTATTATGAAGTTGCTGAGATACAAATCAAAACCCAACAGTCTAAATTACAAAGTTCAAGTCAGAGCGCAATATGAACACGATAAAGGCATCATAAGAAATTTCAGTTGGATTATTGAATAACAACTCTAGCTACAACCTTGAAATAGATATAGCATGGCAGTATATATAGTGAGTTGAATGCAGTATAGATATAACATTCTTTGTTTTCCTTTCCAGATAGAGATATTTTGGCGTGAAGCAGTTATTATGTCAAAGACTGAGCATCCAAATGTGGTGAAGTTTTATGCGGTTGTCCCTGATGGTCCACAGCCAAAACTTACTGTCCTCTGTGAGTATATGCAACATGGATGTCTAAGGAAATATCTTGCAGAGAATCCAGGGTACGTAACTTGTTTGTTGGTTTGTTTTTTCTTTTCTGTTTCTCTAAGAAGGGAAGATATGTTGACCAAATGCGAAATTATGTTAATTAGGAAACTTGACAAAAGTGACAAGGTGAGGATAGCGATGCATGCAGCGCGTGGGCTAGCATACTTGCATGCCCAAAATATCATACACTTTGATGTCAAGTGTAACAACTTGTTGCTCTATGATAACAATCCCTGCAAGGTATGTGATTACATTTATTCGCTTGTCCATTTACAAAACGTCTACGCCATTTTGATGTATTTGGAAAATAAATGAATTTCTATATGTATTTGTTTTAACAGATTGGTGACTTGGGCATGTTTAATACAAATATAAGGAGAACTCCGGAAGATCTCGATTTGGCTGACTGGAAACAGTCGTTTCCTTGGATTGCACCTGAGCGGTTGGATGACAGCGGGAGTAGAGCTTCAGGGAGGGTAAGCTACTGTTCTTCTTTTCTGTTTTTGGATGGCAGACATCTAGCTCCATGTTGTAAACCTGCATGATCCCTAAGTATTAGTCCAAATCTAGCTTTACCAGTTTGTTCCAAAAATGATGCATCAAAGTTAAATTTAAGAGCATCCTCAGATTTCTGGCTCCTTCATAGAGATTCTGTATTGCATCATTACTTCTGGGTGAAGCACTGGAAATCCAATCCGCATAGAGTGTTTGTATTATGTATGAGCTATATTACCTGCATTTACATGCACATTCTTGAAATCAACAGAGCATCTAAACTTCAATAACTGCCAAAGGACTATCGCTTAACTCATCGTACTTCAGTTTCGATTATGTTTAATTTTGTACAACTTATATCACATTCACATTATACTGGCTAAATATTAAGACCTGGTGATATATTCAAACAAGATTTAATGCAGAATCATACTTGATATATGTATCAATATTTAGTTAGTGTTAATATAATTTAATCCAAGAATTTGGTGTGGATTCATATTTTCCGAACCAGAAATTAATTTCGTTTCAGAACAATTTATATCCTTGGATGACAGGCTGCTGATATATTTTCATTTGGGATCGTACTATGGGAGATTTGGACGGAACAAGTACCCTATGCAAACATGGATATTTCCCTGGAGAAATTTCTTGGTATTCATCCCGATCTGTATTCTTTTCTTGTTTGTTGTTCAAATTTTTTATACACAAGGCTTAAATAAAACACATTATTTTTCTTTTTTTGTTGATACAGATGATCTTAAAAATAAAGAGCTGAGGCCGGCGATTCCGGAGTGCTGTGATAGCTAATGGGGAACACTCATGAAGGACTGTTGGGCAGAAAACCCTATGGTTCGACCATCCTTTGCAGACATAGTTAAGCGTTTAGAGGTTATGTGAAGAGCGCAAATTAGTGTTTGCCGTTGATTTTAGTATGTATTAATTTGTGTTCGGATTTGTCGTTTTAGTATTTGGGTGTTGACCGGTAGTCAACTTGGTCAGTTAAGTATTCAGGTCAAACTTAGTAATAACCGTTTTATTAAAAACAACTCCTATGGTTGATGTTAATTTAGATTGGTGGCTGAGAATAAACCAAAATAAGTATGTTACAACTAGTTGTGCGGGCGGCTGAATCTAATGAAAAACATTACACAACTAATTTTGTGCATAAAGGCACCAGTTTTGAGCTGTTTCTTCACCTGAGAGTTCGACAACCTACCCAAATTTCACGACACATTGACCGTTTAAAAATTAAAACCTTATACAAGAAGGAAAACTAAAAAAAATCGGAGATTCCCTGATCAGTGAAGTAATCCTACTTCTTGTCAAATTAGAATTAATTTTCAAGTCGGAAAGTAGGCAATATATAAGCAGCAGTGTCATCCTATTTCTTGTACATCTAACTACAAGAAAACAAAGATCATCAGAAAGAGAGTAGTTTGAGAATAGTTTTTGTACGTAGTAAGAGAAAAAAACAGCGCAAAGATGGGAGACAAAAATCCTAAAGACTACAAGGGTAAGAGTGTTATTGTACACGAAGACGAACCAGATGTCATCAATCAAGAACCCATTCAACATCCTCCTCGGATTCAGCACCCAAATCTTCCACCCGGTTTCAAGCTTCAGCCAAGCGATGATGAGTTGGTGTCTTATTACATAAAGAACAAGATTAGAGATCCTACTCGTTTTCGACCTTCTTTTATCCCTGACACAAATATTTACGATTATCTTCCTCGAGAGCTGTTAGGTACGTATACATGCATGCCTTTGGTTGATTCTTTTCGCTTAAGTACTGAACTATATGCTGTTGCAATATGCTCTTGGTTAAATTTTCTTGATCACGTTAAACTCTTGTTCCTTATTTTCTTTTCTTGATTCTTGAAGTTTCTTGTATGTTAATTGATCTCTATTACGATTTTTTATTATTGTTGATTTTATTGCAGAAGGAAACAAAGACATGGATGCTTATTTCTTTTCAGCAAGAAATAAAAAATATCAAAACGGGACTAGAGCTGATCGAAGTGTCAAAAAAGGCCAAGGACACTGGAGAATGGGATCCAAAACTAAAGAGATTCCAGGAGTTAACGGAAGGACAATTGTTGGTTATAGGAATAGCCTTAAGTTCTACGTGGGTAAGAATAAAAAAGATTGTATTGCAACAAATTGGCAGATGAAAGAATATGTCATGTGTGGTGACGATAAAGAGAAAGTAGGATGCAGCAGCAGCAGCAACAACATGAGGCTGGATGATTGGGTCATATGCCGAGTCCACTGGCACGAGAACGGCAAACAAACTGAATCCACTGCTGAGGTTGATAATGATAGTAACGCTGGAAATAGTATCAACAGTACTTGTAATAAGAAGCCGAGGATAGAAAAAGAAAGAAAAGATGGCGAAGGGCAAGAAGGTATCAAAATTGAAGGTCAAGAGAATGTCGCAACGTCCTCAAACGTGCCTGGACCAGTTCCCCATCGTCAGTATGGAAATCAGTTTAATTATTATAATCCTCGGTTTTTAGGTAACAACTTTGGGAATTGTGTGATGCCCTCGAATCAACCTCAAAATAATTATCAGTACCAATTTGGTGGTTACTCGGGGATGTTTCACCAACAGCATCAGCAACAACCGGATCAACAATTTGAACAAGAGCACCAGCAATATGGACAATATCATCAACAATTTGAACAACAGCAGCAACATATACACACCAAATAAATCAAAATAAGTGAAGAGTCTTCCCTGAAGTAAATCTTATCATTTACAAATCAAGAATGCACTCGAGTCTAATTACGTCCTGTCTTATAATTGATTTAGATTTTCTTAGTTACTTCTTTTACCTGTTTTGGATTTTTTAATTGAGCCATATGCATTTCAAATGCTTCTGTTTATCTGTGTGATTCCTGCTTTATATTATTAGAAAATAATAATAACTTCTTAACTTTTCTGCTCTATTTTTATATTCTAATTAACACAACTAGGAAACTAATAGTGTATTGCTTTGCTGCGTGAGTTTTCTTGATGTGAAAACGTTCCGACCAGATGATAGATCGGGCCTTCGCAGTATGTAGATACTCTAAACAAGAAGTTACCCAATCTATTTCTCAAGACTCGACCATGATATGTGGATTGGTCAGGTTATCTGTAAAACCTCCATGAATCTTTTAGAAGAAGAGAAGTTTTGGTGAAAATTTTCGGTATATTTGAAGCTTTTATTCACAGCCATCTAGACTTAGATCAGTTTTAATTTGCCAAAAGCCATCTTTTCCCAAATCATTTTAGCTTGGGTTATTTTATTTTTGGTACTCAGGTTTTGTCCAACTTTTGAGTGTGGTCTAACATTTGTCCAGCTTGGTGTTTGGTACTTGAAAATAACGTTGACCCTCGTTGATCCTCGTTGACCCAACTGACTTCTGTTAAGAAATTAATAAATAATTTAAAAAATTATAAAAATGTAATTATTAGATGGGATTACTATCATACCCTTTATTCATTCCAACATTTACATTACATCCAACGACTTTAATAAGCCCATTCATCCTACGGCCGTGATATGAAGCATATATTAACCCTAAAGCTAACTCTTGCTTTTCCTTTTATACTCTCTTCTATATCTTATTCCGCTTCTACTGTTAGAAACCCCAAAATTTAAGAATTCTTCATCTTCTTCGATATGAAGGTGTAATCCATGGTGATTTCGTGGAAGGTATGTTTCGAATCAACATGACAGGGAAGACACATGGGGTAAAGAAGAAACGGTGATTTCTGCTGCTGCTATTGTTGACGAGATGTAATGGTGGCGGTTGATTAAGATGGAATTCGAGATTTTAAAAGAGGGGTTTTGAATATGTTATTATGCTCTTCAATAATTGATGGAAATTTATGAGTGCAAGCTTGATTTGAGATTGATTTTATATCTTTGATAGCAACAGTGAAGCTAGGGTTTGAGTTCAATGAAGAGATGGGTTATGTTGGAGGAATTCCGGGCGTGATAAAGCTTCTTCTGATGGAATCAAGAGTGAAAGATGGAGTTACAGTGCTTTAATTTGAGGCATAGTGAAGCAGAATGGTGAGAGATGCTGCCGTTACTGATTGGGTTGTGCCAAAGCTTAGATAATAAGGAAGAAATGGTCTTGATGGGTGTTTGTTGTAGCCGCGAGTATGAGATGGAAATGGAGATGGGTTTGAGGTTATGGTTGTTGTTGTTAAAGATCAGTTGAATTGTTAGTTAGACATGGAGGTGCAGCTGTTGAGTTGGTGGCGCAATTGTTTGACATAGGAGACGGTGGTGGTGGAGGTGATGGGATGTCGAGAGGTGGAGGAAACACTTTGTGAAGAACAGTCATGGAGAAGAAAATATCAAAATTTTCAGCTGTTGTTAAACTTTTACCCCCTTTCGGTTTGAACTCAAGCTTATACTAGTAAATTCACTCAATTACTAGATTTTATATTAACTTTTGAAAAATACAAAATAAAAGTTACGAGTCAACGTGGATCAACGTTATTTTCAAGTACCAAACACCAAACTGGACAAATGTTAGACCAAACTCAAAAGTTGGACAAAACTTGAGTACCAAAAACAAAATAACCTTTTTAGCTTTCCCTTTAACAAAAAATCCAAGATGACCAGTTTCAGTCAAACAAGGTTAAAATGTCAATTTACCACACATCGACCGTTTGATGGTCTCACCTGACCTGATATAGGAATTGACAAGTTTTCTCCCGGTGCGACGTGTTTTCATCAATCGAGGTGTAATCTCGATGATTTTTAACGGCTTCTGATTAAACAAACCAAATCTAGGCCTTTTATATTCACGGGTTTGGTTTCTTCTCTTATAAGACAACAAAGAACACAGTGGATAGAGATAAAGAAACCAGTCGAGAGAGTGGGAGATTTCTGATGTGAGAATAGGAGGGAAAGATTAGTGTTTGATGTTCGATTAGTTGGAATAGATAACGGTAAACCTAGAGCACTGGAATTTTTCGTTGTTGGATTAGTTGAAGAACAGTTGAAGTTAAAGGGAGAAGGAGAAGAAGGAAAACTGCAAATAGAAGCAACATGGGTCTTCAAAAAGAGTAAGTAATAGAAACCCAACGTGTATTTATCTTTGTTTTCGTTGTATTGTGTGGTTAATTGTGTTAATTTGGTATAAAGTGAATTTAGGGTTCTTTTCTGACTTACGTTAATGAGAATGTCACAACGTCCTCAAACGTGCCTCAACCAGTTCACCATCCTCAGTATGGAAATCAGTTTAATTATTATAATCCTCAGTTTGCAGGTAACAACTTTGCGCATTCTGTGATGTCCTCCGGTTCCATGCCAAGTATTCAACATCATCAAAATAATTATCACTACCAATTTGGTGGTTACTCAGCGACGTTTCACCAACAGCAGCAGCAACAACCGTATCAACAATTTGAACAACAGACGCAACAACATTATTATTACATGAACAATAACATTAACAACATCAACTATATATACACAATAACACAAAAGAAAATCAACAAAAGTGAACAACAGCAGCAATTTGAAGAACAGCAGCAACAACATTATTACATGAACAATAACATTAGCAAAATCAACTACATATACACAAAGGAAATCAACAAAAGTGAAGACTCTGCCCCGAAGTAAGTCGATTACAGTTTATTATCTACAAATCAAGAATGCCCTCGAGTCTAAGTACATCCTATCTTATAATTGATTTGGATTTTTGTAGTTTCTTCTTTTTCTCTGTGTGTGTTTCTTGCTTAAAATGGCGGCCTCAGAGAAAACAGTATTCTCCAAATCATCTTCTGTATCTTTATGTATGAATTTGTGAAGTTGTTGCACCCATGGTCAGAGATGCTTTTGTTTCTGAGGAGGTGGTTCGTATAGACTGCAAGGTCTCGAGATGAGTGGCTACAAGTAGATAGGCTTCAAACTCAGGGTAAGTTTACTGTTGATTCTTGTGAAAGTTTAGACTTTAGATAAACACTTATATTTTTAGTCTTTATACTAGTTTTAACCTCAAGTTTCTCTCTTGAGTTTGGCTATCCATCTTTTGTAAATTCTGCCCCATTTTCATATCAAGTAACATGGTTGAAATTTTGAAGTTTTCGACGCGCTCAATCTGGCTACGCGTACTGAAAGCTGAGATTCATTGGCGCATGACTTATAAGCATAGTAAATCCACTTAAGGGAAATCTTGAAGTTTCCGACGTGCTCACTCTGGCCACTTGTATTAAAAGCTGAGACTAATTGGCGTAGGACTTATAAAATTAAATAAATAATTCTCCTTACAGATATTTTTTACCTTTGATTTCAAATTGATTCATTGAATTTAATTTTTTTACCTTTGATTCCAAATGGATTCATTGAATTTAAACTCCAAACCCCTTACCCAATGCCGATTCATTATTTAGATTCACATGTTTTTTTTCCATTTTAACAATGACACAAAAACAAGTTTTATTGAATCCGTAATCATTTTGCAAATGCGCAGGTACAATTGGGAGAAGAAAGCATGCCCAGAGTGATGCGTCAGCTTAGGTACATTGGAGCTTCAGCACAGATAAGCACTTAGAGTAGAAATTTGTAGTTTGAATGTAGAGAAGTCATTTGGAAGGTAGGTCCAGGAATGTGACCATAATTTTTAGTTTTTTGTGGAGCTGAGAGGTATCGGCCATCATGGCCGGCTGTGATTTTGCTGCCCCGAGGCAATAGTAAAAATTGTTGCCCAATTTCTCAATTATCACTCTTTTCAGTCCCTTGGGACATTACTAACAGCGGGACAAATCATCCGGGACGATTATCTGCATTTTGTTGGTAGCTAGAAGCTATCGAACCCAGGGAGTACGGGGGTGGCGGCCGCTTAGGGGTGCTCCAGCCACCCCCAAATCTCAAAGACTCACCCAAAACCATTTTTTCATGTGTAATTTTTGGGGGAGAAAAAATAGACCCTAAGAATTTAATGTTTAGCCCATAGTGTTATTTTAGCCCATCCACGCTTCGAATCGTGCTTCAGTCGCTGATCACACTACCAAGTCCACTACTGCTTCACTTCGGCACATCACTTTTTCCTTAATTTTCTTCACCCTCGCCCCATGAACTATCAGTCAAATTCCCCTCTAGATTTCTTGTTCGTGGTCCATAACCTCCTCCTTCCTAGCCCTACTACAACAATCCACGCCTAAAGTTCCTGACAACAATAGCATACCCCTTAGCATAAAACAGGGCACTGACTAACAATGCATTACGGGTACACTTCGGATCTGTATTGACCTATTTTAAAAAGCCCGACCCATTTCACTATCTAAATTAGCTCCTCGTTTAGACAGCCTCTTCCATCTTCTTCTTCTTTATTCATCTGTAACCTAAATGTCAAACCCTGAACCCCAATTTTTCATATCATATTTCCTCATCTGTAAATTGGGTGTTTAATTTGTGATCAGTTGAGTTTCAGAGTTGTGAGGTTAATTGAGGAAAAAGACGAGGAACATGTCAAGCATTCCAGAAGAGATTTACCTCCAAATCTTGTTAAGAGTATCAGTGAAATCAACATTCGTATGTAAGCGTGTTTGTAAAACTTGGTTTTCGTTGATTTCTGATCTGGGTTTTGCTAATATGCATCTTGATTTTACTCCCTATAGAAATATCTCTGAGAATCTAATGGCAACTGGTCTTTTATATGATTTTATTGTAATCCACTCTATAAAATACGATTCATTACAACCATCTTTGTGGGAGAAGAGTGAATTCACTGAAATGTCTTACCCGTATGAAGCACTTTATAAAATTAGATTATTAGGTTCTTGTAACGGTCTGGTTTGCCTTGTGTATACTGGTCGTGGTGAGGAATTTTTCTTTGTGTTTGGAACCCAGCCACACGCGGATACAAGAAGATAAACAAACCAGAAGATAAATTTCGTATCTGGGATACCAGAATGTATGCTTTTGGTTATGATTTCAAGAATGACGATTACAAATTGGTATTAGGTGTAGGTAACAATGAAACTGGTACTGCAGTCCATGTCTACACATTAAAATCTGATTCATGGAAATGCACTATCACCATACAGTATTATTTTTTTTTCTCCTCGGAAATCTGGTGTACTTGTTAATGGAGATTTTCATTTCCTTGCTGCCGATAGAGGGGAAGGGGCGTGCTTATAGTTTCATTGGATATCAGTGCGGAAAGATTCAAAGAAGTGGCAAGGTGACTGAAACTTGGGATATTGCTACTGAAGCAGTGTTGCAAGGTTGCCTATGTGTGCTCCTCCCACCCAAACCTAATAGTGTTGCTGATGATTATTATCCTGGTCATGTTGAACTATGGGTTATGCAAGATTATGGTGTTCGTGAATCTTGGACTAAGCGTTATATCATTACCCATGAATTAATAACTGGGCATAGGGACTATTTTTTTAGGTTTATATCATCTTCCAAGAATGGTGAGATTCTATTAATGGTGGAGGGTAAGTTAGTTTTATATGACCTAAAAGATGGAAGTGCTATCAGCCGAGATATGGGTAGTAGAACCGTTAGTACCGAGGTGAATTATATTGAAAGCTTAGTTTCCGTTAACTCTGTTACTTATGTGGGGGAAGGACAGATAGAGGAATCAATTGAAACAGAAGTAGCCTAAGAAGAAAAACATGAGAATGTGTTCTTACGGTAAGATATAATTCACGCTTTATATTTCCAGTGTTCATTTCTAGTTTTAGAAAAGTGGGACCCTAGACTTGCAGGTCACGTGCAATTACTAAGTCATAATTCAGACTGGACAGTTTAGTACAGGAAGACTTTCCAGTAAGTTTTCGAGACATGTGAAAACGTCAAAACATCCCCTCTTTGCACGAGATGTTAATGATGAAGAAAAGGTGTTTTATCAGTTCTCTCTTTTCGAGAAAATACATCTTTCAACACGTTATACCTCTTTAGGGAAAAAATAAAATTATGACGATTGAGCATATTTTCCCATTCTAGGAACTATTTCTCATCATTTTTTAGCTTTTTATTTTGAACAAACTTTGAGTTTGATGAATGATTATGTACTCGTTAATCCTTCCCCTTGACTTAGATTTAGGTTCTTAAGAAGGAGATCTTGGACCTTGTTGAGTTTGATGAAAAACATCATGAAATTTGTCTTTTCAACTCTGATAAGGTCATATCTCCCTTATGTAGTTTACTGACTAGTATTTCTTCTCGGCTCTCATGGAGGAGATCGTTTGAGCACCGAAGTCTTTGAGACTTCATTTTTGCTCCGATCTACAACTCTCCTGAGATCCTTGAGGAAGGTACAAAAAATCTTTGAAATAACAAGAAATATTAAAGAAAATCAGTGAAAAACGCAGATCTGTTAATCTTGAGGTTCTTCTGGACTTCTCAGATCGTGAAGATCATGTTTGAGTCCGAGCTCTACTCATTCATTTCAACAGAGATCTACTTTGTAGTGTGAAAAACACTTCTCTCATGGAGATTATGAAAACAATATATATTTGTTATTAGGGAGGTAGAATAGATCTTCATACCTCGCTGTTTCCAACCTCAAAATGTAGTTGCATATTTTCTGATGACTACATCCAAGTGAAATGAAAGACTAAAAACTACTAAAACATACAAGATACAACTATGAACAAGATATAAAGAGCATGAAATGTAAATATTGACACAAGAATATAATGTGGTTCGGCCATGAAGACCTACGTCCACGGTAAAGAAGATGTTTTCTTATTGATTATAAGGTCTTACACTTGAAAGAGTTACAAATCTCTTCTACATTTCTCACTTTCTATCTATCTAGATCTCTCTCATGAATTCTCTGTAGAAAGACCATCTAAGATTACATAAGTTGTCCATCTCCTTCTACATGGACTGGTATTTATAGGAAAAATAAACTCATGGTGGCCTGATCGTACGAGCTTGGTGAGCTGTCCTCCATCATCCTGGATGCCTCGGACGGGATCTAAACTATCCCTCATGATGGTTCGTCTGGTTCTCCCTCCAAGTGGTCTCGCTCTTCCTCACCTCGTACTTCTCTTATATGGAGAACCTCATGCTCTATCACCTCTGGGTCATAGTGTAGATCGTCCGAGTCTTCCGTCATGATGCTGATATCCCCACGTGTTGTTCTTATCCTTCATTAAATACGGTCTTGCTTTTTAGACTTGGCTGTCTGAGCACATTAGAACTCTCCTTACACGCGTCATTCATGTGATGCTTGTGCAGTTGCCTTGATTCAGACAAACTCTCATTTTTAGAGGATGATTCGATCCTTCTATCTTATCATCTCATCATGTGTTCATCCCTTATGATGCTGACACGTGGTCATCAGGTATTTTACCCACACAGGAACCATTGATTATGGTTTGCATTTTCAAGGCTATCCCGTTGTATTAGAAGGATACAGTGATGCTAATTGGGATAATGTAGAATCCAAATCTAAGTCGACTAGTGGATGGATATTTACACTAGGAGGTGTTGCTGTGTCTTGGAGTTCCAAGAAGAAAACCTGTATATCTGATTCAATAATGTTGTCAGAATTAATAGCACTTACGGATGCCTGTAAGGAGGTAGAATGGCTTAGAAACGTACTTGAGGAGATCCCATTTTGGAAGAAGCCAACTCCAGCAGTCTTGATTAATTGTGATTTAATGTCACTAACAAGACATATAATGGGAAGTCAAGACATGCAAGTCTTAGACATCAAATTGTCAGACAATTACTCAAGAGATGAGTAGTTTCGGGTAGCTTTATTGAATCAAAGAAGAACTTGGCGGACCCATTCACAAAGAGTCTACAAAATGCAATTTTTTCAATAAAATGTGAGGAAATGAGACTAAGGTCTGTGTAAGAAAGTTGATCACCTATAGAAGAAACCCAACCTATGTTTTGAAAAAGATAAACAAGGTTCAATGTGGTACCAACAAGTTATGGAAGTGGTCATGGCGCACTAATAATAAACTTCCCATTTCAAATTAGTGCAGTGGTTCTGCAAGAAAAAAGGACGGATGAAAATCCTTAGTGAGTCTATAGTTGTTTACAAGTGTATCGCAGAAACACCTTAGAGACTTACCTATATGAGTATAGAAATCAGGCTGTTTACTAAGAGAAAAAGACCGCTCTCCGAGTGACTCATGAATTCAGGATAAGCACATGGCCCTTAATGTGATGGCTACAAAACACGCTATCTCAGAAATCAGTATGCGTGGAGATTCCGGTTTTATCACATGGGGTACTTGGTTCAAGACTGGTTTCAACACTGAACCCCCGATAAGGATTTGAATTTCTTACACTAATTGAAGGTTCAAATCCAAAACATACATATCAATTATGTATTGATTTCTACGAAGATCCTTATTTCCCAACTAAGCGTGAACTACGTTGGCTTGATCCCACTCGGGTTTGTAGGAAGTCACTTTGGTGATACAGCCACTCTGATTTAAAAGTTTTTTACTTTGTTTTTTGTGTTTTTTCAAATTTGAAAATAGTGGGAGAATGTTGGATATTTTCAATACTGTTTGTCGCTATCCGAGGGGGGTCCGGGAGGGCGTAGCCCCTTCCGGGTGTGTTCGACCTGACATGTCAGGTCGTGGGGGTCTAAGGGGCAACGCCCCCTAGCAGAGTGCGAGAAAGCGTCTCGTATAAATTTTTCTGGTTTTGAATTTTGAAACCTATTTCAGTTTCCAAAAAATTCTATCGACACATCTTTTTCCATAAGGTTTTCTTCCCAAGAGAAACCATTAATGGATGCCGTTGAAAGCGTCTGTTGGAGATGAAAATCCATCTCCAAAAGGCATGAATTCCTCATAAAATAGCGAAGGCTTTCTCTCATTCCAATTATCAAAAAAACTCTTTTTCTCTCTCAAATACAGTGTATTCTTGGTTGGGTCAAGGGAGTATAACCTTTGAATCCAACAACATTGTTAGGGCTTCATTGTATCCTAACATCAATATTTCACTGACTGGTTGTACTCTCCAATTATTTGGGAAGGGTTGAAATAATTGCTGAAAAGAATCGCAAGACCTTGAAGCTCGAGTGATACAACATTCTTTTCATTCTTTGTTTTCATCCTCTATTACCCTGAATTTTCCAACAAAAAATAACACCCAAGAGTGCACAGTTTTCCCACTTACCGAACTTGCGAATAAAACATTTAATCTCAGCAGTAATATATATGTTGCAACTAGAGAGTGTTGCACAACTGTGAATATGCTCTCAAGATGCAAGGGTGCTGAAACAATTATCGTATGTTACTATGTCGAGGCGTATTCGTGCATTTTTTTTTTGACTCAAACAGGGAAGATTTTATTAAAAAGCCAGTTCATCACTAAGGAAGTAATGAAATTGGGAAGAAAAGTACAAACTTAAATAACTGAAATAGCCATGAAAGTGAAGAAAAACCAAAACAGAAAAATGTTAAAACTGTTTAAAGAACTACAACCTCCCAATTATGTAAGATCATACTTAACGTAATGCCTTCAAAAAAAATTGTTCCCACACACCAATTGTAGATGAAAGTATTCACACTATCCTTCAAAACTATCCACAGAGCCATACTTTCCATTAAATACTCTTGCGTTTCTCTCAAGCCAAACTGCCCACCAAATGGCAACTGGTATAATGTCCCAGATTTTGTTTTTCAAGTCAAGATTTCTACCTTTCTTTCTTTTTCATTCCAAGATTGTGTTTCTAACACTGTCCTGAAACACCCACTGTAAATTGTATCCATCCAAAAATTAATGCCATATTTCTCTTGTGATTTCATAATGCAAAAACAAATGTTGATTCGATTCAACACTCTTTTTGCACAATAAGCATCCATTCACAGTAAAAGAGTTTCTCCAACTATTCATTGTTGGTGCAACATTGTAACACAAAGTCCAAACAAAAAAGATTACCTTCTGTAGAATCTTTGGGTTCCAAACACAGTTGTGAGGAAACACAAGCATCCCATCCTCCTCTGTAGATTTATAGCATTCTTCCACTGAAAATGTTTAGTTCCAGTCTGCCAAACTCTATGATCAGCACCAACTCCTGTATTGAATTTAGAAAGAAAATCCAGTAAGTGTGCAATATCTTCAATCTCTATATCCTTCAAGCTTCTACAGAAAGCAAAATTCCAGCCATTTCCTGCATTTAAATCCAACTTTTCTTGAATTGTAGCATCCTGCAACCTGCTTAAATTAAAAAGATTAGGAAATATGGATTGTATAAAATATCCATTCATCCAAACATCCTTCCAGAACAGGCATCTGTCACCACTTTGTACTTGAATATGCATATTTTGCTTCACATGATCCCTGCTTTTCAAGATTCCACTCCAATGACTCTTGCCAACTGAATTCCTTGTTTTATTTTGGAGAAAAGCCTTCTCATTGTCGCCAAATTTACGATGAATAATCCTCCTCCATAAAGCTTTTTCCTCATTACCATATCTCCAAATCCATTTGGCATGTAGATTTATTCATTAGCCTGATTTTTTTAATACCTGCTCCTCCTCCTTCTTTTGGAAGATTTACCTTTGTCCAACCTACCCATCCTTTTCTAGGCTTTTTCTTGACAGAACCCCAAAGAAACTGTCTCATAATCCTTTCCATTTGCTTCTCAACTGACTTTGGAAATTGAAATAATGATAAGTAGTAAACTGGAAAGCTAGACAAAACACTTTGAATCAACATGAGTCTACCCCCTTTTGAAAGATATTTCCTTTGCCACGTACGCAGCTTTGCCACATCCCACACTTCCACAGCCTTAGACTTACTCCCTAAAGGTATTCCCAAGTATTTCATAGGAAAAGAAGTAATTGGACATCCAAAAATAGTAGCCCCATCTACTGCATTTACAGCTCCACCGATTGGCACAAGAGCACTTTTTGAAAATTAACCTTCAAAGCTCAATAACACATACTCGTGCATAATTATGGACAATTTGTAAAACGATACCTCTGCGCAAATCAAAGAACCCTGATTTTGGGCATACTTAAATCTTTCTAGGCATACAAAACAATAGTCCCATCTTGGGTGACCTTATAAGGGGTACCCTATGGGTAGTTCAATTACCTATATACCCTTAATACAAAAATCTAAAATCAGTTTTCTAAAAAATCAAAATCAGTTTCCCTTACCATCTCTTCTTCTTCCTCCTCCTCTAGCCGAACTCTTCCCCCTCCTGCGAAAACAAATTCAACATCGTGATTAATTATCGATTCGTAAAACTTTGATCGTCGATTAAATTCAACCACATAATGACTCGTACAAAGAAAAGCAGGGACTAGGCAAACCAAATCGTCTTCTAATCCATCAATAGAAGAAGAAGAACCAATTGAAGATGAAGGTGTAGAAACTGAAAATCAACCACCAATTGAACCAGAAATTGAACCAACCGCATCTCCAACTCCGGAAATGAGGATAAGAAAGCAAGTTTTACAAACTCAATCTCTTATTTGCTGTTTTTCATCGATTAAATGACGGTTATAGTGTTGGGTTCGGCTCAAAATTGAGTTGCGTTTTTAGCCAAACTGTTCTTCACAAAAGCTTCCTGTAAGTGTATATAAACATTTCGGCATAAAATTTCATGAAATTTCAAGCCGAACCTAGTCATAGATAGAGATGCATAGGGGTTCGGCGTATTCGATAATCATAATATGTGCCGAACCTAGCACATTTACGAGATTCGGCTATTACGATATTCTCAATATGTGCCGAACCAATAACAATATTTTAACCCAAAAAATAACAAATTGATGTTCGGCTCATACGATTTTCGAAATATAAACCGAACCAGTAATTATTTTTTTTCCGAGCTATTCAAGATGTTGTTCGGCCTACTATGAAACTTTCATATAAGCCGAACTAGTGTCTAGCAAAAGGGTTGGAATTGAAAATTATAGGTTCGGTGCATGCAGTAAACAGATTCAATGAGCCGAACCGTTCATCAATTGGTAGATTCGGCTCATAGATGTGAGACGAACCTCAACCTGTTTCGTCGAACCATGATCCAAAAAATCATCTAAACAATCTTTATAATTCTGAAAATTATCTTAATCACTAAACAAAATATTTAATCACTAATCAATATTACTAACACTAATATGTAAAGGGCAGATTTGCCATTAAAAAAATTTGGGTTAAGGGGTAATCTGATTTTGCTATTTCACAATCTTTTTTGTCTTTACGCAGTATGCCTAGTAAGACTTCAGTATGCCCAAATCAGGGTTCAAATCACATTGTTGTTTGTATTTTTTTATTTTTTTGTTGTTACACTGCTGCATCACTGTCCAAAACTTCATAGCATCTCCACCCACCCACTCGTAAAATCTACGTACGCTACTATACCCCTTAGCATGCAGCAGGTAGTGACTAACAATACATATTTTTAGCTTGGTGGATCTCCGATCTGTTACAAAACCAATTCATATACTGGATCCGTTAAAAACCCAATTTTATGTATCCGAAACACGCTCTTCCAATCGTTATAAGAATTAAGTCTGCGCTCCAAATATCAAACCCTCAGAGCTCGATTCTCATATCGTATTTCCTCGGTCTTACTCATCGCAACATACGATGTCAAGCATTCCAGAAGACATTTACCTCCAAATATTGTTGAGAGTACCAGTGAAATCCACATTCGTATGTAAGTGTTTTTTGCAAAAACTTGGTTTTCATTAGTTTCTGATCCACTAGAATGCATCTTGATTTCACTCTTCATAAAATATTTGATAATCTCATCGTACCAGGTTATGATTTTTGCCACAGGCAAACAATCTACTCTATAAATTATGACTCATTAGAACCATCTATGTGGAAGAAGAATAATTTTTCTCTGTCCGAAGTGTCTTATCCTTATAAATGGTTAAGTTATAAAGTTTCATTATTTGGTTCTTGTAATGGTCTAGTTTGCCTTGTGTTTTACGACGACGGCCTTTACTCTCAATTGTTCTGTGTTTGGAATCCAGAACCAAACCAACAAATCCGAATTCGTACCATGTGTGTGCTTTCGGTTATGATAACAAGAATGGTGATTACAAATTGGTATTTGGCGTAAGTTTTGGTGAAACTAGTACCGGAGTCGAATCTTATACGTTAGGAACTGATTCATGGAAAAGCGTTCCAATTATTCCTTATTTTTTCTATTACCGGACATTTGGGTTACTTGTTAACGGAAGTTTTCATTGGTTAGCGGGCTCAAAGCGAGGCACGCTCATCGTTTCTTTAGATATTAGCGACGAGAGATTCAAAGAAATCGAACTGCCAATAGAATGTCTAAAGAAGAGATCTCGGTTTATTACTGAAGCAATGCTTGATGGGTGCCTATCTGTTCTCGTCCGTAATGATCGTGTATGGGTAATGCAAGATTATGGAATTCGAGAATCTTGGATTAAACGGTATAGTATTACCAATGAGATGATAACTAAGCATCCCTACTCTTTGAGGTATATAAGGTTCTTTAAGAATGGTGAGGTTCTATTTATGAATCTCGGTAAGCTAGTTTTGTATGATCCAAAAGATGGAAGCGTTGTTGAACGAGATATGAGTCGTAGTGTAATGGCATTACACATGAATCGAATTATTTTGAAAGCTTAGTTTCAGTCAAATCTGGTATATACCTGAGAGAAGTACAATTAAAGGATCAATCGAAACAGAAGAAGCTAGCCTAAAAAGAAGGATCACCTGAAGCTGAAGTGGCCGAATAAGAAAAACAAGAGAATGCGTCGTTCGTAGTGGTTAGTTCTTACAGTATAGTAACAAAATTCAGACTTTACATGCGTTTCCTATGTGCGATCTATTCTGGGTTTAGAGTTTATTGGCATTTGGTATATAGCATGTGATGATGTGGTATGAAAACTTGTTTTATGCAATTCGTATTCCTGTATAGCTTCTGGCTAAATTTTTATGCCATTCATAGTCTGAATTAATTTGAGGTGTTCTGAAACTTAATGGCTCAACTCTGACAGTCTGACTCCATCTATAAAACCCTTCAAAAGAAACGTTACCGGATAGAAGCCTAGAATGTGCTCATGGGGCACCCTAAAAACCGAAAACCCTAATAGTCAAGGGATTTACAGCACTATTTTCAGGATCGGTGGGTCCCATACAAAACCGAGAGAGTTTCTCGATTGGTACGTAGAAATCCTATCTTTTCTTATAAATATCAAACCCTAAAACCTCCGTTCTCCGAACATCCTCTGTCTTATTCATCCTTGGTGTCTAATTTGTGGTTAATTCAGTTTCGGAGTTGTGAGGTCAAGAGATATATAGATAGACGAAGATGTCAAGCATTCCGGATGATCTTTACCTCAGATATTTTGTTAAGAGTGCCAGTGAAATCAACTTTTGCATGTAAGTGTGTTTGTAAGACTTGGTTTTCATTACTTTCTGATCCGAGTTTTGCCAGAATGCATCTTGATTTTACCATCCATAGAAATATCTCTAGTAAACTCATTGTTCGAGAAACTCATCCCCGGATAGCACACAAAGACGTAATATTCTTTAAGTTATGATTCGTAGAACTATCTCTGTGGGAGAATGAATTTTCTGTAACTGAATTGAAATTATTATCCATATCAATCGTTAGGTCACGCAGTTGATTTGTTGGGTTCATGTAATGGTCTAGTGTGCCTTATGTTTTTGAACGCCCTTTTCTCTGAATTCTTCTGCATTTGGAATCCAGCCACTCAAGAATACAAGAAGACCACCAAACCACAAATTCCGATTGATCATGACGATATGTGGATGTGTGCTTTTGGTACGATAACAGGAATAATGATTACAAATTGGTAATTGCTGAAAATATTGGACAGGGTTCTTCAGGTTCTTTAATCCATGTCTATACATTTGGATCCAATTCATGGAAAAGCGTTCTAACTATACCTTATTGTGCATATTCTTACGATCGGACCTCTGGGTTACTTGTGAATGGAGGTTTTCATTGGTTAGCCAACTCACCGCAAGGCAAGCTCATACTTTATTTAGATATTACCTCCGAGAGATTCAAAGAAACTGAACTGCCAATAGAACTTCAGAAGAACGGAGATCGCTTGGTGGCAGTGCTGGAAGGGTGCCTATGCATATTCGGGTTGATCCCGGTTATTAATCTGGTCCAGTTGAAGTATGGCTGATGCAAGATTATGGAGTTAAGGAATCTTGGGCCAAGCGTTATACCATTACCCATGAGATAATAATTAGGACAACCTTGCGGTGGCGGTCTATAAGGTCTTTGAGTTTCTGGTCTTTTAAGAATGGTGATGTTCTATTCATGATACAGGGTAAGCTAGTTCTATATGATCCAACAGATGGAAGTGCTATTGAAAGAGATATGAGCGGTAGTGTGAGTAGCTTTGGACAAGGAGTGACTTACTTTGAAAGCTTAGTTTCAGTCAAGTCTGGTACTTACGCCAGGAAAGGACAAATAGAGGATCAGTTGAAGCAGAAGAGGCCTAGGAACAAAAACAAGACAATGCATGCTTAGTGGTTAATTCTCATTACAGTATAAAATTATTCATGCTTTATATTTCCTGTGTCCTGTTCAAGTTTTAGAACCTACTAGTACGTAACCCGTGCTACGCACCGGGACCATGGGGATCATTAATTTAGTGCGGCGGGGCTTCACCCCCGCCCGTGGTTAAATGCGTTAATACATATTTGAATGGTCTTTGGTTGTTTTGATACATTTTAGGTATCCAATGATTTGATTATTTAAATTTAATATTATAAATCTAAAATCATGTAATTTGATAAGCAGATATTAAACTGATTAAAAAGAAGAAAAAAATAATGTTGATTTCGTAAATTTAGGATTTAAAAAAATTAAATTATATGCCTATGAGTATTAGCAACTAAACATAATTACACGTTTTTTTCGTCCAACCTTTTTTATTAGAAAATCATACCAATGATTAATGGGCTTTTTACAAAATAGGCCTGTTTTTTTGGTGCTTTTCAAATCTACGCCACTTTTTTTTTATGCCATGTGGACTGATTACGTGGGAATCATGTCACGGGAAAAATTTGTACATATCACCATTCATAGTTCCATTAGTTGGCCCATCTCCTTCAATTCAAAATCAATTCATGTAAAACCCAATTTCAGATTTACACCAGAAATTCAACTAAGCTGAGCTGCCATTTTAGATTTCCATAAACCATTTGCAGCTCAGCTGCCACCAACTGCTCCTGCTCTCCACCTGATTCTACAGTTGAGAGCCCTCTCATTACCACCAGTTAATCGCACAAAGCTGCCAATTTAGCAGCAACAACTCCTTGTCATGCTCTTAATTGTACTTCTTTCACATCCATTGCCAACTGCACTCTGCCACAGCCACAAAAACACCTGCAAACCAGCTTCAACAATAACATAATCTCCACTGCAAACCAGCTTCAACGAAAACACCTGCTGTACCAGCCCTGTATCCTAGACATACATCTAATCATGGCAACAACTCAGCCCACAGCTGCAATCTAACCATACTTGTGCAACAAAGCCACTGCAAGCCTATATTCCTTCATCAACACCAGTTTCACCCTTTTCTGCCAAATACAAATCCCATAGTTCCATTGCAACCATCTTTTAAGCCTGCTTCAACAACACCCAACCATCAACAGTCCCCAATGAAACAAAGAAATGCGCTCAAACACTGACGAGCATTAGCAAGCCCAAGATACCAACGAAATCTTATTAATCTACCAGCCTGATCTCCAGACATTCCAATTAAGCAAGCACAAGAAAAAGGTGTCCTTTCTAGTCAGTTTGGCATCAAATGTCTAATGTGAATTTACAACAATTCACACTTAGTGTCTGAAATGTTATATCTCGTTTACTTAGAAATCTCCTCTAAAACAGTATTGCTATTCTTGCACAAGCCATACAGTCTAAACAACAAAATTTCAACTACAACAAAATATAATCGTTGTTTTTCACTAGTTGACTGGTCATGAAGACGGACTTTGAAAAAAAAAGTATCAACACAGTTTTAGTATTTCTTTACCTTGGACACTTCAAGTGGGATACATATCATCCTTGTATTGCGCCCGAACAAAGCTCAAGAGAAGCAACTCCTAGAATGGAAAACACATACAATCTTCAATCTCTACCAGCTGCAACACCTCAACCAACTATCACCACATCAAATTCACTACCTTCAACAGCCTTCACTACCTTCAACAACCTTGTAATCTCATCATTTCCGCAGCTTCAACTTCAGTTACAACCCTGCAATTACAGCTTGCCCTTAGCTCTTGTTAGTTCATCTCACCACGGCATCACTCCGCTGCAAACCACCTACCAACTCAAGAACCCATCTGCTCATTCAACACCAATTGCACATTTTGCTCTGTTACTCACCTCATGCCTCACTGTCATGAGCTACAACCACCAACGATAGCTGAATACCACCTGTAATTCTAAGTACCAGCACCATCTGATACTGCAACCATTCTTGCAGTGCAACCCCTACATATCTCGACAGCACCAACTCTTACCCTGTGTTGTTCTTGCTCAAATGCAACTACCAGAACCAATTACCATCAAAACTCAGTCACACATAAACCAAAATCAAATCTAGGAGCAACCCAATCTTCTTAATTCTTGTAATTTTCGGTTTCAATCTTCTGTAAAATTATACACAGCACCCATCTCTCCATCCAGGCCATCACGAACTTTGAATTAGTAGCACCACCATCTTCTTCTTCTCATGATGTAATTAATCCAACAAGAACCCCACCTGAATTCCCATCGAGCTCAAACCCATTCACCAGATGAGTCATACCCATCTCTATTCATCAACACAACTGCTGATTGCTTCATTACAAAGCTTCGATTTCTCACCCAGCAGCAGCAAAACCAACGGAAACCCTAACTCTGAATCACCACAGCTTAATCATTTCTTCTATTTCTGGCATCTCTTGTTCACAGTTCAACCTTTCTCAATTCACCACCATTACCATCTCATTATCTCTATCAGTACCCATCTTCAAAACCTCTTCTTCTTGATAATTCGAGCACAACATCAAATCACATCTCCGACCAATGGCATTTCCATCAGTTCATGTTGGTTTCTCTCTTCAATCACATCAATCTAATACTCAATTATAGAAGAAACCCGTCTCTGATTCTCCTCAGATTAGATCCAAACACCATCAATACTTTCTTCACAAACTGAACCTTAATCTACTTTGCTTCTCAATTTCTATCAAACCCTTTTTCTCGAATTCCCATGTTCAATCAATTTCAGAATTATCATCAATTTCTTCCTACAAATATTTTCAGTGAAACCCTAATTTAATTCCAAATCCCCTCTTCACTAATTTGAGCAGAAGAAAGAAAACGGAAGGAGAAGAAAACAAAGAAGAAGAAGATAAGAAGAAGAAGAAGAATGAATGAGATCGAACACGTGACTGACACACACGTGTGAAGGACATTTCATTAATCTTACCACATGTATGAGATCTCCCTATATGATATTTTTGCGAGATATTGACAAGTCAACGCGATAAATTGACCGAGATGGTTAAAGTGGATGGAATCCGTTTAACTTGCCTAGTTTTGCAAGAAATAAAAAAAGTGGCCTAGAAATGAAGGTGAGGGTCCAGAACAGGCCTACTTCTGCATATAATCCATGAATTATATCTGTAAATGTTTTGGAAGATATATATATATATATCACATGCAAATTCGTGAAATGCAATTTTAAAGACAAAACAAAACGAAATGTAAAATGCTACAATTGTACATGCAGCGTTACTGCAGGGATAGCTTTATTAATGTCGAGATTTAGAAGTCTACCAATGTAACAGTACTATGTTGAGTCCATTTTTGCTTAACACTTTATCAGTATCACATGCTTGTTGGTGGTGTTTGAGGTTTTACTTAAGCATAGTTTCATGATACAACTTAATATGTATTATCCAAGATGGACGGTGGTCACCAAAGAAGAACGCAATTGTAACACTATTAATTATATGATTCGCATCCTTTTAATTTAAAATTGCCACTTTTTTTTTAAAACTAAACAGTATAGTGTCGGAAAATAACATTATATTTCAAAAGCGGTGTGTCTAAAAAAATAAATACCCATGCTATCTCTAATCTTTGTCAATAAGTAAACACTTCATTACCTTTTTCATATATCTCGACCAATAGTGGCATGCCGAAATCCTTCTCCATAATCTTGTCCATATCATCATCATGTTCATCCAATTCGATCAACATTGGCATGTCATCATCGTTTCTAATGTATCATACTTTTTTTTTACCAGGTCGTTCGTAGTAGGTTTCTTAAGTGGTTCTCTATCATGAGTTGTATTTACCAATTTGTTTCCGTTTAAGAGATATGCTTTCTTCAAGTATGAATCTAAAGTCTATTGACTTCCCTGTTGCAGTTAATATTTTTCTACGCAGTCTACTCGGATTTTCAACAAAATAAATTTTCTAGAGATTGTATTTCGGTTTTTCCTTGAAAATTGTGTTTTATCATAAACGTTATAGTTACCTTTACATCTACCATTGTGGTATATATTATTGCATTTAATATGATTGAACATCTATCGTACCAAGACTCGCTTTTCATAAACAACACCTAAATTTGAAATCATTTGATGTAACCTATGCTACACATCGAGGGTGATGAGAATCGGCCCCATATAGGCACCCTCACCGAAGAAGATTTCAATTGACAACATCATTGTGCTAATGCGTGGCAGTTATATCAGTTATATTTCAATTGACAACTTCATTGTGTCAATGCACATCAGTTATATTTCAATTGCCAACTTCATTGTGTCAATGCGCAGCAATTTATAAATAGCAGTTTCTTTCATACAGTTTACGGAAAGAAGAAAAAAACATGCATGTAAATTATCCAATATACTAACAAAATGAAAAATAAACTTAAATGACAACATCATCAGACTCCGCTACTTGATATGAGATCCATATCTTATTGATCACCCCTTTGCTTTTATCGATTCCATGGGAGCCATTAACTTCAAATATTATATTCGTTAAAGTGAGTCCATCTTGTTGATAACCTCTGAACCTTGTGGTCTGAAACATAAAGAGGATATTGTTGACTTCCCATGGAGGCTAGGAAAATATCCTAGTAGCAGCCTCTTGTTATCACAACCTCTTTTCGCCAAGAGAATTCGGTAGCCTAAGATGGGTGATCAAATTGCCACTGATTCCTTTCCATGTGCAAATGTGACAGGTATAAGTAGTCTATATCCATCTAGATTTTACCCTCTAGAGAAACCCCCTAAAACATAGTAAATATTTTACAGAAAAGAATATTAGATATCATTGAAGAGGAAAAATCAACTTTCTCTGACTATATAAGCCTATGAACATGTGAGAATATCCTCGCATGAGCTCTAAAGTAATTTCCACGAATTATTTCAGTAATTAGACTCTTCCTTTCCACTTAAAAGCATATACATACATTTACGTAAGGGTATAATTGTAGTTCATAAAAGTACTTGCTCTGTGAATGAATCCAGTGAAATTCAAAGTTACCCAGCTCCAAAAATGGTGACATTTACGACCGTGACATTTATGACTCAGATTGAGATACTATCTAGTTGACACAGTTCAGATAACATTTGCAAAAATAGAAGAGTTATATCACAATTTACGATTTAGGTTATATTATCAAAAAATTTAGGCAGGGAATGCATCACCTGAGCTTTTTTTTTTTACCTTCTCCATGAAGTTTGAGGTCCTAAACTGGATATTTCTTTGATGGAACTCCGACATACGCAGGTAAGGAATGGCAGAAATGATAATCTCTTCAACCGGTAATCTTAACCTCTTTAATATGAAGAGACCTGGATGACCTTGTTTGATACTTATCCTGCTCAATATTTATATTTTCTATACCCAGGCTATATTGTCCCTCCTTTAACTTCTATTAATTCTCCTAACTCTAACTCGAAGAATGGAACAACTTTCCAAGTTGATACTTTTCTCATCATAATATCGATGTCCACGATCCCAGTTGTTGATTCCAAGAACTATTCAACCTTTTGTTAGCCATACTTTCAACTCTACTACACCTATTGCATGCGCGTCCTGAAACTCCTTTAATTCATGCACTAAAACGAAAAAATCATGTTATTTTCCAGTACTAATTCCATGATCTCCATTATTATAATTAATTAATAACTTCATTCATCCAAAGAATGCAGAATTGGAAACCGAAATGGCATACAATATAAAAGTGACCATGTTCTTGTCTAAAGTAACACGCCACTAAGAGTACATAAAGGCTTATGACGTCAAAAGAAGATTTTGAGGCTCAGAAGTATATCTAGAAATGGATTCCATAAAGATTTCATGAGGAAGTTGGTAGACATGAAAACATTTTGTCATTCAAAATTACGAAGAATATAAAACAAAAAATAACAAATAATTTTGAATTTTTCTATTTTCACAATCGGTTGTTTCCTGAAGTTTATTATCTACCGATTTTAATCGGTAGTCTCGTGATGTTATTTATCTACCGATTGTGGTAGTAGCTCCAAATTTAATTATTTCAAAACAAAGCAAAAAAGAGAAGAACATAGTCACAATCGGTTGATAAAACCCATACTAAACTACCGATTATGAAGGGATATATAAGTGTTTTACAACCTTTTTTGTCTTATTAGCCTCCCCTAACTCTTTCGGGGCCTCCCTAAAGGCGTCAGGTTATTCATTATCACACAACATAGAAGGGGTGAGCATATCATATATTTGAAAAAAGATTATTCATCATAATAATCTTTGGCTGAGGTAAACCTGAAAATCCAATTTAACATATTACATCGGGAGAAACCAACCATTTTTTAACTATGAATTTTATATCTCTTGATGGAAATCAGTAAACGGAAAGGGAAAAATAGATTCCGGAACTCATCGTTCTAATAAAAAACCATAAAATAGATTCACTATGTTTTCGAATACTAAGCAATATACTCTTGCAAAGGGAACTTACTGTGATTCATCGACTATTCACTTATATAAATCAAACTATGTAGAAGCTACTGATTAAATCCCTATAGTACTTAAAAAAAAAAAAAATCAGATCCAACATATTACGCTAGAGCATGAGCCATCAGAGATACCCAATTCCACCAGCTAATATTATTGCAGTAAATACTGCAAACTTTGAAAAAAAAATCATGAAACGATAAATATACATCTCCAGCCTAACCGAGTAAAATAGGACCAGGTCAAGTGCGTGACAGAATGAAACCTTCTAGTCGATGTAGCTTCAAACCCCTCCAGTTCATAACATCATTTAACCAAAATCAGAATTCTTTGCCAATAATTCATCATGAAGAACAAAAGAAGTGATCAGTGAACCCAAAAAATACGAGAAGCACGACAAAGAGCAATAACAATAAACAAAAAACTCTAAATTCCTCACTATATGAATGAAAAAAAGGAAGAAGAAAAAATTGTTACCTTGGTGTGGATTGAATTGGGAATATTTTTGTAAAAAGAAAACCTAAACATCACATTAGTAAAAAATCAAAACGAAACCCATATAAAGTTAGCTGGCTTGTTTGTTCAACCAAAAAAGAAAATCAACCAAACATTAAACATTGGACGAAATCAAAATTAAAAACATCAAACCTTAGAAAAAGAAAACTCAAGAAGAAAGAAAAGAAGAGAGAAAGTAAAGCCCTATCGTTTGATTTTTTTTTTTCTTTTTTTTTGGTATAAGATCTTCAATCGGAGATCACCGATACTTGCATTTGAAATCCATATTTAGTAGGAACGGTAAGTATGCAACCCGTGCTACACACAGGGTCATTGGGAACAATTAATCTAGTGTGGCGAGGCTCCGCCCCGCACTCATGGTCAAATACATTATATATTTTTTTTGAAGGGATAGGGAACTCCGATACCTTTTAGGTACTTTGATATAAAAAGAATCAAAAAAAGTTTTTTTTTTATAAACAATTAAGAAGAAGGTGGCTCCACAAATTTTGTATTACAAATTTTATACGAAGAAGTTGACTCCACCAATTTTGGATTTAAAATTAAAGGTTATATGCCTAAATTTTTTTGCAATTGAATATGATTACATTTATTGTTGCCCAACCATTTTTTTATGATAACAAACTGTCCTATTGAACGACTTTATCTGTAAAATCTTTGGTAGATATATAAATATATACATCACATGAAAATTTGTAAAATACAATTTTCAAAATAAAATAAAAAGAATTGTGAAATGCAAGAAGTGTGCACATTGTGTTAACGGATAAATAGTTTGTTTATGTCGAGATATAAAAGTTGATGAATGTAACAATACCATGTTGAATCCAGTTTTTCTAGCAACTTGTCGGCATTGCATGTTTGTTGATGGTGTTGACCTACTACTTAAGCGCAGTTCCACGATAAGATGGACACTGGTCCCCAAAAAAGAACGCTATGGTACCACATTAATTATAAGATTCACATCCGATTAGTTTAAAATTGTAACACTTGGTTTTGGGTTTAAAAAATTTAAACAATATACTATCGGAGAATAATAATATGTTTCAAAACTGGTGTGTCTAACAATAATAACTCGTCCTATTCATAGTCTCTATTTAATAAGTAAAAACTTCATTGTCTTCTTCATCTATCTTGACCAACGGTGGCATGCCAGGATGCATCTCTATAATCACGTCTATTTTATCATCATCTTCATCCAGTTCGATTAACGTATGCATGTCATCGTCGTTTTCTATAATGTCATACTTCCTATTTTGTACCAGGTTTCTTAGTAGGTGTATGGAGTTGTACTGTGTCAGAAGTTGTACTTACTCATTCATTTTTTTATAATAGAAATGCTTTCTCCAAAGCATTATCATAGTGAAATATAACATGTGCATTTAGAATGAGATATATGAAGTTCCTTTCTTCACGTATGTAACCCGTGTTATGCATCAAGTCCGTTGGTAATTGTTGACTTAGTGTCTCGTAGTCCAGATGCCTTAAACATGTTTAAATTTTTTCTTGATTGTTAGGTTATTTTCCAAATTAATACCACTTGGTACTTAATATTTTCTAGGAATATTTAGCTTATAGTATTATTAAACATACTCATACAGTAAGAAATACTAAATTTTCTCATTCATAGAAAAAGATCAAAAAAAAAAAAACATGTTAATTTTATCGTAGAATGTGAGTTTTAATTCATGGTTACACGAAAGTCAATCAGTATAGTCTATCTTATCATGTAACTGAATATGATTTGTAAATAACAGTTTCTTGCATTGTTCTTTTTGTGAACCGATATTCAACGCATTTTTGCAGGAAAACAACTAAATAGTATAACTAATATTGTCAAATTCCAAAACTAGAGCAATTAAATCCACATAAAATGGGATGAAAAATACAAAAATCATTATAAGGGGAGGATACGTTCACATGGTAGTTCTCATGCTATCTCACAATTGTTATACCAATTTTTTTGTAGAATTCAAATGACAATGCATTTGAAGTTGACGTTTCAATAAAGCTCTTACAAATTAAGCTCTACAATAACACCAAAAATAAGCACAATCTGAAACGTATAAAACTTCCATCTATCAGTTTGAAAATTCTTAGTAGTTGAAAATTGACGCAAAAATTAAAATCGATACATAGATAAATGAGCTGATTTCTTATAAGGATGTATACTTATAAAAATTCACATTCGTTCCAATAATGAGAAAAATCTGAGACGTATAACATCGCCATCTATCACTTTGAAACTTAGTCGTTGAAAGTAAACATATGAAATTTGAATTGGCAGATGCTAGCATTGCATGTTTGTTGATGGTGTTGAACTACTACTTAAGCGTCGTTCCATGATAAGATGGACACTGGTCCCCAAAAAAGAACGTCATGGTACCATTTTTAATTATAAGATTCACATCTGATTAGTTTAAAATTGTCACAATTGGTTTTGGGTTTAAAAAATGTAAACAATATATATACTATCAGAGAATAATAATATGCTTCAAAAGTGGTGTGTCTAAAAATAAACACTCATCCTATTCATAATCTCTATTATTAAGTAAAAACTACATTGCCTTCTTCATCTATCTTGACCAAAAGTGGCATGTCAAGAGTCCTCTCTATAATCACGTCTATTTTATCATTATCTTCATCTAGTTCGATTAACATAGGCATGTCATCGTCGTTTTCTATAATGTCATACTTCCTACTTTGTACCAGGTTTCTTAGTAGGTATTTGGAGTTGTTCTCCATCAGAAGTTGTACTTATTCATTCATTTTTGTTCAATACATATGCTTTCTCCAAAGCATTATTATAGTGAAATATAACATGTGCTTTTAGAGTGAGATATATGAAGTTCCTTTATTCAAGTATGTAACCCGTGCTATGCATCGACTCTGTTGGTAATTGTTGACTTGGTGTCCCGTGGTCCAGATGCAAACATGTTTAAATTTTTTCTTGATTGGTAGATTATTTTCCAAATTAATACCACTTGGTACTTAATATTTTCTAGGAATATTTGGTTTTTGTTAGCAGAACAATAATGATAATAAAAAAGAAAAATTTCATTATAGTATTTTTAAACATACTCATACAGTAAGAAATAGTACATTTTTTTCGTTCATAGAAAAAGATCAAAACAAAAAAACATGCTAATTTTATCGTAGAATGTGAGTTTTAATTCATGGTTACATGAAAATCACTCTGTATAGTCTATCTTATCATGCAACTGAACATGATTTCTAAATATATCTCACAATTTCGGCACCAATTTTTTTTTTGTAGAATTCAAATGACGACAATGCATTTGAAGCTGACGTTTGGATAAAGCTCTTACAAACTAAGCTCTACAATAACACCAAAAATAAGCACAATCTGGAATGTATGACACTTCCATCTATCAGTTTGAAAATTTATAGTCGTTGAAAATTATCGCAAAAATTAAAACCGCTACATGGATAAATGAGCAGATTTCTTGTAGGGATGTATACTTATAAAAATTCACATTCATTCTAATAATGAGAAAAATCTGAGAAGTATAATATCGCCATCTATCACTTTGAAACTTAGCCGTTGAAAGTAAATGTCTGAATTTTGAATCGACAGACGGTAAGGTTAAGCATCTCGAAATGTAATAATCTTTTTTGGTAGAAATTTAGCGGCTTGTAACAGGCACATATCCAAAATCTCTAATTTATTGTTTAGGTTTTATGAAAAATGTGACCCCGAAATTATGAGATAGTGTAAGATACACCAACTGCATAGGAACCCCCCACCATTAAATAGGTGACTTGTAGAATAACCATGTGCATTATATTTAATGAGCTCCCGTGGATATTGCGTGCACTAAATCTATTAGGATAAAAACTCCAACATATCAATCAAGTATCAAAGGGAAAAGTTATAGTCATCCAATTCCACTGGGTCTAAAAGTGATTCAGGAGAAATATCGAGAAAAACTTCGATATATATATCTCGCACCATCGAGAAAAACTGGCACTGTTGAAGTAAAAGAAATTTGCTCGAGTACTCTACTGCTTTGTCAGTGGCAACCAGTTTAGACAAACTTGACCTGATGGGGAATGTTGAATCCTTCCTGTCTTAAGCTCTGCAAAAATTTGGATTGCGAACTCACAAAATAGGGATATTAGGACTGGGGAGTATGTTGCTGGATAAGGACTACGAAGGGAGGAATATTTATTTCCAAAATTTTCTCTTAGAATATCTCCGTTAAATTAGTTAAGTATATGTCCCGTCCAAATTTGTTAAATGTGGTAGTTATAATAGGAGATACGTGGCTGCTATGAATTGGGTGGAATTGAGGAACAGAGGGTTTTGGTAACAGACGATCCGGAGCCGTTTTAGATTGGTATTTACCTAACATCAACTCCCCAAAGTCTTGCTAAAAATATCTAAAAAATTAAAAATTGAATTGTCAAAAATGGTTTTATTTTTGTCATGCGAATTACATGTTGTAAATGTGATGATTAGATTTTATTAAAATTACGTAAACATGGTGTAAGGAATTTTGCTAAAATTTCGACCAATGAGGATCAAGGATTTCGTCGACTCCCCACACAAAAAGAGGGCGAACGTTACCGCTCAATTTGGAGCATAAGATCAAATCAATTCGATTTTAAATTGATGGCTACGAAATGTAAGGGGGCTAACTTGTTTTTCAGCCAATCAGGAGCGAGGGTTATGTTCACCGGCCAGTAAGAGGGGAGGTAAGGCGCAACTCTCAACGTGGTGTGAGAGATGTGATTGGGTGTTTAGGTTGTTGATTAACATTTGATAGGTATGAAAATTGTCCTTTACGTCCTGAACCAATTGTAGATGAAAGTTGCTCAACACTATCTTCTAATGATGCTGCAAAAATTTAAGACCAGATGCAAAAGTAACAAAATCTTGCAGCAGTTTAAAAATATAGTGCAGCAGCAGCAGCAGTCGTTGTTGGCTTGCAAGATGCCAAGTCCAAGTCCATACACACCTTATCTCTTCTTTTTCCAGACCTACCTACTAGATACTCACTCTGATATTTGTGCAACAATAGACAAAGAAACACACACACAGACCAAACAGATCAGTACACTGACCAACCAAAACTATAAAATAAAATTTAAACTTTGTACAACCCAAAAGATCCCATGTATTTTTTTTCTTGATTTGATTCCAAATTTTAACTTCATTTCATTTCTCAATTACTTAGTACTTCGGATTAGACTAGACTAAACTAAACCATGACCAATGACACCACCATGCACACATTTCCATCCGGTAACGAACAGCATCCAACTACTAGAGATAAGATTGCTCCTGAAGCGCAATTTAGCCTGGATTCAAACTAGCAAACAAGATATACTACAAGGCTGCTATCCTAATTGGCATATCTTCGCTAAAATTACATTTTACATGTATTCACAGGTTAATATATCTAATAATTATTTTTGAATAAAAAAAGGTTACAGTGTTTATTTTGCCGAGAAAAGGGATACATACTATAATCCAAAAATCTAGTTAATTGTTTTCTCACCATTTCAGCACTAATTTTAGTTTCCAAATTCTTTCTCAACCTCTTAGCAGTTGTTTTTATAACAGGGTACCACAAATGATTATTTTTCTCCATAACTTTGATCTTGTTTTTTAAAAAAGGATGACAGGACATTTGCATTTCTGAAAAGAGTTAAGGCGAGTCGTGATTTCTGGAGACACGAATGGTGAAACATTGGTATCGATCAGGTTTTGATGAATGGAATTATTTTGATATCACCCATATACCCCGAGTATACTTGAGTTCGATTTGGCAATTCAGTGGAAACCGGCTTCTGTATAAGTTTGTTCAATTGGTTCATCCTTCAAGAACATCTACAGCAGAATATCCATATTTCCCATTTGCATGGCATGATATTAAAAGATTGATTTGTTCCTTTGTGCGATGTGCTTCGCCACCATGTCCTTCAAAAGCTTGTGCCTAAATTGGGTGTTTTACTACGAGCATCCTATAGAATGAGTTTTCTGATTTGGTAAGTTCAAAAAAAAAAACATTTACACGTACGAAATGTAATAGCATCTGCTAATAGTATGTAATAACACAATGAGTTCATCTACCTCTACATTTGCGAAGTCTTCTTTTGGAATCCCACTTCCAACTAGACACACCATCTTCTATATGTATACAATCATCTTCTATTTTCACCCACCCAGGAATCATGCCAAAAGCCTAAAAGCTTGAATCAAAAGCAAAGTACCGCATCCACTTGATAATTGTTCTTTTTTTATGTGCCTCACTCATTTTCCTTACTCCACTCCACCATCATTTATCTGCGACACAATTTTTGAGCTCTTCGTTCGAATAAAGAAAGTGCCAATCCACATCACACTCATAAACAGGTTCTCTCGTACACATGGCACTACTGTATGTCGCACTATCCCCCAAAACGAATCCATCCACAAAAATAAACTTTAAATTACTACATTAACTTTAACACTGAGACACTACATTGTTGTTGATGCGGAAATTTCATAATATTCATGAATGATAAATTGGTGACTTTGTAGGCTACAATGCACTGCTGATTTTCCTATCTAGACTGCACGAAATAGTGGACGATGGCACAACAAACTCCCGTACGTTTTCGAAACAGCAAAATTCACATCAGGGGTGTTGAATAGGCATTATAAATGACCTTATGCTACGCGCCGTTTATATGACCGTCTATGGAGAAATTTGATTCTTCCCTATTTTGCGTTGGGAGGCTCGTTGAATTCTATAAACTGTATACGTGATGTGTACGGATAATATGATCACAGGCTTCTCATAAATTTGGTCCCAACATTAGGCTACCTGTAAACATCATAACCTTATCGTACGGAAGAATTGAATAATTGTCCTTAGACTTCAGTTGTCAACATCTTTAGTTATTTCAACACACATGTTGTGTCGTTCACTGATTGATGAATGAACGGTCTACAAGTAAATGCGCTTCCAATAACATATGAAATTATTCTCTTTTCAATTTTGTCTTTCACTCGGTACATTTCCAATTTGCTTTAGATTCGAACGTCCACCACCAGCAAATGCTTCAAATCAAACACATTAGACATTCTGTACAAACCCCTTTCGTCTTTAAAAAGTACACAATGTGTTTAACTAGATATGTTTTTAACTTGTCGAGTTATATAATGTAAAAGAGTCCATATCCAAGGGAGTAGATCACATTATAGCTAATACAGAGACTTGTACTAAAACTTCAAGAAGTTATATATGGGCACAAGTACTGCAGTGTAAAACCGTAAAAATGTTGAGCAGCGGAGAGGGTAAAAGAATGCTTTCAGTTGAGTTGACAACTACTACTACTTTTTCCTGCCTAATTCTAATGGCTAAGAAAGAAGACGGATTCTCAGGCACTATAGCTTTTATTCCAAGCTATGTATTCTATAAGAGAGTTTAGTGAGAAATGAATGAACGGTTAAGAAACTCAGAAAGTGACAATCCACATGGGTAGAAAGCCAATACCAAATATTCGGTAAAACCTAACCAACTGCCGGTGAGTGAACTGGTCGGACTTCGATACTGAAAAAAAATTCGGCTAGAGTGGGGTGAAGTAGACGTACACGTAAAGGCCAGAAGACACATACCTCTTTTAATTATTTCTAACTACATTTATTAATATTAATTTCTATACTTCTTTAGTGATTTGTTTCGGTTTTCATTTCGTTTAGTAGTCTTGATATCCTGAACCACCACATCGTCTTCATTTTGAACTAAGAAGAGAAGAAGATTTTTGTTGTTGTCGTTGTAATTTTCTTCTTCCTCCACTATCAGTAAGTACACTACCTTTTAATTCTATCTTTCAAGTTTTTGATTGATTAGATTTTCAATCCTTTCTAGGAAAATGGCAAAGCCCCACCTCAACTAGCAGATTGGTACTACTGGCCCAACTATTTGGCTTTCATTTTTTGTTTTCCTGTTCATTTTCGTTGTCCATATAATTGTGCTCCGTCAGTTATTTTTAACCTCAACTTTTGTGTGGGCGTTTGGCTATCCATCTTTGGTAAATTATGTCCCATTTTCACTTTCATACATCCAGTAACATGGTTGAAATTCTATGCTTAGTAAGGAAAATCTTGGAGTTTCTGGCGCGCTAAATCTGGCCACTTGTTCTGAAAGTTGACATGCATTGGCGCATGACTTATAAGTTAAATTCTAAATAATTCTCCTTACAAATATTTTCTTCCTTTGGTTTCAAATCCATTCATTGAATTCAAACACCAAACTCCTTACCTAACACTGTTTCAATATTTAGGTTTACATGTCTTGTTCAGTTTGACAACGATAGAAACCAAATAAATTTACTTAAATTAGAAAAAATATTAAATACGTAAAAAAAGTAGAAGTTTCCAACAATTGGCGAATTATTTTGTACACATGGTGTGGTGATGTAGTCATAAAGATAATTAATTTGATTGATAAGTTTAACTAACACACATGGCTATTATTTACTACCCTTGTATTATCTGACTGTAAAGTAACTTGCGGGAGATAGTCTGCAGACTCATTTTGATTGACCGATCTACAACAGCTAATAAGGCAAGAAATTCCGTCAGCTCTGCAGCTATATTGCTCCATGAAAGTATGTGCATTTGCTTCCTGTATGTTACCCTGCAAATGTGAAGCATCAAATGACATGCATGGCCTGTTAGTTTTGCCTCGATCAGTACATACAGATGAAATGCTACCGTTACTGTTAATACGAAAATGAAAGTTAATAAGAGTATGTATATTTACTCTCCAGTCTGCACGAAAAAATAGTTTGGTACGTAGGGTGAAGTAGACGTACATGTGAAGGCCAGAAGACACATAACTCTTTCAATTATTTCTAACCACCACATTTATTAATATTAATTTCTATACTTCGTTTAGTAGTCTTAATGTCTTGAACCACCACATCTTCTTCATTTTAAAACACTCTCCTCAATTCTTTCTTCTAAAACAGAGAGCCGGAGATAGGATTAATCTAAAACAACAACAACAAAAATCTTCTTCTTCTTCCTCTTCTTCTTCTTATCAAAAAGCTGTTTGTTAGTTCTTCTTCCTTCTCAAGAAGGCAATAGTGATTTTCTTCTTCGTTTCTCTACAATCAGTAAGTAAGTATGTTATGTTCTTATTATCATGGTTTATTTGCTTTTTATTTTTCTGGAATATGCGATTTTGGATTTTGGATTTTTTTTATTTTTTATGTTCTTATCATATGTAGGTTTATTTGCTTTTTATTTTCCTGGAATATATATGCGAGAGATATTTGTATTCAAAATTTGACATCCCTTCTAAGTAGATTAGAATCTTACAGTTTAATCAACTCTTAATCCAACTCTATAAATTATATGATGCCACTCTAATGATTGAGTATACACAATATCATCCTCAAGTTCCACCACTATAGCACTAAGAGACCGATTTTCAACTACATGATCAGAAACATATTGTCTGCTCTTTTTCATCTCTAAACGGATATTGATGCAACTTGTACAATATGTGGTGCCATGCCGATTTACATATACTTTCCTAAGTGTGCTTATATTATGTGATTAATTGACATCCTCAAGTGATTTTGATTTGAACATTCTTTTCTTTATTCAGACATGACTCACCAAGGCCAATCATCTTCCTTCGCAAACAGAAATCTCGACACAATCCTCCTTAATGTCAACGATCGGTTCCCGCGTCATTTTTTGACTCGATATTCCCAGGTGCAGTTGAACCTGGAAGCATAACTTCCCCACCCAGTTTTAAGAGGGAAATCCAGGAGTTTCTGGCTAAGGTAATTCTCTGTCGTTCTCACCATCTCTGTCTCGATGGGTTTAAAATTTTTCTCTTTTTGACAATCTTTCTCCCTGTTTTCAGAACGCAGGATTGCATGAGGTTCCTTTGGTCCATATAGCGTACAGGTTGCAAGATTTAGCGATTTGGAGGAATTCGGATTACTTGGTACATTAACCTTTTGCTCACTCCACATTGGAAAATGGAAAGGGGCATCAGTAGTCATTAAAAAGCTTAAAGATAGCTGCTTCCAAGGATATTCCCGGGAACAAGAGGATAATTTGGTAAGAATTCTCTTAACAATGTAACAGCATGTGCTCTTGGACCGCATAATAAAAGACTGCACACAACATTTTCTATCTTGCAACCTCTTTTAGGTATTGCATTATGCTAGACAAACCACATAAATATCTACACCTTCGGAGGGACATGCCATTACATTCATCTGGAAGTAGTATTATGAAGTTGCTGAGATACAAATCAAAACCCAACAGTCTAAATTACAAAGTTCAAGTCAGAGCGCAATATGAACACGATAAAGGCATCATAAGAAATTTCAGTTGGATTATTGAATAACAACTCTAGCTACAACCTTGAAATAGATATAGCATGGCAGTATATATAGTGAGTTGAATGCAGTATAGATATAACATTCTTTGTTTTCCTTTCCAGATAGAGATATTTTGGCGTGAAGCAGTTATTATGTCAAAGACTGAGCATCCAAATGTGGTGAAGTTTTATGCGGTTGTCCCTGATGGTCCACAGCCAAAACTTACTGTCCTCTGTGAGTATATGCAACATGGATGTCTAAGGAAATATCTTGCAGAGAATCCAGGGTACGTAACTTGTTTGTTGGTTTGTTTTTTTTTTTTCTCTAAGAAGGGAAGATATGTTGACCAAATGCGAAATTATGTTAATTAGGAAACTTGACAAAAGTGACAAGGTGAGGATAGCGATGCATGCAGCGCGTGGGCTAGCATACTTGCATGCCCAAAATATCATACACTTTGATGTCAAGTGTAACAACTTGTTGCTCTATGATAACAATCCCTGCAAGGTATGTGATTACATTTATTCGCTTGTCCATTTACAAAACGTCTACGCCATTTTGATGTATTTGGAAAATAAATGAATTTCTATATGTATTTGTTTTAACAGATTGGTGACTTGGGCATGTTTAATACAAATATAAGGAGAACTCCGGAAGATCTCGATTTGGCTGACTGGAAACAGTCGTTTCCTTGGATTGCACCTGAGCGGTTGGATGACAGCGGGAGTAGAGCTTCAGGGAGGGTAAGCTACTGTTCTTCTTTTCTGTTTTTGGATGGCAGACATCTAGCTCCATGTTGTAAACCTGCATGATCCCTAAGTATTAGTCCAAATCTAGCTTTACCAGTTTGTTCCAAAAATGATGCATCAAAGTTAAATTTAAGAGCATCCTCAGATTTCTGGCTCCTTCATAGAGATTCTGTATTGCATCATTACTTCTGGGTGAAGCACTGGAAATCCAATCCGCATAGAGTGTTTGTATTATGTATGAGCTATATTACCTGCATTTACATGCACATTCTTGAAATCAACAGAGCATCTAAACTTCAATAACTGCCAAAGGACTATCGCTTAACTCATCGTACTTCAGTTTCGATTATGTTTAATTTTGTACAACTTATATCACATTCACATTATACTGGCTAAATATTAAGACCTGGTGATATATTCAAACAAGATTTAATGCAGAATCATACTTGATATGTATCAATATTTAGTTAGTGTTAATATAATTTAATCCAAGAATTTGGTGTGGATTCATATTTTCCGAACCAGAAATTAATTTCGTTTCAGAACAATTTATATCCTTGGATGACAGGCTGCTGATATATTTTCATTTGGGATCGTACTATGGGAGATTTGGACGGAACAAGTACCCTATGCAAACATGGATATTTCCCTGGAGAAATTTCTTGGTATTCATCCCGATCTGTATTCTTTTCTTGTTTGTTGTTCAAATTTTTTATACACAAGGCTTAAATAAAACACATTATTTTTCTTTTTTTGTTGATACAGATGATCTTAAAAATAAAGAGCTGAGGCCGGCGATTCCGGAGTGCTGTGATAGCTAATGGGGAACACTCATGAAGGACTGTTGGGCAGAAAACCCTATGGTTCGACCATCCTTTGCAGACATAGTTAAGCGTTTAGAGGTTATGTGAAGAGCGCAAATTAGTGTTTGCCGTTGATTTTAGTATGTATTAATTTGTGTTCGGATTTGTCGTTTTAGTATTTGGGTGTTGACCGGTAGTCAACTTGGTCAGTTAAGTATTCAGGTCAAACTTAGTAATAACCGTTTTATTAAAAACAACTCCTATGGTTGATGTTAATTTAGATTGGTGGCTGAGAATAAACCAAAATAAGTATGTTACAACTAGTTGTGCGGGCGGCTGAATCTAATGAAAAACATTACACAACTAATTTTGTGCATAAAGGCACCAGTTTTGAGCTGTTTCTTCACCTGAGAGTTCGACAACCTACCCAAATTTCACGACACATTGACCGTTTAAAAATTAAAACCTTATACAAGAAGGAAAACTAAAAAAAATCGGAGATTCCCTGATCAGTGAAGTAATCCTACTTCTTGTCAAATTAGAATTAATTTTCAAGTCGGAAAGTAGGCAATATATAAGCAGCAGCAGTGTCATCCTATTTCTTGTACATCTAACTACAAGAAAACAAAGATCATCAGAAAGAGAGTAGTTTGAGAATAGTTTTTGTACGTAGTAAGAGAAAAAAACAGCGCAAAGATGGGAGACAAAAATCCTAAAGACTACAAGGGTAAGAGTGTTATTGTACACGAAGACGAACCAGATGTCATCAATCAAGAACCCATTCAACATCCTCCTCGGATTCAGCACCCAAATCTTCCACCCGGTTTCAAGCTTCAGCCAAGCGATGATGAGTTGGTGTCTTATTACATAAAGAACAAGATTAGAGATCCTACTCGTTTTCGACCTTCTTTTATCCCTGACACAAATATTTACGATTATCTTCCTCGAGAGCTGTTAGGTACGTATACATGCATGCCTTTGGTTGATTCTTTTCGCTTAAGTACTGAACTATATGCTGTTGCAATATGCTCTTGGTTAAATTTTCTTGATCACGTTAAACTCTTGTTCCTTATTTTCTTTTCTTGATTCTTGAAGTTTCTTGTATGTTAATTGATCTCTATTACGATTTTTTATTATTGTTGATTTTATTGCAGAAGGAAACAAAGACATGGATGCTTATTTCTTTTCAGCAAGAAATAAAAAATATCAAAACGGGACTAGAGCTGATCGAAGTGTCAAAAAAGGCCAAGGACACTGGAGAATGGGATCCAAAACTAAAGAGATTCCAGGAGTTAACGGAAGGACAATTGTTGGTTATAGGAATAGCCTTAAGTTCTACGTGGGTAAGAATAAAAAAGATTGTATTGCAACAAATTGGCAGATGAAAGAATATATGTCATGTGTGGTGACGATAAAGAGAAAGTAGGATGCAGCAGCAGCAGCAACAACATGAGGCTGGATGATTGGGTCATATGCCGAGTCCACTGGCACGAGAACGGCAAACAAACTGAATCCACTGCTGAGGTTGATAATGATAGTAACGCTGGAAATAGTATCAACAGTACTTGTAATAAGAAGCCGAGGATAGAAAAAGAAAGAAAAGATGGCGAAGGGCAAGAAGGTATCAAAATTGAAGGTCAAGAGAATGTCGCAACGTCCTCAAACGTGCCTGGACCAGTTCCCCATCGTCAGTATGGAAATCAGTTTAATTATTATAATCCTCGGTTTTTAGGTAACAACTTTGGGAATTGTGTGATGCCCTCGAATCAACCTCAAAATAATTATCAGTACCAATTTGGTGGTTACTCGGGGATGTTTCACCAACAGCATCAGCAACAACCGGATCAACAATTTGAACAAGAGCACCAGCAATATGGACAATATCATCAACAATTTGAACAACAGCAGCAACATATACACACCAAATAAATCAAAATAAGTGAAGAGTCTTCCCTGAAGTAAATCTTATCATTTACAAATCAAGAATGCACTCGAGTCTAATTACGTCCTGTCTTATAATTGATTTAGATTTTCTTAGTTACTTCTTTTACCTGTTTTGGATTTTTTAATTGAGCCATATGCATTTCAAATGCTTCTGTTTATCTGTGTGATTCCTGCTTTATATTATTAGAAAATAATAATAACTTCTTAACTTTTCTGCTCTATTTTTATATTCTAATTAACACAACTAGGAAACTAATAGTGTATTGCTTTGCTGCGTGAGTTTTCTTGATGTGAAAACGTTCCGACCAGATGATAGATCGGGCCTTCGCAGTATGTAGATACTCTAAACAAGAAGTTACCCAATCTATTTCTCAAGACTCGACCATGATATGTGGATTGGTCAGGTTATCTGTAAAACCTCCATGAATCTTTTAGAAGAAGAGAAGTTTTGGTGAAAATTTTCGGTATATTTGAAGCTTTTATTCACAGCCATCTAGACTTAGATCAGTTTTAATTTGCCAAAAGCCATCTTTTCCCAAATCATTTTAGCTTGGGTTATTTTATTTTTGGTACTCAGGTTTTGTCCAACTTTTGAGTGTGGTCTAACATTTGTCCAGCTTGGTGTTTGGTACTTGAAAATAACGTTGACCCTCGTTGATCCTCGTTGACCCAACTGACTTCTGTTAAGAAATTAATAAATAATTTAAAAAATTATAAAAATGTAATTATTAGATGGGATTACTATCATACCCTTTATTCATTCCAACATTTACATTACATCCAACGACTTTAATAAGCCCATTCATCCTACGGCCGTGATATGAAGCATATATTAACCCTAAAGCTAACTCTTGCTTTTCCTTTTATACTCTCTTCTATATCTTATTCCGCTTCTACTGTTAGAAACCCCAAAATTTAAGAATTCTTCATCTTCTTCGATATGAAGGTGTAATCCATGGTGATTTCGTGGAAGGTATGTTTCGAATCAACATGACAGGGAAGACACATGGGGTAAAGAAGAAACGGTGATTTCTGCTGCTGCTATTGTTGACGAGATGTAATGGTGGCGGTTGATTAAGATGGAATTCGAGATTTTAAAAGAGGGGTTTTGAATATGTTATTATGCTCTTCAATAATTGATGGAAATTTATGAGTGCAAGCTTGATTTGAGATTGATTTTATATCTTTGATAGCAACAGTGAAGCTAGGGTTTGAGTTCAATGAAGAGATGGGTTATGTTGGAGGAATTCCGGGCGTGATAAAGCTTCTTCTGATGGAATCAAGAGTGAAAGATGGAGTTACAGTGCTTTAATTTGAGGCATAGTGAAGCAGAATGGTGAGAGATGCTGCCGTTACTGATTGGGTTGTGCCAAAGCTTAGATAATAAGGAAGAAATGGTCTTGATGGGTGTTTGTTGTAGCCGCGAGTATGAGATGGAAATGGAGATGGGTTTGAGGTTATGGTTGTTGTTGTTAAAGATCAGTTGAATTGTTAGTTAGACATGGAGGTGCAGCTGTTGAGTTGGTGGCGCAATTGTTTGACATAGGAGACGGTGGTGGTGGAGGTGATGGGATGTCGAGAGGTGGAGGAAACACTTTGTGAAGAACAGTCATGGAGAAGAAAATATCAAAATTTTCAGCTGTTGTTAAACTTTTACCCCCTTTCGGTTTGAACTCAAGCTTATACTAGTAAATTCACTCAATTACTAGATTTTATATTAACTTTTGAAAAATACAAAATAAAAGTTACGAGTCAACGTGGATCAACGTTATTTTCAAGTACCAAACACCAAACTGGACAAATGTTAGACCAAACTCAAAAGTTGGACAAAACTTGAGTACCAAAAACAAAATAACCTTTTTAGCTTTCCCTTTAACAAAAAATCCAAGATGACCAGTTTCAGTCAAACAAGGTTAAAATGTCAATTTACCACACATCGACCGTTTGATGGTCTCACCTGACCTGATATAGGAATTGACAAGTTTTCTCCCGGTGCGACGTGTTTTCATCAATCGAGGTGTAATCTCGATGATTTTTAACGGCTTCTGATTAAACAAACCAAATCTAGGCCTTTTATATTCACGGGTTTGGTTTCTTCTCTTATAAGACAACAAAGAACACAGTGGATAGAGATAAAGAAACCAGTCGAGAGAGTGGGAGATTTCTGATGTGAGAATAGGAGGGAAAGATTAGTGTTTGATGTTCGATTAGTTGGAATAGATAACGGTAAACCTAGAGCACTGGAATTTTTCGTTGTTGGATTAGTTGAAGAACAGTTGAAGTTAAAGGGAGAAGGAGAAGAAGGAAAACTGCAAATAGAAGCAACATGGGTCTTCAAAAAGAGTAAGTAATAGAAACCCAACGTGTATTTATCTTTGTTTTCGTTGTATTGTGTGGTTAATTGTGTTAATTTGGTATAAAGTGAATTTAGGGTTCTTTTCTGACTTACGTTAATGAGAATGTCACAACGTCCTCAAACGTGCCTCAACCAGTTCACCATCCTCAGTATGGAAATCAGTTTAATTATTATAATCCTCAGTTTGCAGGTAACAACTTTGCGCATTCTGTGATGTCCTCCGGTTCCATGCCAAGTATTCAACATCATCAAAATAATTATCACTACCAATTTGGTGGTTACTCAGCGACGTTTCACCAACAGCATCAGCAACAACCGTATCAACAATTTGAACAACAGACGCAACAACATTATTATTACATGAACAATAACATTAACAACATCAACTATATATACACAATAACACAAAAGAAAATCAACAAAAGTGAACAACAGCAGCAATTTGAAGAACAGCAGCAACAACATTATTACATGAACAATAACATTAGCAAAATCAACTACATATACACAAAGGAAATCAACAAAAGTGAAGACTCTGCCCCGAAGTAAGTCGATTACAGTTTATTATCTACAAATCAAGAATGCCCTCGAGTCTAAGTACATCCTATCTTATAATTGATTTGGATTTTTGTAGTTTCTTCTTTTTCTCTGTGTGTGTTTCTTGCTTAAAATGGCGGCCTCAGAGAAAACAGTATTCTCCAAATCATCTTCTGTATCTTTATGTATGAATTTGTGAAGTTGTTGCACCCATGGTCAGAGATGCTTTTGTTTCTGAGGAGGTGGTTCGTATAGACTGCAAGGTCTCGAGATGAGTGGCTACAAGTAGATAGGCTTCAAACTCAGGGTAAGTTTACTGTTGATTCTTGTGAAAGTTTAGACTTTAGATAAACACTTATATTTTTAGTCTTTATACTAGTTTTAACCTCAAGTTTCTCTCTTGAGTTTGGCTATCCATCTTTTGTAAATTCTGCCCCATTTTCATATCAAGTAACATGGTTGAAATTTTGAAGTTTTCGACGCGCTCAATCTGGCTACGCGTACTGAAAGCTGAGATTCATTGGCGCATGACTTATAAGCATAGTAAATCCACTTAAGGGAAATCTTGAAGTTTCCGACGTGCTCACTCTGGCCACTTGTATTAAAAGCTGAGACTAATTGGCGTAGGACTTATAAAATTAAATAAATAATTCTCCTTACAGATATTTTTTACCTTTGATTTCAAATTGATTCATTGAATTTAATTTTTTTACCTTTGATTCCAAATGGATTCATTGAATTTAAACTCCAAACCCCTTACCCAATGCCGATTCATTATTTAGATTCACATGTTTTTTTTCCATTTTAACAATGACACAAAAACAAGTTTTATTGAATCCGTAATCATTTTGCAAATGCGCAGGTACAATTGGGAGAAGAAAGCATGCCCAGAGTGATGCGTCAGCTTAGGTACATTGGAGCTTCAGCACAGATAAGCACTTAGAGTAGAAATTTGTAGTTTGAATGTAGAGAAGTCATTTGGAAGGTAGGTCCAGGAATGTGACCATAATTTTTAGTTTTTTGTGGAGCTGAGAGGTATCGGCCATCATGGCCGGCTGTGATTTTGCTGCCCCGAGGCAATAGTAAAAATTGTTGCCCAATTTCTCAATTATCACTCTTTTCAGTCCCTTGGGACATTACTAACAGCGGGACAAATCATCCGGGACGATTATCTGCATTTTGTTGGTAGCTAGAAGCTATCGAACCCAGGGAGTACGGGGGTGGCGGCCGCTTAGGGGTGCTCCAGCCACCCCCAAATCTCAAAGACTCACCCAAAACCATTTTTTCATGTGTAATTTTTGGGGGAGAAAAAATAGACCCTAAGAATTTAATGTTTAGCCCATAGTGTTATTTTAGCCCATCCACGCTTCGAATCGTGCTTCAGTCGCTGATCACACTACCAAGTCCACTACTGCTTCACTTCGGCACATCACTTTTTCCTTAATTTTCTTCACCCTCGCCCCATGAACTATCAGTCAAATTCCCCTCTAGATTTCTTGTTCGTGGTCCATAACCTCCTCCTTCCTAGCCCTACTACAACAATCCACGCCTAAAGTTCCTGACAACAATAGCATACCCCTTAGCATAAAACAGGGCACTGACTAACAATGCATTACGGGTACACTTCGGATCTGTATTGACCTATTTTAAAAAGCCCGACCCATTTCACTATCTAAATTAGCTCCTCGTTTAGACAGCCTCTTCCATCTTCTTCTTCTTTATTCATCTGTAACCTAAATGTCAAACCCTGAACCCCAATTTTTCATATCATATTTCCTCATCTGTAAATTGGGTGTTTAATTTGTGATCAGTTGAGTTTCAGAGTTGTGAGGTTAATTGAGGAAAAAGACGAGGAACATGTCAAGCATTCCAGAAGAGATTTACCTCCAAATCTTGTTAAGAGTATCAGTGAAATCAACATTCGTATGTAAGCGTGTTTGTAAAACTTGGTTTTCGTTGATTTCTGATCTGGGTTTTGCTAATATGCATCTTGATTTTACTCCCTATAGAAATATCTCTGAGAATCTAATGGCAACTGGTCTTTTATATGATTTTATTGTAATCCACTCTATAAAATACGATTCATTACAACCATCTTTGTGGGAGAAGAGTGAATTCACTGAAATGTCTTACCCGTATGAAGCACTTTATAAAATTAGATTATTAGGTTCTTGTAACGGTCTGGTTTGCCTTGTGTATACTGGTCGTGGTGAGGAATTTTTCTTTTGTGTTTGGAACCCAGCCACACGCGGATACAAGAAGATAAACAAACCAGAAGATAAATTTCGTATCTGGGATACCAGAATGTATGCTTTTGGTTATGATTTCAAGAATGACGATTACAAATTGGTATTAGGTGTAGGTAACAATGAAACTGGTACTGCAGTCCATGTCTACACATTAAAATCTGATTCATGGAAATGCACTATCACCATACAGTATTATTTTTTTTTCTCCTCGGAAATCTGGTGTACTTGTTAATGGAGATTTTCATTTCCTTGCTGCCGATAGAGGGGAAGGGGCGTGCTTATAGTTTCATTGGATATCAGTGCGGAAAGATTCAAAGAAGTGGCAAGGTGACTGAAACTTGGGATATTGCTACTGAAGCAGTGTTGCAAGGTTGCCTATGTGTGCTCCTCCCACCCAAACCTAATAGTGTTGCTGATGATTATTATCCTGGTCATGTTGAACTATGGGTTATGCAAGATTATGGTGTTCGTGAATCTTGGACTAAGCGTTATATCATTACCCATGAATTAATAACTGGGCATAGGGACTATTTTTTTAGGTTTATATCATCTTCCAAGAATGGTGAGATTCTATTAATGGTGGAGGGTAAGTTAGTTTTATATGACCTAAAAGATGGAAGTGCTATCAGCCGAGATATGGGTAGTAGAACCGTTAGTACCGAGGTGAATTATATTGAAAGCTTAGTTTCCGTTAACTCTGTTACTTATGTGGGGGAAGGACAGATAGAGGAATCAATTGAAACAGAAGTAGCCTAAGAAGAAAAACATGAGAATGTGTTCTTACGGTAAGATATAATTCACGCTTTATATTTCCAGTGTTCATTTCTAGTTTTAGAAACTATAGGTATTAGGTATGTAGCTTGTAATGGGTATGAAAATTGTGTTTTGTATCCAATGTCTTAAGTAGTTAGTATCCATACACAGAAATTCTGGTTAATTTCTGAACTTAATGACTCGGGTTCTGTGATTGCAGTTTTAGTTCTCACTGTTAACGTCATCCTGTGAACTGTTCTATAGTTACCAAGTAATAAGGAATGATACACTTTTCTCTTTTTCTAGTACTAACTAGGAGACTTTGGTTAGGCATAATGTATTACACGACCAAATTCATGATTTCAACAGCCAAGAACTGAACCTCCAAGTCTTTCTCTGACCAGTCGTTTATCAGGATTTATCTCCATGGTCTTCTTGTTAGACATGTGAGAACTCATGTTGCTTCCCCTCAAAGGTTGTGCTTGTGCTCTCATAATTCTCTCCATGCTGTCGGTCCTTGCCCCCTTTTTTTTACTCACCAAGCAACAAGGAGAATAAGTATTTTTGACAGCAACGGCAACCATCTCAACTTATCAGCAAATCTGAAGTGTCCATGTTTGTGAACTGTAGAGGGAAAGAATCCTCTCGGTGGCGAAGTAGAGCATAGGAACAGAGTGAAGCAATAGATCAGGTATCAGCTGACAAAACTATGAAAACACCTGAGGAAGAAGCCATTATGGGTTCAGAGAGACAAGGAATGTGACAAAAACTTTGATTAGGATGCCTCAGTAAACCCATTATCAGCCGAAGTGTGAGTTAAGAAGACGGTAAATTTCCCAAACTTCAAAATGATTCCGACAGCTCCAAGGTAACTCATTTGTATATCCTTGTAATCATTCAAACCTGTCTCATTTAAATTACTTACTGAATTTGAATTAAACTTTATTAATTTGAATATTTGGCCTTATAGCTTTCATATTGGTTGTCATGCTGAAATCTTAGTGGTTCTTGACTTATTAGGTAACTTCAAGTATGGAAATTTACTGGAAGAGCTCGGGGCACGAAGAATCCATCATCATTGCAACTACGATTTTTCCTCTCAAGAAGCAGCGAAATTTGGTATGCCAAAACACCATATTGAGTTTATGGTTTTGATACATTGTTTAATGAATTGATTATGAACTCGACGACTTCGTTCTGCACAGATTTTTTTGAGTTGGGATGGTGCTACTATTTTGGGTCGATACGAGTGTTCTGTCCACTGTGTTTGTTATTCCACATAAATTACTTTGGATGATCCAGCATCTGTGGCAGAGCTTATGGATGCTAGTGAAGGATGTATCGGAAGTGCCTTGAAATGGGTTTATAAGCTCTGCACCTGCAAGTTTAGCGAAGATCTGAATCATGACAAGTTTAGCTTAGCTAGGGAAGCTGTGTAAGCTATAAACTGGTTTAGCTTTAATTGCAGTTTACAGCAATGTGCTGCTTGTTAGTATTATGTGTCTACTTTGATGAGTTCATTTATAGAAAGTTCTGGAATGTCTGATCGCTCCTTGAGGAGCCTGAATATGACATTCACTTTAACTCGGTGCTCTTAATAGTAAGTTATAGCCGTAAGTTAATTCTGGATTAGATAACGCGCTGAGTGGAGGATGGCTTAATGATCATTATAGCCTTCTAGATATTGTATAATAATCCAGAAAAATTGAGTTTCTCTGATTCAGTCTCAATTTCTGTGTAACCCCTAAGCTCATTTAGGCGTTTGAAACATGTCTGTAACTCCATATGAATATGTCCATCTAATAATTTATGTCTCTATTTACATCTTTCTTTTCCATAATGTTGGTATTTCGTTCTTATGAACTTGTTCAAGTCATTGTATTTTCTTTTTCTGCATCTTTGGATTGTCTAGGTAATAATTCGGGTATCTTTGGATTGTGTAGGTAATAATTCGGGTGGAAGAGGAAATCTGCGATGCTGCAAGCTATTTTTGCATATGACTAACTAGGTTGAACCAGTTTGGTCAGGAACTATGAAGAAATTGGTTGATGATGTATTTATGTTCATAGAATGAACCTGTTGATAGCAGCAGAGAGTTGGAAAAGTCTGGGATCTGATTCCGGAAGAATTTGTTTGGGAAGGGGCGTAAACACAAGTTGTGGATGAGAGTTATGGGTCTGGCAGGAGGAGTTCAGATCAGCCACAATTGTATGGTTTTTGTTGCTGTTTTCACTGTTTTTTTTTACAAGTTTCGTCCTGACTCCAGAAGTTGACACTGATTCATTTTATACTGACAATCATGAAACTTGGATCTTCCACTGCATTAGTGGTTCCTTTGGTTGTTGTGTCTTCTGTGCTTAGAAGTGACTTTAAGTGAGCAGAATTGTGAAACTTTTTGTTTTCTTATATTGCTTCCCTCCCATGAGCCACCACTTCAGTTCCATGCCCACTGCGGACCTATCTATGCACTCCAAACTTGAACCAGATTCTTGTCACCACATCCTCCTCTCCAGTTTCATAAATCCAAACCCAACGACCTCATTTGTTTTTGAGTATTGAGATTATCTCATTTGAATTGGCTGGGAATTTGAATTGAATTGTAGACTTTTACTTGTGAGATCTTAATTTGAATTAGCTAGGGCCAACGGTTACATGGAACGCAATATTGATCTAATACTCGGCCATATCCGGTCGGAATATGAAAAACAACATTCCATAATACAATACCATTATTTGTATCAGGTCACCTCTGACATTCAATGTCACTGCTGAATGTTGCCAATAGCCCAATACTGAACCTTGAGCTGAGATTTTCACCTCTCATGTAAGTCGGGCCTCTCTGGCCAACTTTACTGTGGAATACCACCTAGGCTATGAGTCCCATGGCGTTGACTTTGTTTGACTAGGTTTAACCGAATTTCCTAGAGAAAGAAACTGAATATTATTGAACACTGCAACACACTACACACAATATCCTTCACTGCACGTAACCTCTCTACCAGTGAATATTTCCTCTTTCGAAATCATCATAACCAGGAGTGCATATATGTATATGTGAAATGAGAAAATTTTGGACACTGGGTGAGACACAAAACTGCAATCACATAACCAAATTCAAGAACTTCACAACAAAAAATAGTTTAGCCTGAATTTCTGTTTAGGAATATGAAATGGAGTACTTAAGAGGGCACGACACTGTCCACAATTTTCATACCCATTACATGCTATATAAAAAAATACCAAAAAGCTTAAACAAGAAACAAGAAATGTAGAGTGTAAATTGCTTATGTTGTAAGAACTAACCACTAAGCACAATTGTCATGTTTTCCTTCTTAGGCATCTTCTGTTTCAAATAGTTCTTGAATTTCACCTTTCCTCACGTAATTACCAGAGTTAACTGAAACTAAGCTTTCAGTGTAAATCACTTTTGATCTTAAGTTACATATACTTTTGATATCTCGTTCAACAGCACTTCCATCTTTTGGGTCATACAAAACCAACTTACCAAGAAAAGTCTTGAATAGAATCTTACCATTCTTAAAACAACATATAAAACTCAAAGTCCTCGTAGGACACCAAGGATAGATTATCCTAATTATTATCTCATTCTTAATAGTATAACGCTTGGTCCAAGATTCTCGAACTCCATAATCTTGCATTGCCCATACTTCAACTGGACCAGGATGATTATAACCAGTATCGACTGCGAGTATACATAAGCACCCTTCCAACACTCCTTCTGTAATAAACCTGCCATAGTGTTCATGCTCCTCCTTAAGTTCCATTGGCAGTTCCAACTCCTCAAATCTCACGTCTCTGATATCTAATGAGACTATGAGTTTGCTTTGCCAGCACCCTTTATCGGCAGCTAACCAATGAAACCATCCATTAACAAATACCCCTGATATCCGATCATTAAAGAAACGATAAGGGACCTCAATATCGGTTTTCCATGAATTGGATCCCAATGTATAAGCATAAACGGAAGAACCATGTTTATGATCTTCAGCAATTACCAATTTGTAATCATCATTCTTGTGATCATAAACAAAAGCATACATCCGGAGATTAACATAGTCACAGTTATTTGTTGGTATTTTTATATGTTCTTGTATTCTTTGGTGGCTGGGTTCCAAAGACAGAAGAATAATTCCTGACGGGAAACCCCACCAGCATAGCTATAACTGTGAAACACGAGGCAAACTAGACCATCACAAGAGCCTATTAATTCAACTCTGTAACCTGAGTGTTTATGTTTATAAGGGTAGACTCAATTCACTCTTCCGCGGAGATGGTTCTAATGAATCATAACTTATAGAGTAGATTACTTCTTTGATGTTTTTATCATAACCTCCAACCAAGAGGTTTTTAGAGATATCTCTAAGGGAAGAAAATTTTAGATGCGTTCTAACAAAACTTGGATCAGAAATTATGTAAAACCAACTCTTACAAACACACTTACATTTTAAGATTGATCTCGCTGGTACCCTTAACAAGATATCGAGGTAAAGATCTTCCGGAATGCTTGACATCGCCGTTTCTCTGTATCTCCTCTTTCTTAGACGTCAATCTTAAGACCTCCAAACTGATGATGAAGACGTATGGAGGAAGATTTGGGGCTCAGGATTTGAATGGGCTTTACTGCGGATATAAGTCGTTGGGTACGGCATACTACCAAGGGATATACTCGGGATACTAGCAAGCACTATGGAAGGGTATTTTCTTTGCTTTGGATAGATTATAGGTTACAGAGGAACAACTATGGCAAGAAACTATAGCCATATATACAACACCCACTAGCCAAGGCTTGGTTTCCGTATTTTGTCACAAACGGATACTTATTTGTACATTGAAGAACCGATATGTTGAAGTGCTTGACCCATGAAAATTCAAGAACTGCTGCCATTTCCCATCGGGCGTGGAACAATTCTGCTTCTCTGTACCACTTGAGGAATGCTTGGCTTACATGTAATTTTTTTGCGAAGTATCCTTAATTAGGAGACATTGTTTCTGTAATTACTGCTACTAGTATTCTATTTAGTTCTGCTGAATATTTCTTGTATTTTCTTCTTGTATAGCTGAATGAGAAAATTTTTGATGGGGGCGTTTTTGGATGGAGGCATGGAGACAACAGGGCCGGGCTAACAGGGGAAGCAGGGACAGCCCCACTTCGGGGCAACAAGGCCCAGGGGGCAACAAAATAGTTGTTCTCCTATTTGGGTTTTTGTTAAAAATAAAAATATTTTAGGGGCTTATTCATAATTGTGTTGTATACCGGACAGATATTGAATAGTCAGTGCTAAAATGGAAGTGTTTTACCCATTCCATCAGATAATCATTATCGGCGGGATTACGAAAGAGAAAAAAAACAATCAGAGCTTTTAGGATTTTGCAGTGAAGTTGTAAAGGTTTTCTAGTTCTCATCTTCAATCTCTCATTCTTCTTTTGTATGCTTGTATATGTTTATTCTCTCGATAGTTCGCTATTGTGATTGTTGGATTATTGTAGAAAAAAATGATCATTGATGTAATTATTGGGGCAAAAAAAAATTATACGCTTCAGGAAAAAAACAACTCAGGACCGGCCCTGAGACAAATAAGATGTTGACATGTGTCCTTGAAACCATATCAAGCACTCTTATTAACGAAACAATGGTTATAGCCACTGAAATATATAACCAGATAAAAGATTGGATTCCGCAAGCTGCTGGTGCTCAACAGGGTCATCTTAGTGATTGTTTAACACTTTACAGTTCAGCTATTAGTGATATTGATGCAGGTGGCAGTTTACTTGGATCCAAGGATTATGTGGGACTCAACAAAAAAAACTATTGAAATTGCAAATGGAAAATTTCTTGTATGGTCCTAAGCCCATAAGGTTATTTATAGTAGGGTTCAACCAGAATTTTGTTTTATCTGAAGGTCCACAATTAATTAAAACATGGAAATGACCACAATACCCTGACTACCAAACGTGTGTGTCTAAATGCTCATTATATCGAGTACATATCTGCTATACTGTTTATGAAATTCGAGTACATATCCGCTACACTGCTTACATAATTTGTGTACATATCTGCTACACTTCTTACAGGTTAAAAAAAAAAACAGGATCTCTCTAGTGTTCCACTCCCATTGGACCATTTCCTCCAAAAAGCACCAACACTCTTAACATCAGACATATTGAACCTGTAAATGTGACCAAAATGTAACAATTAAAACACAACAACAATCCATATATGAATAACAGAACAAAAATGAATAGTACAAGTAATATGACAACATCAAGATTAATACTACCTAACGATGGTTCAGTTTTATTTCGGTATTCCATATATGTACTGACAAAATCATAAGAATTAACTGACTAAAATCTATGTATAAAATAGATTCAAAGAGCAACTTTTTCAGTATTCAATATATGTACTGTTAATTCATGTTTAAAACAACTCCATGAAGAAAAATAACTAAATCGAGAGAGTCTTATTTCAGTATCGCATGTATGTACTTATGGATGAAACAAAAACAAGTGATAAAACCAAGAATAAAACATAATCAAAAAGCAGTTTGTATCAGTATGCCACATACGTACTGCTGATTCATGAACTAAAAAACAATTGCGTAGAATGAATCTATAAAAAACAGAATCGAAAGAGTATTATTTCAGTATGGAAGATATGTCCTTATGGATCAAACAACAACAAGTGATAAAACTAAGAATAAAACAGAAGCAATAGTAGTTTGTATTAGTATGCGACATATGTACTGCTAGATAATACCCCTGAAACAATAAACACGCATGATTTTCTTAGAAAATAAAGAACGAAAATAACAAGAAAATCAAATTGAGAGTTCAAATAAGCTAAAAACATCGTAATCTAATCAAAAAATCGAATAATTACGATTAAGATTCATACAAACAGTACGTCATATACGTACTGATGGTTAATACACAAGCAAAACATATAGATGCATAGTTTACACAGAAAATCAGTACGCCATATACGTACTGATGGTTAATACACAAAACCAAACAAAAACAAAACCAAAAGCCAACAAAATGAAACTAAAATATCAGATCTCCAAATGAAACGAACGTAAAACATGATTTTATAACTAGATCTGGACTATTTTCATCAAAAACCACCAGTACATCATATACGTACTGATGATTAATACACAAAAGCAAACTAAAAACAAACCAAAGACCAACAAAATGAAACTAAAAAATCAGATCTACTAATGAAATGAACCTAAAACATGATTATGTATCTAAATCTGAAGTATTTTTATAAAAATTGAAGTAAAAAAATTAACGAATCAAGAATAATGATCGTAAACACACAGAAAAACCGATTTCAATTCCTCTTTCCGTAACCCAAAAATCTTAATTCTTAATTTCTCTCCAAGGAATCAAGAGATTTGGATCTCAGATTAAGATTGAATCAAGAAGAAACCTGAATTAAAGATCAATAATAGGTAAATCAACTTACAAGTTACAATCAATCGAAGCTTGATTTCCCAAAATTGCATGATCTCAATAAAACATTCGTTGCCAGAACTCCTTCGAGACGAAAAATGATCAGAGAGAAATGAAAAGAAGGTTATGATAAGAATTTTTCTTATATTCCTACATATTAATGATATTATTGGTATTTCGACCAAAATTCACACGTGTGCTAGGACCTGTTGATAAAAACATGGATCCATAATTTTCCTTTTTATAAAAAAAGGACCTCCGATTATTGGACTTTAGTGGGTGGACCTGCCACTAACTAATACCATTATAATATGATCTATAGGTAATTCCTACATTGCAAATTATGCAGACACCTGCGAAAGTTCGTTCAGTGTATCTCCATTATCGCAGCAGAATAGTGACTTCATTAATTTGGTGGATGTGCTATCAGCCACTTCTTGTCTTCTTAGTCGCTATGGTTAGAATTTTTGTCTTTCGGCTACATATCTCCAGAATTATGTTCCACATATGGTTAATGAAAGTAAAATCAAACCCAAAATTAAGATAAGCGTTGTTTCCATAATTTTGTTTTGTTTAATTTAATTCTATATTTTTGCTACTAGTGTTGTTTTTAGTTCTGCCGAAGTCTCCTTATACCTTCTTCTTCTTGTATAGCTGACTTAATCTAATATAACTACAGTATATTGCTCATTTTCATCAAATAAAAAAGGATCAAACCCGAAATCTCCCGGAAATCTGCCATTACCATAACAAAGTGCAAAACCTTGTAACAGTATGTACACACTGTGGTCTAATTATACTTCCCCCCGAACAGATAATTATATGTAGTATATAAAAAAAATTGCTAAACTTACGAGCCATCCAGCCATTAAGGTACACCTTTAAGAGCAGGAATCCATAGATTTCTATATACATATATGCACCAACTGCAGCAACGAAAACGAGTTTGATTGACAAAGATTAGACCACATTGACTCCTTTAGTGCTGATGCCCCCTAACGTGTACTGTTATGGCTGGCATTTGTTCCCTTGTTTGCTTGGGAGTATATTGATTTACAAAGATTTTTTATTTTATGTTTACATTAATTGCGTCGCTATTAATTTTCTATTTGGTCCTAAACCCATATAGTTATTTATAGTAGGGTCCTACCAGAATTTTCTTTTATCCGAAGGTCCAAAATTAATTAAAACATGGAAATGGCCATAATACCCTCGAGTACCAAACATGTGTGTCTACATGCTCATTATATTGAGCACATATCTGCTACACTGTTTACAAATTCGAGTACATATCTGCTACACTGCTTACATAATTTGAGTACATATCTACTACACTGCTTACATAATTTGGGTACATATCTGCTACACTGCTTGCAGGTTAAATTTCATTATTTGCGTAAGTTCATCACTTACTTTAGTTGTTTTTTACAATATAATTCAGCAGTACATATATGATGTACTTAAAAGAAACGGGTTAAAATGAAATTTTTCACTACATATATGTAAAAATTCGTATACTACAAAAAACAGGATCTCTCTAGTGCTCCACTCCCATTGGACCACGTCCTCCCAAAGCGCCAACACTCTTCTTAACAGTAGACATATTGAACCTGTAAATGTGACCAAAATGTAACAATTAAAACACAACAACAATTCATATATGAATAATAGATAAAAATGAACAATACAAGTAATATGACAAACATCAAAATTATATTACCTAACGATGGTTCAATTTTATTTCGGTATTCCATATATGCATTGCCAAAATCATAAGAATTAACTGACTAAAATCTATGTATAAAACATATTCAAAAAGCAGTTTTTCAGTATTTAATATATGTACTGTTAATTCACTATATGTACTGTTAATTCACTATATAAAACAACTCCATGGCAAAAAAAAATAACAGAATCGAGATAGTCTTATTTCAGTATCGCATATATGTATTTGTGGATGAAACAACAACAAGTGATAAAACTATAAATAAAACATAATCAAAAGCAATTCGTATAAGTATGCCACATATGTACTGCTGATTCATGAACTAAAAAACAACTACATGCAATGAATCTATCAGAAAAACAGAATCGAGATAATCTTATTTGAGTATCGAAGATATGTACTTATGGATCAAACAACAAGTGATAAAACTAAGAATAAAATAGAATCAAAAGTAGTTTGTATTAGTATGCAACATCTGTACTGATGGATAATACCCCTGAAACAACAAATAAGTATGATTTTGAGAAAATAAAGAACGGAAATAACAAGAAAATCAAATTGAGAGTTCAAATAAGTTAAAACCATCGTAATCTAACCAAAAAAATCGAATAATTACGATCAAAATTCATAAAAACAATACGTCATATACGTACTGATGTTTAATACACAAGCAAAAGCTGAAACCAAACATATAGAAGCATTGTAAACACAGAAAAATCGGAACGTCATAACGTACTAATGGTTAATACACAAAACCAAACTGAAACCAAACCAAAAGCCACAAAAATGAAACTAAAATATCAGATCTACAAACGAAACGAACGTAAAACATGATTTTATAACTAGATCTGGACTATTTTCATCAAAAACCACCAGTACATCATATATGTATTGATGATTAATACACAAAAACAAACTAAAAACAAACCAAAGACCAACAAAATGGAATTAAAACATCAGATCTACTAATGAAATGAACATAAAACATGACTTTCTATCTAGATCTGAAGGATTTTTACCAAAATTGAAGTAAAAAATTAACGAATCAAGCATGAAGATCGTAAACACAAAAAAAAACGAATTCAATTCCTCTTTTCGGAACCCTAAAATCTGAATTTTGAATTTTTCTCCATGAAATCAAGAGATTTGGATCTCATATTAAGATAAAATCAAGAAGAAACTTAAAATAACTAAAGATCAATATAGGTAAATCAACTTACAAGATACCTCAGGAGATCTTCATAGCCGGAGCTCTTCACCAAAGCACATATGAGAAAATTGGTGTAGAATGTTAGTACTAGAAATCACACAATGAATAAACTTCTCAAAGGAAGAGTTTTCTTTTCTCAAAAATCTGCCGATCTTCCTTACAAACGTGGCCATATATAGGCCTTATGGGATATGCCAATATCTTTTATGATTAATGCTAATAAAGAGGAAATCCTACTAAATATAATATCATGCCAATACTAGCAAGATATCTCTTATTTCCTAACAAAAATAACAAATAGGAAAATATTTAACGGATATTCTTTCGTCGATCCCTTCCTTCCAAGTAGGATTCTGCCATATCTTGCACTACATCATTCTCCCCGGGAAAGAGGAAATTCGCCCCCGAATTAGGCAGGGTAGAAAAATCATCATCAGACAAGTCGCCGTGGTAAGGAATGAGATGACGGACATTGAACACATCAGCAGTATGAATATGACTGGGAAGTCGCAAACGGTAAGCATTAGGATTGATCTTCTCAATAATTTCAAACGGACCAATCTTGCGAGGACCCAATTTGTTGTATGTGCCCGTAGAGAAACGTTCCTTAATAAGTACAGCCCAAACGAAATCACCTACCTCAAATTCAACGTGACGACGATGCTTATCGGCAGCCGTTTTGTACTTCGTAGAGGACGCCACCAAGTTTTGAGCAGCTTCGTCATGTATCTGCTGTAAGTGATGCACCAACTCATCAGCAGTGGCATGTACTCGTTGCAAATCTGGCACAGGCGCAAGATCAAGGGGTGAACGCGGATTAAATCCACAGACCACTTGGAAAGGGCTAAACCCGGTGCTCTTATGAATGGCTCTGTTGAAGGCAAATTCTGCTTGAAACAAATGCTTGTCCCATTGTTTAGTGTGAGAACCCACCAGGCTGCGAAGTATGTTCCCAAGAGATCGGTTAACAACCTCTGTCTGCCCATCCGTTTGAGGGTGATAAGCACTGCTGAATTTCAACTCCGTACGCAATAATTTCCAAAGAGACCTCCAGAAATGACTAAGAAATTTAGAATCACGGTCCGATACAATGGACTCTGGGAGACCATGAAGACGATACACGTGTTGAAAAAACAAAAATGCCACATGAACTGCATCCGTAGTTTTTTTGCAAGCTATAAAGTGCGCCATTTTGGAAAATCTGTCAACGACGACAAAAATAGAATCCATCCCATGTTGAGTGCGAGGCAAACCCACAACAAAGTCCATACTAATATCAGTCCAAGGCTTAGACGGAATTGGTAATGGCATATAAAGACCAGCATTTGTCGTAGAACCTTTAGATACCTGACAGATATGACAACGAGAAACGAAACGTTGTACCTCTTTAAACAAGCGCGGCCAAAAGTATGATGTTGAAACCAACTGGAAGGTCTTGTCACGACCAAAGTGACCCTCGTGATGCAGTTCTTGAATGATACGTAAACGCCAGCTACAGTCAGGAATGCAAAGTCGAGTTCCCTTGAAGAGAAAACCATCCAACAGCGAGAACTGGGTACTGTTGCCAGCATGCACAGCGTCCAGAATTGAACCAAAATAGGGGTCAGTCTTGTATAAATCAGCAAACGATTCCAAACCCAAGACCTCCGTCCGTAGTGACGTTAGCAGACTTCGTCGACGACTGAGACCATCAGCCACACGGTTCTGAGTTCCAGCCTTGTGTTTGAGGACAAATGTGAAATCTTGTAGATAATTAGCCCATTTAACTTGTCGTGCATTCATCTTGTCTTGATTGCCGATGTGCTTGAGAGCATCATGGTCAGTAAACAACACAAATTCAGAATGAATCAAATAATGACGCCAGTGCTTAAGGGTTTGGATGATGGCATAAAACTCTAGTTCATACGTGCTGTAATTACGCTTAGCGCCATTTAATTTCTCACTAAAAAATGCGATCGGTTTGCTGGATTGGCTGAGGACTGCACCTATACCAACCTTAGAGGCGTCTGTATGAACCTCAAATGGTAAAGAAAAATTTGGTAACGACAGTATAGGGGCAGAACAAAGCTTCTCCTTCAGTAAGAGAAGCTTGCTGTAGCTGCATCTGTCCAAGAAAACTTGCCATTCTTCATGCAATCGGTGATTGCTGCTGCAATAGTGCTAAAGTGGGGAATAAACCTTCTATAAAAGCGAACCCATGAAAACTCCTGGCCTCATGGATTGTTTGCGGACAAGGCCAAGTACGCACAGCATCAACCTTCGATTCATCCACGGAAATACCATCCTTGGATATGACGTATCCAAGAAACAAAATGCGATCTGTACCGAAGACACACTTCTTTGTAGCGGCAAAGAAATTTTGCTGGCGTAAGACTACCAAGACCTCACGAAGATGACGCAAGTGCATATCCAAGTTAGTACTATAAACCAAAATGTCATCGAAATAAACGACCACAAACTTACCCAAGAATGGTTTTAATACTTCATTCATGACACGCATAAACGTACTCGGAGCATTGGAGAGACCAAACGGCATCACCAACCATTCATAAAGTCCTTCCCTAGTTTTAAAAGCGGTCTTCCACTCATCTCCAGGCCGTATACGAATCTGATGGTAGCCACTACGCAAATCCAATTTGCTAAAAATCGTAGCACCATGAAGCTGGTCCAGGATATCATCCAGACGAGGGATGGGAAAACGATACTTCACCGTAATCTTATTAATAGCACGACTGTCCACACACATGCGCCATGAACCGTCCTTCTTAGGAATGAGTAACGCCGGAACTGCACAAGGACTAAGACTCTCCCTGATGAGACCCTTGGCTAACAACTCCCCTACCTGACGTTGTGTTCCTCGTGTTCTCTTGGGCTCATACGGTAATGAGCTCGATTAGGGAGAACCGATCCTGGTACTAAGTCTATCCGGTGCTGAATAGCTCGAGATGGAGGCAACCCATCCGGAAGGTCAACGGGAAAAATGTCTGCAAAGTCCGATAATACTCCCTGGATACATGACGGAACCGCCACAGTCGACGCAGATGCAAGAGAAAGGCCACACAGGATGAACACAATACCCTCATCCATCATCTCGGTCTCAAACGTACGCCAAGACAGAAAATTGGAAGCCAGATTAGAGAGTGGTTTGTGCACAGTTTCCTTGGCAGGTACTAACGTGACGCGAGTCGATTTGAACAAGAATGAATATGTGTTTAGTTTACCATTGTGAATTACCTCCCTGTCGTATTGCCAAGGTCGTCCCAATAGCAGATGACAAGCATCCATAACCACGACATCACACCACAAAGCATCCTCGTATACAGAACCAATGGAAAACTTCACAAGACAACGTTTGGAAATAGTTACCTCCGAACCTTTACTCAGCCAGTGAAGAGAGTACGGACTAGGATGTTTCTCTGTCGATAACTTGAGTTTTCTCACAGCCTCTTCAGACACCACGTTCTCACAGCTGCCTGAGTCAATGATCATTCGACAGACTTTTCCTTCTATGGTGCACGTTGTCTGGAAGATGTTCTTTCTGAGCCATGACTCGTCAGTGTCAACCTTCGGCGTCAGGAACGATGGTCGAGAAATCATCAAGCAGTCACCTTGGTCTCCTGGCAGAAATACTTCATCGAACTCAGTTGATGTCTCCTCCGCATCAGCAAATATATCATCAGCAGCAGTCGGCTCTACAAGTAAAGCTTTGCCAGGTCGACCAGCCTTACGACAATCGTTTGCCAAGTGACCAGGATCACCACAACGGTAGCATTTAGGACCAGGCCTTTGAGACGTACTAACATTCTGTTGAGCGGAAGCAATCTGTGAAGGAGTAATAGTAGGACGGCCAACAGCTGCTCTAATTGACTTACGGGATAATTGTTTTTCCAAACGCAGAGCTCGTTGGTGAACCTCAGACACAGAAAAATAATCAAACATATTTAGTGTGTCTTGGAAAGTCTCACGTAGACCACCTATATAGCGGGAGACAAGCTGATCATCGGTGTCTGTAATACCTGACCGAGTGACCAAATCATAGAACTCTTTTGTATATTCATCAATGGAACGAAAACCCTGACGAAGGTTTTGTAAACGAATATACAGTTCTCTGGTATAGTTAAATGGCAAAAAGGCTGAACGCATACACTTTTCAAGCCTTGCCCAGGAAGAAATAGGAGTTTTACCTTTTTGAATCCGGGAAGCTTTCAGTTGACGCCACCAAACAGCAGCCCTACCCCGAAAGCGTGTAGCCACAAGCGGAACCACTCGATCATCAGGAACCCTCTTAAATTCCAGAACTTCCTCCACAGTAGAAAACCAGTCGATACAATCCTCTGGTGTCAACCCGCTACCATGAAACTCAGGAATTCGATGCGGAATGATGATTCCCAACTCCTAGATTCACGCTCACGCCCAGCAAAAGGGTTATCAGTATCATTATCGTCATCGGCATCAGATGAATTGGACTCATCAATAGGAGGATGACGGCGCTCATGTCGTTGTAACAGGGTTGCTACCTGACCGGCGAGCTGCTCAACCGTGCGTGATAGTTCATCGTATCTCGTTCTCTCCATTACCTCCTCAACTAAAGCCTCGCGAGGACCACCCTGACCTCTACCACGAACCATGTTGGAAGGATCGATACCCAGTTTCTGAATACCAAATGGTGTAGAATGTTAGTACTAGAAATCACACAATGAATAAACTTCTCAAAGGAAGAGTTTTCTTTTCTCAAAAATCTGCCGATCTTCCTTACAAACGTGGCCATATATAGGCCTTATGGGATATGCCAATATCTTTTATGATTAATGCTAATAAAGAGGAAATCCTACTAAATATAATATCATGCCAATACTAGCAAGATATCTCTTATTTCCTAACAAAAATAACAAATAGGAAAATATTTAACGGATATTCTTTCGTCGATCCCTTCCTTCCAAGTAGGATTCTGCCATATCTTGCACTACATCAAAAATGAAGAAGAAAAAGAATAGATCGAGAAAATGAAGAAAAAATGGATTTGGTTATTGCTTTTATATACTTAAGGGTGTTTTCGGTATTTAAAAATACGTCCTCATATGTTGTACACGTGTACAGGACCATGGGATAAAGTTTTAGGTCCAATTTTGTTGTTTTCTTTTTATTATGGACCTCCAATTACTGGGCTTTAGTGGGTGGACCTGCCACTAACTAAGACCACTGTAATAGTACCTAATGGTAATTCCTACTTTTTTTATTAACTTAATGAAGACTCAAGATATGAATGTTAATTCATGAGATCCTCTTTTCGAAAGGACTCGAGATATTCCATACTATATAAGACAAGCAAGCTTCTTCGAGTTGATTAGAGAACACACACTGCGTGTATTTTGTAAAACCAGAATATCATCATGGCTTCCTCCTCTCTTAGTCTTATGAGCATTTTGGTTGTTCTCTTAGTAGCCACAACAGCAACTGCAACAAGGGAAGTTATTAAGAATTTCGGTAATATCAAAGTCTCGGTTGATCAAGTTTGTTCAAGGACAAGAAACCCTGGTTTCTGCATGGGTGTATTGCCTCCTGGGGTAGCGAACCAAAACCTTGAAACCGTATCAAGAGCTCTTATTAATCAGGAAATGGTTGAAGCCATCGAAATATATAACCAGATAAAAGATTGGATTCCGCAAGCTGCTGGTGCTCAACAGGGGCACCTTAATTATTGTCTCAGGGTTTATGGTTCCGCTATTAACAGTGTTAAAGCAGCTTGAAATCTACTTGGATCAAAGCAATATCTTGGACTCAACAGAAAAACTGTTCAAATTGCAAATTATGCAAACAGTTGCGAAAGTTCGTTTAGTTCTTCACCCAGGGCTGTATCTCCATTAACGCAGCAGAATAGCGATTTCTCTAATTTGGTGGATGCACTATCAGCCACTTCTTATCTACTTAGTCACTAATGATTCGAATTTTTGTCTTTTGGTGCTAAGTATCTCCAGAATTATGTTCAACATTTTTGGTTAATAAAAGTAAAATCATACCCAAAATTAAAGATCAGGTTTTTGTCTAACCAAATTTACAAACTACCTAATAATTTTTACATTCTAAGAGAGCCTGCAAATTTACAACGCATGTACTAAGATTTTTACATTGGTTCCAGAAATCTTAAATTCTACTCCACTCCCACACAACTTCATAATGTTGGGCTGCCAAGTCTCTGTTGTGTGAGCATCGATCTTCTTCTAAATTTGGTAGATGTCTCTTCCTCCTGAAACAGCAATCTGAGAGGGAACCCTGGTTCAACATCCCCTATCCCACCAACTCCACTGAATTTAATTGTGTCTTGTGGCTATGTCGGGAGCCCGACAGTTAAACTGCTCTCGAGCCCACTCAAATTTGTGGTCACTGTTGCGGAATTTGTAGGGAATACACGAGTTCTTCCTATCTGCTGCATCATCTCGATAAGTAGAAATCTTCTGTAGTATTGGGTTGTATTCGTAATTTGGAGTCGACACTATCAATATTTCGGGACTGAAAGGAAAGTACTGAACACAATGTTACCAAATGCACATGCTTCATCCTCCAGCATCTGCTCAATCACCTGCACATGCTTTCAACATGTTAATTACATTGTTTTCTGAAATATAAAAATGGAACTATAACATCCTCATTTCTTCGAGAGTGTGTGCAACCAAGAAAAGTATTATTAAAGATTATGAGAACCTAGATGGCCAATACATAAAACCAGTGTGGCATTCTAATATGACATGGGGCAGTGAAGATCAAGCAATTGTGAGGTATTGGTGAGAGAAAGTAGTTGCGGGAAGAAAAAGAGTTCTCACTAGATCTTGTCAATATTGTAGAAAAACCTACTTCTCCAAGGTTTTAAATTTAGGTGCAAAGCAAAGAAAGGGAACATCAAATACCTCCAAGCAAATACCAACATCGAATCCATACTAGTGTCAAACGAGGTGATGGAACCATCATATAGCTGAGCGGATATGAGGCTTGATATTGGTGAATCTTGGCCATGCACTGCACTTAGTTTAGAGTGGAGAACCTGCCATTATTGACACAGTTACAGAGCGATTAATTGAAAGATCCAGTAAACTGACAAACATCTTTCAAATGTGAAATCAAGTAACTCGTTAGCAGTTCACACCTTTGCAGCACGAGCGTGTAAGTTTTTTACGAGAAATATCCACACCAACTGTTACAAAACATTATAGACCCAAATTCTAAAAGAAAAACAGAACATTAAATAGGTATGAGATTGGGGTAATATTACAAAACATAAACGGTACGAAATATTTACCAATGTTGCAGCACAGGACTCATTCATGTGTTTCACTGCATATTTAACCCGTTGCTTCAAAGAGGAGGGCTAAGCAATCCCTGCTGCATTCGATCCTTCAGAGGCTCTTGTACCCGCAACAAATTACGTAAGGACAATCTTCTGAAAAAGAGATAAGATTTGTCAAAATAAAGAGAAGAACATTCAGAGACTTGCCAAATATGATAAACTTAGTTTAAAAAGATTAAGTTAAGAATTCACATGATTATACTCGTGAAACTAAAAAACTATAAACAAGAAACTAGATGAAGCAAAAAAGTCTCTGTTACATTTATGTGGGGGCGAGGTGATTTTCACTAGTCTAACCACACATAGAGCTGACATGAAAATGGAGGAATTGATAACAGTGACATGAAAGAAAAAAGAAACTCACTTAAAGATGGCAATGATATAGGCATAGCAGAACCACCAACTGAACCCAGAACGAAGAGCTGAAGTGGGCAACTCAGTGATCCAGATTGAGCAACAAACATTTGTGTAACACATGTTCCAATCTGAAGAACCACGAAACCGCTTCCGATTTCCAACTCGAATTCTTCACAACTTTTAAGAGTTTCTTTCATATCTTCTTCTCTTTCTCTAACCAATGAGATATCATTGTAGTTGTAAGAAATCTTACAACTATACTCCACTTGATCTAAATACTTTTCTATGTAATCATTTCGAATAATGATCTTATTGATTGAATGTATTCAAATTGTTTACAAGATAGATGGAAATCTATAATAATACTTTTTGTAAACTAAACTCACTTTCTTTCTCTTTCAACCTCTCTTACAAGACTTGTCCTAGAATACTTTACAGGACAACTACTCTCTCCTTTATATAAGGTTTTACATAGTGGATGACAGCTAAGAATCCCTTTATTTTCGGGATTTCTGTGCGACATGTTCGCTTATATACAATCGCTCATCTTCGCATATCTTACATCTTCGCATAACTCCTCACACTTTACCCGTGACTTTACTGACATCATCTGATGTGACATCTCAATATGTTGTGTGTGATATTCCTCGCGTATGTTGTATTCTTCACTTCGCATGATTATTAATATGTGCGATATTTAACTCCTACATTTGCCTCTTCTCATGTCTCTTGATTCTTCAATGTGAGCGATATGAGAAATTATCCGTTTTCAAATCGCACATGCTTATCCTTTTACATTTTATTTCATCGACAGTTATCCGGGTTTCAAGCTCCTCTCTACACGTGTTGATTTTCTTCCTTTTTTACCGGCTTGAACCGTCTCCAACCGGTAACCTCTTTTGACCTATTTAAGGGTTTTATCCACAAGATTTTCTTATTTCATCATTCATCCTCTCTCTCTTAATCTTTGTCTGCTACTTCCCAGTTCTGTTGTTGTTGTATTGATTTCTTCTGTTATTGTTCTTCTACCATGAATCCCGAATCAAGGTTTGTTTCTTTTCTTCATTGATTTTAACCATTACTTATTATTATTATATGGTATGATTCCCGGACTTTCGCAGAAAAATTAGTGCTCTTCGAATTATGCAAAGACCCAATTATTCTTCAAGTGAAAATAAAGAAACACAAAAGAAGAACCCCAGTGTCGATAATGAACCTCACCACAAGGAATCTCACAAGAGGAAGGCTTCACACAATAAAGAAGTAAGAAATACTCTACTGTCTCTAAACAATATTGTTGCCTCTATTTCTTATCTTCTTTATTTTCGCAGGCTTCTGATGCTGAAATAGTTGATGGCAAGAAACAAAAAGTTAAAAAGTCTCGCAAACCCGTACCTCTTTCTTCAAATCTCTCTATTTTGAATTTTAACGCTACAGACGTTGTCCCTGTATCCACAGCTCTTCCTTCGCACACTAATCCTCCTATCACTCCACCAATAAGTCAAACTCTTGAAAAGGATGTTTCCATTTCCCATACATCTCCTCATGGTTCTAAAAAGAATGTTCCTGCTACTCCTTCACCAACAAATCCTCTTTTGGATGAGAATGCTTATGTTTTGTATGAAGAACTTTTTAGAAATTCTCCTGCGAATAAGGAGTTTTCTCTTAGCCAAATACTGAAAAATACTCCCCCTGTTGCCTCTGCGAATCCATCGCATATATTTTTTCCTTCACCTATTATCTCTAGCTCTCATCCGAACCTTCCTCAAGATAAATCCACCATCCCAACAACTTCTGCTATTCCTCCTTCCCTTTCCTTATTGGATTCTCTTCCTTTGAATAAAAAGGGTTTGGATAGCGTAAAATTGGCTACTCAAACTCTTTTCGATGTTATCAACTCTGCCCAATCTTTAACCGATGATCCTTCCAAACTTCGCTCCTGTTCTTGTTGACAAGGCTTCACGAGATGAGGTCCTTTCTCAAATTGACCCGAGTTTCCACGTCGCTCTAGATGTTTTGGTAATTATCCTTCACACCTTAAATTTTGTCTTCTTTAGTGACATTTCCAAGTATTAATCTTTATCTTTTTCTTTTTAGGAATCTCATCGTCGTATGATGCTAGCTGAAAAGCATTTTGAGTCTAGATGTTCTCAATTGGAACTCTCGCAGAAAAATATCTCTTTGGAAAAGGAAATACAAAGATTGAGAGGGGAACTTCAGATTTCAAATTTTGAGGCTAAAAATCTTCGCAGCGATAATCAGAAACTTAGAGGTACTTATTGTTATCTTTGAGTCACTTATTGTATTTTTTACTTCTTCCCATACGTTCATTTTATAAATTTCTTCATGCATTTATTAAGATTTAAACCAGAAGCGAACGAATGAGAGATATGAATTTCAATTCCTTGTCGAATATGCCCAAGCGAATAACGCGAAGTTACAGTCTCAACTAAATCAATTAAATCATCAATATTCATATGCACATAATCAGATTGACCATCTTTCCCATGAAAATGATCGTCTTACTCAAAAAATTGATTTTCTTAGCGATCAAATATGTTATTTTTCTAAGTTATCACACGATGCTGACTTACTTCATCAAACCTTATCAGAAGAAAACCACACCCTTTCTAGGGAAAACTGTCCTTTTCAAAGAAAGAAGAAATATTTTCACAACAGTATTCAATTCTTCATGAAATAAATGAAAACCAAGCGTGAACTCTTCGCGTATAGAAGGAGCAGTACGAGACTTCGCTTAAAGATCTGAGTTCCCAAAATGAGAAATTAATTCAGAATAATATAAATCTTTCTGTGAAGAAGAACCAATTTCAAGAACAATATGTCCAGCTGAAGAATTCTTATGATGTTCTTAAGAAAAAAAACAAATCTCTTTCTTCTGAAGAAAAGAAAATTCGCTCTCGTCTCAGTGGTTCAGTTGGTGATGGATTTGATAAGGCCATGGAAAGTATGAAGGACAATACCCTTGCTTTTTTCAAATTCTTCCAAGGTAGTCAACTAGGGTTGACTGCCTCATGATAATTTCCCAGCATTTTTTTTATGCAATGTTAACTTTTATTTCTACTTGTAGATTCTGAAGCATCGCACCAATCTGCTGTCGCTCAACTGAATTCTGAATTATCCAAAGTTCGCAAAGAGTATGCTAATTTGGAATTATCTCGTGGTAATCTTGAGTTTTCTCTTTCTGCGTCTCGAAACAGAGAACGAAGAAGGTTTGCATTCCAGAAGAATTTCCTAGAGATAAATGCTAGAAATCTTGAAAGGGCTGTTATTCGCAAAGGCCACTCTAGTGCTCAATCTGTTATTGATGGGATTCTTTATAGCAATTCTCTTCCAGCAATAAAACTCCTCGTATCCAATGTGGGTGAAGATGAAGAATATCCTGAACCAGATAGCGATTTTGACTTTTTAAGCGATGATGAGAAGGATCAAGGTGATGAAGAAATTCAGCAAGAAGAAGAGAAATCTACTAATGATGCCGGTATTGAGATTGAAAATCCTGAGCCCAGCGCTAAAGTCTGATGTTACTGTTTGATCATTCTTGATTTCTTTTCTTTATTTTGATGTTTTTTTTTTTGGTCCTTCGCACCTCCTTTAGACTTGTTTATTGCAAGGAAGATAATACATTGTTATTTTAATTCCCATACTTGCCTCTTATTATATTGCTTGTGAGAAACAATTGTGCGAATTTATCAGTAGTTTATTTAATTTATTTGGGAGGTCTTATGCTGCCTTCCTACGTAAAGGTCTTATTTTGCCCCATTTTTCGTGCGACGAGATCGCAGGAAGTCTTTGTATTTTAGTACATTGACCCATTGATCTCGTCTTATCTTTTTTTGCTTGTATTATTTCCTCTTCAGGTTTCTTGCATAAATGTCACAAGTCTTAATACTCCCATGAGTAAAGGCTTTGCGACATTTACGTCTTTTGACACAATTAAGCTCCTTAATGGAGGGTGCCGTCCTTATCTTCCCCTATGGTGATCCTTCAAGGAATCTTACCTCTATCTGGTTAAGATTATGGCTCTTCCCATCCTGCTTTTCAACAACCAGCTGATTTCGCAATCTCGCATACACTACCTATAGGGTTTATGGCAACAAGATTGCACCCTAAGTGGGGTATCTTCGGACCGAGTGCATCATAGTCAGGACTTTTCAAGAGTGGCAAGGTACGCTCCAGACGTCCGGGGCACTCTTGACTCAACCGTGTACCTCGGCGCCATGATCGAGTTTCTGCACTCCTTAGGAGAGCCTTTCTCACCTTAGGCTCTCAATCTAAGATTAGTATCTTAGACTAAAAATTTAAAGTATCTCTCCCGGATGGGCATTATCGTTTAATTCTCACCCCAAATCTCCACAACTCAAGTTCCGGGGTCGGTGTAGCCTTCCCTTAAGTCATGCCTTCTAGGTATTTCCAATTATGACGTGTGTTAGGTCTTACTATTTTGCCTCTTGCATATGAGCGAACTAGGGTGCACGCCATATTTGGATTCCTAGCCAATCTGATAATAAATATCATTTTCTGTAGCCTTTTATAAAGGTCTTATTTCTCTTTTTATTAACTTTTTAGCGAAACATTCGGGCTACATTTCTATTCAAAAATATGAACTTTTAAAACTTCAACTGTACATGCGAATTGATTCGCGAGTAATTATGGATAATATTTCTTCAAGAATTGTCTATTTCAAGGGCGATCCAACTTACGACCTGTATCTCGTCCTTCAGGATCCATTAGTTCATAGGATCCCTCTCCAACTATTCTTTTTATTATATAAGGTCCATCCCAGCTTTTCTCCAACTTTTCATCTTTTCCTCTTTGATAAATTGGAATTTCGCGTAGCACCAATTCGCCTGGTTGAAATTCTCTTATTTTAACTCGCTTGTTGTATTCTCGAGCTAGTCTTTTTTGATAATTTTCCATATGCTGCAAAGCGACTTCTCATACCTCCTCCAAATCATCCAACTTTGTTAAAATCAAATCCGCTCTTAAATTCTTTTCTCAAGCTTCTCTCTTTGTGGTAAGGATGATCACTTCTGTTGGTAGTACTGCCTCTACTCCATATGTCAGGCAAAAGGGCGACATTCCTGTTGTTTCTCTTCTTGTAGTTCTGTAAGCCCATACTACATTATATACTTGTTCGCACCATCCTTTATTGTGCCCTTCTAATTTTTTCTTCAGATTGTCTACGATTTTTTTGTTCGTAGCTTCTACCTGTCCGTTACTTTGAGGATACAAAGGAGTAGATTTGCCACTCTGAATTTTGAACGCATTGAGCAACATTGTTATATTCTCGCCTTCAAACTGCTTCCCATTATCAGACACCAATTGTGCAGGAATACCAAATCTTCATATGATATTTTCAAAAATGAATTTAAATATGTCTTTATCGCGAATATGTTGAACTGCTTTTACTTCTGCCCATTTAGTGAAATAGTCAGTTGCGACTATTAAGAATCTTTTCTGTCCCGTCCCTGGTATAAATGGTCCAACAATATCTATTCCTTATTTCCCAAAGTGCCACACATTTGTCGATGTGTTAAGCATATCCCCAGGTGCATGTATCTTCTTGCCATGATGTTGACATACTTCGCATCTCCTCGAAACTTGTTTTGCATCTTCATGCATATATGGCCAGTAATAGCCCTGTATTTTTGCTCTATATCCAAGTGATCTTCCTCCACTATGGTTTCCAGCATCGCCATAGTGTAATGCCTTTAGAATTTCGATTCCCTCCGTTCGCGTAAGACATCTAAGTGAAGGTCCAAGAAATGATATCTTATAAAGAACTCCATCCCTTAATTCATAATTTGTCGCACAGCTCTTTAATTTGTGTGCTTCTAATCTTTTCCTCAGCAATTCTCCCTTCTCAAGATAAGAGTGTATCTCAGTTCTCCAATCCTTTTCTTCGCTCAAATTTTCTTCTTGTGTTCCGTCTACGATCATCACATCTGTTGGCACTTCTTCACTCTTTTCTATAGATGGTAACAAAAGTGTTTGTATTTTTATATCCCTTGCAACTGGATCTACTAACATTGATGGTATGAACGCCAATGCATCCGCAAGCCTGTTATCTTTTCTCCCTATGTGTCTCCAACCTATTTTTGGAATTTGCATTACTAAATCCATAACGAGTTTCCTATATTTTTGCAAAAATGGTTCATTAGTACTATATGTGCCTTCTATCTGACGATTTACGAGATGAGAGTCGCTAGTTATTCGCGCATCCTCAATTTTCATTTCAATTGCTAATCTTAGTGCATGAACAATCGCTTCATATTCAGTTTCATTATTTGTGGATGCGAAATCTAATCTAAAAAAATAAGCCATTTTCGTCCCCGTTGGTGAAATGAATACAATACCAATCCCATTGCCTTCTCCATTGGAGGATCATCCACCAAAATCTCCCATCTGTCTGAATTTTGCTCAGTTAATAAATCATTAGGATTTCCATGTTCGTCATCTACCTCCATCATTTCTTCTACATATTCATCTTCTTCTATTGGAAATTCTGCGAGAAACTCTGCGATAACTTGAGATTTCAGTGAAGACAAAATTTCATAGCCGATCTCATAATTTCCTAACTTTGCATTCCACCTTTCTATTCTTCCCGACCTCATCGAATTCGTCATTGCATTTTCAATTGGTATTCTTGTTAATGCTTTAATTTTGTGGGCTTGAAAATAAATGTGAAGCTTGAATGATGCATATACCAGTGCGAGAATCATTTTTTCGATTTTTGAATAATTTTTCTCTGTGCAATTATAGGTTTTGCTTATATAATATAATGGTTTTTCCACACCTTCCTCCGGTCGTAATAATACTGCACTTAATGCATGGGATGTTGATGCTAAGTACAATAATAGTTCTTCTCCTTGTTTCGCCTTTTGCATAATGGATAGGTTCACCAAATAATCTTTTATGCTTTGCAATGCTTTATCACACTCCATTGTCCATTCAAATTTGGTTCCCTTTTTTAATATGTTGAAAAAGTGTATGCATTTGTCCGAAGATCTCGCAATAAATCTACCCAACAATGCTATCAACCCATTCAATTTTTGAACATCCTTGACTGTTGCAGGTGGTGGCATATCTATGATCGCTTGGACTTTTTCCGGATCCACTTGTATTCCTTCCTTAGATACAATATAACCTAGGAATTTTCCTGATGGTACACCAATTATGCATTTTTCTGTATTTACCTTAATATTGAATGTTCGCATTTGTTCAAATATTTCTCGCAAATCATCAACATGGTCTTTCGCCTCTTTGCTTTTAATCAGCATATCATCTACATAAACTTCCAGTGTTTTATGGATCCATTTTTCAAATACTTTCTGTACCATTCTTTGATACGTCGCACCGGCATTCTTCAATCCAAACGGCATTTTCGTGTAACAATATAAACCTCTTGGTGTGAAGAAAGCAGTGTGTTCTTGATCTTCTTCTGCTAATGGAATATGATTATAGCCTTTGTACCCATCTAACATCGTGACTCTATCATTCCCTGACGCAGACTCCACCATTTGGGGTATGTCGGGTAGAGGGAAGCTATCTTTCGGGCGCGCTTTATTTATATCTGTAAAATCTATACAGATCCTAATTACATTGTTCTTTTTAGGTACCACCACCATATTTGCTATCCATTCTGGATATTTTGCTTCTCTTATAATTCCTACATCCAACATCTTTTGTAACTCTTCTTCGATTTTAGGATGATAATCAGTTGCAATTTTCCTTATTCTTTGCTTAAATGGTTTGACATTCTTCTTAATGTCTAATCTATGGCATGCGACAAATGCATCTATTCCTTGCATTTCATCCATACTCCATGCGAAAATATCACTATATGCTCGCAGAATGTTTATTGTTTTTTCTTCTTCTTCTTTACCCATTTTGGTTCTGATTCTTAATATTTTTGGTTCTTCTTCAGTTCCTATATTTATTTCTTTTGTTGGTTCTGCTGCGGTAAAATTCTCCTTTGGTTGGCCCATATGTGTTGGTTCCTTAATTTCTTTAATTCGTTCACCTTCCTCAGTTTGTTTTTCACCTGACATTCCTTTTCCTTCCTTTGCTCTTATCATGTATATTCAAAACTCCTCTTCTTTTCTTTGTTCTTTCGCTTTTCTACATCTATCCTTTCGTTTCTTTGCTCGTCCTTCATAATTTCGTACTTCTATTTGATTTCAAGTGTCCGCAGCCTTAACATCTCCTTTGATTTCACCTATACCGCTTGGAATTGGAAATCTGATACATCGATGTAACGTTGACGCAACTGCCTTTAATCCATGTACCCATGGTCTTCCCAACAACATGTTGTATGGTGACTCAATGTCAAGCACACACAGTGTTACCTTATTCTAGATCTCTCCCAGCAATATTCGCATCACGATTTCTCCCCTTGGCTTTGTAATTGCTCTATTGAATCCATGAATATTATATGATGCGGGTGTCATTTCTTCATCTTTGTATCCCATTGCTTTAAATGTGCGATAAAATAATATATCAACTACACTTCCTGTATCTATCAATGTCTTATCAATCGCCCATCCTTCAAATGTCCTTTGTTGTGCAATAACGTTTTCTCGCTCAACTATGACCGTGATTACCAATGGATCTGTTCGCTGTAAGTCTTCTTCTGGAATTTCACCTGTCGCAAAGGATATCTTCATCTTTTCCCAATCTTGTAATGGTAATTCTACCTTCATCGTTTCAATTTTCTTTCCTTCATGAATTCTTTTATGAATTTTCCCGGTTACTGTCGCTTGGAAATCTGCCTCAGAATTTGATACCTTAGTTATGTTATGACACTGTATATCTCTGCCTCTTTCTTGGACCGGTATGATTCTTGTTGTCTTCATTAGTCTTTTATGATTCTTCCTTAATTTCTCTTTGAATTTCAGATCTATTACCAGGATTTATCATCCAGAGCTGTTTCTAGCCCAAAAATGTAGTTGTAAGAAATCTTACAACTACACTCCACTTGATCTAATTACTTTTCTATGTAATCATTTCGAATAATGATCTTATTTATTGAATGTATTCAAATTGTTTACAAGATAGATGGAAATATACAATAATACTTTTTGTAAACTAAACTCACTTTCTCTCTCTTTCAACCTCTCTTACAAGACTTGTCCTAGAATATTTTACAAGACAATTACTCTCTCCTTTATATAGGGTTTTACATAGTGGATGACAGCTAAGAATCCCTTTATTTTCGGGATCTCTGTGCGACATGTTCGCTCATATACAATCGCCCATCTTCGCATATCTTACATCTTCGCATAACTCCTCACACTTTACCCGTGACTTTGCTGACATCATCTGATGTGACATCTCAATATGTTGTGTGCGATATTCCTCGCGTATGTTGTATTCTTCACTTCGCATGATTATTAATATGTGCGATATTTAACTCCTACAATCATAGCTAATGCAAACCAGAGACCCATTTGATGGAAGATTTTCCAATCGTCCTGCAAAAATAAAATTTGCATTAATGGCAAAACGACATGGTCAGAAGATTGAGGACAAGATTCTATCCTACCTGCCCTGTCCTGTACATATAAACCCAACAAAATCTCATCACTTGAAGATAAACAACACAGCTACCAGAGTTCACAGGTCATGGGTCAAGAATGCTCAAAACCACTGAGTTGTCCCACTGTTTTATTAGTGGGTTCAACCAATAGTTAGGCGAATGTAAACCAACCACAAAATGTTTTACTATGTCTAGTTGAAGCATATGGCGGTAAATGTAAACCAACCACAAAAAGTTGCAGTAGTTTATTTGTTTTACCCACCTGGAGAGATGAACATTAGAAGCATCTGCAACACCTGATTTTTCTGCAATGACATCAATGTAATATTCCCTGGAAGAAATATTAAGAGATAGAGGTTGAACAGGCTTCTGAAGTGAGCAAGGAATGCGTATAGCTTCAACGCAAATGCTTTCTTATGAAGGATTCCAATTAATTACAGCCTCAATACTTCAATAGTATCTGGAGAGTGCGGGTTCTGCTTTCGAATCCAAAGCTTTCCCTCATCAGTAGCTACTGAACCAGATGATGTAGCATCCCTCATGATAAGTGGGATACTTAGCAAGTGATCAGTTTCCACTTTGCGATCACATGCAGCAAGATTAGACGCAGGAACTAAACCCTTGAGATGACCTTTTCACATGCAGCAAGAATGGAACTAAACTAGTTAAAATTCAAGCACAACATCATGGGAAATTATATAACCTGGTAACAATTTAGAAAATTGCCATGAAAGCATAAAGAACCACTAACCTTGTCTGAAAATACATAAGATACACGAGTGACTAATTCATCACTTAGTTCTTTACCAGTGAGACCATTTGTCGCTGTACTCTAGATACCAAGCTGCATAATATCACATAATACAAAAAGGTCACAAAACAAAACAATCTTTGCGGTTACAATTAACATTCAAATTCAAAGAGTAAAAGGGAAAACAAACAAATATACCTTCACGATAGCAATCCTTGCAGCAGACTGCTCAGCATCTTTCTTTCTTTTGCAGACCTCAGAAGCAAGTCATATCCGGAAGCTGCAAGCAACAGCGAAACAAACAAGGATCTTGCTGCGGAATGGTTAACCATGGGCAAACATTTTGTGTCACTTCTTTCACGTCTTTTGTCTTGTAAACCGCCTTGACACCAAGTTTGTATAATAACTTTAGGAGTTGGTGGTGGTGCGATCTTGGGCACAACCAATTCAGTTCCCATTAATCCTCTTCAATGTTTCTAAACACAAATCAAAATACCTGCTAGATGAAAACCCAAATCAGTCAAAACTATAACCCATTAGGCCATTAAAGAAAAAAAACAAGCATAATCAAGATTTCTCCTCATACTATAGGCCTTCCTCTAAATAGGGGGAAAACCAAGTGACCTACATTATCATTTATACTCATAAAAGATGGTTTTTTTCTATTAACCCAAAGAAACCCATCTTGCATTTTAAATAAACAACACAAAGATCTCAGATACACAATCAATAATACTACTAACTAACCAATCCCTAGTTTCTTTAATTACCAAAAAAACAAAGAAAAAGAAAACTACCTGCACCGATTTTATACTCTAAGGGTTAGTTCAAAAGAATCAAAACATGAAAAAGATACGATCTTGGATCATTCTAACAAGTAAGAATTGTGTTGGAAGTTAAACCAAGATATAATGGTTTGGTTCGTGGGTCAACAAGTGTTGTTGACACAGTGCACGGATCAACAAGTATTGTTGACACGTCAGGGTGGATCAACAACATTGTTGATCCACTGCGTCTTATTTGGAAGTCGAAGCAAGTTGTGCCGGTTCCATACTGTTCTAGAAGAGTTCTATTTAGAGTTTGTGTTATGTTAGAAAAGTGTGCTTTGTTTAGAGTTTTATTTTATTAGGAAAGTACTCTGAGTGATTGTCAAGTTTGTGAGACTATAAGTAGGTTGTTAAGCCATGAGAGAATGTACACCGAATTTGATTATCAATGTAGTCTTTTATTTGCTTCCGCGTGTGCTTTCCTCTCTCTTACTCGATCCTACATTTGGTATCAGAGCAAGGTGAGAGGAAGGGAGAGGAGAAGGAGAAAGAGTTAGAGAAAGTTAAAGAAGGTTTACGTTTTTGGTAGAGAAGTGCGCAAAGTTCTGATGGTTGGAGAAGAAAGACGCCGCAGTTAGGGTTTGAGTTAGAAGTTTGTTGCGGCGTTGGTGTCTTCACAAGGGTTCGATAGTTTTTTAAAAAAAAAGTTAGCCTTGAAGCTGTGTTTGCTGCCTGCTTAGAAGAAGGAGTGGGAGCAAGTTATTGTTCGTGACTTGTTGCTTACCAAAAGCTGTTTAGGGTTTGTTCATGAAGGTCGTTAACAAGGAATCAAGGTTGTTGCTGCTATTATTAGCAGTAGGTGTTGGAAGTTGATGATGAGTTATGCTGAAAAAAGATGAAGATCGTGTTCGCTGGAGGAAACATAGTTTTGCAGGAGAAACAGATGGCGTGAGTATTTTGCTTGTTTCCCTGTTGTGTGAGAAACAAGTGTGTAAAGCATGTTTAATCAAAAGAATTCAACCACCGTATCTTGTATTCCGAAGAGGTTCAAGGGATTGTAAAGATGAGTTCGTTGTTGTTGATTTCAGAAGATGGAGCTGGGATGATGTTCTTGGCTGGTGATTGATCATCGGTGATGAAACAATGGCAGTGATGTTGATTCAACGAAGCTACTGGTGTTTGGTGGTCCTCGGTGATGGAAGATGAAGCTGTGATGGGTTACAAAAGGATTCGAAGTGGCTGCTTATCGGGTTGGTGATGTACGGTCCTGAACTAGAATCCTGATGTTGTCGACGTTAGGGTTTCTTAATTAAAAAAAAAAAAAAAAAAAAAGAAAAAGGAAAGTGTTATTGGAAGATTGTTACAGAGGATAATGTTACAAGTGAACAGAAGTGTGACAAGAGAATGCCACAGTTAAGTGTTACTGAAAAATTGTTACATAAGCGAACAGAAGAAAGTGTCACAGTTGGTGACAGGAGGCGTGACAAAAGTTTTATAACAGCGAAAAAGTGTGACAGTTTCTGTCAGAGGTGTTGCAGAAAGCAGATTTGATGTTGGTTGAGGTAAGAAGCTTTGGGTGAGTGGTTGATTCAAAGGGTTAAGTTATGGATTTGAAATATACGCAAGAGAAGATCAAAGTTGGTATTGCATTCAAGAAGGACTGGTACAGTTTGATGAAGTTGATCGAATTCAAAAACTTAGAATGACAAGGTATGTTGGGTGGTGATGTTTGAGATTAAGGGAGGATGGTAGGAGTTTAAGCTCAAACATGTTAAGCTTAATGGTGATTGAAGAGTTTGTGGAAGAAACTTGGAAGTCTTACAAAGTGTGGAAGACTTTGTGTTAGTTATTGCTTGTGGCAGAAGCGTAACAAGAGGAAGATTGTGAGAGAATCTTGAAGAACAAACAAGTGTGAAAGTTTCGACTCTAACAAGCGTGACTGGAACAAATAAGTAAAGTTGAAGAGAAGTAGAAGTACAACAGTAAGGTTGTGAAGTAAGAGAAGTAATCACCAGGGGTTGATGTGTGAGAAGACAACAAAAGGAGGTTAATACCTATGAGTTGTTGAGTTTGAGACGTCACAAGGTTGTGAGCGTGAAACAAGATCGTAGGAGAGTAAAGTTTACAAGTTGAATGAAGCAATCCCAGTGGGGATTTGGCTTAGAGTTGTGTGAAGCAATCCCAGTGGGGATTTGTCTAGAGAAGTGAAGCAATTCCAGTGTGGAATTTGAAGAGTTGAGTGGAAGTCCTGTGAGTGAAGTGGGTAAACAAGAGTTGAGTTAGAGATACAATGTTCAGTGAAGAAAGTTGAAGGTGAGCTACAATGCTCGGTGTTGAGTTAAAGAATTTGGTTTTATGTTTGGTTAGCAAGTTGAATAGAGCACAATGAGGTGCTTCTAGCTTGTTAAGGATTTGTTAAGAATGATGTTCCGCTGCAATAAAGAAGAAATAAGTTTGTGATGGTTGTTATAGTATGACGACATTATGGTATGTGTTTGAAGATTGTTGTTAAGCAAAATTAGAAGATTGCTTCGTTTTTAGTTGGTTTGTTTTTTATGCTTCATTTTTTAGTTAGTTTGATGTTTGTGCTTTGTTTTTTGAATTGAGTTTGAGTTTGATGACGGAATTCCGGTGAGATCATGAAGTTGGGATAAGCTATAATCGAGTATCAAGGAGTAAGGGTTTGTTGGTGGTATCTTTGAAGATGAGAAAAGACAAGAACGTGATAACGTTTATCTATAGAAGAATAGGATTGGAAAATGAGAAAAGACAAGGACGTGCAAACGTCAATTAATGGAAGAAGATGAGGAGTAAAAGAGGGTTACGAAATTCTCGTTGAATGATATCTTGGTTTAAGGGAGGATGTTGGAAGTTAAACCAAAATATAGTGGTTTGGTTCGTGGGTCAACAAGAGTTGTTGACACAGTGCACGGATCAACAAGTATTGTTGACACGTCAGGGTGGATCAACATACATTGTTGATCCACTGCGTCATATTTGGAAGTCGAAGCAAAGTTGTACCGGTTCCAGATTGTTCTAGAAGAGTTCTATTTAGAGTTTGTGTTATGTTAGGAAAGTGTGCTTTGTTTAGAGTTTTATTTTATTAGGAAAGTACTTTGAGTGATTGTCAAGTTTGTGAGACTATAAGTAGGCTGTTAAGCCATGAGAGAATGTACACCGAATTTTATTATCAATGTAGTCTTTTATTTGCTTCTGCGTGTGCTCTCCTCTCTCTTGCTCCATCCTACAGATTGTTAACCTCAGGAAATCGATCTTGCTCGATGATGACAAATAATCAAATTTCAACAATGTTAAATCCCCAAAATCCTACTTAACCATGTACAAAATTAAGGGGTTCCTTCGAATTCGTACTAATCAAGAATAAAAAACTGAAGAAAAAAAATTCAACGCACCTCTAATTTCTTGTTTTCGATTCCATTTCCTCCTTCCTGCTCAGTTTCAGGCAGTGAGTGTGACTAAATGAATCGAAGGGAGATAATGTTTCTCTCTACCTAGAAAGAGAGGGAGGAGCCAACTAATGGGACCGACTCATGGGCTCATGATTTCCCCGGATTTCCACGCATAAAAACAACATTTTTCTAGACACATCCGGTATTTTTTACCGAATAATACACCAAGAGAAAGCCCCTGGGCCCACTAGGTAAAAAATAGGGATGTTGTTTTTATTCACTTTAGAACCCACCATTTTTCGGGATTTCAATCTCGGCGAATCTATACTTGTGTTAAAAAAAAACTGTTGGACTTGTTTTCTACGTACCAATCCCAATTTTAAGAACATGGATGGAGTCCGTTTGAATTTTATCGGGTGATTTTTTGATGAAATTAGAATCTGCAGATCATAATTTCGGCTTCACATTGTACCCTTCATCGTATAGCCTCGTTCACACGCCAATCTCATTATTTTATTCTTAAATATAATTCCACAAGGAGAGTACCTGTTGGAATACATGTCACGTGTGACATATCCAATCCACCCACCGAGGAGATCAAGGTGGAATATTCAGAAGACTAAGACAAAGTCGGTAGAAGATTTACCTTTACCTAATCAAGTTTGTTATCTAGGTTTAGGTTTAGTAGTTATCCTATTATCCTATAAATAGGAATCATATGTAGTTGTAAACTCATCTGTTGTAAACTCATCTCACTGACTTATTTGAGATCTCTAATATATTTCACCATACGGGGTTTATCATTCATATTTTATGATGATACAGAGCAGGAAAAGATAAAGATCCTGATCAAAATTGTTTCCGCTTTCTCATCGATTTTTTTTCCCGATTTTATCGATTGATTTCTTTTAGCTAATATTTATTTATTTTTTTAATTTTCTTTTGAATTTAGCATATCAGAGTCATCATCTACTAATCACGAACCTTGTCTTTAACAAGGTTTATTTATCCATATCGTTTTCATATGGTAATCCATTGTCATCGCAGTCTGCTGATAGCATTATTTTTCTTTTGGAATCCTATTGTTTTCTAAAGATATGAGTTTCAATTTTAGTTCCATTCAAGACTAAAGCTATTATTTACTTGTCAACAGGATTTGAAATCTTGTTTTCTTTTTTTTGGTTTTGTTAGCTCAAACATATCTTTTTTCTGATCTATTTCCAAGATAATTCATGGTCAATTGTTGTCGATTCCTATTACAGCATAGACTCACGTTTTCTTTTTTTTTTTACTAACCACTGATGCTTTGTCATATGTGTTTTTTATTTTTTCCAACGATGTCAGGGTTTTCTTCATCTTGGTCTTGATTGCGTCAATCATAGCTTATTGGTCAAGCTAATATTTCTGAAACTAACTCATATTCCCAGCCAATCCCTTTTTATTTTTGGGTTTATGGCTTTAATATCCTCGCGTTTTTAGGGACCACCCGAAAGGATGTAGGGGCCATCAATTTATACCCAGCCAAAGACTCTAGTTAAGGGGTACCCTATATGATATTGAAGTTATATAAATGCCATTCTGGTAAAACTGTATAAAAACCAAATCAAAAAAAATTCTACTCATTTCAATTCTTCTTCTTCCAGTTTCATATTATCTTCCGATTGTGTAAGAAAAAAAAACTTTCCCTCGTTCTTGTGTTCAACCGAAACATCGCCGCGAATCGTAAAATCAAAACATCGTCGATTCGTTTATAAAACAATGGATTAGGGAAATGAAACCCACAGACCTAGAACCAAAAACGTTGCTCGGGGTATCGATCCAAAGATTGGGATTTTAGCAAGAAATAAAGAAATTGTTGCTGCAAATGAAGAAGAACGCGAAGAAGAAATACCCGTCGATGTAGTCGGTGGTGGCGATTCCGATAGTCAAACACTTCTTCAACTTCAAATGGCCCCAATTAGGTAAGAATCTATCATTTTTGGGGTTTATTTCGCTTTAATTCGACGAATCGAGAAAAAAAATTTCTAGGGTTTTCGGTTATTTATCCAGATTCGGGCGATATTCATGCTTATTTACTTCCGAATGTAGTCGTGTTCTTCATTTCTCAAGAACATCAACAGTATTCGGGAGAAATATTTGATGGTTATCGGCCGAATATTGTTGGCCATATCTTCCTGGATACAAACTGGTAATAATCGGTAGTTTAATGAATTTTTTGGCTCCCGAATATATTTAAGTAGACACACAGTATTCGAAAGTACACTCACTACCGAATATATATATATATATTGAAAAAATCTCAAAATTTATGATATAGGAAAAATCCCATTTTGCGGCCAGTATTTATTCGGAAGACAATATAATGTTTTATACCTCCGATTGTGTAGGATAAAATTTTAGAGTTTCTGAACTCCAGTTGATGAATATTCGGTTGTAAACATGTTTAAATATATTCTGATTGTTTTTCATTCGGGAAAAATATGCGTCTTCTTACTTCCGAATTTGTTCATTCGGGTTATAGTTGTGTACTTTGTCATCCGATTGTGTAGGATGAAAAATTTAGAGCTTCTGAACTCCAATTGATGCATATTCGGTTGTAAATATGTTTAGTTAGCTTTCGATTGTTTTGTATTCGGGAACAATATGTGTCTTCTTACGTCCGAATGTGTACATTCGGGTTATATTTCCATACTTTGTCTTCCGATTTTATAGTTTGTAAATATTGTTCCTTTCTTTGTTGTTTAGACAATGTCGAGAAAGGAGGAAGAAAGTGACAGCTAGTGCTAGGAGGGAAAGGAGTGCCAAAGATAATTCAAGTGCTCAACAAAGCTTACAAGAACAAAGCAGTCAAAAAGGAATGCAACCAAGTGCTGAACAAAGTGTAGAACAACAAGGCAGTGAACAAGGGGTGCAACCAAGTGTTGAACAAGCCGCTCAACAAAGTGCAGAACCAACTGCTCCACAAGTTACACCCCACCATGAAATTGAACCAGTTGATCCAGTGCCAAAAGTAGAAGAAGAAGGACAACCAAGTGGTACCCAAAAAGCCAAAAAAGGAAAAGATGGTGTAAAGAAGGATATTGCTAAGAAATCATCACATCTTGTCCCTCGGCACTTGAAGAAGAAGGGTATTCCAGCAGGCACAATCCTTGGGCTACCGGAGGATGGAGGAAAATTGCTATTTGGGTACAAAGACTCATGGGCCAGAGAAATATACGAAACCGAGGTAATAAAATTACTATTTTTTATTAATGTATTGTCTATGTGTTATATCGTAATATTTGTATTAAGGATTTTTTTATGTACTTTAATAGGATCATGAAGATGCGGTCCGTCTACTCAAACCTACCGCCGCACCAACAAAAATGCTTGCGTGGCCTTTATCCGGTGAATGTGAAAGGTTCAAGTCAATTGTTGCCAACTCGGGGTTAGCTAATGCCGCCGAGAATTCATTGTTGGAACATGATCGTGTGGCCATATCGGCGTTCGTGGAGAGAATGTATCCTGAGACCGATACTTTCCATATGCCGTTTGGGGAGATGACGATTACCCCGGATGATGTTGTGCAAATTCTTACCCTTCCCGACCAAGGCACAGCTGTGAAGTTTAACTACACAAAGCAGTTAAGTTGGGCACAACTTTATGCTCTCACTAAAAAGTGCTTAGGTTGGGATGAATAGACAACAACAGCAGAGTTTAGGAGGCATGCAAGTTACAGAACAAGACAGATCAACATTACAGCTTTGATGAATATGTTCCGAAGCACCTTGGAGAAGGAAAAGAATGGAACGTTAACTGATGAACAAGTGAACCACGCTGCCACCGCATATCTCCTTTGTGTATTGGGATGTGTCATATTCCCCAATACTTCTGGAAACCGGATCGACGCCAACCTTATACACCTTTTGGATCCTCTCCATGAAGTCGATGACTATTCTTGGGGCACGGCATGCCTAGCATTCTTGATGGAAGAGTTGAGAAAGGCTTCGAGGCTAGGAACCTGCCAAGTTGCCGGGAACGTGGCTCTATTGCAGGTTTTTTCTTTAACTCTATAACTCACTCTATAGTTATTCGGTAGACAATACATATGATGCATATTCATAACTCCAAACTATGCATATTCGGGAACATGTTACTTAGTTTTACTTCCGACTGTTTAGAATTGGAGTTTAGTCTTGGGGAGTTACTGCCGAATATATAGGCCAAAGTATTATAGGTTACTGAACTCCAAATGACGCATATTCGGTACGAAATGATCCATCTCTTGTTCCGAATGTTGGTTATTCGATGGCTAGGTACTTATTTGTTTTCCGATTATATATAATCGGAAATATACTTTTGATATTAGAACCGAATATACAGGCCAGAAAAACTATAGGTTACTGAACTCCAAATGACGCATATTCGTTAGGAAATGATCCATATCTATTTCCGAATGTTGGTTACTCGGTGGATAGGTACTTAGTTTTATTTCCGATTATATATAATCGGAAATAATGTTTGGAAATTACTACCGAATATACACAATCTATTTACTAAAACTTGGTTTCTTATGTATATAGGCATGGATCTATGACCACTTCCCTATCCTGAAGTTGGACGGAGAGAACCCGGGGTGGTGCAAAGGTAATCCTAGAGGAACAAAGTATATATTTGAAGACAACCGTTCTAGGACAAAAGAGCAGCAGTTGATTCGCATGAGGGAGATTTTGGACCGATTGAAGGCCTCAGACGTATGCTTTGATCCATACAAGGAAGATCGAGCCAGTGGGAATATAAATGTTCGGTCGGACTTGTCCCTTTATTTTGGACCATTGTGGCACCCCACAGGATATGTGATGTATAACCCCTCTACGGTGATGCGACAACACGGGTATATAAAACATCAACCTGTGGAGGAAATGGGGGATTACTACAAATTGGAGTTGGAGTTGTGCTCTTCTAGTGGTGACAATCTCACGATTGTTCACACAGGCCCACCTACTATTCTTGATAACTGGGATAAGAGAAATGACTTCATTATCGACACTGGTAGACGAACCACCCGAGGTGATGAAAATTCTCCAGACTATATGAGTTGGTATAACAACGTATCACATCCTTTGGTTATCCGTGAAATCAAATCCAACACTACTACGGAGGGTTCAAGTTATAATTGTATCATCAAAGACAAACCAGCTGGTTATGATAGACTGGTGCGTGTTCTTATATTTTTGTTCATTTTATATTATTCCTATAAATCTTAGGTAATTACCGTTTGATGTTATGTCATTACGTATAAAAAACAGGTGAATAGGTTCAAGCGTGTTTCCAAAATATTAACTGCATGCCTGAAGAGCGGAGATCCCATGCCAGCTGAGAAGATCAAAGAGGCTAGAGACCTAGTTGATAATATGGATAACGAAGATTATGCTTCCCAGTTTGGGGAGAAAGTCACGAAGAGGCATCCGCCCAAGGTGGCAGTATCAAAGACGGGTAAAACAAACCATGCCATGGCTCTAGGTGGTTCCAAGGGACAATATAGAAGGTTAGACAACCCATATTCGGAAGTTTTGGTAACTTAGTTGACTTCCGATTATTGCAAGTTCAAAATTTGAAAAGTATCAGTTTTTCCCAAATTCTGATTTTTGGGCCATCGTACATTCGGGACTTTACAAAAAAAAATTATCCTCCGAATATTACAAGTTCAAAACAAACCATGCCATGGCTCTAGGTGGTTCCAAGGGACAATATAGAAGGTTAGACAACCCATATTCGGAAGTTTGGGTAACTGAGTTGACTTCCGATTATTGCAAGTTCAAAATTTGAAAAGTATCAGTTTTTCCCAAATTCTGATTTTTGGGCCATCGTACATTCGAGACTTTACAAAAAAAATTAGCCTCCGAATAATATAGTCGTGTTTAGAAATACCAACCTAATCGGTAGATAAAAATTTAAGTTCGCTACCGAATGTCCTTTTCGAAGGAAATACGTGTATCGTTAGCAACCGATTGTAGTGCATCATTGATACGAAACCTCAACGACCATATTTTCAGAAACCTCAACGGCCATATTTTCAAAAATTAGAGTCGTTGGAACTCTAATCTATATAAGGAGGGTAACCCCTCTCAGTTATTATTGAGTAAAAAATTCAGAATGAAAAACCTTTTCAATGGCAAGTTCATCATCAATCTACAACATACTTCGAAGATGCAAGCGAACAACTACATCAATTGCAGCATTGGAAGAAGAAATACAAAAAAGGAACAAACAACCCAAAAAAATTAAACCATCGTTAGTGGCAACGAAGGAGGAGGAAGAGGAAATCAAGGCTAAGAAGCGAGGTCAAGAACAATTCCATCAAAGAGAAATATTAAAACAAGTTGAGGAAGAGACCGAATGGATAAAAAATTATTACATTGTGAAAGATCTACCCAAAGAACAGCAGGACGATCGTATATTTTGGATTAACGTTTCATTGGGTCCTTTTGTTGGTAAGTACAAGAAGCCACGCCACAATTATGAACCATCTCATGTTTCTTCAAGGGTGCACCATGTTATAAAATTGTGCATCGAGTACAACCGTATTCTTTCTAGGCACAGAGACGACAGGTTTGCGGCACAAGATGCTTATTCCAAGTGGAGAGGAGAGTCGTTTCTACATTTCGAAGCCGCGTTTACTGTTGCATCTCGGACTGGGAAAAAAGAATAACATGTGATGTTTGAGTGCTGTAAATTCAAATTTTTAATATTAATTGGCGGTTTGATAAAATATGGAATTCCCGAATATGATTAATCGGATTGAAGTGTTATAATACTGTTGTTCCGATTACATAGTTTCAAAAAATATTATAGCCATGCCTCGAAATACCCACCAAATCGGTAGATAGATATTTAAGAGTTCTACTGATTATAATATTCAGAATCAAAACGTGTATCATTACCAACCGATTATAATATTCGGAATCAAAACGTGTATCAAAGATCCCGATTCCTGCATTTGGGAGAAAACATTGTATTTTGCGACGGATTAAATCATATATCTTCACAAAAAAGTTTCCAAAAAACTTGTACAAATTACATGTTCGAAAAAAAAACGATCAAACATCGTCATCATCCGAGGGGATCAATTCGAGTAACTCAGCGGGAAAGTTGTTGTCCATAACGCGATCCCAATCAACCATGTTGGACTCATATTGTTTCACCCAATCCTTACAATGGTTCATCGGGAAGTAATCGTGCCACTTACTCAACGGAGGTAACGGACAATCTTTCTTTACTCTTAAACCGATAAAATGCATTTCATTCACAAATGCCATTACGATTCTTCTATCTTTAACCGACTCGTCGCAAGCCGTTCTTGTGGGTGCAAACGTCATGCTAAGTCCATACATAGGAGGAACAAAGAAATGTACACGCAATTAAAAACGTCCGCTAGGTAATATCCAAATTTAGGCATTTTCATCCAATACTTGGATCCGATTGTCTTCTTTTTCTTAATAGGTTCATCAAACTCCCTTAAACAAGGGTGAAGGGCTTCCTCCAAATTATGCATCAATATTTGCTTTTTGGTGCCGTTTGATGTAGCGTAACGCTCGGCTATTCGTGCACACAATTCCGACTCCAAGAAAGACGGACCATCAACTACCGGGGTGTTCGGAGTGAAATTTAATTGCTTCCAAAATGGATGAATATCATTGATGTCAATCACTTCAACATACCTACCCAACTTATGACGACACGGGAGTCCAATACCTATCATATCCTTGCAAACACAAACCGTATTCTCGTCATCATAAGTTTTATATAACTTAAATTGTTTCATCATGCGATTTATTGCCCATCTTGAAACTTTATGAAAAACTCCCCTTAGAAGCAATTTTTCCTTAATATGTTCCATCGGGAATTGGTGTACACTAAATTGCATACATTTCCTAATCTTTACGAGATCACGATTGGTGAATTCATGGATTGCTTCTTGGATCGACACAACTCCATTTTGACTACCAATTAGTATTTTCTTTAGTCGACCATGAGACCCCTCTGCAATGCTTGTCGCGTCGTTCTTGAAATTACGATATTCATATGTCCATGCAAACACAAACCTCTCCTTAATCGTTAACCATTATTTTTTACAATACTCAACCGGTTTTGGGTAGTTCGTGCCGTATTCATCCTCAAATTTCTTCAAGTTACATTCGTAAATTTCCTCAGTCATCGACCAAACGATTTTGTCCCATGCTTTCATGAACATTTTCCAAATAATTCCATCCTCCTTACACTTTTCTTCAAATAACCTATCCTCTTCCTTACGTTCTTCCACGGTTAATTTACTAATGCTCTCATCCTCTTCCTTTGACCTCTTGGTACCCTTCCTTGGTCTTTTAGCTTGGAAATTATGATGGCAATTGGTTTTGAGATTGCATTGAATGTGCCACGTACATTGCAAGTTTTTGGATTCCGGAAACACTACCGCTATTGCATGCATTAAGGCTTGATCGTTATCCGTTACAATAACCCTTGGAAAATTATCACCGTTATAAATGGACCTCAACGTCTCCAACATCCAAATGAAACTCACATTGTTCTCATGATCCATTAAACCCCATGCAATCGTAAACGTGTTTTTGTCCGAAGTATGGCAAGAAATGTTCAACAATGGCATGTTATACTTGTTTGTCTTATAAGTAGCATCTATCAACAAAATTTGATGAAAGCATTGAGCCAATTGGATCATTTCGGGATGTGCCAAGAAAATACGAACCACTATACCATCCTTTTCTTCCCTTCTCAAGGTGTAGCCGTGTAACTCCGCTAACCACTCCGATTGTTGCATGACCGTTCTACCATACCATTCAGTCCTTTTGATCGTAGATAGGGCCGACATAATTGTAGACAAAGAAGACAAGTTGTCGGGGTCGTCCGCCTTTATTTTACTTAAGATCGCACTCTCTTTTTGGATCCGCATAAACCTCACCGTCTGCATTTGATGTTGTTTTAACTTGGAAACCATTACATGTCCAATTAAATCCAACGGATCATCATGGTTGTGACAACCGTTATCAACTTTATACATTTTATACTCTTTACCTTTAATATCATCGGGCTTATAGAAGACAATCTTAAATGGGCATCCAATCTTCTTGGTATTGCTTCGGTATTTCCTATTCGTCTTCCGTACGTACTTACTATTCTTTCCCTCGTGACTCTTTCGCGTCCCACCTCGCTCACAAATCATTTCAAATTGAGTGTCACTAACATGATTATTTTGAACTACCATGCACATGTTATATTTTTCCTTGTTTATAAGCCATTCCTTTGCCTCCTTCTTACTTCCAAATGTCTAAACGTGCATAAAACAAAACAAATCTAATAAGCATAACCATTTAACATATAAATTTTGAAAAAAAAAAGTAGTAATGAGTATACCAAATCGTTTGCATAGTATAGGGAAGTGTCGGGCCTCAAATAGAAATCATCAAAAAAATCTTCAACGGCCTGCATATGAAAGCAACAAATTATTATACAATAATCGGAGGTTATTAAATAAGTCAAATTGCCGAATATACTATATTCGGAATCCTATCGGTTACCCAAAACACCCGATTTATGCAAATGAATGTACACAGTTTACTGAGTGCAAAAAATGATATAATCGGAAGCTAAAATATATAGTAAAACAGTCGAATATAAATAACCGGGAGATAACTTTAATCGATAAACATCCGATTTTCAAGTTTTCGGAAATTTTATTTTGAGGCCACTGTTATATTCGGCAGTCAAATAATGTTAAACTATTACCGATTGTAAAGGATAAGAATACTGAGTTTTGAAATTTTTTGAGGAATTCGTTTTTGGGGCCATTCGGGGGTAAATAACTCTATATAACTACCGAATGTAGATTTTTTTGGAAAACCAGTTTGGGGTTTTTTCTCATATTTGGCAGTAAACTACTATCTTGGAACTACCGAATATACATATTTGGTACTCTGTGTATTATATTTGTAAGTTTATTCGAGAAATTATCTACCGAATCTTGGTAGTTCATGGCATTCAATGCATGCAATAATCGGTTTTTCTTGTTTACAAAAGCACACAAACGCATGCAAATCGAGTATTTGAGTTTCTTAACACAATACCTGTGTTTTACATGCATCGTTAGCTTCAATATCAGGTGATTCTCCATTTTCTTCCATGAAAGGGTCGTCTAGGTTTTCCTCTCCACAAAAGTTTGGATCATTCAACATATACCCCAAATCGTCTTCGCCATGATTCTCAAATTCTTCTTCATATCCATCCATTTTTGTAGTGATAAAATGGGTTTTCCCTTTTTTCCTTCACCTTCTTCTCTATAACTCTAACAACTCAAAAATGAAAAAGAAATGGAAAAAATGAAACAAAAATCATTCTAATACTGCACCGATTACAATCGGAAGTCTGGGTAATATTTTGGCTTCCGATTGAAATCGGAAGATAAAAATGTTATCATATCCTCCGAATATATATGGGTAATTTTTCCATTACGAATTACGCGAGATAAGGGCTGGCTACATTTTTCCTTTGGGTGACCTTTTTTGTTTTATTGTTGGCCCCTAAATTCTTTTGAGTGGCCCCTAAAAACTCGAGGCTTAATATGTATACTCCTCATGGTACGGATAGTAAACAGGAAAATCATCTAGTTTTAGATTTTAAAAAAGCTATTGTGTGTCGTGCCAAGTGGAGATGCAAGCTTTCCTAGTGGTACAGATGCAATATCATTTTGGTTTTATTTTTCTTTGTTCAAGATCATATGGCGGAACTGAGTGCTTTGCTAAGATGAAGATGCATTGGTTTTATACACTAGTGGTATTGTGGTTCTCATTGTGCTGGACTTCTACTGATATGGTTATACCCAAATTGTGAAGACGGATTTTTACTACTTCGTCAATAATTGTTATTTTACAAACATCATCTCAGGTTTGTAACGGAGTTTTAAGCTACTGATTGTCTGTGTGGAGCTGTTTTGATGTTACTTCATCAACATGTTTTCTACTACGTTAGTTGTTTTTGCCTTTGGTGTTGCCGTTCGAGAGTTCAAGTTGTGCACTTCAAATTATTTTGTGACATATCCAATCCACCCACGAGGAGATCAAGGTGGGATATTCAGAACACCAAAGACAAACTCAGTAGAAAAATTACCTTTCCCTAGTCAAGTTTGTTATCTAGGTTTAGGTCCAGTAGTTATCATATTATCCTATAAATATGCATCATATGTAATTGTAAATTCATTTCACTGACTTATTGACATCTCTAATATATTTCCCCTACGGGGTTTATCCGTGCACGTAGGTCAAACAGACCGAACCACTTTAATTTTATGTGTTCTTTATTTCCTTCTTACTATTCATATTCTACGAGTACCATCACATAATCTTATGTTTCTTTGAAATCACGGTTCCCTCGTTGTAATGCTAGTAGCAGTTATTCAAATTTCTTTTATGACTGGAATTCTCTCATGAGCAAATTTAATCATAAAAGAAACGGGACAAGAGAGCTGAAAACACTCTCACTCCACTTCGATTTAGCCAAACTAATATGACAAAACCAAAGCAAATGGGCATACTATCATGTTCTTGACCAATAATTAGGAAGTAAAAGTGTAATTTCCATAGGAATAGACCATCCATTCTGATGTAATAAACCATGTGCCTTCAGCAGAATACTACAAGATCATTTAATCCAATAATATCAATTAGAGGTGACTCACCTATCCCAATGTCAAACCATACAAAAATATCAGCTTCATTCCAAATCTCAGCTCCATCCGCAATAGGTACCACCAGATATCCCCTTTGAGAGAATTCCAAGCCCACTTCAAACAAGACTACACGTACGGGTGAGCATTTGGCGTGTAATCCGCGGATTTAACCACGACCAATTATTCTTTTGTGAATGGATGGCGGACTGTTCGTAAATGGGTTGGATGCGGGTTAAATTTTTGAAATCCAACGGATTACGGATCGGACCCGGATATAACCTTGAAAATTCGTTGGACATCCATATCCGTTAAATTAAGGGCATTTATAAGTTCTTAAAAATAGTATGGATTATTTAGGAATTCTTAAAATTTTTGATTGGGTGTCCTATATTGCATTTTTTATATTTTGTATACCTATATAGGATACATAGGTTTTATAAAGAGTCATTTGTGTTGGCCTTATTTTTTTATTATAAATTTTAATTAAAACAAATGCATTGGATTATCCGTATCCAATCCGTCCATCTGTGTATCCATTGGATGTTGGATTAGATGCGGATGAGGTGAAAACCAGTCCATACCGACCAATGTTCACCCCCAACTACACGTAAGAGTATTTTCATTTAGAAATCCACTAACCATTTCTAGTTTCTACCTTGTGTTTAGCAGCAAAGAACAAAGCCCATTTTTCCTCGGACCTTTTTTCATCAAAAAGACCTTATTTATAATCTCCAACCTTCATTGTAAGCAGTACCCACATTCTTCCGAAGCACAATCACAAATTTTCTCACATCCCCATCTCCGACCAGAGAAATTTTCGAATAATTTTCTCTCACACTTTAATCAGATCACTTTAACCAGTCAAGCAAAATTCCCATATTATAGATTAGAATACTACATAAAACAGCTTACCAAAACCAATTTATCTTGAAAAACAAAAAATTACCTTATCAAGCAGCTAAGTTACTTTGAAACATATCCACCGTAGGATTGTTCTTTTGCATCGCAATATTTACTGCTCCAACATTTCTAAACCAAGAATTTTACAACATGATCTGTCACAAGTACTTACAAGGTGTTCTGCTTTCTTGACAGCTACATGGGCCTACGCGAGTTCATAACTTTGTTTTATCAGGACTTTAGAGGTGGAGGTCAGGTCACTGGACACCTTATGGAAGCTAGATTTGCTAAGACGATGTACGGAATCTGGAATTACATGGTTTGACAGTGCCCGAAACCATGGCAACATTCAGAAATGCATTCTTGTTGGCACCATCCCAGTGAAATCCTCTGCTCCTGGAAGCATATTGCATTATGTTTTGATCTTGATTGATGTGAACACATAAATCACGAAGGCATTTATATGTCCACAAACAATGTTCGCAATCATAGCTAAAAGACGATATATACAATATGGTGGTTATTAATAACACAGACACGATGACTCATCGACTCAGAGTCTTCGGACTCGTCATTGTCTAGTCGGGATGAAGATAGATCATTCAAACTATAGAATCACGAATCCAGACAAAGCCGGAGTAAAGCAATAAAACATAAATACGGTGCTGAAATATAAATAACACAGAGATTTACGTGGTTCGGCACTAAGGCCTACATCCATGGGGTGTTGGGTTGCACTATCTATTGAAGAATTACAAATGAAGTCGAATGACTTTAAGTGAAATACGATGATTGAGGAGATGAAAATCATACTTACTCTCTCCTTTCCTCTCTCTCTCCTAGTTCTCTACTTTCTATTACCAACTGGTCGACCTCGTTCTCTCTCAGTGGAGAAGGGTATTTATAGGAAAAGTGTGCGGGGTCCCTTATCAGAGACCGTTGAAACCTTATCTTCTTGTTCTCCGTGTCAATCCCGCTGGTATCTTTGTTTCGAACCGATTCTCCCAGCGACTGTTGTTGATACCGCTGGATCGATGCCTTCTCTTCCTCAGATAACTTGACACGTATCCTATGGTTAGGGAATTTAATGTGGGTGGTTGGGTCATCTGCATGCGACAGTCAGCTGTCACCAGGCCCTATCACACCCATGTCAGTCTGTTTAATCCCTACCGTCGATCTTGGGTTGTCCTCGAGATCGGGTAAAGTGAACTTTAGGGAATCCTTCCCTATTTCTCGGAGGTTCGTAACTTCAGTGCCCCTTGATACAGTGGTACGCATGCCTTCCACGTGTAGATCTTTGGGCACGTGTCGAGAGATGGATTATGTGCATACAATTTGCCCCTTTTCTTCTAATGTGGGGTTTAGTCAAAGTTAAAAGATAATTGTCGTCATCATCTTCCCATCTCTCTTCAATAACTTCCCCTGGATTTTAGGGCACGTTCCCCACGCCCTTGCAATAACTTCTTCTCGATTCGTGGGTTGGTCTCGATACTCCTGGTGCTTATAAAAGGGGAGAGAATGTTAATTTTGAAATAAATTCACATTCTCTCTCTCTTTCTTCTGTCAGTCTTCAACTCCTGACTCTTCTTCTATTCTTTTCTTTTGTTCTTTAGCTCTTTACTGCTGGTGTTGCAAGAAGCAATATATCCTAGGATTTTCCAGAATTTTGTCTGCTTGTTGCTGTCTTCATTACTCGCCTCTGTAAGCTTGAAACGCAATTACGGGGTTTTGTCTTCTTCTTTCAGTTGCGTTTTTTTTGTTTCTCTGCTGTTGTATTGTTGGTTTAGTGATGAAGAACAAATATACGAAAGTATATATACTTGCCCCTGTTTTTCATCGCTAAACCTACAAACTTCTTGCTCTTTGGACTTACTTCTTACGTTTGCAACCAATCTAGGGTTCTCCGCTGGATACTCTCCTTTAGGGTTTTCAAATGATGTTCATGATGAGCATACAAAACCTGAAAAGTTCACTTTTTGATCCTTATGGTTTCTTTCGTATTAACCTTCTTGTTGTTTCCTTGCCTTCCACGTGTAGATATGGCTGATCATCATCGGGCTCCCTACCAGACTCCGCCATCGAGCCCTCATAGGAATCCCCCTAGGGACCCAGATGTATCTCCGCCCGGAGGAGGTCCAACTAGGTTTTCGCACCCAAATCCTCGTGCCCAGAGGACCTCTTCTGCCCCAAGTTCTAGAACTTCTTCTGTTAAGAAAGGGGATCAAGCGAGGGGCCCTCAAGGGTCAAGGTACACTGTTAGTCGTCCAGCGGCCACCCAACGGGCTGGGTCAGCAGCAACGCCACCTACTTCTCATCATCTCACTGAGCCGCCACTGAATATCCAACCTCTTCGCTCAGTTATTCCTGACACGATGCCTCCCACCCCTCCCTTCCGGTCGTTCCGATGAGAGGGGAGACCATTAAAGGCGATGCTTCAAAGATTGGTTTATCTAGGAATCCATCAGTCACTACGGTGGGGGACTTCGAGGCTGGGTTGTTGTTGCCTTTGTATAAATCTGGCGATTCTTTCTGCTACGACGCCTTGGCTAATCGTGGGGGTTCTACTTCTTCTACACACTGTCGTTCCGTGGTGCAGCTGACCGGGAATTATCTTCGTGCACTCAAGGAATGTTATCTCCGTAGTAAGGGGCAAACAACGATGACTTGCTACGTTCCTAACCCAGCTGAGCGGGGATGGTATACTCCTGAGAACTTTAATAGCTGCTTCGGAGATTATTTTAATGGGCAGAACCGCAAGCCTTGGAGTGTTGGTGTTCGTACCATTACGACACCTGGTTGTGGTGTTCTTCTTTTAAGCGAAGTGTGTGGTACCAAGCTGAAATAAGTTCCTGGTACCGAAAAGTCAGGTCAGCGGAGGCTTTTTCCTAATCGTGAGAGGATTCAACGTGATCACGATTATGAGTGGCATGCTACCGTTATTGAGGTTATTGGTCCTTGGTCTTATGGTTGGATACCTGGTCCACGTGATTGGCGTCCCGTTGTTGGTAGCAAGGCTCGTGAAACTCCTCCCTCTCGTTATGGTGATTTCTGTCTGTGGCGATTAAACTTTGAGGGGATGAACTTTGAATATTCCTGCAACGTTGTTGATATGGATGAGGAGGAGAGTTCTGATGTTAATCTTCATTCGAAGAGTTCCGCTGCCGTCAAGGTATGGTTTATTGTTAGGCTGTGTATTTGCCCCTTTTATGTTGATTTTGATGTTAAAGTACAAATGAGGAGAAAAACTCATCGGATTAACTACATATTGGTTTTTAGGCAACAAAGAAGAAAAAGCTTGGACCCGTTCAATCCTCTAGCGCTGCTGCTAAAGAGCCGGAAGTGCCTGATGAGGTGAACAGTCCAGTGAACGAAGAATTCATTGAGGATGATTTATCCGATGATGAAGAGCGTACCGATACTTCCCCACATGAGCACGAAGAGTCCAAGCATGTTGGTGATGGTTCTGCTGAAAAAGACGTTACTCCTGGCGATGGTGCTAAGGAACATGAAGTTGCCGTTGGGGGAGGTGTGCAGCAAGAAGTTTCCCCTGGTGGAGTCCTTGGTCCTCCCCCTACTCTTAGTCACGGGAATGATGGAGCGGGTCCTCAATCTTCGATGCCTGTATCCACCCAAGAGTTTTCTTTTGGAAAGATTTACTCTTTGGGTGGGCCGGTTGACATGGGCGTTGTCATGGGTTTGGCGGAGGATTTGTCTCTTCTTTCTCCCAATGATGATTGGGATGTCCTTGGTGACGGGATTGATGGTAACCCCATCGGTGCGGGTGACAAGACTGTTGGGGAGGAAAACCGCTCTGATGGCAAAGGTGCAGAAGCTCTTGCTGGCAAGGAGAAGGAGGTTCAGAAAACTTCTGAAGTGACGGATAATCCTGATACAGGAAAAGGAGTTGTCTTCGAAGGTACTATCGTCGATTCATCCTCAGAGGAATTACCTCAGTTGCTGACGCCTGAAGGTGGCGATGTAATCTTTGATTGGATGATGAAGAGCAAGCTGATATTCGTGCCCCACCCTGCACCGTTGGTTCCTGGCGAGAAAAAATCTGATGCCTTTACCCGTCAGATGATGCAGATGACTCCGAAGGTAAAGTTACAGAAGTGTGGGACAAAGATTTAAGAGGTTCTTATTCGAATCTTCTAGTCGATCCTCCTTCAACGGTTTCTGCGATGATGGCCATTGATGATGGCTATCAATATGGTTTTCCTCAGCAGCGAGTACTCGAGGTATATTCTTTAGATCTCTGATTGATCACCCTTATGTTTTGTGAGCGTAAAACCTGACTTCTACTTGTAACCAGATAATGAGGAGTGAGCATTGCAACCACATTATGTACCAGTTTTTCAGGGCCAAAGCCCTTAAGCTTGAGGCCAAGCTTCGTCATCGGGAAGAGGGGTTGAGCACCGCTGAGTCTCTCATCTCTTATCTTCGTCTTCTTCCTTAGTCTTCTTGGTGTTCTGTCTGAGTCCCACCCTATCTCCAGCGGGTGACAATGGAGAGTTGATGTGGCTTTGGAATGAGAGGGTCCGGCAAGCCTCTCATATCAAGGGGTTAGTGGAGAAGATCAAGAGTGAAGCCACCAAGTGGAAATATAGGGCCTAAAAAAATAACAAGCTGGTAGCTGGGTTGCGGGCCAGGAAAACCCAGTTTATTGATATGCAGAATAGTCTTAATACCCTTCGTGGGAATCTTCGTGAGGATACTGAACATGCCTGTAGCTTGGCGGCCAGGATAGAGCAATTAGAGAGGGATCTACATCAAACTCGCTCTTCACATGGTCCTGAGGTTACTAATTATATACAGCAGCTCGTTCTAGAGAGAGACGATGCTAGGGCCGAAGCCCATGCTCTTAGTAATGCTTTGACTGCTTCTCGTGCTGACGTTTCCCGTATGGTCGAGTCTGAGAGGAATCTCGAGATGAACATGTATAGGCTTAATAAAGGGATAGAAAAAATGAATGAGGAAGTTAACCACCTTCGTCACCAGGACTCTATGAAGCAGGTAGAGTTACATGAGAGTGAATATACTCTCTCAAATCTTCAGTTGGATTATAAGAAAATATCCGATGAGTTCGATTTTCTCGCCGAAGGCCGCGACGCTGTTGTTTATGATTTAGATGCAGCTTCGGCGAGAGTCGGAGGTATATATTTATTCCTTATGTAGAGCTCGAGGGAAAACTTCTTGCTACAAATGCAAAGCTTGAAGAGGCTCAATCTTCCCTAGTGCATCAGAAGATCCAGACATCGTATTACAAAGGTTTAGCTGGTTCTCGTGACGAAGCGGTGACGGAGACAGCTAAGGAAGTGGCTCGGTTGACTGCTTTATTGTCCCAATCTTAGCTTCGGGCTACTGTTATTGGTCACAAGGCTCGCTGTCAGTTGGCTGAGGAGGTCAACAAGGTTTTTACACGGGTTGAGCAAGGCTTCCTAAGGGATCATAATATTGTAAAGAACTATCCCCGTCGCCCCATGCCCGAACCTTTGACTTTCTCCTCTGGTCCTTCTTCGGGTGGGAGCGTTCCTTCGTCTCAGAAGAAGAATCCCACTGACCACGTTGAGTCATCTAGGGGAAAATAGGTTTCTTTCTTTTAGGAAGTTGATCTTTGTTGATTATTTGGCTTCGGGCCATTTTTTGGATATAATATTGTTTTCTTGTGTTTTGCCCGATCTTGTAATCAACTTTCATGAAATATATCAACGCTTTTTGGTATATTTACAACTTTCCTCCTACCTGCAACATTTGGTCAGTTAATATGTTAGATGCTTAATTAAATTTAAATGATAAAAGTGTTTGGTTGCGATGCCAAAGGTGTGCACCTTCGTGATCATCTTGGGACCTATCCCCCGCTGGCTAATCCTGGGCCAGAGGATTCCCAGATGGTGGGGGTCGAGGCAGCGTTCCCGGATATGTGGTGAGTTGTTGAAATATTTACAAACACCCATTCCGCTAAACCGCTGCCTTAAAATTGGTTGGGTATCTCTTTCTGATGGATGCCTCCCCCATGGTTTTACACTTATGAACACTTATTGGGGGGTCCTGAGAGCTTGTAAGTGAATACTTTCCCCAATGGATATATTTTTCAAAAAATTGGATTGTTTTGATTGATAGATTGAGGGATGCTACTCCTCGTCCAGAGATAAAAACATGTCGAGCGGATACACTGCTTTCTTCTTCCGGTACTCTTCACGCAGGTGCAGAGCTGCGCTGCATTATGGATAGTATGGCTTGAGATATTTAGCATTCCAAGGGTGTCTGATGACTTCTCCTTTGAGGTTACGCAGGTAGTATGCCCCGTTTCCTACGATGTCATGTATAACAAATGGTTCTCCCCATGTTGGTGCTAGTTTACCCCACTTCTTCTCTCGCTGGTATTGGGGAATAGTTCTCAGCACATACTGCCCTTCTACAAAATTTCTAAGCTTCACCTTTTTATTGTATTCCCTTGCTAACTTTTGCTGGTAGTTTTCCATCCTTTGTAACGCTGCTTCCCTTCTTTCCTCCAAATCATCTAGCCTTTCCAACATCATGTCCGTGATGAGGTTCTTTTCCCATGCTTCGGTATTCGTGGTTGGCATAAGGATTTTCGTTGGTATGACCGCTTCGGACCCATAGGTAAGGAGGAATGGAGATTCACCGGTGGCGGACCGACGTATGGTTCGGTATGCCCATAAGACGTTGTGTAGTTGTTCGCACCAGCGTTTTTTGTGTTCGTCCAATTATTTTTTGAGGATGAGGGCGATAGTTTTATTTGTGGCTTCGGCCTGTCCGTTGCTCTGGGGATAGATCGGTGTTGATTTGTTCTTCCTGATTTTGAAAGTATCGAAAAGCATGTCTATGTTTTTTCCTTGTAATTGCTTTCCATTGTCGGAGACGATTTCCGCTGGGATACCGAACCTGCAAATGATATTTTGGAAGATGAAAGTGAACACGTATAAGTCACGGATTATATACAGAGACTTGGCCTCCACCCACTTGTTGAAGTAGTCCGTGGCTACGATTAAGAATCGTCTTTTCCCTGACCCTTCGATCAGGGGCACGACAATGTCTATTTCCCATTTGGAGAAAGTCCATGGACTGTCTACAGAATTTAACTTTGTTGCGGGAGCATGGATCCTTTTGGAAAACCGTTGAAATTCTTCACATCTTCTGCCCATCCTAGGTGCATCTCTTATCATATGCGGCCAGTAATACCCCTACATTTTTGCTTTGTCCGATAACGATCTCATTCCGCTATGATTCCCTGCATCTCCATAATGGATCTCTTTTAAAATGAGGTGCCCTTTTTATCTTGACACGCATCGTAGTAATGTCCCGGAGAAAGATTTTTTATATAAGACCCCGTCGCGGAGGTCATATCTCCCTGCCTTGGCTTGTATCTTCCTGGCTTGTTTCAGATCCGCAGGTAGAGTACCTTCTTGAAGGTAGAGATGAATCTCAGATCTCCAATTCTTTTCCTTGGTAAAATCCTCATCCTCATTTGTTTTTGTTACGATGTCATCTTCCATGAAATTTTCGGCAATATCCTCCCCTACATCATCCTCAGCAATGTCCTCCCAAACGTTGTCCTTGCGGTGTGTAGTGAGGGATTGCTGAGGGATGATGGAAGGTTCGTATACCCTGGATACTTTGATAGCTTTCATGCTCTCATTTTTTAACATAGATGAAATGTATGCCAGGGCATCGGCATGCCTGAGTTCCTTTCTGCATAGGTGCCGAAACTTGATGTTCTGTATCTGGGCTGCCAGTGTCTGGACTAACGCCATATACTTTGAAAGGGTTTCGTCGTAGACATTGTATTCTATCCCGATTTTCCGTATGACCAGCTGTGAGTCACTTTTCAAGCGCACCTCGGTTAAGCCAATTTCTATTATTAAACGAGAGCATGTACCACAGCTTCGTATTCGACAATGTTGTTGGTATGTCCCTTGAATCCTAGTCTCAGCGCATGGACGATCCTTTCCCCAGTGGGGGTGGTGATTACGATGCCTATGCCAGCACCTTCCCTATAGTTGCAGGAATTCCTACATTACACCCCTCATATAATTTCATTATTGATCAGCTCATTTTAGGTTTACATTCTTAATTTTATTGATTAATTTTTGAATGTTCTTACAAGAAAGATAAAGAAGTCAAGAATGATCTCTGCTCTGAACTTTCTCTCTCCTATTTACTTGTTTCTTACTCAAAAAACATCTCTCTCTCCTTTACAACTCGAATGACTATTTAAAGGAAATACATAGTGGATGACAGCTAATCTGTCCTTTATTTTCGGATATGGTTTGCGACATTCTCGCAACCTTACAAATGTTAACTTCGCAAGATCTCTAATTTTCGCAGGACTATCACATCTTTCTCATGATCCTTGTTGACGTCGTTTCTGAAATTGTTCTGCGACGTTATTGTGCAATACATTGATAATTTCGCTGAGACATAATTGTTGCGAGATTCTGATCCGATATCTTGCCTCTTCTCATATCTTCTCTGCAAAGTAGAGAATGATGTGAGAAATGCCGCAACTGCTTATCTTTTCATATTCCACATTTATCACAAATACTCTCTCTTTCATTTATTTCTTGACACGTCTTCTGTAACCGTTACCTTTCAACCGCTCACGTCTCTTCGTCTTAATGGTGTTTATTTCTTCGAGAAGTAAATTTTCTTTATATACTCTTCTCCCCCCCTATTTTCACTTTTCTTTTTACTTTCTCTTCTACTTTTATTCTCTCATCTCTGCAACTCTGTCATTCTTCTGCAAATTCTGCTGCTGTAATTTTTTCTTCCTTCAATTCTTTTACTTTCTATACATTCCCATACTCTATATTCAAACATGGATCCAAGTGGTCATAGATATGAGAAGAATCTACAAGATTTCCAAAAAGATCTTGCTAATAAAGGTCTTACACTCTCCCCCATTCCTGGTGTGAATGCCAAATCAATTATTTCTGTCAAGCTTTTCTCCAATCAAAATTGTGATGAACAATCAATCATAATTTCGCTAGGTCAAATTCTCGCAGGTCTCCCTATTCTTCCTTATAACCCAGACATTCCTTTATTTTATGAAATTCTCGCTCTTCCGGGATTTTCGCGAGCCATTTTCCAACTAAGTGGAGACTGCATCCGTCTGATGCTAGAGTTCGCTAATCGTGGTGCTGGTAGAGGATCTCTTTACTCCAAAGAACTTAGGGATCCAAAATTCACAGACCTAGAGATAGTTGCTGAGAAATATATAGTGGCGAATTTCTTTGAAAACTACGAACTTATCTCCATGAAGAAAGAGAATACTCGCTGGGGTATTCGATTAAGAATGAAAGATAACATTGATGAAGCCAAAATTCTTATGCAAGATATTGACTGGCATTCTGGTAAAAACACAACTCCTCGCCAATCCAAAGATGACAAATGGTGTGTGTTTCCTTTAATGCTAAAGGGTCCCTACATTGCTGGATTAAACGTTCTTCCAGCGAATCTCGCTGCATATCAACCTTGGGTTTTCTCCTGGCCCGAGAAGGAGAAAGAGGTATATTTATCCCCTTTAACTCATTTTATTTTCTTTATTGATTTTTACTATTCTGTTCGCTAACTCTTGCGACATTCCGCAGATCCAAAAACTAAAGATAGTTATAACAGGACTGGGAAATCTAGTACTCTGTTAGCTCTTCGCTCATACACAGATGAGGTAAGAAATTTTCTCTTATGACTTTAAATAGTACTGTTACTTCCATGCTTCCATTTCTTATTTCTATCTGTGTGTGAAGGTTATTGCTGAAGTAGAAGAATCTGCTGATGCTGCGAAGATTGGTGATAAAGGTAAAGGTACTCTTCGCAGGGAAAAATCAACTGGTCCTCCTCCAAAGAAAAGAAAAGTTCGTTCTCTTCTCCTTCAAATGTTCTTCCTAACGAAAGTTCTGAAATGATAAGGGTGATGAGATAACGATGATCTTGCTGCAACTGAAGATTCTCCACCTGAATCTTCTATGGCTAAGCTTTCTGGCCTCTTTTCTGATTCTCTACAAGGATGGGAGATAGCCAATTCGCAAATACCTGCAAAGCTCTCGCTACCCTTTGTGATGTCCCTTTACTGGATGGATAACTCTCTTCGCGGAGTTTCTAGATCAGTGACTCCCGACTTCTTGCATTCTCTCAATAGTCTGGTATACTTTTATCTTTTTACTTTTCATTGTTATAACTCAAAATCTCTTTATATTAATATTTTTTATTTCTTTTCGCAGGCTGGAAAAGCTTCTTTTGCTGTTGCCTCAGATCTAGAGAGAAGACGCGAAAATCTTGAAAAGAAGAATCTTCAATTTCGCAAAAAGAATGAAGAATTGGAAGCTGAAGTTAAAGTCTTCGCGAGAAAATAGACAATTAGAAATTGATTCTTCCTCGTATAAGAATAAAATTTCTAGTCTTCAACAAGCTAATAATCAGCTTTACGGTATGTTACTTTTCTCTTTTCTCTTTATTCATTCATCTCTTATTTAAATAATCCTTTTTGCAGACATTTATGGTCTTTCTGATGAAGCTACCCTTCTTCGCTCATTTCCTAATGCCTTGGATAATGATACCCTTCTTGAACGTCTTAACAATTCCTTAAATAGCTTTCAAATGATAGAATTTCATCTCTTTCTCTAAATGAACTTAGATCGAAATTTCGCCTCTTAGAAATTGATCATAGATCCAGTTTAGGCTTAGCCAACAGATTTAAGCGTCTCCTTATTGATTCCAAAGAGAAAACCAATGAATTAAGAACCAAAATTAGCGGTCTCATAGATGATAAGGATCGTATCTCTGATCAAGGTGCCAAGGCTTTGCGAAATTCCAAGAGGCTCTCCTTGAAGTTCAACTTGAGCGAGATGAAGCTAACCGCAAGAATATTGAACTCTGCGAAAGGGAAAATCAAATTCGTTCTCGTCTATAAGTGAGGATGAATTTGTCTGGGCTGCGAAAATTTTAGATGATGCTAGAAAAGATTTAGGCGTAAATGTTAGTCTCCAAGTTGAACATACAGCCTTGATTAGAGACATGATTTCTGACAGAGAAGGTTGCTAATTGCTCTTCTTTACTAATCTTTTTTCTTATGAATTTTCATCAAGTTAATAATTTTGTCTTTTGTTCGCAGATTCTGAAAATAAATATCGTGAAAAGATTGAAGAACTTGAAGCTGAAAAGGAGGAACTCGCAAAGAATCTTTCTTCTCGCAACGACAAGTATTCTAGATTGAAGAATCAAATCAAATCACCGTTGCGAATTTTAAGAATGACGCTATGCATTTTCGCAATCAAACCATCCAATGGTTTGTGATGATCATAATATCCCACATTCTGATTATCCTTGTCTTTTAGAAGAAATCCCACAGAATACTCCCAGTTTGATTATCTCTGATAGTGAAGCTGACGATGAAGAATCTGATAGTGATGGAAGTTCTGATGGTGATAAGATTCTGACGCAGATGAAGAAGGAAACAAGTCTGATGAAGATAATGAAGGATTAACCAAGAAATAGTCTTTACTTCTTTCTTTGATTCTTTGTAATACTTGTACATTATTTCTTCTTTTGTATATTTGTGTTTCTTTCATTTTACCTGCGTAAATGAAAAAATTCTTCTTTGCAATACAGTTAATCAATATAATCATTAATTCTTGAATTTTTGAGTAAATCTCTCATATGGAGATAAATAACATTTTCTAATTTCATACATTCCCATACTTGCCTCTGTTATTTGAATCCAAATGAGAGATTTCATAAATTTTCTTATTGTATAATTTCGCAACCTTTGCGAAGTGATTTTGTTTCTTTTCAAAATCTCATTCCTGTGTGGTCTTATTTTCCTTCCTAATTAAAGGTCTTATTATGCCACCTCTTGTCATTGCGACAAAATCGCAGGACGTCCTTGCATTTTCATGCAAAAACCCATTGATCTTGCCTTAACTTTTTCTTTTGTATTATGGCCTCTTCAGGAATGTTGCGACAATATGACAGGCCTAAATATTCTTGCGAAAATAAAGCCCCATGACATTGCCGTCTTGCGACGAAATCGCAGGACGTCTTCGCACTTTCATGCGAAAACCCATTGATCTCGTCTTTCTTTTTTTTTGTATTATTGCCTCTTCAGGATTGTTGCACAAATATGACAAGCCTTAATATCCTTGCGAATAAAACCTCATGACATTTGCGTCTTAAGACACTTATCAGCTCCCTAATGGAGGGTGCCGCCCTTATCTCCCCCTGGTTGCCCCTTCAAGGAGGCGTACTTCTACCATACAAGGTTAGCTCCTCCCATCCAGTCTTAACAACAACCAGTTGTTTTCGCAGCCTCTTATCCCTTTTACCTATAGGGCTTATGGTTACGAGACTGCACCCTAAGTGGGGTTTTCTTCAGGCCGAGTGCAGTATAAGCCAAGACTTGTCAAGAATGGCAAGGACGCTTCAAACGCCCCCGGCACTCTTGACTCAACCGTGTACCTCGGCGCCTTGATCAGATTCTGCACTCCTTGGGAGAGTCCTTATTACCTTAGTCGCCCAACCTAAGTCATATGCTTAAGTTGAGAATCCAAGGTGCCTCTCCCGGATGGGCTTCATTGACCCCAAATCTCCATGACTCAGGTTCCGGTGGCGGTGTAGCCTTTCCCTGAATCATGCAATAGGTACCCCCTTATATGACGTACTTTAGGTCTTACATTTGCCTCTTGCGAAATTGTATTCGCGAACTAGGGTGTACGCCATAAAGGTTCGCCTCTTTCTCTTTTGTCATTCTTCTCTGATTATTTTCTGTAAAATTCATTATCTCTGCGAGAGTCTCGCAATTCATATATTGTATCTGAATTTCGCAATCTCAATTTTGTTGTTCAATCAAATGTATTTTTGAGAATTTTACTTATTGCGAGATTATCGCAACAACTTAATCATTCATATATTTCTTGTTTTTATTACTTTGCCCTCCTCTGCTTCTTTATGATTTTCTGCTACTGCTTCCTTGGTAATGGTATGTTCATCCTTTTTATCATGAGCTAGCATTAATTTTGCAACATCTCTTCTCCTTTCTTTAAGATTGTATCCACCATCAACTTCTCACTTCTTTGTACATCCTTGATTTTGTGTCGCCAATTTTCCTTCTTGTTGCTCTTCCTTCGCAAGATTCTATCTCAGTTTCGTAACATTTCTTTCCTTCAACCCAATCTCCCTTTATGATTCCTACACCATTGGGGTGAGGGAATTTGATGCATTGATGGAAAGTTGAAGCTACACCTAGAATCCCATGTAGCCAAGGTCGACCAATTAATGCATTGTAGGGTGATTCTACATCAACGACACAGAATGAGATTTCAGAAGATATTCCCTTCAATGGAATTTGCATAGTAACCTCCCCTTTAGGCTTGTTAGCAGTACCATTAAAACCATATATCTTATATGTTGATGGTATAAGATCATCATCTCTTCCACCCATGGTTTTATAAGTATGATAAAATAAGATGTTCACAGAGCTTCCAGTATCGACTAGATTCTATTGATTGCCCATGAATCTTCAGCTTCATCATCCTCATCTTCTTTTGGTTTTGGATTAATTTCTAATTTTATTACCAATGGATTGTCATGCACCTCTTCTCCTTCGGGAATTTCTTCTGCGGTAAAAGAAATGATCTGTTTCTGCCATTCCTCTAGTCGCGAATTTTCGCAATATTCATAATTTCTCTTCCATTATTATCTCTTGCGAACACTCTACTTAAAACATTATCATGAAAATCTTCAATTGTCTTATATGAATGTACGATAGAGTGACAGAATAGATTTTTTGCTTTTGCACCAACTTCTATGAAGAATGTTTCTTTCTTTTTCATCGTATTCACTTTGTGATGTTCTGGCGGTGGTGGTAATGGTTGAGATTGCGGATGCCCACCCTACCAGAAAGTCGTTTAGTTTTCCTTGATCTATCATTCTCAAAAATTCTCTTTACATTTCTGCAATCGTTTGTGGTATGTCCATGAAAATGATGATAAGAACAAAATTCATGACTTCTGTGATTTGGGGGGTTCCGTTCCCATGTTCCATGGTGTTGGTATATTCTCCATCAAAATTATAGCTTCCCATATCTTCTCCACACTTGCATTTAGAGGTGGCATCTTGATTTCTTCCCATATTACTTTGACCTCCTTGCCTCTATTAAAGTTTGGTCTTTGACCTCCATAAGTTTCTTGCGGTTGATCGAGTCTTTGAATCTTGTTATTTCCTCCACGACTGTAGAAATTTCTTTCTCTTTCATACTCTTCTTGATCTCGGCTCCCCATAGCTACCAATTTCTGCTGATTGTTACTTGTCACCTTTTCTTGTTGTACTTGCGAAGTATTCGCCACTGTGTTATTAGCTTGGGTAATAAGCTTGCATTCGCTGTTTGTGAGCTGGTGTTCGCAACTGGATATGATTCCATTTCATTTTGTTTTCCTCTAAAGCAATGTATTCTTCTTGAAGTTCTCGCAATTCAGTCATTGTAATCGTATTCTTGACTCTGAAAATTTGGACATACAACAGGTTTGTTGCAAACATAGCATTGATAAATGATAATATGAGATATCTCTCATCTACACGGCCAGCCATTTCGCTACACATAGTTCTCCATCTTTTAGTCAAGTGTTTCAAACTTTCGCCAATCCTTTGTTTTAATCCAAACACATCTTCTATACCAGGTCGTGAGGAATTATTACTTATATATGCTCCCAAGAATGTGGTCTGCAAATGATTGAAGGAGGTTATTGTATTCTTTGGTAAACCTTCAAACCATTTTAACGCTTCTCCTGTTAAGCTGGATGCGAAATATTTGCACAATACCGCATCATGATTTTCCCATTGTAACATGCACCTCACATAAGCTTTAATGTGTTGAATTGCACAAGTCGTTCCATCGAAAATGCTGGTTAATGCGGGCAAATTGCATTTCGGTGGTATTCCTCCTAATTGTACTTCCCTTGTAAATGGAGTTTTCGTAGCTTCTTCTATTGCTTCATCCAATTGTCTTCTTCGTACTTCTCCTCTGTTATTTAGCATTCCTCTCATTTCTTCTAATTCTTTCAAGATTTGTTTATTTACATCTGAATCTTGATCCATTGGTCTCTTTAATTTTTCTTCTCTTCTTCTGCGTTCACGTCTATCTTCTCTTGCGAAATTTTGGAGCTCTTCTTCATTATCCTCATCTCGTCTTCTTCTACGATTCTCTTCCTCATCCCTATCTTGAATTCGCAAATAATGATGTCGTTCATTTTCCCCTCCATAATTTTGCTCATTTCTTATCAATTCAATTCGTTGTCTTTCAGCCATTCTCTTTACTCTATTATACTCCTTATTGAGATTATCGTTATTCCGGTTTTGTATACGCCTTCTTTCTCGATTGTCATGATTGTTCTGGAGAATTGTCTCCTGGAGCTCTTGTTCTTCCATTTCTTCTCTCAATCTTTCACGTTCGCAGGTTAAACGTGCTTGTTCAGCATTATGTCTTTCAATTTCTTCTTCAATTGACTGTTGATTTCTTTGAGTTTCTCTCACATGTAAAATTCTTCTTCCTTCCTCTTGATTTCCTTCGCCATCTTGGTTATTTTGTCTCTGATTTTGCCCGTTCTCTTGATTTCCTCCAATTTGCCCATCATCAAAAGTTTCATTTTGGGGAATGTAACGATCATCAGTTCTTTCTCCATTTTCGCGATATTCTTCATTAGGATTTGATATTTCTTCTTGAATATTGTTTCCATCATTGATCATGGGTGAATTTTTCCTCATTTCTCTTCTAGTCGATCTAGAATATGATCTTGTAATACTTCTCGATCTTCTATTCTGCAATCTGATATTCTTCATCCTTAATTCGTGATTTTGCCTTGTTAAATTCGCACGTTCTTCTGCCTCGGCTCTTCTTTCTTCATGTATTCTTCTTCTCAATGTTTCTAACGCTCCAATTTCCTCATTTCCATGAATTATTCCTTCATCTGCTTCTTGATTTATCTCTTCCTATCTATAATTTCTATTTTGTTGCTCTTCTTTTATTTCTTCTGCTGAATTTGATCGCCAAGTGTGTACGCTCACTCTATCATAATTTGTATTCCTCTCTTGAACTAACGTTTGTTTAATTGGCGAATGAATTAGATTTTCTCTGTTGTTTCTCATTCTAGTAGATTCTCCCATTTCACTTCTTTCTCTTCCAGCAATTCTCTTGCTTCTTCTAATAGTAGTCGGTTGTTCAGATGTATTTCTTCTTCTAGCCATTTCTTCAATGCTAACAGTATTGCAAGAAATTATGAAAAATTCTTAATCAATCACTTTAAATTTTCACAAATTTCAATATCAATCTTTAGCTTTCTCTAGAATAATCTTCAAATCGTCCCTGTTTCTAGCGCCATTGTAGTTGCAGGAATTCCTACACTACACCCCTCATATAATTTCATTATTGATCAGCTCATTTTAGGTTTACACTCTTAATTTTATTGATTAATTTTTTAATGTTCTTACAAGAAAAATAAAGAAGTCAATAATGATCTCTGCTCTGAACTTTCTCTCTCCTATTTACTTGTTTCTTATTCAAAAAAGATCTCTCTCTCCTTTACAACTCGAATGACTATTTATAAGCAAATACATAGTGGATGACAGCTAATCTGTCCTTTATTTTCGGATATGGTTTGCGACATTCTCGCAACCTTAAAAATGTTAACTTCGCAAGATCTCTAATTTTCGCAAGACTATCACATCTTTCTCATGATCCTTGCTGACGTCGTTTCTGAAATTGTTCTGTGACGCTATTGTGCAATACCATTGATAATTTCGCTGAGACATAATTGTTGCGAGATTCTGATCCTACATTCCCGATTTCTGGACCCTTCTACGAAGACTTACCATTTCCTTTGGTTTGTAGGTTCCAGAATATCGACATGGTCTTTTCCATCTTCGGTTTCTGGCATTCCTTGGACTTCCTCGTCATTGTCCAGAGGTAAGTCCGCTAGGAAATCTGCCAAAACTTGAGATTTCTGGGAATGTTGGATCTCATGGATTATGTTGAATTTATCGAGATGTGTGTTCCATTTTGCTATCCTTCCAACTTTCCCAATGCTTTTGAGAATAACTTCTAACGGTGCTTTGCAGGGGACACTAACATAATGAGCCAAGATATAGGTTCTCAACTTTTGAGTTTCCCATACTAATGCCAAAATGAGCTGCTCGATCTTCGTGTAATTCCGTTTCGCAGGGTTAAGGGTCTTGCTGACATAGTAAATTGGCTGCGAAATCTTCGTATTGGTTTTAACTAGCATGCGCTGACCGCATCACCGGTTGCAGCTATATAAAGGGCCAACACTTCGTCAGGATCCGGTTTCTGGAGAATGGGGATTGTCTCCAAGTACTCCTTAATTTTTTGGAAAGTTGTTTCACATTCAGGGGTCCACTCGAATTTGCATCCCTTCTTGAGGATGTTGAAAAAAGGTTTGCATCTATCTGACGATCTTGAGATGAACCTCCCTAGCGCTGCTAGGGATCCATTGAGTTTTTGTACTTCTTTCAAGTTCTTCGGGGATGGAATTTCTACGATGGCTTGGATTTTGGATGGATCGACTTCGATGCCCCTTTTAGTTACTAGGTATCCAAGGAATTTTCCTGAAGTAACACCGAACGTACACTTCTCCGGGTTTACCTTCATGTTGTGCTTCCTCATAACCTCGAAGATATCTCTCAAATCCTGGTGATGATCCGTGTGTAGCTTACTTTTGACCAGCATATCATCTACGTAGAACTCCAGCGTATTCCCTATCCACGGTTTGAAAATAACGTCAACCATCCTCTGATATGGTGCCCCTGCGTTTCTCAGTCCGAAGGGCATCCTTGTGTAACAATAGAGGTGAGGGGTGTAGAATGTTGTGTGTTGTTGATCTTCTTCCGCCAAGAAAACCTGGTTATATCCTGAGTAACCATCCATGAAGAACAGTTCTTCGTATCCTTCCACAGCTTCGACCAGTTGATCGATGCTAGGGAGCGGATAGCTGTCCTCAGGGAAGGCCTTGTTGAGGTTGGTGAAGTCGATGCAAATTCTCACCCCTCCGTTTTTCTTTGGCACGATGACCATGTTCGAAATCTACGTGGGGTATCTCACTTCCTTGATGAATCCTGCTTCTAGCATCTTGCGGAGCTCTTTCTCAATGGGATGATAATACTCTGGGGCTATCTTGCGCACCTTCTGCCTGAAAGGAGCTGTGCCTGGTTTTATACGGAGCTCATGTTGAATTATCTTCGGATCTATTCTCGTCATATCTCCTAATTTCCACGCGAAGACATCCGCGTACTCTATGAGCAGTTTGGTTAGGGCTAGCTCTCCTTCCTTTCCCATTAAAGTTCCTATCTTGATCATTTTCGGATCTTTCTCTGTCCCTATGTTGATTTTCTTAGTGGGTAGATGTAAATGTAGGCTTCGGTTCCCCTAGGAGAGGGACATTCTTTAATTTCTATTTGGTAGGCTCCTCCGTCGCCTTGGCCGCTGAGGTACTTGCCTCAGCGCATTGATCGTCTCTCCCCTTCGTCAGGCTTTTTTCTGCAATTCCTTCGAGGTATAGATCAATTGATTTTTCTTTGGAAGCTTCCTTGTTCCGGCTTCTGCGGGATTTCCGTTTCTCATCTAGCTCGTTATTGAGCTAGTTTTGTATAGCTTGGCATTCCCGAGAAATGACCTGGTCACCCTTGATATCAATTACCCCTTCGGGTGATGGGAATCGAAGACACTAGTGATAAGTTGATGCTATCCCTTTGAGCTTGTGTACCCATATACGTCCGATGATGGCATTGTAGGGGGGAGGAGCGTATACTACGCTGAAACGGGTGTCTACCTTCATCGGTCCCGCATTTATTTGCAGAACAATGTCCCCTAATCGTTTCGAGGGAGCCCCGATAAATCCATAAATGGTATGGTACGAAGATATCATCTGCTCGTCGTTTAGCTCCATCCGTTTGAACATATCATAGAACAAGACATTGACTGAACTTCCTCCGTCAATGAGAATTTTCTTGATGTTGCACCCTGCTATGGGCAATGTGAGGATCAAAGGATCATTGTGATCCTCCATGTCTTCCTCCACATCATCTGCTTCGTAAGTTATTGGTGCATCCATCCATTGCTCATGATCGTCTATCTCTACCCCATCGATTTTGTACAGCTCGCAGTAGTCCTCGAACTGCTTTCTCAGCCTTTTTCCAATCTGCGTTGTTAACGATGGTCTCGTGGCTTCCGAACATGAAATGGTGTTTAGCGTTCGATTGCCTTCAGGCAGTTGAACTTGCTTGCTTCGTTTCGACCTATCATCTGCTTCTTCCTTCCTTATGTATTGCTTCAGTTCTCCGTGTCGATAAACTTTTGGACCATTATCTTCAAGTTCTTGCACTTCTCGGTTTGGTGCCCATTGAAATAGTGGTAATCGCAGTATTCCTTCGATTTTTTGGATCTTGGGGGTTGTTTTCCTTTTGACCATGGCCATTCCAAGTTTTCTCGACCCTTAATTTCTTTTAAGATTCGAGCATAAATTGTGTTTAGCTTCGTGTAAACTTGATCTTCGAACCTTCGATGATCGTTCCGAGTACCTTCTCTTCTTCCTCTCCTATCTTCGTATGGGCGTTCGATTGAACTTCTTTTCGATCCACTGGCCTGCTCTGTGGAGTTAGTTCGATGAGATCTTTGAGCATGGGCTCTTGGATTTTCTCGTTGGATTTCTTCCAACATGGTGTGTTTCTCGATGATTACTCAAAGATCCCCTTCAGTCGTGGGTACGCTCCCATGAATTTCGACGAACAACGGGCTCACCCTATCTAAACCCCATTTGTAGTAGTTAATTATGACCACTGGGTCTACATTCCCTATAGCCTGGCATATTTTATGCCATCTATCCGTGTATTCCCTGGTCGTATCCTTGTATCTGATGGCCAATGAGAATAACTTGTCCATCCCAGCGTGGACAGCCTTGTTATACATGTATGTTCTTAAAAACTTTTCAGTAAGTTGCTCGTACGAACCGATGGAGTTGGGAGGTAGGTTATCAAACCAAGATAGAGTCGATCCCTTCAAGCTTTAAGGGAAATATCTACAAAGGACCACATCATCCTGATCCCACCGGGCCAACATACGGTTATAATACCGATGGTGGGCCGCGGGATTACTGGATCCATCGTAGCATTCAAATGCTGGAATTGGACATTTCTTGGGGATTTCAGCTTTGGCTAAGCTTGGGACTAGAGGAGTAGTATTAGATTCTCTCATGAATTCCTCTAATCTTCCACCTCCTTGCCTGGCCTTCAGCTGTTTGATCTCTGCCATCATCTCAGCACGAAGATATTCCATCGCACGGTGATGGTCAGCTATTGTTGCGGATTGTCATGGTCTTCGGTCATCACTATCAAAATAATCCGAGTCTTCGGGAACATATTCTCAGTATGAGGATCGGTTTCCCCTGACGTGTCCTCGGTTTAAGGGCTCGGGATTGGCTTCGTCTGTTACGACCATTCTTCGGTCGTGATTTGGCTCAGGTGCCTTTGAATTAGCTTCGTCATGTTGGTTCGTCATCTTGTCTTTGAGCTCCTGGTTTTCTCTAGCCAGTAATCCCACTGCCTCTGCTTATGTCCTCTGATTCTTTTTTAGTTCTTCGATCTCTTCCATCAATTGGGAGGAGTGACTCGATCCTTGGTTTGGTGTCCCGACCTGTCCCTGCCCTCCAACCGCCATGGTTCGATCTTCGTCGATTGTATGGATTTGGGGGGCAGGGGGATCGTTTGTCCTCATTGGTGGCTCTCCTTGTGTTACGATGGGTTGATTCATCGTTAGCAATGGCTGAGTGGTTGGAATGGCCTGGCTCTGATCATTTGTCTGCGGCATTCCGAAGGCTGCCTGGTGCATTGTTGATTCTGCGAACCATTCACGTTGCTCATGAACGCGTGATCCCGTTGCTAGATTGGTCTTATCGGCTTGTGCCGCTAGGGCTTTGACCGCTGTCGCGGCTATCATTCTAGTGTTCATTGGTGAGGTGATCTCTGTTGTATCTACCTTCTGGGTCGTTGTCTTTGCCTTCTCACCTTTCTGCTTACTGCGGGTCACCACTGGTGTGGTCCTCAGTTTTTTATTTGATGGGGCCTTTCCTATTCCTACCTCTTTGACTTTTTCCATCTCAGATTCCTTCAAAAGACGACAAGCGGTCGAGAGAAAAGGTACCACAACGGTTTTGTTAGCAAAGTTAGACTTAAGTGCGTACGATCACGACACCGAAGGTATGAAAAATATATTCCAGCTATTACTCCCCTCTTTAGAGGTATTGGATCTTCTTGATTCCTTTGATTCATCGCGAAGTCTAAGGATAACGCAAAAGGGAGTTTTAAATGTGGTTTTAACATCCAAAGATGACGGGTCAGCAGTTTTAATCAATAATGGTTGGCAGATCTGTTTGTTTTAAACAGCAAAGGTACCAGATTTGCGGTTTCAACATTCAAAGTTGACAGATTCGGTATTTTAAAAAGACAAAGGTGGCAGATCCGTTATTTTAAAACAGAGAAGACAGATCCAAGGAAACAGATCTGTTGCTTTTACGAGTCCCAAAACGAAGATCTTAGAAGAAACAACGTAAAACTCTTTTAGAATTGCTATGGCTTTTAAAGGTGGCCATAACGAAGTTAGAATAAACCGTCCAAGATACAATTTCACGAGGAATAGTATCAAGGGCTCAGAAAATCACAGGAAAGATAAATCTTTTACCTGGACAGAGTCCCTGTATCTAGCGCCAGATTGTGAACACATCAATCACGAAGGCATTTATATGTCCACAAACAATGTTCGCAATCATAGCTAAAAGACGATATACACAATATGGTGGTTATTAATAACACAAACACGATGACTTATCGACTCAGAGTCTTCAGACTCGTCATTGTCTAGTCGGGATGAAGATAAATCATTCAAACTATAGAATCACGAAGCCAGACAAAGCCGGAGTAAAGCAGTAAAACATAAATACGGTGCTGAAGTATAATAACACAGAGATTTACGTGGTTCGGTACTAAGACCTACATCCACGGGGTGTTGGGTTTCACTATTTATTGAAGATTACAAATGAAGTCGAATGACTATAAGTGAAATACGATGATTGAGGAGATGGAAATCATACTTACTTTCTCCTTTCCCCTCTCTCTCTCCTAGTTCTCTACCTTCTATTACCAACTGGTCGACCTCCTTCTTTCTCAGTGGAGAAGGGTATTTATAGGGAAAATGTGCGAGGTCCCTTGTAAGAGACCATTGAAACCTTATCTTCTTGTTCTCCGTGTCAATCCCGCTGGTATCTTTGTTCTGAACCGATGCCCCCAGCGATTGCTGTTGATACCGCTGGATCGATGCCTTCTCTTCCTCAGATAACTTGACACGTATCCTATGGTTAGGGCATTTAATGTGGGTGGCTGGGTCTTCTGCATGCGACAGTCAGTTGTCTGCAGGCCCTATCACACCCATGTCAGTATATTTAATCACTACCGTCGATCTTGGGTTGTCCTCAAGATCGGATAAAGTGAATTTTAGGGCATCCTTCCCTACTTCTCGGAGGTTCGTAACTTCAATGCCCCTTGATAAAGTGGTACGCATGCCTTCCACGTGTAGATCTTTGGACACGTGTCAAGAGATGGATTATGTGCAAACAAAGCCACGCAAAAAAAATATCCACATTCACCGAACTTGAATTGATTGCAACCAAGAAAACCAAAAAATTGCATCAAATCAAACCCCAAAAGAGAAACAGTCTCACCATCATGTCTAAGACTAAGATGGCCAAACAAAAAAAAAACACTACTCACTCAATCATTTTATTCAGGATCAAATTTCAACAATACAACACACAATGACAACCATCCGATCACTCTCACTTATCTTCACTACTGAACCACCACCCAATCAAGCAAAGATCAAATTTTACATAGACTCAGCAGAATGAGAATTTTCAGATAATTTCTGATTACAATTATTCTTAATAGCGGTAAGACTATAAGGAGATCTATCAAGAGCAAGCCAATCTTCAACTTCAAAATTCTGTTGACCACAGTTAATATGTGCCCCGGTAGTTGTAACTTCAACATAATTCACATACCATCCGTGACCGGAACCAGTACCATCGGAAGTAAGATTCATGGCACAAACCGGTGAACCCAGACAATAACCTCTTCCACTGAAAATATCAAGATTACCTCTTTCGAAATAGTCGTAACCAGGACCCATTAGTCCACCCCATGATTCAAGATTTGGGATCTCGATGTACTTACCGTATTTGCTGTATAGTCTTAGTGAGATTTTTGAATCCGTTCCTCCTTTGATGATTGATCCTGTTCTTGTGTACACTGTGTATACACAATCATCCTGCAATTTTAAACACAACAAACAAGTGAATTAGAGATTGATCTAATGTGATTGATTGATCATCAGGAATTAGAAGAAGTTGTAATTGGGGATGGACTTACAGCAGATTGAGAGAGGATTGCAAAAGAGAGAAGAACAGAGACGAGGAGAAGAGAGAAGCTCTTGTTGTTGACTTCAGATGTAACCATTTTTTGGATCTGAATTGGTGTGTGTTTTGGGCAGTGGGGTGTTTTATAGAGAAATGCGGTAGCTGGAGGGATGAGGAATTTGATTTATTCATTTCCATATTTTTTACTTGGGGCCAGAAAAACGTGCACCCTCTAATGAGTCCATGACTCGCGAGCATCGGTCCAAGTGGGGTACACGACTGACTAAGTTTGGAAAATTGGACTTTCATGGTTCGAGTTCGAGAAAGCATGACCGCGGTCCATGTAATGCATCACATTATATATGAGCTAAGCTAATACAAAATACAAATTCAAATAGGACTTTTATTTTGCTTCAAAAACTAGTATAGCTATTATTTTAAGTATTTATTCTCGTTGGCACCAGGAAGATTCCTAACACCGTCCTACTTAGATCAATTTCAACATAAATGACAAAATCAATCCTTAAATGTTCACCGAGACAAATAATACTTGTGTTTTGGGGAGGTTTTCAGTAAAAGACAAAAATTAGTAAATTTTGAAAATTCCTAACTCAGTCCTACTTTTTTTTTTTTTTGAAACGGAAACTTCATTGATATTAAGATTTAGTACATAACATCATCTCTTATAGCTTCTTCTATATCCTCAGGGATATTTTGCCAAAAATAAAAAGAAGCTCTTAATTTTTTTAGCTCTATTTGCTATTTTATGCGCTACATTGTTACCTGATCTAGATACATATTTTAAAGAAACTCTCATAATAGTAGAAAGTAAGTGTTTTATTTCATTTACGATGCCCTGGTTCATCCAATGTACATTACGGCCTGCACCGTTGATAGTAGTTACCGTATTTTGACAATCCGATTCTAAGAGAAAATTTGCAGAATGTAGATTCCTAACCCAAAGTAGAGCCTCTTTGATGGCAAAGCATTCCGCGTGTTCAGGGTCTAGTCCTTCATCGCAGCTCCTGTCCCTGATGCCTCTGGATTTGCATGTAGAATCACGAGCAATTAGTCCAATCCCAAAATTCTTTGTTACAGTACCAAAAGAAGCACCAATGTTTATCTTAAGCTGATTATTTTCCGGTGGAGTCCAACTATTTTTCCTAAGAGTGACTCTCATTTGCTGGTGTTGACTATTGTTACTTTGTGATACCGCCCACTTGATATTGCTAATTGTTACCCATTTGTTAGACTCTTTGTTGTGAAAAATCTTATCACAACGATTTTTCCAAATCTGCCAGGTTGTGTTCATTAAAGTAAACAGCCAGTTGTTGTATTCATCATTTTAAACATATTGATCTGTTGAGAACCAGCTTATTATCCAAGTAGAAACAGAGATGTGCTGAATTTGAACGTTAGGAACATTGACATTCATATCCATCCAAATTGAAGCTGAGTATCTACAGTTGAAGATTAAATGCTCTAGGTTTTTTGTATCCATTCTACAGTGAGGACATAAAGTGTCTATCTCAGATTTGTAAGCACCGATTTTAGACAAAGTAGGAATTATCCCTTTTAAGCATTTCCAAATGAAAAATTTTACCCTATGAGCAACATTTGTTTTCCATAATCTTTTCCATGTTTTAGGAGATTTAAAGGTGAATCATGGAGAGATAAGAGGAGGAAGAAGAAGAATCTTATTAGGAGATTAGAATGGAACCATTACATAGTTTCCCTTATATACAACCCTAGGAATCTAGTTGGACCGCACATCCATGGGTCGTAGGCCCTGTAACACTTCCCCTTGTGCGGTTCAATAACAAAAATTTGTACATAATGCTTTACATATAGTTCTTCAAATGTCGTTCTCCTTTATGACTCGTGTCGTAGTCCATTGCCTCATTAAAACTTTGATAAGAAAAAAACCCAGTGGGACAAAACCTTGTACAACTCTTCACATGTAATACTTCACATGTTGTCTCGTATTTTACATGTAGTTCATCACATATAAAATGATCCTCAAAAATCGACGAGTCTAAGCTAATTGCCTCGTTAAAACTTCGTCAGAAAAAACCCAGAGAGACAAAACCTGAACTAAAGAAAAAGAGTACAATATTAAGTAAACTTAGAATATAGTTGGATGTGTATATGTTACCTCATTAAAACCTTGACAAGGAAACCCAGTGGGACAAAAACCTTGACGAAGGGAAAAGATTACAACGTGACAAATGCAAGTAAAGTTGATCAATTGCAGATGATCACTTTGCTCGGTTGAAGTTGACTAGTTGCTTCACAACTCCGAAGGCAGAAAATCCTCGTGGGAAAGACAATAGCCTTAGCTGGGAAATTACATTCCCGGTGTTTGTCGTTGTCTCATTAAAAACCTTACCGAGTAACAAAATCCTGTGGGAAAAAATAACCCCGGTGAAGAAAAATAGCTCAACACACCGTTAGATGCTCCCCCTGATGTCAGACAATTTTTGTTAGTCTAAGCAGTCAAAAGGAGTTTATCACACTTTACTTTGGTGACTTGAATGTTTATAAAACCCTGTTGTTGATTCTAGAAGTTACGTTGCTTAACAGACTATCGCATTTCATTTCTTTGATTCAGATATTTTCAGTAATATCAACACGATCTTTATGTCTTCAACGTTCAACATACTTGATGTTTTTTGTGTCGCTAAAAACATTGTCGAGTAACAAAACCCTTTGGGAAAAACTGTTCTCGATCGAAGGGAAAAAGAGTACAACACAGCTTCAATTTCGAAGTAAAATATGTCGACATCATATCTTTGGATCCTCCCCCTGATGTTGGCATCTCCCCTTGATTACTTTCAGAGTTCTTCCAGAAAGTTCATTTAGTCATGTATTTTTCGAAACTGAATATTGGTAATTACTTAGAAAATAATCTACCATATCTCCCTCTGATTACTTTCGTTGGAGAAGAGATTATTGTTCCTTCATAATCAACAACTTTTGGATTGCACTTTCATTAGCATTCCTTTTAATGTCTTTGTAGGGATAAAACAAATTTATGTCAATGGTTACTTTTAAGTACATTATTACATTCACTATACCATTCCAATGACGTTGCGCTGGCGCGGAGCTATATCTAGCTAACAAGTTCCCTGAGGATGTAAAATTTAATCGAGTACATTATTATACTAAGTACAACAATGCGTCTATTGTACTTAAATATGGGAATTTCATCTCCCAACATATCTTCGTCATATTCCTTTGGACGAAATGGTTACTTACTTACATTTGAACCTCGACTAATCATGGGAGTGCTATCAGTATGCATGTCTTTGTTAAATTGCCTGACAACTTTAGACATATGCAAACTGGTGGAATAATATACCACAAGCTCAATATTCGATCTAGCTTTCCCTAGATTTTTCATCTCAAATTCGGATTTTAAATAGCTTTCATGGTCTCTTATTACATCAAGAGTACACATCGTCTGTACCATCAACATAAGTAGCTACAATTCCAAATCAGGAACTTTCTTATGAATACGCAACGAAAAATAACTTAATTGTCTATCCCCTCCGAATCAAATAGCCACTTAGACGGGTATACCACATCCGCCTGATTGCTTGAATCAATAAGTGAGCGTTCTATCTAACTGTAAACGCACTCTGTGGTATAGAGTCATTTGATTTGTGCAACAAAAGTCTATCAAGTACTTTTGTAAATATCTTCTATCTCTTGATTCTTTTAGAGATACGTAAAAACCACATACATATGCTGATTTCAAGTCCTTTTGAAATTACCAAGCTAACTAAGTGGCGGAACTCTATAACGTTCATTACAAGAAAAAAAATTCCAGGGCTTTGTGAAAAACCTCGCGCCATAAGGCAAGTCTTTGTACTTTAAGACTATTTTCTTCTCATTATGCTTTATGAAAAATTAATTATGTATGTCCAATAGGCTTTACACTTGGTTGGTTAGCACTACCACACCAAATACTCATATATTTACCAAAGAACTAAGTTCTACCTGGATTGTGCAGGCCAAATATGCTATTTATTTGAAATTAATCAAAATAAAGCATGGTTCGATCTCATTGTGCTCTACTTCTGGAGCAACTATTTATGGATTATATCATCGTTGTGCACGCATGATCCTTCCATTGACTCATGTGCACTTCTCATAATCCGTCAGGATTTCATTGCTCTCTAGAATCATTTAAAACTTCGGAGCGTCCTCCAGTATTGATTCATGGACATAGTCCGAGACAATCAAATGACATGATTTCATTAATGATACAAATTAGGTTGTGCCTTACTCATCTACTTCCTTTCTAGGTGAGCATTGATCGAACCTGGTGGTCACTCCATCTTCCTTTATGGAGCCACGGCCTCAACTACACTTCCACCAAGTTTAGTTGCAACACCTTAGTCTATGGTGTATCCCATACTGAGGATTTCTAACCTTACAGGAATATTTGCAGCTGGTACGTGTGATCTTGTCACTTTAGCGACATCAGTGTACATTCTGAAAATTTAGTATTCTTTGTCACTTCACATTTACATTTGTGAAGTACAAGAATCAATATGAGACACAGTGGGAACACACCACGACAATTCATGTCGTTCTCTTAGAAAATACTTTTTCTTATCTCCCCCTAACGACGGGAAGAGTGTCTCATCAAAGTGATAACATGCAAATCTAGCAGTAAAGATCTCCTGCCAAAGGTTTTAAAATGCGGATAATTGTTGAGAGTAAATATGCAACAAAATTACTTAATCATTTTTGTGACCTATCATAGTACGATATGGACACGTAATGGCACATACATAGTGCAACCAAAAATTCGTAAGAATACAAATGTCAGGCTTAAATTCAGTTACCAACTGGTACGCAGAAAAGGTTGACTAATATTAGGTTCTAAAACGAATTAAGTAAAGATGCGCGTAATATTGCATATTCCCAAAGCAATAAAACGTAGGTTGGTACGCATAACCTATTCCTTAGACACCATTTGTAACCTTTGATGGTAGCCTCTACGAGACCATTGGGTATAAGATGCTCTATATTAATCATATTAAACATGCAATATTCATCAAGTCCTTTTGATGTAAATTCTCTAGCATTAACAAGGGTGGTTAGCCTTTGCACTTTGAATTGTGTAATATGTTCTAGGAGTTTTCAAACGAAATTTTTTTTTGGGAACTATAACTAGTCCAAAATGTCAAAACATTCACCAGATCCATCAGTCACTTTAATGGTCTGGTCTGCATTCTGCATGAATATTTTTCTAAATATCACCTTGTTTTGTTTGTAATATGGATTTTTTACCATTTGCATCTTAGGATGGTCTCGATCCTGTTTTACTTAAGACTTTGTAAAAATGAGTGATATGCTTTCTTACCTAAAAGCATAATGGAAAGGGCGGTTGTGCATCTAGTACTTTAGAAAACACCTATTGAGAGATATGTCGTCACTTATCATTCTGTCAATCTTTTTCTCATTCTCTCGTACACTCAAACACAGTGATGTACGTAAGATTCCTTTCAAAACGGAACATCATGTCACAAACAAAGTGCCTTATGGTTATGTCAAAGTCTTATGAATCAATCCCAATCAGTTCATTGTTGGGATTAATATGGATTCAGTAATTCAAGTTCCAGTGGTTTACAATTCACTAGATTGACAAATTAATTTTCTAAGAATATGTTTCCTTCCACATTCATTAGAAATAGTTTATATACGCAATCAACTTCATTCTCACTATAAGTTTGCAAAAAGGTAGGTAATAGTTCATGCATGAACATTCTTTGCACTTAACAAGGTGAAATTAGCCCTTAGTACATACAGAGCTTAGACATTGAGTCTTGAGAGATTTAATAACAGGTGTGGCCTTATTACGTAATAAAAGTAGGATATAACTCAATTACTTTAGAGTGACTATATGTTACGTTTCATCCAGAAATATCTCAAGTGCTTTAGAGAATCTGTGTCTCGTGGGAATGATGTACTTTTCATTTCATAAGCGCAGACATTTGATCTAGTTCAATGAAATATTCAATCGGCCAAACAAAGTTCTTCTTGTCATTAAAGTTGATGTCAGAAGTATGATATCCCTATGGAAATTGGTTACTATTATGGTACCCGCATTACATTGCCTGTACCAATACCAGTAAGAAGATCCATTCCCAACTCTTTGGTGAGAGCTAGAATTACATCTTAGCTTCATCCCATGTTCAATTGATACTTTTGTGTTGGTGTTATTACTGCCGAAGGAAAAATTACATTTTTGTCTCATGATACATATGTCTCTCTGCACATATTTCACTTTGCCATCAAGTGGATTACCACGGAACATTCAAATTTGGGAGAAATATCAAGTATCCAATAACGATGCTTAAGTACTTCTAAGCCCCTAATGAATACATTGGAATTGAGTTGGTACAACCAATTGAACAAAAATAAACATCATTCAGCTATAGCCAATATCATATTCAAGAGAACAAATTAACAGTAAAACCAAAATTCTTAATGGTCGAATCAACAGTCATAATTGAAATTGAATGTTTATATAATATGGACTTATCTTAAGGGAAGAACATAACTAGACATGTTATAAAAACCAGTTAAATAAGCCCAACAAACATTCAATGTAAAGATTCACGTTACATTAGTAACATACCTGAACAATTGGTTCGCACTATATATACACGAACCCGGAACAACCTTGCGCACCTTGGTCGCGCACGGCCCAGAACAAAAATAGGATGTTGGAACAGGGCATACCTGGATCGAAACGAGGTGGGCTGGACCGGGTAGAAATTTCTCAGGGGAGATTTACTTTCTCTCCTCAGAGTTTTTATTCGCAGACCGACATTTCTCACCCATTAAACATCGTGTACATAGAACAATCATCGAGGACACAAATAAATTAATCTTTGTAAAATTCAGATATGAGCACATACAAATAACAAAACCAGTAGCCATTCTTTGACACACAAACTCATACAGTCTGCCTTCATGATTTAATAATAATTAAAAAATATTTTGACAATAACATATAATATTATAACAAGGTAATGCTCTTGGCAGTATCACGGGTACATGCAAAGGGACAAAACACCAAAACACAGTAATCTATGATAGATGATAATCATAACATACATCATATAATATTATGCTTGAATGAGACAAAACACTAGATAGTACAGTCATATGATAATTATTATTATGGGAAGGCATATCATTATATCACAACATGTCAACACATCATGATTTACCAAAGATATGATTAATGAAAAAGATGATTCAAAACATAGCAGACAAATTCCATTGATCCAAGACATTGCAGCCTTATACAAATTGCAAACAAGTCATAGATTTTATTATTATTAAAATAGATAGATTCGTTCATATAGCAGATCAATATTCAGATTTCAGATCACATATTCCAATCAAGTACAAAAGGCAGGAAAAAAAAGAGGAAGAAATCAATTTAGGTATACCTCGAACGTACTGCCCTTAATCTTGATTGAGAAGAAAAACAACTTGATTGAGAAGCAAAACAGAAATATCGATAAAACAAATTAATGGCTGAGCTCGTGCTTGATAACGTGTTTTAGGAGATTTAAAGGTGAATCATGGAGAGATAAGAGGAACAAGAAGAAGAATCTTATTAGGAGATTAGAATGGAACCATTACATAGTTTCCCTTATATACAACCCTAGGAATCTAGTTGGACCGCACATTCATGGGCCGTAGGCCCTGTAACATTCCACACTATACCAGGTACTTATTGGATAGACTGGTTAACTTGGTTGTTTGAACCTGTAAGGAGTTTGTATGATGATTTAACTGTGAAGGACCTTGTTCTGTTTGGTTCCCAAATGAGAGTATCCTCTCCTTTATGTGGGATGAACATCTTAAGGATTAAGTGAGCTATGTGAGGATCAAATAATTGTGTAACTAAAGGCTCATTCCACCTCGTCGGATTATGTAACAACAAGTCTGAGACATGAACTATTCTGGATGGATCAGGAAAACTGTATTTTGGAGTTGGTGGTATCGGGTAATTATAAATCCATCTATCATACCAAACCATGGCTTTAGTGCCATATTTAATAAACCATTTATAGTGCTGCTGAACTACCCAAGACCCTGCTCTATCCCTTTCCATATCCACGAAGAATTTGAGTTATCTTCTTGCAGACGAAGGAAATCACAGTATGATGCATAATTTGCCTTCAAAATTTTAACCCACAAACGATCAGATTCTGTGTAGAGTCTCCAGGCTAGCTTGATCATTAAAGCATTATTAAACTGTTCCAAATCCCTAAACCCAAGTCCTCCCTCATTTTTGTCTAAGTTGAAAGACTTCCATGCCAAAAAATTTATCCCCTTGTTGGCTTTATGTCCCCACCAGAATTTAAGCTGAATGGAATTCAACTGCTTGATAATGTTTTGAGGAATTTTAAAATTTCCTATATAATGAGAAGGAATTGTATTGAGGACACTCAGTCCTACTTGATTAATTTCATCAGTTTATTGAGGATATAAGTAAATTTTTGTACACTCAGATGAATCCTTCAGTGCTCACCGGGATAGTTGAACTTTTACGGTGGGATTTTTTCCCCTGAAACTTGTTTAACAAAAGTAGGAAAATTTACATTTGCAAAATAGAATCCCAAAAAAAGAACTCATGCCAACAATAATAGAAAGCAAATCCCGGAACTTCGTGCAAGCAATACAGTTAACAAATCTATGATCGACGAGCGTCAATTTATTAAGGATACAAGTCAGTACTAGTAAATCAATACATTCTACAACGCACACCCACATAAAGATATGCCAAACTCGGACAAATTCGGCTTCGCCGTAAATAGAAAAAGAATCTCAATCTGAATCTCGCCGGTTTGGGGTGGACCAAAGCTTGTATTTACCTCGTTGGCTCAGAAAATACCTTAACCCTCTTTTCTCAATCACCACCTTAAATTAATTCCAAGTTCAAATTGGGTTATCAATGAAGCTAGTCGACTTTTCTGTACTGGTATGACCATGGGTATTAGATTGGATTTGAATCCATCAAATTCAAACACTATGCTTCGTAATTTTATTCTAATTGATGGTCCTATCATTAAGCAAATGGATATTATGCATCAGAAAGACAAATATTTTCTAATTATGGAGGAAGATATTGCTTTGAATATCTTGACAGATAAGGATGCAACTGCCTACACACCATTAACGGAGAAAAAAGTATTTTCTCCCCTACATCCCATTGCCTGGTCTTGAAGATTTAAGTATTTTCGAAGACGAAGAAGTGGAAAACTCAACTGATACTCTGATTCATATATCCCCTACATCCCCTATTTCAAATTCATCAACACCTACCTTCCCTCCTGGGTTTGAACCAAATGAGATAAGTAGTGAAGATAGCAAGCTCGAATTTCTCTGGTCAAACATCTCAGCAACCAGTGATTCCAAAGAAATTATTGAAAGAATGTAGAAGGCTTGATATGTCAATAGACGAGGTTGGTGTGCAGAGGACTACTACACCAAATTAAGAGATTATCAACAGTCTATTTCTGTTGCTGAACGGGGTTGCAACAATAGCTAGCTATTGCGAAACACCTTGTTGCAGTTTTTCGCAACAACTTTAGACCTGTTGCGAAATCCAGTCAGCAACTGTTTTTCGTAACTGCTCGCAACAGAATTCAACTGTTACGAATTTTTTTATTCAGTTGCTAATTTCAGGTCAAGTCTTCATTGATTTGATTTTGACCAAAATTTAGCAACACAGCGAGCTGTTGCTAATTTTTTAGCAACAAAAAAAAATATGGTCAGGCCTTCGTTGACCAAGTCAAAATTGATTTCCCCCAAATATTTCCCTGCTATAATCCTGATTTATCCATTTCAACATGCCCACATACATATATTCAACTTCAATGTTTCATAATTCACATCCAAACAACATACAAATATTTCATTGATGAATGTTTAAGTGAATGGTTCCAAACTTACAATCGTGATCTGTTAAACTTATAGATTCATATAAAATCTTTGGTAGTTCAAACCTAATATTTTACTAGTTGCTAAGTTTCTCATCATGTAAGGGATACAAAATTTGGCCTGAGCTCTATGAATAAACTTCATACCTTCACCAACTTTGGTTCCTTGGCATCATTAGTACCTTCATTTGCAGAAGAAAACAAATTTCTTGCTCCATCATTCAACTGATATTATTCTACCTGCATAAGCAGGTTCAAAGCTTCAGTTTACGAGGTTTCAGTAGACAAAACAAGGAAATTCAACTGATATTATTCTACCTGCATAAGCAGCAGTTCAAAGTTTCAGTTTACGAGGTTTCAGAAGACAAGACAAGGAAAAATTGTTCCCGTGAAATGATAAACTCACTTCTTGACATCCTATACAAGTGTTATCTTTGTTCTAGGTAAATTGTTCCTCATTTGTACCTTCACATCATCCTCTGGGATGTTAACACTAGATGCTATGAAAGGTTTAATGAATACAAACTGGCAGTACCATTGCAAGAAAAACCATTACCTTTGCACTCCAAGACTTGTTGTACACCTTCGACGTGTTCTCCGAAACTTAAGAAATGAACCTAACAATAATAAAAACATTGATTACTTTGGTTTCAGATTAAGAGGTACGTGTTAAATCTTCTCAGAACTCAGCAAGAAGTAAATCACACAATTCATAGGTTTCGGAAATGTTCTCAAAGCAGCCGAATTTGACAAACCTGAGGTGTAGTGGCGAACACTTAGGTTTAAGCGACCAACAACCTTGATCTTATTCGTTGCTTCAGTAGAAAATGTTCAACAACAAAAAATTAAATGAAAAGTTCAATAAAATACGACATAACAACAGAACTCAGCAGTGAGCAGTAAATGAAAATCACACAGACTTACCATATAAATGTCACCAACAGTGTAATCATGTACCCATATCATCATTCATCGTAATACCTCAAAAGAAAGTATATTTATGTGGGTTAGTATCCATAAATAAAGCAACGACCAGCGCTAGACTCCAAATAATCTAGGTCTATATATGTCAAGCTAAACCACATTGAAATAGGACGCAGATTATTTGGTGCCTAGCACTGCCTTATTCCCAGGCGATGCTAGACTAATAAAAAATCCATCATGTATCTTCTAATTAAGCTGGACCCAAGAAATAAGCAGTGCAAGGCTCTATATAATTTCATGCGAACGATCCAAGGGTTGTTGGTCCATATATATATAAGCCTTGTTAGAGCATAGCTCGGTCGACCTCGCATGCGTTGCTATATCAAGCATGTTTGTCAATGTTAATTAGTGATCAAAACTATGAGTCTTGATTTCTAGTCTACATAGCTAAGTCTCGGACTAGGATAGAAAAGTTTGGTTGAGCTCAAGGACTTCATGCGATTCATTATACAACGACAAAGATCTACTCAAGGGACCGTGGAACTTCATCAACAAAAAGGTATGTGGAGACGTGAACTTATCTATCACTCAAAAGTTTACCTATTCTATCTCCTACTTCTTATGAGACAAAAATCGTATGCTATATATACTGGATCATACGCATTTGATACTTCGAGCTGAGTATACTCTAATTATCTATATGTGGAAATCATGTGTTGGTAAAGCGTTTCGCTTTGATCAGGTTTCTCTTCACCTAGTGACGAACGTCATAATGTTTCAATCACTTTGAAAATCGCTTTGACGAGAAATAGTGTAACAACTATATAACGTCCTCTAAGAATGTTTCAATGGTTAGAATGAGAGTTTAGGTCTATATAACCAATTATGGATATAAGCATTGTGTGGTAACACATATGTGAATAAGTCTTATTCATTAATCCGAAGTTTGCAAACTTTGTTGATTGAGAGATCGGAGGAATTGTCTTTGCCAAGTCCACGAACTGTCGGAATTTCTTGTACCGAGAGTTTCTGCTGGGATTCCAAATTCATTCGTGATGTACAACTCCGCGAACCTAGTCCGCGAACTGGCGGAAGTCTCTTTGCCGAGATTTTATGCTGAGTTTGGAAAACTCTGTCGGTTGCCTTAAGTCCGCGAACTTGTTTACGAACTTGAGTGAGTTATCATGAGCCGGTTCAATCGAATCGAATCATCTTTGTTTCAATTGTGTCTTGTGTAGTTACATAAGATCTCATAGAAATTGAACAACTCTCTAACTAGTTCATTTGAGTCAATTGAACTAGTTATGGTGAAGAAGAACAAGGTTAATATGAAATGCTCATATGGTTAACCTTTTGGGTTACTATGTTCAACCAACATACACGTACATGTTTGGGCACGGTTTTCACAAACCCAGTAAATGTATATCTCAAGTGTGTGTGACAAGCTAAGTTTTCGATCTAACGGTTGAGAAATATTATCTTGAATTTAAATCAGGTTTTTATCTAACGGTGAATATTGATTGCTTTGTACCTAAGGTAAAACCCTGATTTGAAGATTATATATAGGAGACATCTAGCATTGGGAAAAACTAATCCCCACACGTCTGTGTGATACTAGTGCGCTCGCTAGAGTCGATTCTCCTCTAACCTTTGGTTTTCTTCTATAAAACCAGGTTAACGACTTAAAGACTTCATTGGGATTGTGAAGCCATACGGATAATACTTTTATCGTACTTGTGTGATATGATCTTGCATCTTCTATCGTACGAGTACAATCATATTGATTGGCTTGAGATCGTGAGAGTTCTCCGATAGGCAAGATAAAGAAGTCACAAACATCTTCGTCTCATTGTTTGTGATTCCTCGACGTCCTCTTGTTTATACAAGTAAGACTGTTGTGAGGTGATTGATTAATCTAGGCTGTTCTTCGGGAATATAAGACCGAATTATCAATTGTTTCCTATTCACCTTGATTTCATATCATAAGACGGAACAAAAACCTAGGGTTCTTCTGTGGGAGACAGATTTATCCTTTGATATACTTTTCTGTGTGAGACAGATTTTTTTATTATCAAGTCTGCGATTTTGGGTTGCATCAACTCTTAGTTGTGGGTGAGATCAGCTAAGGGAATCAAGTGCGCAGTGTCCTGTTGGGATCAGAGGCGTAGGGAGTATAACTGTACCTTGAATTAGTGGGAGACTGATTGGGGTTCAACTATAGTCCAGTCTGAAGTTAGCTTGTAGTAGGCTAGTGTATGTAGCGGCTTAATACACTGTGTATTCAATCTGGACTAGGTCCCGGAGTTTTTCTTCATTTGCGGTTTCCTCGTTAACAAAATTTCTGATGTATGTGTTATTTCTTTTCCGCATTATATTTTTTATATAATTGAAATAATATAGGTTGTGCATTAAAGATCATCAATTGGAAATCCGACCTTTGGTTATTGATTGATATTGATTGATCCTTGAACATTGGTCTTTAGTACCGTCCAAGTTATCTCTCTTTGATAAAGACTCGCAGATTATTACACAACATTGTTATAACAGTGTAGTTGTTGAAGATGCATAGCTATAAGAATAAGAAAACAGTTGCTCTCAATCATTGTTATACAGTGGCATAGTATTATTACACAGCATCAAAGTACAATTGTATCACAACTTTGACAATAATACTATGGTGATATGTATCACTCCCCCTTAGTCAATACTTCATCTCACATGAAAACCACTCCCCCTTACATAATGATCCGAAAACCATATGTATTTGTAGTGTGAACTACACTTAAATTATCCCCCCTTTTGTCAATAAAATTGGCAAAGGTACGAAAACTAGTGGGATCCTAATGAAATTTCCATAGAGATACTTCATGACCAAAAGAGAACAACATATCAACTTTGTTTATATGCAATCATATAGACGAAACTAAATGCATTCATCAAGGAGTTTATAAAGATATAAGATGACTCCTACAATATTCCACAACCGCACTCCCCACAAAGATTTGACAGTTAAGTACAAGTTCAAATAACAACTCTCCCCCATAAAATGTCATTCCCGAAAGAACAACAAGAGCGAACTTAATTACTTTCACAAGAAAAGAATGATTTCTTTGGACATCAACAAATTACATGAAACATGAATTTGTATCCAAACTACTCAATTAAATTAACCACAAGAGAACCCCATGATTAATTTAATCGAAAATGCTCACATAAGAAAACTTACGGAGCCGCACAGTATTTACACAATGATGTGGATCAAGGAAAGACCAATATTGCGGAATATTCAAAGATTCATTCTATTTTTCATCAACATTTGCATAGAGACATATAATAGACTTAATCTTTGTAAACGAAAGTTCATCCTATCTTCCATCAATATTTGCAAAATGACATAATAGGATTAACCTTTGACATGTATGGAACAATCATAGTTCACGGACGCAAACACACATATCCCAAAAAAAATTGCAATATATGAAACCATATATAAAGATTAATACTGCAAAATCATCTTCCAAATAAACTTTAGAATTTAAATAAATAAATCAAAAAATATTGCAAGATGAAAATCGTTGGAAATAGCTATATGTACTCAGTTACTCACAATAATGGCTATTCCAAACCCTAGTTATCATTCTTAAAACACGAGAATAAATTCTCATAAGAAGTTTCCTAGACATTAAGGCCTCTAAAAAATTCTTTATCGTCCCCGAACTCCTTTTCGTCAACAGACATGGGAACATAAGGTTCATGAAGAAAGGAGTCAATTCCAACAAACCTTCTAGACTGATGCCGAACCAGGGCCTTCTGAATTTCGAGAGTCCTGGAAACAATAGCCTTTATTTCTTGAATATCCTTTCTTGTTTCCTTAAACTCTTCAAGAACCCCAGAGAACTTTCGTTGATTAGACGGAACAACTCTTGGTTTTCTCACATTCCTCCTTTTTCTTTTCAAAGTTGAAGGTACGGGAGATTTATCTTTTTCCTTCATGATTGATGGCTTAACAATCATATTAACATCTTTTCCATCAGAAGACAAAATGCTTGGATTCTCCATACCAGTATGAGATTACGAGAGGAATTCACAAATCATACTCAACAAGCAATCTTGTGACAAAAAGAAGTTTTCAGACAAGGAAAAAGGAATGTAGGGTTACAAAACCTTTATACACTCAAAAGGATTCACGTACACACACCTCACAACCCTAAAAAAGGCAGAATTGTCGATATTAACCCTTTTTTTTATTGATTAAACAAAGTAAACCCCTTTCAGTATCGATTTAGATATGAAAAGATGGAAGAATTCTAAACCGGCAAAAGCAAGACCAAAAAAGAAGAAACTAATACAAAGGAAACGTTTTCTCTTTTTATAAATCCTGAAGTGTGCAAACTCTTGTCTCTTGAACCAGGCACATGAGACAAGGTGCAAAACCAACACAATTAAGTTGTGCTGGGGTGAACAATAATCTGTCCACCACAACCTTCTTGAACGGAATTCTTAGAACCCTGTTTCTCAGACAATTTAGACCGTACTCTTTTTTCTAGAGGTATAATTATTTATTTGGAACTTAACTTCTTCTGGGAAGAGAAGAGATTACATACCACAGATGACTTCTGAACAAGTTTGATCTTGTTTGCTAATCGATTTGCTCTTCGTTGAAGTTTATTGACATATCTTATCTTATGTTTGTACTTGAAACATTTGGAGAGTTCATGACCCTTGAGAGTACAATAAGAACATGTCATTATGGAGGATGGTTCAGACGCCATAGATGTGCATGCTGTTAGACAAACGGTAGAACCTAAAAAATTAGAAATAGAATTTCCAGTGGACAATGAGAAATCCATTTCATCCTCCAAAGTGGTTGAAGTTTCTCCCGGAAGGATATCGAGGTTGATGAACGTATTGCTACAATTATCAAAATGAATATTTTCACATAGGAGTGCGACACTTGGTTTTCCGTCTTCATTAGAATCATAGTGATCAGACGTTTCATCAAGAGTTTGATGAGCACGCAAGTGTGACGCATTTTCACCCATAAATACATTAACTGGGACTCATTTTATCACTAATAAACTTGTTTGTAGGTGTTTTTGGCAATAAACATTTTTGGAAAAACCAACTCAAAAAGTTGTTAAAGGCACCCCCGGAGGGCATTTATTATTCAGACTCTCACTGTTGGTTAAGGGGCACCTTATTTGATAAGGGGCACCTATTTCTATTCACACTCAGCAGCATGATAAAAGGCACCTTCTTCTCAAATTCAAATTTCATATTTGGCGGGAAAATAGTGCAGACTCAGGCAGAATTAAGGTTGAAGTTTTCATCGTGATTCAAAGAGATTCAAGGGATGAATTTTGTTGGTATGATCATGTTATAGCATAACAGGTCTGGTATGGTCATTATGATCGTTCAGATTTGGCTGCATAATCTTGTTGGAGGAAACAAAGGTGTAAAAAGTTCACGGCGAGCTGCGGTATTTCCTGGATTCGGTTTGCATGTGTCTTACACGGATTTGGTTGCTGCTTGGGATTGGAATAATCCTGTTTCAATTAAACAGGATAATTATATGAGTTGGAATCGAATAATTCACCGAGTTAGAGAAAAAAGAGCAAGCATATAATGTGAGTTATTCTCGAGATTTCAGTTTATGGTTGGAGATTACGTAAGCTATGAGGAGATTTTTCTGCAGATTTTTATTCTCACCATGTACACATGTCTTTCACGTGTTTTGAAGAAGCAAAACTTGGTTATTTTTGATGTTTGATCTAAAACAGGGAAGAGAATAGTACTTGTGAGAGTATCTGCTATATATTCGGAATAATTGCGTGTGGATAGAGCGAGTCTTATTCTAACTGAACGAGAACCCACCGTGTTGAATGAGTTGGATTGTTAGCATACGAGTGGAGGAGATAATAATATGGAAATAAATCACGTATCCTGCATGGAAATAAAGAGAATAGTGTTGATTGATTGCTGGGATCTGATGGTCCTGTTGGATATAAATAGAGTCAGTGGAGATCAGGGAAGGCTATCGAGAGTTTAGGGAGAAAAAAAGAGAGTTGCATAGCAACTTCTCTGCTGCTGCAGAGAAGAAGAAGACGGATAACAACAGACTACACTTCTGGTATGTCGTTTATGAACTGTCGCATGTTCACAGCTTAGTGACAGTTTTTCTACGACAGTTTCCATTTATAGTTTTCTGTAACAGCAACGCCAGCAACAACATTTGAATTTCTATGTAAAGGTGGACTCTGTAACACCAAACAAGAGTTGCAAACTCGTTGTATAATTATTTTTCTCTAATAAAAACACCATTTGAGCTATGAAATATATTTTTGAGTGTGTTTTCATCATGAGCAGCTAGACCCCTACACTGGGTCAACGGAGGAATCCGAATTTCATACATGGGTAAATTTATTTTATTCTTTTTATGACTTTTGCACTTATTTTAAATTTATTTATGATTCGAATTAATTAGTTATTATTTTATTTGATAGGTCATGCTTGCTTAGATGTTTGATGTCCCATGCTTACGATTTATAACTAATATTTTGAGAATCTACCTTGGAAAAATAAGAGTCCATGTTATTGAGCTTTAATTGTTGAGGATAAATAAATTGAAACCTATGTTATGAATTCGGCGAACTCCTAGACCCAGTAACTCTCCCTTTATTATTAAATCTTTAAATTTAATCTTCAAAAGTCTTAGAGTTCGAATCCTATTTACTACAACAAATTAAAAAATCTTATCAGAGTTGCAGCAAAACCTTTGTTTCTAGTGTATTTTCTACGATTTGGACACTCATTCGCAAAATGACCAAAACCTTTACACTTGAAGCATTGTGGCATATCCTCATCATCAGTATCGTCAGCATCCCTGTTTCTAAGATGAATACAAATATGAGGTTTAACTTATGACTTAGGTTTGTCTCTGGTGAACTGTTTACTTCTCTTCCAAAGAAGATATCTAAACTGTCTTTTGATCAAAGAGACTGACTTATCGAGATCTTCATATGATGAATCAGTCTCATATAGATCATCTTCATAGAAGCCAACACTTCTACTTTTATCAAGTAATTTAGTGTTCTTTTGTGCTTGAAAGCAATATCCTTTCCAGATTTTGATACATTCTCATGATCAAAGATCTTTACCTTCCCAACCAAAGTATTTCTGGAAAGCACATCAAGGTTATTTCCTTCAATGATGGCATGTTTCTTAGAATCGTATCTAGATGGCAATGATCTGAGAATTTTCATCACAATGTCTTTTTCAGGAATAGTCTTACCCAATGCAGAAGATGCATTAACAATTTCAGATACTTTGTGATTAAACTCATCAAATGAATCTTTATCTTCCATATGAAGGTTTTCCCAATAAGAATTTAGGTTTCGGAGCCTAGCTTATTTTTAACAGGTATTCCCTTCAAATACGGTTTCTAAGATATCTCAAGCATCTTTAGACCGAGTGCACGCAGTCAAATGGTTCTAAAGATCTGGGGTAATGGCATGGATAATTGCATTCAATCCGTCAGAATTTTGCTTTGCAGCAAGAATCTCGACAACATCATAATCACCAATATCCTTTGGAACAGTTACAGTTCTTATGGTAACAACCAAAGGATTATAGCCATTAACAACGTAAACCCATGATTGAAAATCACGTGCTTGAAGAAAAGCACGCATAGAAATTTTCCACCACAAGTAATTCGTTCCATCGAAGACTGGCGGTACGTTTTTTATAGAGATATCGCCTTTGTCCATATAGTCAGATCGCTACAAACACAATTGAAAAAGCGGGGGTCGAACAACCACACCCAACATTTCTCTTAAAAATATGTATGGACAAATCCAATACAATTCCAAGAGAATCAACTAGACAGTCAGACCCAATCAATGAAAATATATTCAAGAGTTTGTATCTCGATTTCTCAATTCAATCCGTAATCAAACAAATAGGAATTTGCAATCCCGATTGAATAAGAGAAATTACTTGTACGGTATAACAAATCAATATTCAAGTGTCAATCAATTAAATCAAAAAACCAAAGTCGGATTCAAGAACTGATTGAACTTAACGCACAACCTGTGATATTTCTATTATATAACAAAATACAATGCGGAAAAGAAATAACACAAACACCAGAAGTTTTGTTAACGAGGAAACCACAAATGCAGAAAAACCACGGGACCTAGTCCAGATTTGAACACCATATTGTATTAAGCCGCTACGGACATTAACCTACTCCAAGTTAACTTCAGACTGGAATGTACTTGATCCCTAATCAATCTCACATTGATCAAGGTGAAGTCGCGTTCCTTACCCCTGTAGAACCACGACGGATTCTGCGTACTTGATTCTCTTAGACGATCTCACCCACAACTAAGAGTTGTACGATCCAAAGTCATAGACTTGATAAACCAATCTGTCTCACACAGAAAAGTCTATAGAATAGATAAATTTGTCTCCCACAGATAAACCTATGAATTTTTTTCAGTCCTTTGATAAATCAAGGTGAACATGAATCAATTGATATACCAAACTTATATTCCCGAAGAACAGCCTAGAAATATTAATCACCTCACAATAATCTTAATCGTATGGTAGCGAAACAAGATATTGTGGAATCGCAAACGATGAGACGAAGATGTTTGTGATTAATTTTTATCTTTCCTATCGGAGAATCAATCTCGAGCAAATATTATAGAAGATAGTACTCAATACGATAAAACAGGGAAAGATCAGAACACGCAACTACAGAGAAAATAGTTGAGTCTGGCTTCACAATCCCAATGAAGTCTTCAAGTCGCTAACCTACAGGGTTTCCTAAATAACCTAAGGTTAAAGGAGAATCGAATCTAGTTGGAACTAGTATCACACAGGAGGTGTGCGGATCAGGTTTCCAAGTTGCTAGAGTTATCCTTTATATATAGTCTTCAAAATCAGGGTTTCCAATCAATGCTACCTTGGTAACAAAGCATTCAATATTCACCGTTAGATGAAAACCTGATTAGACTCAAGCTAATATCTTTCAACCGTTAGATCGAACTTAGCTTGTTACACACAAATGAAAAGTGACTTCATTTATATATGAGTAACCGCACCTAAAAGTGTGCACCTTGTTGGCTCAACAATAGTTAACCGAAGAAGTTAGCCATATGAATACTTTCATATCAACCTTATTCATCTTAACCACAACTACTTCAAATGAATCAAATGAAACTAGTTATAGTGTTGTTAAATTGTTTATATTCTCATAGAAGTATACAAGAAACAATTGAAGCAAAATCGATATTGATTCACTCGAATCAAGTCGTGAACATTATAGCCACAGTTTGCTAAAGATTGCATTCCTTATTATATAAATGTATTAGTTCATGAACAAATCGATTCTAGAACTTAACCCACTCAAGTATGCAAACGTGTACGCATACTTAAGTAGCCGGACTTGGACTGTGTCCGATAGTATGCGAACGAGTACGCATACTATCACACATCCAAAACAACAATTGAATTATGCATACAAAAGTTCCCGGACTTCAACTGAGTTCGCTAGTATGCGTACGGGTACGCATACCAAGGCTCTCGGACTTTACTGACCTTCCCAGTATGCATACAGGTATGCATACTATAACGGTCTTTGATCAACATATATGCAAGTACGCATGGTATGTCTATAATCCAGTTATGGCTAAGTGTTCTAAACTCTATTTCAATCATTGAAACTTTCTTAGATGATGACAATAGTTTTTTTCAGTAACTATTAGCATTAAAGCGATTTTCAAGATATTTAAATAATTAATATGAAACATTCTCAGTCTACATCAAATGACTGTATCACACAAATCATGTAAGATCTTACCAGAAAATTTTCGCATGATCATCTTTTGACTTTCATCAAGAATATAAGATGAACTTGGTTAAAGAGAAAGCTTTTCAACACATATTTCGACAAATATGTAAGCGAGTTAACCTCAGGTCGAAATATCAAATGTGCATAATCGAATACTATATAGTAATACGACTTTTGTCTCAAGAAGGTAGATAGAGTAGAAATAGACTTTCTAAGTGATGGATGAGTTTCATTCTGCACATACCTTTTGTTGATGAAGTTCCACAAGCTCTCCTTAGTAGTTTTTCGTCTTCAATCGATGGACACCGTGAAGTCTTAGTCTCAACTATACAATCTATCCTAGTCCGAGACATTACTATAAATAGACTAGAAATCAAGACTTATAATTTTGATCACTAAACTTGACAAACAAGCTTGAGATAGCAATGCTTGCGAGTTCGACCGAGCAGTGCTCCAACAATCTGGAATCCAAAAGTCCCCCTAAAGTGTGCTTCTTCATTTGGTGTGCCGTCCTAAGTAAACTCAATATCGTTGATATGTTAATGAAGAAGGGGGTTGATAACACAAACAAATGTGTCATGTGCTCAGAAGAAGAATCCATCGATCACTTTTGCCTACAAGATATGGTTTAATATTCTCCGTAGAAAGAATTGGTCGTGGGTATTTCCGAAGGCAATGCCATATTTATCAAAGTGTTGGTCTTCAAAAGGTTTATCATCTACCAGAAAGGCAGTGTGGCAATTTATCCCTGCGGCTGTCACGTGGTCTATTTGGAACGAAAAAAATAACCGAAAATTCAGATAAAATCACAGATTCAAGGCAGAAGAAGACCTAAGTATAGACATCAAATCTCTTATACTGATTTGGGTTGTAGCTGCAAATATACAACTGCATATCATTTTTTCTGCTATTTTTTTGGATTGGGACTCTCTTTTCTTGTAACTTTTCATTTCTACATTTTTTTGATTTTCTTTTTTTTTTTCGTTTCTACCCCTGGCAGATTTTTGTATATCCTCCTTCTGCTTCTCCTTCTTTCTCAAAAAAGAAAAAATATCGCCGATTTGGGAGACTGACCATTGAAGCTCATCAACAACAGCTTAAGCCTAAAATCACAAGATCTTCATCTCCCTGTAGTAGATATTTTAACAACAGCTTAAACTTTCTCCCTGTTACCTTTTCCGAATCCGCTCATATCAAAGATTAACCATTTTGTTTGTTTTTTTTTCTCCTTTTTTTTTTCTCATTTTTGTCATCTTGAATTGGTGAGAAGAAAACACGATCGGATACAATTGCGCTGTTTTTGATGTTAGCTAAGAAATTTATGAAAATTGAGATATGGGTGTTAGGAAGTCGGAGAAAATTGAATTGAAGGAAGAATTTAAGAATCATTTGTAAGGGGAATTTTGGTAGGTTACAAGTCATTGGACAAATGGGCAGAAGTAAACTTGTTTTTTCACAAAATTGGTCAATTAACTCAATAACGATAATTTCTGGGTGAAAAAGACATGTAAAATTTGATACTGTCTAAATGGACGAGAATGTAAAAATAGTCAGGATGTAACCAGTTTCATCCTACCCATTTTCAAATACTTTTTCTTATTTTTAATTTACATCAGGATGCATCCAATTTCACCCTCGCTATTTTTTAAGTTTAAGCCAGAATGAATCCAGATTTATTCTTGCTATTTTTTTGATGTACACTTCACTCATACTAATTTTTACTCGTCGATTAGAACCATGTTCAAAAATATTTGGACAATTGAACCAATTTTTCTTGCTTTTTTAGTAGTTTTAACTTTCTTGGGAAATGATAAAAATATTGCCATCCAAAAAGGGGCCATCTTCCCCACCATAACTTCCAAGTATTTAGTATTATTTATTTATTTTTGATAGGAAAAATAATTTTACTGTGTAAAAAGAATCACAGATATTCAGGGAGGAAGTTTGGGTTTGGGATAGACTTAAACTATTCATCATTGATTTTGGTTGTTCCCCGGTGTTTTGCTGCAATACCAGCCAATTAAGTAAAGCTTCTGTTTAAGCATTCAAAGAACACTAAAAATAGCGCAGCTGGATTTTGTTACAGTTTAAACAGTGTATAGCCACTTTAGCACCACAAACATTTTCCTTTTCTTTCTCTCTCGTCCAAATTGCAGCCCCTGAAAGTGTAGGGTTACATTTCTAGCTTGCCCAGAAATAATCTTGCATCCAAAAAGATTATTCATGGACACAGAAAGTAGCTAATTGATATTCATAAGAGATGCATCCGTTAAGCTGACCAACATAGAAAAATATTTTACTATACGCACCAAAATATTAACTAGGGGTGCACATACCCTACCCATATCCGCCATTTTTATCCTACCCGTCCCTGTTCTACTCGTATCCTACCCTACCCGCCGTTTGATGGGTAGGGTAATGGTTGAAATTTTTTTCACCCGCCGTCAAACGGGTAGGGTGGCGGGTAAAGCTCGAAATCAACCTACCTACCGCCTACTCGTTAATTTCGAAATGACTTAATTATCATTGCTTTGTTTTTTTCTTCTTTGTATTTTTTCGTTATTTCGAAACATATTAGGCGTAATAAATGAAGTTGTTTGCTTTTCCTTATCTGTTTTATCTTCTTTCTTCTTCTCCCCAAACCATATCTAAGTTCGAACAGAGAATAACCTTCTTCCCAAATCAAACTCAACCCCAAATCTAGAAGTGGAGAACTCATTCAGTTGGGTCTTTTGAAGAAACCCTTTATATTGTTCTTGCTCCATCTCTGTCTAAAGAGGAATTTCAAAAGGTAAATTCAGGTTTGATTATTTTGTGAGGATTTTGATTGATTTCATCCTCTGCATGTTTGATTTTAGGAAAAGGAAGACAAACTAGTCTGAATCATCAAGTCGGTCTCATGATTTTACTCTTTGTGCTATGAAATCAAACCCTAATTCCTAAATAAGCGAGATTTTATGAAAACTTAACATGCATGTTAACTGATTGATGAAAATTCTCAAAGGAATTTAGTTTTTCATATTATTGTTGTAAATGTTGAGGGATGGCTTTCTGGATCTTCTTTTCTTAAAGGTAATGAAAAGAAATTAACAACTGGGTCAAGCAATATGAAAAAAAAAGAGAGTCATAAATTTGCATTGGTGTTGAATTGTACTTCATGATGCTTCTCCATGTTAAACCACCAGCTTCCAGGTAACTACTTCTATTAGTGATGGCTTATAGTGAGAAAATACATATTTGTTGTTAGTGGTGTTTTCTATTATTTGGGTTTCAATTGAATTGCAAATTGTGCATTTTTAATTAGGATGGTTTATTTGAAGTATTCTAGTAAGTGGGTTTCAATTGAATTGCAAATTATTCATCCGTGAATTGCAATGTAGTCAATTAGGATGTATTTATTTGGTGTTCTCAAAAATGGGTTTCAATTGAATTGCAAGTTATTGAATCCACTCTTTATCAATGTCTATACTACTTTGTTTGATTGGTTTAAGCAGTGTTGTTCGCAGCTTAGCAAAATAAGTACTTGGGGATATTTATTGGTATCAATGGTATGCAAAGTGTGTTGTATTGTGTTACTAGTAATTAACTTTGTAATTTATTTGATGATGTAGTAGTTGATGCAGAGGTGAAGATACAAAGTGTTGTTGTAAATGTTGAAGAAAATTGCCATGTCAAATGATGAATTTAGATGAAGATGGTGATCTTGTTCTACCTAGACGTACCAGTAAGTCCTTTTAAGGTTTTCCATGGATTTTCGTATGTATATGTATCTCCTACATTGTCTGATCCCAAACAGTGAATCGGCATATTGCTATAGCTCTAGTTTTAGTGCACGGCTGTCAAATTACTTGGAATGGTATTGATCTTTTCTTTAAAACAAATTTCTTATACGGTACAGTGTGTGCAGAACAGTCGAATATTATTAATTAAGACTATCCAAAATAGTATCACATCATCAATTCCAAGTGTTGGACTGCAGGTAATGCATGAGTTACACTGATTCTTTGTAGTTGATTAATGCTTGGTTCTCTCACATATTTCCTCCTCTTAGGTGTGAAAAGCAGAACTTGTATTGGTTGATTTCTTGTTGCATAATATGTTCTCTTCTTCTGACTTTGACGGAGTTGTTGCTGTAGAACTTGATGCTGGAAATTATTTCTTGTTGCATAGTAATTTAATCAATAATGGATAAAACACTGATTAGTAGATGATAATCATTGAAATTATTTCGTTGGAATACCATGTGATTCATCTGACGGAGCATGTTTAATAAGAATCAGTTGTTATTGTTCCACATTTTTTTAGGCGCTGTAAGTGAGCGCAAGTCGAATGGCTCTCTGCTTATTGCAACCAGTGGAGGACTTAACCAACAAAGAGCGGAGGTAATTAAAGCTTTTCTACAATCGTAGATGATGAATGAAGACCAAGTTTACATGAAGAACATGGAATTATGCTGGGATTCGTCGTAGCGTCAAGCCCCTGCGAAGAGCTTTAAACCTTTGGAGATTTTTTTTTGTATTTTTGTGTTAGTTAGGTTCTGCTTTACCCCTACAGATTTTGAAAAGAACGGAACATTTGTTTCTTGTGACTACAAATGGATTTGTGCCTACCAGGATGTTTTTGTTCATTTTTTCTTAGATTGGCAATACCGTTGGGTACTTATGTAGATACTTACGAAAAAAAGCGGTTATACCCGCCACCCTATCCTACCCGGCCCGCCATTTATTGGGTCGGGTAGGGTCTTACCCGTTTAATGGTGGGTAGGATGGCGGGTAAAAAATTTCTTACCCGCCATTCAGCGGGTAGGGTGGCGAAATAGACCATATCCTACCCACCCTACCCGCTGTGCAGCCCTAAAATTATTAACCATCAACAGTAGTGCTACATTATTATGCATCTATATCTCTTTTGCACGACAAACTAACAATAACATTTTGGTGTCAATTTGCGAGGCAATTCTAATACATTGTTTAAGTTTTTATACTTGTTCGCATCACGATGATTTCTAACCTACTCGAGCATTTTTCAACATAAAAAAAAAAGAAACAAAACCCATCTTTCTGCGTTCTGCCGGAAAGAAAATGTCTTTGAATTTCGTAAACATTAATATGCAAGCAATACAGTTTATTGATGATACAAGTAAATATAAATAAATCCACTCTACAAAGCACACACAGATAATCTTAGCACAAACGTTCCATCATTCTTCGCAAGAACAAAAAAAACTTACACATACAAAACAGACCTATACATTTAATTCTGGCTTCAATTCAGCTTTCTTGTACGACAATCTGGTAGTAATACTATCGCAATTATCCCGAACAGCCGTGAGATTCCAAGGCCAAGTGTCAGTAGCAAGCCACTGTTCAACAGTGAATAGTTGTTTACGACAATTCTTATGTTTACCGGTACTTGTAAGCTCAACATAGTTGACATACCAACCATGACCCCAACCTGTTCCATCCGAAGTAAGAGTCATTCCGCATATATGATGTTCGAAACAATCTCCTCTCCCGCTAAAGATATCGAGGTTACCCCTTTCGAAGTAATCGTGTCCTGGTTCCATTAATCCACCCCATGTCTCAATATTTGGGATCTCAAAAGTCTTGCCATGTTTGTTGTAAAGTGTTACAGATATTTTTGAATCTGTCCCTCCTTTGATGATGTTGCTTGTTCTGATATAAAGTGTGTGTACACATTCATCCTGCAATAACAACAACAAGAACAAATTAGAAATGGAAATTAAGTAGTTCAATTCAAGATTAAGTAAATTAATCAAGCGATGATTAACTGATCATGATTCGAAGGAATTAATGAAGTATTATTTGACTTACATCATCAGATTGGCAGATGATTGCTAAAGAGAGAAGAAGAGAAATAAGGAGAAGATGGTTGACTTTAGATGGAGCCATGTTTTTGGAGTTGGTGTTGTGTGAATGATTTGTAAATTCCGTGGCAGGTGATTTTGGATATGTTTTATAGAAGGCATAGACTTAGAAAGACAAAGAATATTCGAGACACGTGGTGACATGTAACTTGAGAAATTAAATTCTTCATTTTAAGCCGACGCATTAGAGAGGAAGGATAAGCGACTGGACTACCGAACTGTCATTGAATTTCCCCACAGTAAATTTATCATCGCTGATCTGATGCTATATAAAATAGAAGCTCCATCCGCCAGAATCAGTTTTCACATTTATATTTGCTGGCCTCGTAAATTAGCTTATGTTACGGTCAACTGATTTAATTCATGAGCTCTTCTGAACACCTAAAAATTAACTGAATGTAATTAATGAGATCTACCAAAAATGCTTAATTTAGTTACAGAAAACCAATTTTTGCGATATTTTAATAGTCAGTCAAAAAGTCCAGAATGATTTTTTATTTTGATCGGTAAAAAATATGCCGAGTGATTTCAAACCTTACTGAATTGAAATTTGATACCCAGACAAGTAGGCAACTCGCACAAGTTTGATAATGAGTTTGATTTTGAAGCTAATAATACTTAGGCCTATTTTGCGTTTCCTTCCCTCCCAAGATTTCTAATTAGCGTTTCTTCCCTAAATAGATTAAAATTAGTGAATCCTCCCCTTGTTAGGAATTCCGTCCACTACTCGGTTAGCTGAGTCAGTTGCTGTGCACGCGTGGAAAAAATTGTCCACGTGTTTACCGACCTTCCAAAAATGCCCTCGGCTAAAAACACAAGTTAGATACACGTGTAAGATATTTGGTGGATTAAGATCCGACGGTTCTGCATATGTCAGAAAATGAGCGGTGACTAACAACTCACCGTTTCGTACACCTATAGAATTAGAACACGCGTCCCTGTCTCTTCAACTACCACCTATATCAAGAGGGAAAAGACATGAGAGAGTAAAAAACCTAAAACTAGTTGCAGAGAAGAGAAACAAAATCCCCAAATCGAGTTTTGCTCAATTTTAGATTTAGATCGAATAGAAGAAGATGTTGTTGGAATAGAAAGAAGATTACTGATTGGGTTTGTTGAATTTCTTCCGATCTGCTATGAATCACTAGAAATTGTGAGTATACAGTTTTTTTTTTTTTTTTTTTTTTTTTCCCTTATTGATGTGATCTAATCATCTTTTGAGGAATTGGGTATGATATGAGCAACGTTATTGTGTTGCATGATTATATTTTTAGGGTTTGATATAGATTATGTTTTTAGGGTTTGATTCTTATGCATGATTTAAACGATTCAGTCTGTGAAATTAGGGTTTGTTTATGTTTTTCTTTGATTATCAAACTGTGGGTTGTTGATTCAAGATGCGATACTTTTTGGTGTATGATTGAAGGGTTTATGGAATTGTTGCAGATGAAGTTTCTGTTTCCCTGTTTTTTTTCTTTTTTATATTTAATTCAAAGGGAATCGGGTGTTTTACATGTGATTGATTATGTTGTTTGTTTTGTTTTGTGACAGTCCTAGGGTTTTTTATGCTGTCAAAACTCTTTATATACACTATGATGGGAAGTGGCCTGATGAACAACCAAAAGGTGGATTTACTTACATGGATTATATGAATGGGAAGGAATTGCGCTGGCCTAAGTATGATGGAGACTTATTGAACTTGAAGGACTTGTTGGATAGTGTTCATGACTGCATTGATTAATTGGATGGGTCACAATGCCTATTTCACTACTTGCAGGATGGGTTTTTGTATGATATTGACGAAGAGAGTGAGCTGTTGAAGTTTTGGAATGAATCAGACCAAGATGTACCAGAAGAAGTTCATTTGTTTATGAGTTATGATAAAGCTATCAATGTTCTGAAACCTGGTGAACAATTAGTTCCTCCTCCAGTTATTGTGACTGATGAAATTGGTGAAGAAGTAGCTCATGCTAGTGTGGATGATGAAGTTGTTGAGTCACAAACACAGACTCAACAAGAGGGACCAGTTATCAGAGATTCGGAGAGTCTTGATGAAGAATTTTGGCAAACAACTTTTAGTGAAGAAGAAGATATAGTGGCAAATGATCCAAGTCAGCACACATCACAAGTGTCACCATTACGGTAACCAAGTCAGTTTCTAATGGACATACCTAGTCAGCAGATACCTCAGCAGACACCCCAAAAGACACCTTGGAAGAGAGCTGTTTCAAAATCACCTGCAACAAAGAGGAAACTGAAGTACCAACCAACAATTGAACTTGATGAGGAGCATGACACATTGGAAGCATTGTTAGCTGATGAAGAACTTGATGCATTGCCTGGGAGTATAAATTTGAAGCAACATTCAATTCTTGACTTGCCTATTGAAGATGACTATCACAGTGGAAACTCATCAAGCTCTGATGATGATGAAGAATGTGGTGAAACTGATACTGACTTGTAAGAAGAAGAACCTGGAAGATATGAAGAAGGAAAAAGTGATCACCAGAAGTATGATGATTTGTATGATGATGAAGAATGTGAGGAAGTAAAATAATGGACTTGTGACACAGGTGAGGATGTTATTGAAGTAGGTATGACATGGCCCACCATGGATGAATACAAGAAGTGGGTGACAAAGTTATGCATTGCAAACTGTATTGAAGTGAGGAAGATAAAAGATGACCCAAAGAGACTGAGGTGCCAATGCAGAGTTACTACTTGCCCATGCAGGCTTTTTGCTCAAAGGTAAGCCCACTTCTGTTATGTTATTGAATCCTAATGGGCTTTTGATAAGAACTAACAAAACACTTTTTTTATTTCCATGACAGGTAATCAGCAAAAGATGGTCATACTATCAAGATTACCAAGTATATTAATAAACACACTTGTGTTAACATAAGTGGTACTGGAAAGAATAGAATGACAAATTCAAATTGGGTAGCAAGTGTGATTGAAGCTAATATCATAGAGAATGAACATTTACTGTAACCTAAGAAGATCATCAAGAGATTGAAGAACATACATGAAGTAGATATCAGTTATTGGGTAGCTTTGAAAGGTAAAGGAAAGGCATTGAGAAAGATATTTAGGTCATATGTAGATGGTTACAATTAGATACCTGAGGTTTTAGGACAGATAAAGAAGAATAATAGAGGATCCATAGGTGTAGTTCCAACTGATATGGACAAGGATTTCAGTTATTGTTGTCTTTCATTCAAGGAATATTTAGAAGGGTTCAAGAATGGATGCAGGACATTCATTGGTATAGATGGATGTCACCTTAATGGAAAATATGGAGGAGTGTTGCTATCTGCAGTGACACTTGATGGAAATAATGGTATGTATCCCCTTGCCATCTTCATTTGTGATTGTGAGAATAAAGAGAACTGGATATTGTTTCTGAACATTATTAAAGATATGCTATTAGAGCATCCAGCACCATTGACATTTATCTTAGATAGACAAAAGGGATTGATTCCTACTCTTCAAATAGTATTCCCTTCAAATAGAACCAGATATTGTTTCAGACACATGTATGGGAATTTTAAGACTAAACACAAGGGTGTTCATATGAAGACTTTAACATGGGGTGCAGCAAAAGCCTATAGAGACACAGACCACACTAGGTACATGGATCTCATAGAAAAAGATAACAAGAAGGCCCACCAGTGGTTTGAAGATGTACCAACAATCCAATGGGCTAGATCCACTTTTGACCATACTTCAAAGTGTGAACGTGTAACCAATAACTTTACAGAATGTGTCAATAGTTGGTTAGTGGAGTTAAGATGCAAACCCATCCACAGGATTCTTGAAGGGTTCAACTTGAAGATGATGAGTTTGATGTTTGATAGAAAGATGATATCCAAGAAATGGGAAGCTGAAGGTTTGATATTGGTCCCAGAGCTGATAGGATTATGAAGAACATAATAAATTTGTAAAAAAGATACCAGTTGTTTGGGTCAGAAGAATATATTTGGTATGTGATGAACTATCTATCATCCAGAAGATGGGAGGTTAATTTGACAGAAAAAACTTTCACTTGTTGTGTGTGGGAGATTTCTGGGATACCATGTGTTCATGTTGTTGCTGTAGCTTGCCATTTAAGAATGGATCTTAATAGGTCAGTTTGTTCCTGACACTGCTTGGTAGTCCATCACTTCTAGTATTTTTTTGTTTATCCACTAACTTATCTAGTTTATCTACCTCTTCTAGCTTGGTTGAAGAATACCATAAAGTTTCTGCATATAAAAAGGCCTATAATGGAAGGGTGGAACCATGTGCTAGTCAAGACAGATTGATTGAGGTGATTTCTGCAATTTAATTTGCATTGAATTTGAACTGCAATGAAGTTGTACTGAATATGTTGTTGTGATGCATTTAAGTTATACTAAATATGTGTTGATGTGTTACATTTAAGCCTGAAATGGAGGAAAATAGACCAAAGTTCAAATCAAAGGTGGGCAGACCTAGAACTAAGAGGATAAGATCTGATGTTGAAGGACAAGAGTCATATAAGAAGGCAAAGAGGTCCTGCACCCATTTTGGCAGTGAATCCCATAATATCAGGCGCTTCCCAACCAAAAACAATGGTAGTGCACCAAGTACCCTGGGAAAGGGCAGGTAACTATCTACCTAATATGTTGTTTGATTAAGTTTTTCATATAGTTCAGTTCAGAGGCAGGTTTAAATAATGAATTGTGAACTACATGGCAGAGGAAGAGGAACTTCTGCAGCACCACCATCAGCAGGAACTTCTGCAGCACCACCATCAGCATCAGGCAGAAGAAGAAGAAGAGGAGTTGGTGCAGCACCACCAGCAACAGGCAGGGGAAGAGGATCTAATGCATCATCACCACTACCAACAGGAAGGGGTAGGGGAGCTAATACACCACCGCCACCAGCAGGCATAGGAAGGGGAGCTAATGCAGCACAAGGCAGGGGCCGAGGCTTTGAATATTTGTTGTTTGATACAACTACAACTGCACCAACACAAGGCAGAGGTAGGTCTGCACCTCTTTCAGCCACAAGGTCTGCAACAATTGGAAATTACCAACATTTGTATGGATCCCAGCCAGATGGAATGAGAGAACCAAGCAGGCCACAGTCCCAGGTGTTCAAGCCACCAAGATGGAGGAATTAGTTCAGTAAGATTGTCATGTGGTTTAGTTCAGAGAAAAATTTTATACTCTGTTTTTAGGAATTTTGTTTTGGTTGGAAGATTAGTTATGAATGCCTTGCTTTTTATTCCATTAATAGATACTATTACGCAACAGTTTAAGACTTGAAATCCTAGATCTAAGTAATGAAATACATTTTGTTAAACATTGCAGTCTCATTTTTCAGCTTCTTTTCCACCTTTTTCTACAATCACACCTTTGAATCTCACACAAATTTCATTAAATAACTCTTCACTGACTTCTGAATCAAGGATCATTTTCATGTCATGTTTTTCTTCATGTTTTTCATCAGTTGCATATTTCCCTTTTAAAAAAAATCCATCACATCCATCAATAGGTTTCACTTGTTTCTTGGATGCAGGTGAAGCTTCTGGACAGTTTGAAACCCAGTGAGAATCACTACCACACTTGAAACATCCATCTATAGATTGTTGTGTGGATCTTGTTGGTGATTGCACAACCTGATCTAACCATTGAAATTCATTGGAGATTGGTTGATTTAGGCATTTAGGAATCTCCTTCCTTTGTTAGCATCAGTATTCCCATACCCTGCGCATACCATTACATTTTATGCATTTTGAGTATAGGAATGAGCACTTCATGGCATCATGTGAAGGTGACTTGCAAATTTGGCAGCTGCATCTACACCGAAAATGTATAATTTTATTAGTGTTTCCTCCTCACTGTAAATATACTAATTAGCATTACCTCCCCTAATGGCGGATTCACTTACCTTATAGGTGGATCTGGATGATGAATCTGCCATCGAGTCGCGTTTCCTTCTTCACTTAAGCTATTTCTTTCTTCAGATTGTACACTTTCAGAAAAAATAATGGTAGTGTATGGAATGAATCGGTCTTCTTCTTTATAAACAGATGGGAAGAGGAGATGAAGAGAAAGTGACCGTTATGCAACCAACGACACAATTTTGGAAGATTTCCGACCGTACAGATTGCTCCATCTTCGACCATACACATGTGAGATCTAACTTGTTTTTTAGCCGAGGGCATTTTGGGAAGGTCGGTAAACACGTGGACAATTTTTGCCACGCGTGCACAACAGCTGACTCAGCTAACCGAGCAGTGGACGAAATTCCTAACGAGAGCAAGATTCACTAATTTTAATCTATTTGGAGAGGAAACGCTAATTAGCGATCTTGGAAGGGGAGAAATCACAAAATAGGCCTAATACTTGTTACATTTTTCATTAGCGTTGTGGTCAGTTAATTTAATTAATTAATAGACGTGATCACCATTTACATCACAGCTGGACTAAAATATACTACCAGTATAAGAAGTCATGAAACAAAATGGAGAGTCATGGACATGTAGTTTCCTGTTTCAAAAGAACACCGACATCATGACCTGCTTTTGTGAAGAATTTATTATTCAGGGAATCAGGGCAATCAACTGAAGCGAATATGCTATGAGATGTGCATCACATGGATAGACTCAGTAACATATTGTCCAAAATGTACATCAGCTGAAGTTGAATATCTAGCTACCATAAAGTGGAGTTGGTGATATTTTTCTAGGCCACATGTTACATGTTAACTAGACCACTAAGTTATGCCATTATTGCATGTACGACGCCAAAATAGTCTACATCATGGGGACTATTTCTGAGTCGAGTCTCCACACAAAGCTTGTGGTTCATAGTTGATACAAAAAACAGAGCACGAACAAGCAATACAAGTTACAGATCCAAGATCATGTCTGTTTATTAGAGAAAGCAATTCCTTGCTACAACACACACAAATGAAAATTGCCCCATCACTCTTTCACTAGGGTTTACACAATTACATACATGTAAAGCCTATGTGCTAGCTTCTGTCTTTGATTCCAATCTACTGTACGAAAAATTGTCACCATGACAATTGTCTCTAATTGCTGTGAGATTGTAAGGAGAAGTATCAGTAGCAAGCCACTGCTCAACATCAAAATACTGATTCTCACACTTTTCATGTTTACCGGCAGTTGTGACTTCAACATAGTGAACAAACCAACCGTGACCCCAACCTGTACCATCTGATGTAAGGTCCATTTTGCACACCGGATCTTTCAAACAGTATCCTCTCCCACTGAAGATATCAGTGTTGCCTCTTTCGAAATAATCATGTCCTGGTTCCATTAATCCACCCCATAGTTCAATATTTGGAATGTTAATGTACTCGCCTTTTATGGTGTAAAGTGTTATAGATATCTTTGAATCGGTTCCTCCTTTGATGATTGAACCAGTTCTTACGTACAATGTGTAGACACAATCTTCCTGCAATTATACGAAAAAAAAATCAAGAAATTAGAATGGAAGTTATATAAAGTGAGTTAAAATGGTGAGCGCTGATTACTGAGTAGAAACTTACATCAGATTTGGAGATGGTGGCTAAAGAGATAAGAAGAATAGAAAGAAGGAAAAGAGAGATGTGGTTGATTTTAGACGTGGCCATGGAGTTGGTATGGTGAATGATTTGGATGATGTTTGTGAGGATTTTAGAGGGTTTTTATAGTAAAACGAAAATCCAATATTGTGAGACACGTGGTGATATGTATGTTCATAATTTAATTTGTTAATTGTTATACCGACCTATACATGATGACCGATGAGGTTCGTAGATACCACACATAATCGCCAAAAAAAAAGAAAAAAAATAAAAAATATAGATTACCGTGAACGGAGCATGGTTCGACATCGAGGAGAGTACTCGCGGCACACATTGATTCAATAAATAAATATAATAACGAGCTTTAGTGGTTTACCTACCTGTTAACTGGAAAAGAAAAAAAAAAAAAGCACATTTTAGTTGTATAATTCGCAGTTTTGAAATTTTATACTATAGCCTAAAAGTAGTAGAGATGACAAAAGGCCAAAAGTTATCCAGATCTCCTGCGGCTGGTAAATAGATAGCTCACTGGAAACACGTCGAAGCTTTTCAACAGGCCAGAAAAAATCTTTTAGACCCACCTATGATCACCCAAAACAACCATATAATCGAACCTGTAACCACCCATTATTATACTCTCAACGTTCTGTATCATTCGTTAATATCTTTTTTTTTTTTTTTTCAATTTGACCTCTTTCTTCTAGAAACGGGGGTATTATAGCATGAGATAAGATGTGCGTGAGTCACGTGGATGTTCTTTTGTTTGGTGAGCTTAGGTGGGTCTACGTGCTGAGTAGTTGTATAATTCAATACATAAAATATCTTGAGCCAAATAAAATGTCGGTATGCGAGAGTGAATGGACACAAACGTTTCTTAAGTAGCTTGGATACTAAAGGCATTATATACGTTATCCAATTTCACTGGGCTGGCAGTGGCACCTAGATAAAATAACAATGATTGTCACTGTTATCACAACCAATTTTTTTGGTGCTCATACGGTATAGATTGAGATACATCTTGATCGTTCAACCCCTGATTTCATTATGTCTCAGTTACTGTCAGACAATTCACTTTCAAAGTTAATAAAATTTTCCACTTTGCATAAAAAAATAAAAAAAATCTTGATCGTTCAAGCAGGAGAAATAAAAGGACAAAACTTGTAACCTATATTTTCTCGATGTCTTCCTTCCGGCATGATTAACGGGTCGCTGCATATTCATGCTACCCAAAGGTGGAAACATGACTTGCTTTAGAACCACTTTTTGGGGACTACTCAAAAATGGTGGGGACTACTTTGTGATAGAAATGTCTACCCTATATTTATAAGGGGTGTCTTAAAATATGGTAATGACTAATCTACCCTTCACCTATATATAATCACCTTCTCCCAACACCATCACCACCTATATATATAACCACTTCTACCCATCACCACCACCGCCGCTCACCACCATCACCTACCACCACCGAACACTACCACCACCGACCACATCAAATCACCACCACCGCCACCTTTATATATAGCTTAATTTAAATCATTAACAAAACAAAATCAAAATCAAAATTATAATAAACCCATTACTTTTCATTCGTTTTCCTTTGAAAAATGAGAAGTTATCATCAAAATGAATTGAAAATGAAGTTGCAGATAAAAGTTCGGCTAGGAATTATCTGAAGAACTTTGTCGAACTAGCCAAACTCAACTTTAATGGAGGTTTTTTCTTTCAGAGAAAAGTTCGGTTACGTCGCAAATTTTTTTTAATTTGGTTACGTCGCAATTTATTTCTCCTAACCGAACTTTTCTCTGAAAACCTATATATTGAGTTCGGTTACGTCGCAAATTTTTTCGTTTTATTTTCCCAGCTGAACTTTTAGTTCGGTTACGTCGTAATTTTTTTCTCCTAACCGAACTTTTCTCTGAAAGAAAAAACTCCATTAAAGCTGAGTTCGGCTACCTGTGTTTTTAGAAACATTAACTGAACTACACTTGCAGAATGAGTTAGGCTACCTGTTCTTCAAATGTTGTAACCGGACTTTGTTAACGAAACCGAAATCAGTTTGTAAATTGTTCATTTTTAGGAATGTTTTGGCCAATTCAAGCACCATTAACTAAATTTGAAGTATCCGTGAGTACCCAAAACATCATACTCTTGTTGTGCCTCTTAAAGAAAAAGATCTATATTTTTTCTTCCAAAACCCTCATCTTCATTATTATCTTCATCTTCTTCTTCTCCCTCTCTATAATTCTTTTTTTGAAAAAAATCAAATTATTAATTTAATCTCACTAATCATTAATTAACTCACTAATAATTACATTAATTTAATTATCAAGGGCAAGTTTGGTATTAGAAGAAAAGTTAGATAAGGGGTGACTCATTATTACTTCTAATATCCACCCAACACGATACATCACATCACGTCTGAATTTGTGGCACAATCCAACCTATCGCACATCACAACACGATACATCACATCACGTCTGAATTTGTGGCACAATCCAACCTATCGCACGAAACGCATGACTTCCTGGCTGGGCTGTGCCGAGCCAACACATTTTACACCTCCCGCGTATCACATTTTGGTACTGGTGGACAATTTATTTATTTTTAGCTCAATCACAAGAGTAGAGCGGCCACATGAGAGTGTCGTCTAGCTAGAAAAAAATGCGGCTAACACAATCAAGCAACAATGGGAAAAAACCATAAAAACCGGGAAAATTGGAAGAACCCAAGATATACGAGTCCCATTTTGCGCTCGTAACACAACAATTTTATTGTTTATTTTGTGCACACTTCTTTAATATATATTTCTCTACATTTTTAGTATCAACATCAAAAACAAAAACAAATAGTTATCCGAAGATAACAATTAGTTTTAACAAATTATTATGATTGTTTTGTTAGTGCACACTCTTTTAAGGAGTTTGCACAAAATTGTATTCAATATATAAGCTAAACACTCGAACCTCATGGAGGTCAAAAGCAAACAAATTAGGATCTCAAAATAACTCCACATTATATATGTAGATACCAAAAACCATGCTCGACATTTGGCGCCAAATGAAGGCCGAAGTAGTATAACATCTCTAGGATAGTCAACATAGTATCTTAGCTTAGTTTCCTTAGTTTGTAAGTAAAGGTTATATTTGTAAATTCATTTCTACTATCTACTACTTAAGAAAATATCTAAGAAACATAAAGGGATCAAATTTTATTTTATCCTTATCTTCTTCTCCCCCAAAAACTAGATCTAGAGCTCCCAAAAAACTCTTTGATGGAGTCTAGGTAAACCAAATAATTATTAGTGAAGAACAATGAATACAAGTGTGGGTGTAGCTACATGATTTTGTTGATTCAATAGGGTTCCATCGAAGTCTAGCCACTGTTAGTAACATATCTCACTGGATCTTCAAATATTAGGGGCAAAAACGGAAGTTTCAGTTGAAAATATTCATCTTCAGACAACAAATATCACCAAAACTTGAAGAAGAAAGAGAAAAGGAAGATCCATGATACTTGTTCAAAACAGCAGCACAGTACAAAATCAAAAGGATCTTCATCAACAAGGAATCAACGAAGAAGATCGAAAGAAGAGGCACAACAAAGAGAAGTGGCATAACAATTGCTCCAACAAGGGTATCGCAGAGGACCACGGACGAAGAAAAGATACTTCACTCAAGTTTACATCATCAGCAGCTCCGACGAAGATCATGGAAGGTGATGACTTTCAATAAACAACAGAAGAAGCAACCTGCGAAGTAAATCCGCTCACAATCCACGAAGGGAGAGTTTATGAAGATCATTAGAGAGACGAAGGAACCAGCACGACGAGAAGGAAGCAGCAAATACGAACTGTACTGGCGAAGCAAGGAATTCAGAGGGGAGTTCGGGCAACAACGACCTCATGGAAGATGAACTATCAACGAAGAAGCTTGATGAATATGGTTGCAGTAGTAAAACCACTTCGTAAAAGAGCACGATTAACAAAGCAAATCTAACTTCTTTTTCATTTGTTTATTTTACAGCCAAGTATAACCCATTCTCGTCAGTAACATTAATCCAATAACACGAAGAGAAGTTGCTCGCAAGCAGCAAACTTTGTCTCGTCACAATAATTGATTTCATGATAAAATTATCTTGTCAACAACGTATAGAGTCTAGCCTAGACGATCAGCGAGGAGAAGGTATGGAGTCTACTTCGGTTAAGACCCAACTGGCGAAGATGAAATCATGGCTTTGGTGTAGACGAAATGAAATCCACTTCGTGGACTGTCTTGTACTTCGATGACGAGATCACCTCGCAGAAATATATCACTTGTAAAGTACTTTAATGACGAAGAGATACTATGAAGCTTACTTCTTCAGTGATGGTCTGTCTTGTAAAAGATAGTCATTTCTTACTTCGTAGAATTACTTCGTCATCAAGCCCAGCAAAGCAGCAAAGCAGTAAGGCCTAACGTTGAAATTAAAGATCAACACTAGCTCAAGGACTACTAACAGTAGGACCACAATCCGACGAAGTAAAGCCGACGAGGCCGTTGCCTACGAAGTAAAGCCGACAAGGTCGTTGCCTACGAAGTAAAACCGACGACGACACAAAGGCGACGACGTAAGCTGCTAGCAGAGATGAAAGATGGTGCTATAGTTGGATTGAAAAGAGAGGAAGATTGAGCTTTAATGGAAACTGGTGTTGCTGCCGGGAACAAGGGAGCAACCATGGTTGATAAATCTTTAATGGACGATGCGAAGACAGAAGAGGATCTGCAAGGAATGAATAAATCTGTTACATGATCAGGAAGATTGAAGAACAATACAAATACTATGGAGTCATATTTCGTTTCGCAAACTAGAGGAAGAACAGTCGACGAGAAGTGTGTTTGCGAACAACAGGTCTCGAGTTCAATCCCTTCGTGCCACATTTTTTGCATATTTTCCTTCAGCTGCCAAGGACGAAGGCAAATAAGGGTAGGGTGTTGTTCGTTCTTTCACAAACAGAAGTTGGCACAGATGGCGAAGGGTCTGAAATGAGAGATACACAACACGAGTTCGAGTCTCACTTCAGGCAATGTTTTTGCTCCACGAATATTTACTTTGTGGAAACGGTATTTTTGCTTCGCGAATATTTACTTCGTGGAAACATTCGCTTCGTGAATAGTTACTTCGTGGAACTAAAGCTACTTCGTAGAAAGCCATAGCAAACGAAGTAAGGCAACTAAGTAAGGCCAACAGAGTTGATGCAACCGAACCAACTAGAGAACACATTAACTCGGACCCGGTTCGTCAACTCCAGTACAATGAAAGGAGGAAATCAGAGCGTACAAAAGATGGTCCCGGAAAATTCCAACATGCAAGGACACACAGAAGATAGCAAAGATGATAAAGTAAAGCGTTATCACATTGTCATCCTAACCAACTTAGGAGAAACGCCATCTTGGAAGCAAACGACAAAGAAACCAAGCATGAATCGCGGAAAATATGAGGATAAATGGAAGCGTGACGACGAAAGAAAACCGAGCTCCTCAAAGCGTTGATGACTGTTCCGGAAAAGATCAGTTAGAAAATAAGAGATATTAAAGAAGATTACTTCGGCAAAGCTTCCAGCGAGGTAAGATAGTTAACAAGCAAACAGAAAGTGAAAGAAGGCGCGCTTCGTCAGGAGTGGAGTATAACGAAGCAAAGATCGTATTATCGGAATACCATTATCCAAGGACAAGTTTGCAAGACGAGGGAAAACTCCGGCTACTCCAGGAGCAAACAAAGGAGAATGGTGATTTACGGAAGCAATCAACCAAAGAAGAAGGCGGTAACATGAGAGGCGAAGGAAAGGCTAGGGAAATCACATGGGTCAATGACGGATACGCTATGTGGAGCGTCAAGGTCTCGGTTCACGATGATTGGTAACGAGTATCCAAGGATTAAACAAGGCCATCACCCCTGCGAAGTTGATAGTTCTAGCGAAGCTAAAGCCAACCTAAAAGGGCGAAGATGATGGAAGGGAAGACGACAGAAAGGGGCGAAATCAATCGATGAGGACGACGGAATCACCTCACGAAGAGATGGGAGAGAATGACGATAAGGACGACGAAATCAACTAAAAAGGACGATTCGTGCAAACAAGGAAAGATGAAATAGTAATTACACTTCATCGAATAACTTCATTATGACCCGAAGAAGACAAGGAAGAGGACAAGGAAGGATGTGTCGATGTGGAGGAAAGGATGATTGCAATACCAAAGAGGAAACACGCAAAGCCGTCGATGTGATAAATCATTGATGAAGGGAAGAAAGGATGATCACAATACCAAAGAGGAAACACGCAAAGCCGTCGATGTGATAAATCATTGATGAAGTGGAAGAAAGGATGATCACAATACCAAAGAGGAAACACGCAAAGCCGTCAATGTGATAAATCATTAACGTAGAGGAGGAAAGGATGATGGCAGTTCCAAAAAGGAAACGCGCAAAGCCGTCAATATGATAAATCATCGATGTAGGGAGGAAAATAAGACCAGCACCTAGAAGTTATTAATCGGGAGAAATGAGACCTCAAAATAAGCAAGTAAGACCTCACATTAGGAGACAAATAAGATCCACGAAACGGTTTAAGAGAAACCTTAAAACCTTCGCCTAGGAAGGCTGGGAATCCACGGCGTTCACCCTAGTTCGCACGAAAGTGTAAGAGGCAAAGTCCAAACGCGCGTCGTGAACAACTCTCAGACAGAAATCTAGGGGCAATGATAAGACCTATCCGTTGAGGGTCCCTTTTATGATGGCCTTCGGTAAGGGGTGCAGAAATATGACCAAGGCGCCGGCATATTCGGTTGAGCTGCGGGTGCCTGGGACGTCTGAAGCGTTACCGGCCATGTCCGTCTGGCAAGTCTTGGCTACGATGCACTCGGTCCCAAAGAAACCTCACTTAGGGTGTGACTTCGTAACGAATAGCCACATCGGCGAAAGGGATAAGAAGTCACGAAAACAACTGACTGTCGTAATAACCGGATGGGAGGAACATAAAGGGTGTGACTTCGTAACCAACATGCATGTTAGGGTTAACCTCCTTGAAGGGGTTATCATGGGGAACATAAAGGGACGACATCCTCAAGATTAGGGAGTTGCGTGACGAAAAAAGACGGCAATATCATGGGGCTATTATTCATGGGAATAATTAGGCTTGTCGTATTTTCGCGAAGTAAGACCTCAATAGAGAATGTTAAGGCGAGGTTGATGGATCGTTATTCGCAATAATAACGAGCGCCTGAGACTTCGTCGACTTAAGACCCTTAATGACAGGGTGGGGCGCAATAAGACCTTAACTAGGAGGCGCAATAAGACCTCGTAGAGTAGCAAGGGAAACAAAATATGTTCAAGAGGCAAAATAAATAAAGAACATGAAATGAAATGAAATGAAATAAAATGGATTTGGAGGCAATGAAGTGATGCAATGCAAGAGATAAAGTTGAACGAAGTCGTGGATGGAGCGAACCTGGAGAAAAAGAGAAATTGATGAGGCAAAGAAAATGAGCACGCAAGGAACAATGCGAAGATCAATGGACGAACGAAGAAACAAAACCATGCAACGAGGAACCAAAAAAAACACGAAGCGAGACCAATATCATCAATACTTAACGAACATAAGGCGCTAAAGGGAGGAGGCAACAAAGGAGCATCATATTAATTTTGCTTGGGATAGCTAAAGTTCCTTCACCCACCGAAGCAAAAGGAGGCACACATATAACGGACAAGGGAAATATGCTCACGACAAAGGAGATATGCTCGCTAGGACGACCGAGGAAGGAAAAGAAGGAGGCGACGAAGAGGAAACGAAGAAAAGGATCTGAGAAGGGCGATGGAAATAACGAGATGGGAAGATCAAAGATACGAAGATGAAAGGAGACAAGAAAACGAAAGGCAACGCGAAATAAATCGGAGACACGAGGAAGAGCTTCGATGAGGAGAATGAAGGCCTGACAAAGTGAGAGGCAACCATCGCGCAGAAAATGAAGAAACTTGAACCAGGAGGTCTTGGACGAAATGACGCTGATCAAAATCTTAGACATGATGAGTCAAGACGAAGGAATCATGTTCCACGAAGTAATAACGCGGGATACAAGCAAAGAAACAACCAAGGACCAAGGTTTGGAGAAGGAGCAAGCGGTTGGAGGCCCAGAGAGATGGAAAGATATCAGTGGCAGGGGAAGGACAAGAAATCGTAAGACGACGAAAGAACAAGCCGAGCGAAGAAGCTGAATCCATGAAGGAACCTGTCCGAATCATGAAAGCCGGGGCTATCACGGAGGAGGGGACGAATCGAGGAGAGGTGGAGAAGGAGGATGCTGACGAGGATATGACATCGAAAGAACCAAGTAAGACACCCCGTCGAGTAAGATACCAATTGGAAAAGCAAGCTGGAATGGAAAAACGAGGCGACCGGATGACACAACAAGGGCATGAACGCATCAACAAAGTGGTGATGGGTATCTCGCAAGAAGGAGATGCAAATTCAGAAATGATAACGACTTCGTCCCGAAAACGGATCCTATATCGAGGGAAGGACCTTATAAAGATTACGAGGAAGAAGACGAACGAGGAATGCAGAGGACAAGGATACTAGTGGAGGCGAGATATGAAAATCATAGGCTAATATGCGAAGAAGGAAGAAAGCGCGAGGATGAGAGCAAACGCAATAAGCGAGAAAGAAGAATTGGCGAGACAAGAAGAGGGACTGTGGATCGAGAAATCTTACATGAGCCACGAAGATTGAGGTACAAGTGGGAAGCTCGCAGAGGCAAGATAATTCGCAATGGACAAAGGAGGAAGGCGTGCCAGCCATCCTAAACCCGTATAGGGGTTGGAAACGACACCAAAAGGAGACCTAAGGCGGACTGACCGAAAGCAGGAAGGGTCACTGCGAAGAGATCAAAAGCCGCGAGGTGACAAAGCCGGAGGCCACCATGTGAAGAATATAAAGCCAACGAAGTAAGGATTGAACATGATGGCATGGACGTAATTAAAGACTATAAAGACGTGTTGAGGAATATCGGACTCCGCGGTCAATGACAATCAACAAAAGGAGAACATCGAATGGAACAACGAGCAATATCTCGGCAAGGGAAAGGCAATAGAATTGACGGGGCCGTTGGAAATGATGAATAAATTGCAAGAAGTGGACCAAGCAAATACGACAAAATAATAGAGGCAAGACGAGATTGCAGCATTATTTTCTCTAAAGCAAAGGGGTAGCGTTGACGAAGATATCTCGCAAAGAAAAAACGTACAAGGGAAAAATCAAAGCGAAGCAATGAATGGATCCAACAACAACTCATGATCGATAACAACAAGATCAAGGAAGGGTGCTTCTATACAACAATTAAGCTTCGGAACTTCGCGAAAGAATAAGAGGAAAGTATATACTTTTCAAGTTATTATTCTTTCGTTCGTCCCTTCAACAACAAAGATCAAAGTCATCCACTCAAGCACCACACGTCTCGCTATAAGAACTACACCAAAACGGATTATTCCTTAAGGATTGCTCTTCAAGCCATGCTTAAGGAAAAAAAGGCCGAATGTAGATACCAAAAACCATGCTCGACATGTGGCGCCAAATGAAGGCCGAAGTAGTATAACATCCCTAGGATAGTCAACATAGTATCTTAGCTTAGTTTCCTTAGTTTGTAAGTAAAGGTTATATTTGTAAATTCATTTCTACTCTTTACTACTTAAGAAAATATCTAAGAGAGAGAAAGGGATCGGATTTTATTTTATTCTTATCTTCTACTCCCCCTAAAACTAGCTCTAGAACTCCCAAAAAACTCTTTAATGGAGTCTAGGTAAACCAAATAATTATTAGTGAAGAACAATGAATACAAGTATGGGTGTAGCTATGGATTTTCCGTAGTTACAATATATGCTATCCAATTTCACTGGGCTGGCAGCAATTTGGACTTTTATTACAATTAAGGGAAACCAATGTTTTAGCTGCAACATCATTGTATATCACTAATTACTTTTGGTGCTGATACGGCATAAATCGGGATACAATTTGATCGTTCAAGCAGGAGCAGCAAAAGGACGGAACCCATGTCGCAAACTTGCAACCCGTACTTTCTCAACGTCTTTGTTCCGTTATGATTAAAGAGTCGTGCCACATTCATAACTCGGCTTATCCTGGCACCAGTCAACCCCAACGCCACAATGCAGCGCCAAATAGCTTCTCCTTTATGCACATTTCTTCGTAAAACATTGTGAGCTCAAGCCAGTTTTTGTAAAGCCCAAGCCTCCACAACTTAAATGTGTCCAAATGTTTCCAATGCGTGAACTGTTCCAGCTACTCGTGTGTCGTGATGTGCTCGATCATAACCCTTCTCGGCAACGAGTCCTGTTACGTATACTGTCATTAAGTTAGCGATATCAAAATTAGTGACAACCTTGAGTCACGATGGACCCTAGTTAGTAATTTTTCGAATCATTCCCGAATGATTCCCGACGTATCTGAACTGACCGAATCCGAATGATACTTCCGAATTACTTGAACTCCGATCCTAGTTTCCGGATTATATGGATCTCACGAATGATTCGCGAACGTATCCGAACTAACCGAATCCGAATGATATTTTCGAACTAGAACTTCGAACCTAATTCGCGCCCAACCTCGCTCTCTCATAGATAATTCTCTGACCAGAGTTCTGTTGATTGGTTTTTGTTTGATTTTGTATGTACTTTATATTTAAATATAATTATTCAGTTAAAATTTTCTATTGGTAGTGTTTTATGTATTAATTTTTGTTTAAAAGTCTATAAACTCGTTTTATAATACATTCATGCGGTTAAATTGTTTACTTTTTATTGAATAATCACGCTAAAATGTTTTTTTCCATTTTACAAATCATATACAAATAAAATTAGTCTCATAATAAGGTCATAATAATCATATATGTAAGCCGAATTTTAAGTGCCGAATTTACATTTTTAAAACGAATATGCACGTACGTATGCCGTTCCGAACTACTGTCCGAACAACGAATCGTTGACCGGATTTTTGACCGAATCCGACCTATCTGAATCTGTATAATTCCCATAGGTATGCCGTCCCGAACTACTACCCGTACCCCGAATTGCTTGTTGGAGAAAATGAGTTTTAATAAAAGTATTTATGGTCTTGGTGTGGTTTGATCTAATGACCTAAGGGTCTACGAATACTCACTCATTTTTTGAGTGAATGAAATGGAACCTTTAGTCCCACATTGTGGAAAACTAAAGAGGTGCTCCACTATATAACCATATTATTATGGATATGTTGTAAAACAATGGGGCGAAATATACATTTTTCGACCCATATTTGTGCACGTAATCCATGCACCAAGTCACATATTTAATATAATTTATTTTTGCAAGTTTTTTCTTTAAGAAATTAATTATTTTCTTAAGATATTTAAGGAAAAACTCTTTTTACGTGTTTAACTTGTTTTTGAAGAAAACAAATATCTAACTTGATTTGCAAGTATCTTCTCCTTTAAATATAACTCGAAAATTTGTTTTCAAACACACCGAAAAATTATTCCTTCGCTCTAGGGTTTTTCCATATGTTTTATTTCCATCCCTGTTGCTAAGTTCAAGTTTGGGTATCTTGCGTTGTGCTAACACGAGCTATATCGGGCAGTCTTATCCTGGACACATCTTCGATGTGAGGGGTTTAGCATTACTCAACTCGAATATACCCGCGAACTGTGTTAAGGGCAACTTGTTGAATCTATGATTCTGCCCTCATCAAGATGTTTTGATAAAGTTGTTTTGGATTAGTTCTTTACATATTATTTTTGATACATCTAATGTGTTGTTCATTGTTGCAAGATTCCAACATTGCTAACTAGGAGATGGACTAACATGTTGTATCGTAATATTCAATCGTTTAGCACCAGTATTCCAAATTGGAGAGACCATAGGACACTTGAAGAAAAGGTGAAACTCAGTTTCAAAATTACTGTGACATGAAGGACAATCAGGATGATCCCATGCTCATCTATAAAGGGTTTCTCTAGCTTTAGCTCTATTATGAGCAAGTAACCACACATAAAAGACGGAATCTTTTGTGAACCGTTGGACTTCCAATTTTGCTACCCCAAACCTATGACCTCCTTATTATATCGATCCCATAGATTGACACAAAAAAATACAATACATAGAAAGCTCTTTGTTTTCCTTCTATATAAAGAGCAAATTAATGGATTGGAAGACAAGTTTACTAGAAGTAACTTCCTTCACAACAAGTGTTTGGGCTTGTTTGTGATTAGTGTACCTGAAACTCTCAAGTTAAGTTTCACATGAAACTCTATCAGTCTTGTTGGGGCTATAAGTACAATCACACGTTGTAGGTACTTGTTAACTAATTTTTATTTTTATGCGACCAGAAAAAACATTAGTAAAGCTTCGCATGTCAAAAAAGAATACTAGATATCTTAATAAAGTTCACTGTGAAATCATGGAGCACCAGAAAATAACATTTTACCTATAGTTGGACCGAACCATGATCTACCCAATACACTTGTATATTGATAAAATTAATAGTTAGGGAGAAAATATTGGTTTATTAAAGATTTTGAGGTCATCTAGTTTAGGACGGAGGGACTAGGGAGTACCTTTTTGCCTCCTATTATTGCTTCACCAATGGGTGTGGCAAAAAAAACACAGCTATTCCCGCAGCATGCCAACTATGTAGCAATGACTTTTTGTCACATAGTTTGTCTTAGCTATGGCAAAGGTTTTTATTTACACAAAATATGGGTGCTTGGTGCATGACATGTTGCAATATATTACAAATTTTCTTGTAGCAGAGCCATGTTCTCATGTATAGTTTTAGCAGCTAAGCTAATAACCCAAATTAAGATAATTCAAAATCAATATATGATGTTTATATTTTTCAATAGATTAATTTACTTCACTAGACAAAAACCTCCTAAATAAAATCTATGTTTTGTTATGAAAAAATATTACACAGGTCACCAAGCATTACATCAATATAATACTAATAAACTAGGTAAGAAGCAGAGTAATTTTAATCACTTATAAATACAGAGTATGTCTTGCCCAAACTTTTGTCATAAACACAAGCTTATCTAACTAATAAGTACTGCTATCCTCTTCTTTCAATCTCTGTCTCGATAACTTTCATTTTGAGGTTGTAATGGAGTTGAATTCCATTATTGAGTATCTTGATAACAAGAGCATCCTTGTTACTGGCCCAACTGGTTTTCTTGCTAAGCGCAAGTACCCCATGCATGTATGTGTTATTTGTTTTTTATGTCTCGATGCATATATGTGTTTTCTCCAATTACTGAAACAAATATAACAGTAGTCTACCACATTGTTTTGCAGTTTTTGTGGAGAAATTGCTAAGAGTTCAGCCTAATTTGAAACAACTCTTTCTTCTCATAAGAGCTTCCGATTCTGCCTCGGTTACTCAACGTTTCCATAACGAGGTACGCTTGCATAAATCTTAGTTATAGTCTAGCTTGTTAGTTGTTACACATTGATAAATAAGTCTTTTCAATTACATTAATTAACCGCTAAAGTTTTCATGTACAAAAGTTTTCTGTACGCGTAAGTTTACAGTATTGTCAATCATTCGTAGGTGATAGAAAAGGAGGTGTTCAGGGTCTTGAAGACAAAACATGGGGTTGGGTTCAACTCATTCCTTCCGGAAAAGGTGACACCAGTAGCCGGAGATGTCACTTTAGAAAACTTAGGAATCCGTGATCCCGAACTGACAAGGAAATTGTGGAGTGAAGTCGATTTTGTTGCAAACTTTGCTGCAACCACCAACTTTAATGAGAGCTAAATAATTAAGGCATCATGGAATCAAGTAGAAGGCATTACAAGAAAACCTTATCTACTTATCCTATGAGTATAACTCTTCCTTTTTTGTGATTGGTAATTAAACTAGATATGATGTTGCATTTGATACCAATACTGTGGGAGCTAAGAATGTTTCGGAGTTCTGTATGAAATGCGTAAATCTTAAGTTGCTTCTCTACGTATCAACAGGTAAAGGAATTTTCTTGGGGTTTAAATTGCTTTAATTAGTTAGTTTAATAAATCTAAATTTACAGCATATGTATGGGGAGAGAAGTCCGGATTTTTATTAGAGAATCCTCTAAGGAAAGGTGAAACACTGAATGGAACGACTTCGCCGAAGTTGGACAGCCAAATAGAGATGAAACTGATCTCCCAGAAACTGCAAGAACTCAAAGATGAGCAAGTTTCATACAAAGAAGAAACGACAGCCATGAAAGAATTTGGCCTTCGAAGGTTTATCATGTGAACAACTTCTCTTTTGATTATGAAATTTTACTCTTAGTCTTTTAAATAAATGATGAATTAAGCAAAAAACATAAACACAATACTATTAATTGATAAACTTAAAGGATATAAAAAAATTTAAATTTTTTGACTTAGGTAAAAGCAGAAGCTAAATAGTTAAAATTTAATTAGAATCTAAACAGTTATATTCTTGTGAAAACAGGGCAAGGTTGTTTGGATGGCCTAATACGTATGTGTTCACAAAGGCAATGGGAGAGATGGAAATCGGTGTCTTGATAGAAAGTCGTAATGATCTTCCAGTTGTTATTCTTAGACCCACCATGATCACCTCAACTTTTAAAGAACCATTTCCTGGATGGATTGAAGGCATCAGGTTGGCTAACATGTACATCCCTGTTACTGTTATTATTATTATCACTAAAAAGTAATTAATATTATTACCAATTGTTTATTTTAATTATTACTAAGCAATTAATGGCAGTATCCTCGCATATAAAAATAAAATAAAAATAACATAAGGTCAAATTCAATAGATATTCTTCAGATATTATTTTTCGATAGGAAATGATCCTAATATTAAAATTAATTGACATTGGTACAAAGTTTTTTTTTCGTCTAATAAGAGACTAATTATACCCAAGTCGGAGCAACAGACTCCCCCTAAATAGTAAAGGAACTACTATTTATTTATTTATTTTATTTATTTTTTTGAGACTAGCAGCTAAACTCATGGGTTCCCCTTGTGGGAGGCCCGCTCCAGGACCTTGTTAGTTGTTACTTAGCACGATTTAGAACTTGCAAGTACGCTGGTCTGAGTTGATTGCTGTTCCAATTAATACAGGATTATTGATAGCGTTATCCTTGCTGGGGGTAAAGGAAAGATTAAATGCTTTCTTGGAAGGGCTGGTCTCATTACGGATTTGGTAAGTGTATCAGCACTGAGGTCTGCGGCTTTGCGCTAAAGAATAGCCTAAAAATTGTAATTGCTTAGGTTCAGTGGTCCGCAGAAGAACATTGATCACTCGAAATAACAGTCATCTCTATATAGGGATTAATGATTAATATTAACAAATGATACACAGATCCCAGGGGACATGGTGGTGAATGCAGCAATAGTGGCAATGGTAGGCCATGCAAATCAACCATCTGATAATCGTCAGCCAATCATATATCAAGTGGGTTCATCTGCAAGGTCACCATTCGAATACATTAAGCTCAGAGGTTACCTGTACAATTATTTTTCGAAGAACCCTTTAATCTCATCACCCACTAGCAAACATAAGGGAAAACCTATTCAAGTTTCTCATCCTTATGTTTTCCCAACCACGGCCAGCTTCTTTACTTTCCTCTACATAACTCACATGTTGCCTTTAAAGGTTAGTTATATCCCTATTTACATACTAATATGTGTTCTCTTTCCAACGATAGTAATTTAGCTACTCTCACCAAACTATTTCACTGTTTTCCCAGGGTTTGCGCTTGGTGAACTCCCTGCTTTGCGATTATTTTCGTGACAAATGTAATGATGCTGAACGGAAGATAACCTTCATAATGAAATTAGTCAAATTCTATGAACCTTACATATTTTTCGAAGGAATGTAAGTAGCTCCATACTCATCCCAAGTACTACTAAAGGTAAAATTAGTTATTCTCATTAACCTGAATTAGCATTGTTGCATCTATCTTTTCAGCTTTGCCGACTCGAATACAGAGAGGTTAAGAGCATCTGTAAGAGGGAATGCAGCTGAGGCAGATACATTTTATTTTGATCCCAAATGCATCAATTGGGACGAATACTTTATGAATACCCATATGCCTGGTCTAGTAAAATATGCTCTCAAGTACTAATTGCTTAAGTGATAAACTGGAGTTATGTATTCTGAAGAACGCAGATAACTAAATAAGGTGCCAAGACAGAACCCTCAAAAGTCATTATTGTACTTGAAATGTGGTAGGAACTTATGAGTTCCTTTCGCTTGTTTCTTTTGAGAATATAATAGCATTAGTAAATAAGTACAATTTAATCACTCATAGATATGAAGATTAGTCTTGCTCAAACTTTTGTCACACTCACAAAGTTATTATGTGAAACAATTTAATTACGCTCAAACATCAATGTATTAATGTATCGTTATGAGCACTATAACTATATCATGTCACTAAGTATTTCTGGTGCTGCAATATCCAAATACAGCTTTATTGTAGAAATTATAAATATCACCAATTACTTTTGGTGTACCAAAGGACAGAATCCATGTCGCAAACTTGCAACCCATACTCTCTCGACGTTCTCCAGTGTGATTGACGAGTTGCTACCACATTCATGCCATCCCCAATTTTCCAATACGTGAACTATTCCAGCTATTCGCGACGTGCTCATTACCCTTCTTGGCAACCAGTCCTGTTGTATATAAATTCACAGTGTTGTGCTAAGTTGGCGACATCAAAACCAGTGATAAATTTCGAGTTAATTCAAAAGCTTTATGATTACCTCGCAAGAATGAATGTTTTGGATTTCGGGGGAACCGTCATTGCCTGCATATTAAAGTAGATGCAGTCTTTTGTTAGCGATATATCTGTACACGGTTTGTTTAGTCTACGAGGTTTACTAGGTTTCCCAGTTTACTAGTTCTTTCCTAACTTAGTCTTACCTAAATATAGTTCTTTCCTAGAATATCTTTATTTCTTGTAACTTATTATGTAATCTGATTCACTATATATATCAAGAAGAATAAACCAAATATTCATAGTTGTGAAAACCATTAAACACTGTCTTCTAAATACAAATCCAACATGGTATCTTCGTTCTAGGTTTTATCTCCCACAAACTTTCCTTCACAACATTGTAACAGCCTCAGTTGCTTCAATCTACTGAGAAACTTTTCCTCACCTGCCGAAAACAGTTTTTCTTCACAGCATCGGCATCAGCAAAGCATCAGTTGCCGTGACAGCCAATACTCCTACACCGGCAGCAATCATTCTTTTTCTCTCTTCACAAGCTTCAATGGGAGACGTCACTGATCCATCACCAACCAACAACACCACTGGTATTGTTGATTCTAATACTTAGCTTCATCCATCTAGTACATATTATGTTCATCCAGCAGACAATCCTACAACTATTCTCTATCAACCGGTTTTCACAAGTGAAAACTATGCCACTTGGATTCGCGGTTTTCGTAAGGCTTTGAGTGCTAAAGCCAAACTTGGATACATTGATGGCACCATTGTTAAGCCAGAAGTTCCAGCTGATATACCTTACTGGCAACGCTGTGATGATCTTGTTGGAAGTTGGGTTTGCAACTCCTGTGAACCAGAGATTGGTCGTAGTGTGATGTCTTTCGAAACTTCTCATGAGATGTGGATGGACTTGAAGAGTCGTTTTGCTCAGTCCAATGCCACAAAATTTTATGCCATCAAGCAATCGATTTCCACCTTGAAACAGGAGCATAACTCTGTTGCTCAATACTACACCCAGCTCAAAACTCTTTGGGATCAATTGGATTCTTTTCGACCTCCAACACCTTGTATTTGTCATGCTGGTAAGTCTATTATTGAACAACATAATCAAGATCGTGCTATGGAGTTTTTACAGGGGCTTCAAGATCGTTTCTTTGCCTTGCGAAGCCAACTCCTAGTCACTGAACCGTTACCATCGGCTGCCAAACTGTACAATCTCGTACGCCAGGAAGAAGACCAGCAAGGCATCAACTCCGCTGCTGTTCCAATAGTTGAATCTGCTGCTTTAGCTGCTTCTCACACAGACGCCAGATCACAGCGTCCTTCCTCGCAATTCCGTCCAGTTCCTGGCAACAGCTCCTATGGAAACAAACGACCCCGGCCCTTTTGTGATCACTGTAACCGGCATGGTCACACACGACTGCTCTGTTGGAAGCTACACGGCTATCCTAATGACTCTTCAAAGTCCGCTGCTCACAATGTTTTAGCCACAGTTGCTACACCTGCCTAGCTTTCCGCGGCTCCGTCGATCACTGCTGAGCAATACGCTCAGCTCCTGAACCTGCTCAATCCGAACAACAACAGTGTTGTGTCTCCTCCAGCGGCAAACTGCGCAGGTACGTTTTCTCCTTCCCTGTTGTCTTCTTTGCCACACGTATTTGCTTGTTCTTTGTCTACTTGGATTGTAGACAGTGGTGTTACGCACCATATATGCTCTTCTATATCGTCTTTCACCACTTATGCGGTGGTTTATAAACCAATTGACGTACAATTGCCAGATGGATCGTTTACATCTGTGAGCCATATTGGCAATATTGATTTATCACCTACAATCAAATTAATTGATGTTCTTCATGTTCCCAGTTTTAAATTCAATCTCATATCGGTTAGTCAACTAACCAAAACAACCAAGTGTTGTATTAAATTTTCTCATGATTCATGTGTCTTCCAGGACCTTCAAACGAACAAGGAGATTGGATGGAGTAGGCGCATTGCGTGCCTATATCATTTTAGCTTCCGTCCTTCTGTTTTTTCTTTTATTGCAAATAAGAAGCCAATGGATATGTGGCATTGCCGTTTAGGCCATCCCAGCGAGGATTGTTTTCGTTTATTATCTCGTACTTTTAATTGCATTGACTCCAAGAGTACTCACTCTTGTATTGTATGTCCCTTGGCTAAACAAACAAGGTTATCATTTAATAAAAGTACTTCTTCATCTTCTTATGCTTTCCAGCTAATTCATGCTGATATTTGGGGACCATTTTCCGTAGCATCCTGTACGGGTGCCAGATACTTTCTCACTTTAGTTGACGATTACACTCGATGCACTTGGGTTTATCTCATGGTTGTAAAATCAGAAACCCTAACGTGTTTACAAAATTTTTTCCAATTTGGAATCCGGAAATATGGACACAAGATTGCTACCATATCTTTTGGGACTCACACTAAATTCATCCCTCAACTTCAAACTTTTCGTTCTGATAATGGTTCTGAATTTAAATCTAAAGGACTACAATCTTGGTTTCACCAGAATGGTATTTTGCATCAGAAAAGCTGTGTCTACACGCCTCAACAAAATGGCATTGTCGAACGTAAACATAGACATCTACTCAATGTAGCTCGAGCTTTACGTTTTCAGTCTAACGTTCCATTGAGTTTTTGGGGTAAATGCATATTGACTGCGGCATATTTAATAAACAAAATGCCGACCCCAGTTTTATCACACAAATCTCCTCATGAAATGCTATTGTCTACATTACCATCTTATTCTCATTTACGGGTTTTTGGTTGTCTTTGTTTTGGACGAAACTCACGTCCATCTCACAAATTCGACGCCCGTGCTAAACCAGACATTTTTGTTGGCTATCCGTATAATCAGCAAGGCTATGAAATATATGACCTGGAATCCAAGTCAATTTACACATCCAGAGATGTTGTATTTCATGAAACGATTTTTCCATTTCATGATCTAGGTTCTCTTCCGCAATCAACTACCACTCAACATATACGCGACTCTGATATTGCTTTCTATGAATCCATTTTACTTCCCCATGGAGATAACTCTAGAAAACAATATGTTCTTTCAAAGACATCTCCAGTCCCAGTGGGACAGGATTCTACTATACATTCTCGACCTGTCTTAACTAATGCCCAAACGCCATCCCCAGACAATTCTGTGATGGAATCCACATCCTCCCATTTGCAAACTGGCAACAATTCTTCTTCACTATCACATTGCAACTCACCATCATCTCCTGCGCCGAATATATCATCATCACGGCCAGTCCGTACAAATTCTGCTCCTTCGTACTTGAAGGATTATCACTGCACTCTTCCAAAATGCAATTCCACTTCAGTTTATCCAATGACTGAATATTTGTCATTTGGCAAATTTTCCCCTGCTCATAAAGCTTTCCTAGCTAAGGTGATTCTTACAGAGGAACCCAAAACATACTCACAGGCCAAGCTATTCCCTAAATGGAGAGCAGCTATGGCCAAAGAAATTCTTGCTCTACAAGCCAACGAAACTTGGATTCAGGTCGATCTTCTACCGGGTAAAGTGGCAATAGGCTGTAAATGGGTGTTTAAAATTAAATTTAATACGGATGGTACAGTGGAACGATATAAAGCTCGCTTAGTGGTAAAAGGATATACCCAACAAAAAGGAATTGATTTTTATGATACTTTTGCTCCTGTTGCTAAACTAGTCACAGTGCTTGTGCTATTATCCATTGCCGCCATTCGAGGCTGGTCCCTCCATCAACTTGATGTCAATAATGCATTTCTTCAAGGAGATCTTGATGAGGAAATATACATGAAATTACCACCTGGTTTAGATTCTGAGGGCCACTCCAAAGTTCTTAGATTAAAAAAATCTTTATATGGGCTGAAGCAAGCTTCTAGGCAATTGTTTGCCAAATTTTCTTCAGTGTTACTTGCTGAAGGTTTTCAAAAATCATTATGTGACAATTCTCTCTTCACATATCATAAAGGCAACACATCCATCTTTGTCCTTATTTATGTAGATGATATAATTATCACTGGTACTGATAATATTTTCATCACCTCTCTCAAATCAAGACTTGCGTCCTATTTCTCAATCAAATATTTGGGAAAATTACAATACTTCTTGGGAATAGAAGTTTCTCGTTCTTCCAAAGGAATTTTTCTCTGTCAACGGAAGTACATTCTGGATATCTTAAAGGATTCTGGACTCACTGGATCGCGCATCTCTTCATTTCCTATGGATGCGCACCTGAAACTGACATCCGAGAATGGTACACCTTTGCCAGATCCTAGTATTTATCGGCGCTTAATTGGTCGTCTTTTATATCTTACAGTCACACGACCGGATATCACTTATGCAGTGAATTATTTAAGCCAATTTATGCAACGTCCTCCTTCTTCTTAGCTGGATGCTGCTAATCATGTTTTACGATACCTTAAAGGTACTATTGGTCATGGAATATTTTTGGCCTCTTCCAATCCTTTGATATTCAAAGGATATACCGACTCTTATTGGGCAAGATACCCAATGACCCGACGATCCACTACTGGCTATCTTGTTACTATAGGTAACAGCCCAGTTTCCTGTAAATCTAAAAAGCAACCAACGGTTGCTCGATCATCTGTTGAGGCTGAATATCGTGCCCTTGCACTTTTAACTGCAGAACTACAATGGCTTCGTTATTTGTTTCAAGATTTGAGAATTCCTTGCATTCTTCCAATCATTGTTTCCTGTGACAGTTAGGCAGCTATTCACATTGCTCAAAATCCAGTGTTCCACGAGCGACGAAGCATATCGAAATTGATTGTTATTTTGTACGGAAAAAACTGCTCAACGGCTTAATCAAACCACAACATCTACAGTTTTCTGAACAACTTGCAGATTTATTTACAAAACCTTTAGGTGTCAAGCAATTTCAGCATTTGGTTAGCAAGTTGGGTATTCGATCTGGATCGACTCCTCCAACTTGAGGGGGGGTGTTAGCGATATATTTGTACACGGTTTGTTTAGTCTACTAGGTTTACTAGGTTTCCCAGTTTACTAGTTCTTTCCTAGCTTAGTCTTACGTAAATATAGTTCTTTCCTAGAATATCTCTATTTGTTGTAACTTCTTATGTAATCTGATTCACTATATATATCAAGAAGAATAAACCAAATATTCACAGTTGTGAAAACCATTAAACACTGTCTTCTAAATACAAATCCAACATCTTTACGCATAGTTTTTAAGTTCCCAATCCATGGAGGAATTTGCGAAAATGGAATGAAGAATGTCCCTGCCGGTGCATTTCTCTGATCGTCGTCACTAAATCCGTTGCCGACCAACCACACCTGCTGCAAACATACATTGTTTGATCATTAACCGAAAATGTGTGTTTTGGACAGGGTGTCTTCTTGTACCTTATTATGAGCATGATTTGTAGTTGTTGAGAGGATTAAATTACTGCTATAGTCGGATGTTAATGACATTGTGTTCTCCCTCATCATTGACTTAAACTTCATTTTGAGCTTTTCATATTCATCTGTACTTGTGACAATTACTTGATAACCTCTTTGACATAATATGAAGGCAATTGTATATGCTACTTTTGTGAATTTCCCTATCATCATCACTTGTTTGGCTCCTCCCGGTATGATGTTGCTGATGCTGTTGACCAACAGAGAAACAGTTAAACTACTTCCATCCAGAACTCTAATCTTCAAATTTGGGTGTTTTGCTACATATGCCTCAACGTTCTCGTTCACCCCTTTATCCTGAATTCAACATTAGCATATTAGCAAATGATGAATGCTTGAAAGTTACAAGTCGGGATTATGCTAGCCCATGGTGTTCTTAAGGGTCCAGATAGAGAGTAACTTGCCTGATTCAAGAGACCTAAGCTGATAACTTTAACACCAGCCTTTTCAGGTTCTAGTATGGCTTTCTCAATCAAGACATTGATCGTCTTTCTTTGCGAGGTTAACTTGTACTGCAACAGCATCGCCAAATGATACTAAATTTAGTTACATGATTATGAGCAGAGTTTCTACCTAAAAAAAGTTACCACTTAAAATGCCACAGAGAAAATATCAATTGTGTTAGCCTTGGTCATCAAACCTTTATGACATGTAGGACGTGTACCCAAATCTATGTACACTTAACCACACAAGTCACTAAAAGAAGTCACCAAAAGTTGTACTTGTTACTTACTTGGTAAGCGTATTTTGGTAAAACCCATGTCTGTAGTTTTAGTCTTCCATTGAAATTGTTCCCCTCAAGAACAAAAGAACCGATGTAACCAAACAAGATTGTCCACATATATGTCACTGGCCATGCCAACATCAAATACCATTTGGTACTAATACTATTAGGATTATACGGCTTTGATGCACAGGAGGCGAGACCTAGCTGCAGATGATAGATTGAGTCGAGTGTTGTTGGATGCGTTAGATGAACAACATCTAGCGGTTCAGCACTCCTCCTAAGTGAAGTTTCGTGCAACTTATCAGTGCATATGTCCATGGTTCCATATATGTAATCATAGATTGGCATGAATAATGAGTAATTTGTACGGAATTGAGTGTGGCGAAGGGAATGGAACCTGTTATATATAGCGAACAATCACAAATTACACTATGGCCAATTGCTTCCTCAACTTTCAACAGAAATAATTTGAGTGACTAATGATACAAAGCAAATCTAAGGTGATGACTTTCGGGATTAGGTCACGGGTAAATCATACTAGTAACTCCGAAAATAAAACTGGGTAACCCGGTCAGAAATTATAAGTTACAAATAACAGACTTACGATGGAGTGTAGAAGAGGTACTTGACGAAGGGAAAGATGTTGAAAACCGATGATATCGTGAAGAACTCGAAATTGCAGTGACCCAAGTAGTTCATGAAATCACTATAAGTGATGTAACCAACGATAGCTACTATTGATGCCGTCCCAGTGAGAATCCCTGTTATGATTGGTATAAAAAAGAGTAGAAAATAACTGACCAGCTCCCCAAATGGATGTATAACAGCTGCATCAAGAAATCATAAAGAACAATTTTCGTCAGAAACCAAATTAACAGTACACAAATATAAATTGGCGGGGGTTGTGATATGAAATAGGCTGTGTGCTAGCTGGAGTAGATATATTGCGATAATACACTTTACATGTGACTGGTTCAGTGGCAATGGAAGAGTGATGATGATAGTGATAGCGAGAGTAAAGGAAATGATGATGTAAAGCTCTGTGAAGCCAGTAGTACAGGAATTCAACCGGACCCATATGAATCAGGATTGTTGTGACGACACCATCTGTTCTCCAAAATGGCATTGGTGAGTTCTCCTTAGCTGCAGCAGATACCCATTTACAACCCAAGTAGAATATAACTCCATTTAATATGATATTGTCATCCCAGTTACTTTCTCTGTCAACTTGTTCAAATTCAATGGGCTTGTCAACAATCCTGTTCTTTGCTTTTGCTGTTCTAAAACGAGCATAGCTAGTCCAGATCTGGGCATGAATTATCCTCCACAACAGAAGTGGCAAGATGATCAAGTATATCCTCTTGTCGTCGTTGCTGCCGCTTTCTTTCTCATCTTTTGCCAATTTTGACGTGATCACCATCTTCCATGCAGTATACATGCTATCCAGCACCCACGGTGCCAATACTATGTACTTTATCATCATCACATCACAAATAATACAAAACACATCAATATATGTCTATAAGCCTAAGAAGAGATTATATGGTAAGTTAATATGTAAAGTACCTTGAATCTGTTTCCAAGATGTTTCCATGGCCAGTCAGTGAGGATGCCTGGTTTAGCAGCCATGTGTTTCTTCTTCCTTTGCTTACTTTGGTGGCAACTTGGTGGCTGCTTACTCCTAGCTGATTATTTGTGATCTAGTGTCCTCGTTTGCGTGTATTATATAAAGAAAATTATTTTTCCCTCTGTGCCCCCTGGTGCTTGTGAAATAAATAATACGGAGTATGTCTAAAGCAACAACAACCCTTCTAAATGGGCCGAGAAAACGGGACTCCTCTGTCTCACAGATTTGTTAGTGGAGTTCATATTTCTCCGTTCATAGAGCATTTTGCTTTTTGTTTTTTTCTTTTTTTGCTAGGAAAAAGAAAATGGTAGTTGGTATTTAAATACGGTATTATTTGGAGCATTTCCAACTAGATTCTTTAAACTTCCTTCTTTTATAGTTACGTACAACAAAAATCATTCGCCAAAGGAAGCGTGTGTTACTATGAGACGTTAACGAAGATGATCTTGTTGGCTGTTTTGGATGGACGAGCCATTATCTAATAAATACTTTTAATTTTTATTTTTGTTTTATTTAATTTAAATCTTAAAAAAGGTAAGAGATGAATAATGAAATTATTTTGTTTTGTTTTTGATATAAATGTCAATGTTATCGAATTTTAACTGATCATCCAACTAACGAAAAACTTAACTCTCTAGAGCAAAATCATAAATTTTGATCCATTTGAATAAATTGAAACCATAGCTTTTTCTCTTTCTTCAAAATTGAAACCATGAATTGCTTCTATGCGAAAAACACTAATATTTTTACATTAAAATTTCATCTATAAATTAATTTTAAGTCTTTTTAAAGAAGTCTAATCATAAAAAATTATGATCCAAATCATAGAAACTCTCTCTCCATAGAAAAAAACACTCTCTCTCCATAGAAAAATTATGATCCAAATCCGTAAATTTATTTTAAGTAAAGAAAAAACACTCTCTCTCCATAGAAAAAAATACCATTAGAAAAACTAACACCGGTTGATCCAAATCTGCTCAGATTTGCTCCTTATGAAATCAGAGCAGGAAATCTCGATTCAAATCGTCTCAAACTTCTATTTGCTTTGCAATCTCTTCTTTTCACTATTTTAGGTACCCAGATTTAGTTAGGGTTTGGATCTGTTTGATTTTAGATCGATCCTTATTAGGAGTTTCTCTTTTCTTTCATCAAGTCTAATCTAGATATTAGTTTTACTTTCTATTTGGTTTCTGAATTTAGGGATTAACTGATTTTAGAGATTTTCAGTTGGCTTTCTTTTTTTATGATCTTCATCAACGTCAATGGAACTCCAACATCAGCAACAGCAAGAACACCTCCATCAGTAACAAAGACACCTAAGACACTAGCAACACTGAAGAGACCTGCAACAAATGGATACACAAGACTGAGTCAGACGAAGTTTCAGATCAATCCAGCCCGATTCAGCTTTAAGAAAACCGATTTTGGTTACCTGTGTTCTTGTATACCTGTATCTTTGATGAAAACCATGATTTTTGGTGGGATCTATGGATTCTACTATAGCGGAAGTCATTTGTGTTACTGTGATTATGAAAAAAAACTAAGAAATGGTTGGATCGATGGATCCTAGCATCTCTAGAATATGAAGAATTTTTGAGAGGTTTGGATGAGTTAATCTTATTCCAAATCAGGTCATTTAAACTTGTCCCTATACTTAGGAATCAACATGGAATGGTTAGAGATCTTCTTCGGATTATGGTATGTATCTATGTTGTAAGTATGTTTGAAAATGTATGTTGGATGGTTGTAATATGTTGTCTGGTTGAGCTTGTTAGGTATGATGAAAATACCCAAATCAGTCATGTAACTCTGCCGGTTCCCAATCTGTTTATTATGAATGCTAATGTTTGAGGCTAAAAAAAAAAACATAAATTTTATTCTTTACAAGTGTCTTTAATTTGATTGAGATTTGAGAACTTTTTTTATCATTTATTGATAGCCATAAGCAAGCAAGCAAAACAAGAAACGAAAGAGGAATTAAAGGGACTTAGTTACACCACTTATAAGAAAATGTCCCCCACAAATGAACATTATGCTGGAATTGGATAACATATTTGACGAGTTCCTTTTTTTTTATAGGAAAAGATTAGGCCTAGAAAGGCACTAAGAGCAGTACAAAGAAGTTGTGTTGGATATGGCTGTGGTTGCACCACTCAGCCTGCCAGCTTTGTTCTTACATAAAAGAGCTAATTTAAAAGTCTTCATATTTTGACTACGATTGACAATACTAAGATTTAGTAAAACAAAAGATATGGGAGTGATGTCCATATTTCTACCATTATCTTCTTGAGTGTTTCTTCTTTCATAGTAATTTAGGTGAAATCTTCCTTGAGAAGCTTCATTGTAGAGGGACTTGAAACGATCTAGAATGTCCATAGATTCAGCAGATATTGCAATGTTTGTGTGCTGCATATCTTTGGCCCACTGGAAAGCTAGGTCTTCTCCTCCTGTGACTCCCCCTTCTCCATAGTGTCTTGGATGTCCTCTAGAGCCAATGGTGTTTCCTGCAAAATCTTTCATAGTTAGAGCAGTATAATATGCAGAGTTCTCAGAATCTTTTAGTGTGCAGATACTGATATGTTTTCCAAATCCTGCTTTTGCATTCCAAGTGTAATTGGTATTGACTTGTTGCAGTGCAGTGTCAGCTTCCTCTGGTAAAAGAGGGAAGTTTTTCATGATATGATCTGGCATCGCATGTATTCTATTGTGAGTGCATAAATTCTACTTAATTATGAGAGTAATAACTCCCACATTAGGCTGAATTTGTTTGAATATAAAATCACATCTAGCTTTTCAGATATACCAACATGTGGTGGCATAAATGCTGCAGTCAGTGTTTCCAAGTTGAAACCAGGAGTTCATCAAGTCAATGAAGATGGTGTTGTTATAAAAGAGAGTATGAGAGTTGCCAAGAATTTCCTGCCACACTAGAGTAGCAGTAGTGCAATTCAGAAACAAATGAGACATGGATTCTTCTTCTCCACTATTGCAAACAATGCATAAAGCATTGATGTAATGAAGTATGCTAGCTTTTTTTGCATTTGTGGGAAGAATTTGATGTGCACATTTCCAGATAAAAATATTGATGACTAGAGACACATACATGTTCCAAATGGCTTCCCAATTGCCCGTTGGAGTATCATTTCTGTAGAGATGATCATTTTTTGCCTTGTGCAGCTCTTTGACAGAGAAAAATCCTGTATTATTGAGGTTCCAGATTATTATGTTCTCTTCATTTGGGTGTGTCTTCAGAGTAACAATCACAACAGCTTCCTCCATGCTAAAGAGGGTAGAGACTTGAATTTCATCCCAGTTTCCATCTGGAAGAATCAAGGATTCTATCTTATCAATGTAATGAGGGCACTGTTGTGGTTTTTGAAGTCTTGTGTTGGTATTTGGGAACCATAAATCTTCCCAAATGTGGATCCTTCTGCCATTACCAATTCTCCAGGAGCAGTGTTGTTGTATGTTGCTTATGCCTTCTAGGATTCCTTTCCATATCCAAGAGTCCCCATCCTTTGATTTTGTATCCATGCTGAGAACATTTCTGCCTAGAAGATATCTGACATCCATAAGCTTGTACCATAAAGAGTCTTTATCCTGCTCAAGTCTCCAACCAATTTTTGTTATCATAGAGCTATTGAATAGTTACATATTCATGAATCCTAGGCCTCCCAATTCGTTTGGCTTTCAAACTGCTATCCAAGCCTTAGGGTAATAACCATAGGCATATTCTATATTCTTTCCCCAGAAGAAGTCTCTTTGGAGATTGTTGATGTCTTTGCAAGTTTTCTTAGGAACCTTAAAGTAGTTCATTTGGTAAATGCAAGATGATGAAGTTACAAACTTGATGATTACCTCTCTGCCAGCAGGATTACGTGGATTATGTTTCCATCCAGTGAGTCTTACTTCAATTTTTCAACACCAGGCTTGAAAGAATTGATTTTGCTTCTATGTGTGAAAAGTGGTGATCCTAGATATTTATCATCTAACTGAAGGACTTGAACTCTCATAGAATTTCTAATTTGAGGAATGAGATCTGGATTTGTGTTTTTGCTGAAGAAGACTCCAGATTTATGAAAGTTGATTAGTTTCCCAGAAGTACTTCCAAAAGTCTGTAGAAGCTGCATGATATTTTGAGCTTCAATAGGGTTTGCTTTGCAGAAGATCATGCAGTCATCAGCAAAGAGGAGGTGACTGATAGGAGGAGCTGCTTTGCAGATCTTTATCCCTTTGATAATGCTCATCTCCTCAGCATGCAGAAGAGTCCTTGAAAGAGATTTCATGCAAAATAAGAACAGGTAAGGTGGCAGGGGGTCACCTTGCCTTAGGCCTCTAGAGGGTTTGAAGAATTTATCAGGAGAGCCATTGATGAGAAAAGATGATGTGGAGGTTGAAATGCATTGATATATCTTGTTTCACCGTTGATCATCAAAACCAATTTTCTTCATAATTGTCATTAGAAAGCTTCAGTCCACTCTGTCAAACGCCTTTGCCATATCAATTTTTATTCCCATGGAACCATAATTTCCTTTTTTTCCTCTTTTAGACCTCATGGTGTGAATAATTTCATGAGCAATAGCTATGTTGTCAGATATTTTCCTTCCAGGAATGAAAGCAGATTGGTAAGGAGATATGATTTTATTTAGTAAGGGCTTCATTCTTTGAGCTAAGAGTTTAGAAATGAATTTGTAGGTGGTGTTGCAGAGACTGATAGGTCTGAAGTGACTAGGGGAAGTAGGGTTATCCACCTAAGGGATGAGAGCTATAAAGGTGGCATTCATATCCTTTAGCAGATGACCAGAGAGAAAGAAGTGTTGAACCATTGGGACAATATCATTATCAATAATATCCCAGTTGAGTTTAAAGAAATATGGTGGGAATCCATCTGGCCTGGAGCTTTGTCATTTTTCATACTAAATAAGATAGCTTTAATTTTTTCAGGATCAGGTTTTCTGTTGACAGTGGAGTTATCTTCAACAGTAATGGTAGGAGGGATAAGGTTGATGATTTCAGAAGAGGGGTGGGTTATTTCAGCAGTTGCCATATGGGAGAAATGATTGGTGAAGCAGTCTTTTACCTCTTGATGTTCAGTAATCCAGCTACCTTCTTCAGTTTGAATAGAATCTATTTTATTCCTTCTTGCTCTACTTTTTGTGTCTCTGTGGAAGTAACTTGTGTTTTTTCTCCCATCTTGATGAGTTGATCCCTGCTCTTAGTTTTCCAGAATTTCTCTTCTATGTCATGTCAGTTTTTGAGCTGCTTTCTAGCATCTGCTAGGGCATGTCCTATGTCAGTTCTGAAATAGTGAGTATGTAACCAAGTTAAGTGTTGCTTGCATTATTCAATGTTGGTTTTGATGTTTCCATACACTTCCTTGTTCAAAACTCTGATTTGTATTTGTTATCTTTAAGTTTTCTGGCAATTGAGTATGCACTTGAACCTGGAGTGACCTTTTTCCTGCAATCTGCATGATCTAACCATGGACCAAAGAATTTGAACGGAATCTTACCATTCTTCCAGTGAGGGCTTAGAATTTAATAAGATGGGATGATGGTCAGAACCAATGGATAACATATTGGTGATAGTGGTGTTTGGATAAATATCCAGCCAACTATAATTAGCTAGACCTCTATTCAGTCTTTGCTCAGTAAGAGCATGACCTTTTCTCTTGTTAGACCAAGTGAAAGGGCAACCAGAGAAACCAAGGTCAATGAGATCTAAATTTTGTATCTTTTCATTGAATATTGAGGCTTCATTAGCATCAATGGGGTGGGTACTGAACTTTTCTGTATCATGAAGAATGAAGTTGAGATCTCCAATGACCAGCCAAGGTAATTTATAAGAGATAGCAGTTTGCTCAAGGGGTTTCCAAGATTTTAACTTGGATTGAGTGTCATAAGTATTAATATGGTTTATAGACCAATCTAAGACTTCCAAGTTTAGATTTCTTTTCCATAATAAGGCTAATCCACCAGCAGTGCCACTTGCCCCTCCTGAATTAACATACCAGAAATTGTTGACTCCTAATTCATGAAATTTTTTCTTGAGGTATATTTTAGCATCCCTAGTGCCCAATCCTTGACATTCCAATCTAAGGAAGTGAAGAATTGTCAAAAATATGACACTGCTGGATACTTTGAGGTAAACCTTCTAATAATACTATCATAATTCTTATGAAGAAGAAAATGCACAGGTGAATTAAGAAAAAGATCTAAGTAATAGAAGCAAAGGACTAGGTTGAGATTGTATACCCTTGTTCCAGCAGCAGAGCAATCCAAAGAGCCATTATCCAAGGAGTTGAGGTGGTTGGCCATCTGCTCCTGAGTAGAGTCAGTCTGATCCTTGTATCTTTTTGCACTTGTCATATCCATATTGTTTAGAGCAGCATTTTCAGCATTTGGAATAGCCTTCTTTCTCTTAGTATCATGAAAAGGGGTAGAGGAGGAGCTGAGAGAAATGTCATTAAGGTTCTCAAAGATATGATCCTTTTTCTTAGCCTTCCAAGCAGCTTTTTTCTTCTTACATGCTTCTTCTTCCATAGTTGCCTTGATCTGTGCTAAGATAGGAAGAGAGTGAGTGGGGAAGAACTTTGGGGTATTTATGTCTAGAAGATTGTTCAGCATCGGCTGTATCCTCATCATTTTTACTCAAGATGTTGTTGTTGTTCGAAGTAGTTCTGGCATCTGCTTTCCACTTTGGTAATTTTTTCTTGTAAAAGCCAGCTATCTTTTTTGGCAAATCTAATCTTTTGTGTCTAATTTGACAAGCTAAGACATTTGGGTGAGGAAAATCCTGAGCTTCAGTAATAATAGGCTGATCTGCAGCAGTATGTGAATGAGCTCCAAAGATGATGTTACTATTAGATGTAGATGATGTTAATGGGAAGATCAACAATAATGGGATGATCTGCAGCAATATTTGACGAGTTCATGAGCAGTAGAATTGTAAATCTTTGGCTTTTCTGAATTTTCCTATGATCATTATCATACCATTACATGAATATTTGTTTTTCATGGATAATCTGTTAATTTTTTTCTCTCTTTTCTCAAATGGGAAAAAAACCCATCAACTTTTTTTCTTTTTTTTTTGCTCGGATCTAGTCCTTTAGGGGCTAGATCTGAGCAAATATTTCTTGTTTTAAGTAGTATTTGAAAAAGCGGGGTCTAACAACACCACCCAATATTTCGCTTAGCAATCTGTATGGACAAACTCCAATATACTTTTTATGAGAATCAAATAGACAGTCAGACTCAGTCAATAAAAAGGTATATCAAAGATTTTATATCTCAATCACTCGATTTGATCTTTACTCAAGCAAATAGAAATCTGCGAGTCTTTATCAAAGAGAGATAACTTGGACGGTACCAAAGACCAATGTCCACTACACCATTTTTCCAGATTCGCAACTAAAATTCGTAACGGCCCAGCAGTCGTTACGAATATTTCTGTTACAAAAAGCCGTTACAACCTAGTTGTAACACGCTGAAGCCGTTATAAATTTTTTTATGATTCGTAACAGATGCTAGCCATTACGAATCGTAACAGGCTAATTTTTTACGCGTGCTGCTCACACGCTTGGTCACACTAGACTCGGGTAACATGTGTATTTGCGCGTGTGCCATTCAGCCATGTGTCATTTTTTTCCACCCAACATGAATTACACTAGAGGATAATTTCACCCTTAAAGATATGATTTTATCCCCCTCTCATCGAGTGGTGAACTACATTTCTCGTTTCCCTTCCTCTTTCTTTTTTTCTCCCCCTTCTCATCGAGTAAACCCATTTCTCTTCTCTTCACCATGAATACGGATTAACCACATCTGATTTTAGTTCTTCTCAACTGAAGATCTCAGTTCTTTAATCATCATCGTCGTCATCATCATCAGTTTAGGGTTTCGATTTCAGTTTTATCATCACCAGTTTTAGGGTTTTCTCTAATCTCTTACCAAATCATCTAATCTTTGAAGAATTGATCTTCAATCGTCTGTTAAGCGAGTTTAGGTTTTCGATTTCACAGATCTCTGTAAGTATTTATCATCTGTAGGATTTCGGTTTGTAAATTAGATTTTAGGGTTTCAGTATTTCAATCGATTTTAAGGTTTCTTGCTACTCGTTGATTTGGTATTGAAATTCTTACGATTGGGTTTGATTTTCTACAGACGAAGCCATATTTAATTAAGGTTTGATTTGAATCGTCGTAAACAGACTAGAAACCTTCTCAATATGATGTACATAGTTATTATTTATGAATCTGTTATTATTTATGAATCTGAACTGAGAGCATATTAGATTTCTGATTCTTATTTACGATTTCAGTTGTGGTATGTATTGTTCATTGCAAAAATAAGGTTTATTGTTAAGTTTATGTCTCTTTAATAATTATACATGACAGGTAGGGTTTAGTCTAATGGAAATAAGTTTAAAAGTTTTCATGTAACTCATCTTTAAGAATATGAATCAAGTATCCCAACTGCGTAGGAGGCCCTAGTTTGATATAATGTTGTTGGGGCCCTTTTGCCTCACTTACTCTGTGTTGACTATACTTGACTGGGTCAGGGTGAGTCTAATAGGCAGACACACTAATAACCAATCTCAATTAGAGTCTTACTATAATTAGCTCTAGCTTATCATTCTTTCTATAGTTTCATTACTTTCAACGGCGTCTTTGTTTTGAATGAAACATTTATTATGCTTTAACTGTATATTTACAAGGCAAATGAGGAAATTTCATACGTAAATGGATAGTTTGCGTCTAAATATTTCATTGATGTTAACACCTTAGAGATTTTTGGTTGATTTCAGAAGTGTGGTTTGGTCGGACGAGCTATCCAAGTTGAAGATATCTGTTTCTCAAGGGTGTTACCTCCTACCCAATGACTTCAATAAATTTATAGTGCACAATGTCAAGGAGCTCAAATTGTTGATGATGCACAACAGGTAAAACCACTTTCCATTTCATCTCCCTTGTAGTAAGATTTACCATGTAAAGATGAGTTTTCACTTTCCTCCAGCCTTTCTCTGTGCTTAGGTTTCTCTTTTTCTTCTCTATGGTATTGGTATTGATTTTTACTTGTCACCTTTATCTTACCTGATTCAGGACTTTTTGTGCTGAGATTGCACACAACTTTTTTATAATAAAGAGGAAGGATATTGTTGAGCGCGCATATCAGTCGTAACTTGTATGTCTGTGTTTCCAACAAGACAGCTAGGTAGCGCAACCAGGAAGACGAGTATTCTGATCTTACTTTACTATCCAAAAATCCGTTTTTGTTACAAGTATAACTTGGATTTGGGATCTGAAATTTTTTCTTGGTGAAGGTTGGTCTTGCATCAAATATCTTGGTAGACTTGCCTGACACAGTTGGGAGTTTACGGTATCTTAAGGTACTCCAATCTTCTTTTTTCCTACCATTGTCAATTATCTGAATCATATCATCATTTACTTAGTGGCATGTTTTGTAGGCTCTGCATCTGAGTAATAATGGCCTCAAATCCCTTCCTTCGACGATATTCAAAATGTGCACCCAGCTCTCGACTCTTGATCTTCATAATACAGAAATCACAATTGATATTCTCAATCAGGTATTGACTTTTGATTCTTTTTTTTTATCTAAAACTTGTGCAAGAGGTGATAGTCTTATGTATCCAAGTATTATGTCACACAAGCAGCTTGAAGGGTGGGAAAGTTTTGATGAGCGTCGTAGATTAAAGCATCAAAAGCAACTGGATTTCAGAGTTGGAAGTTCTGGTGTGTTTGATGAAGGTGCTGATAAATATTAAAAAGGTACTCGATCTCTCAAGTCGCACATTGCCAAAGTATATGAATGCAGTTCCATATACATTTCAGATGATCAATCAAAGATAACTTATATGTTGAATGATCAAATGTTTGCTTTCTCTGCGTAGTTTGGCTGAACATGCCAGTTGTTTCTCCTTCATATTCCTAGTATTTTCTTCTCAAAATATTTAGAAATGAACTTTCTTGTCATCAGGGTGTTCCTTTAAGAATTGAAATTGGATCTCGCGATATTATATGAGTCATGTTTTTGTAGATTTGTAGGTTACAATTCCTAAAAAGAGTATATGTCATGGTTTGTGTAGTTTACATTCTCAGTATATCTTGCGTCTATCTTGTGGGGCTGTAGCTGGGTTGTTTGGTCAGACATTTACATACCGGCTAGATGTTGTTAGGAGGCGGATGCAGGTACCTCTTGGTTTTTTTGTGTCCGCATATTCTATCTTAAGTATTCGTAAAAGCATTCAGTTTAAACTTGCTTTCTTTATTACTCAACTTAAACTTGCTTTCTTTGGTCTTTTTTCTATGCATATTGTTCCTTCACTAACTATTGTATTCAAGGCGTACGACATGATGAAGTCTTGGCTACGAGTTTCTTTACTAAATTTCTACTGTGTTTTGTATCAGCAAGGATATGTGATCAAACAACAAGAAGCACAAAGCAATCTAGTACGAAATCGCCAAGAAGATAAATCTGTATTAGTAAGTTACAAACAACTCAAAGTCTTTGATTTTAAAATTCAACCTGCTAATTATTTTCCTGGCATGTTGATCTTACAAACTGTCTTAAAATCCTCTTTTTTTTCTTTCAATGTGCAGGTTGGCATACATATTTCTGGATAGATTTAGTTCCCCTCTTTGGTAATCCCTCGAGCTCTTTATACATGTTTTCATGATTTCCTATTCCACCAATCTTTGCTTTTTGATTATGTTATCGTTTTTGTATTGTCCTATGTGTGATGTTATGTGTTATCTCTAACCAACTAAATTTGGTTTACACTCTTGCATTTTCCTAATTTTCTTGTCTAACAACGTTGTTGTTTAACCGTTGTTAACAGTGTTTTGTGTCTGCAGGTGAAGTACTGCGTAGCTGCTTCTTTCTTGGTAGAGAGATCCTGTAAGAGCAATGGCCATTGGATTGAAGATGCATAGCTGTTGTCGCGTTGGATTCCATCATCTTTGTGAATCCTACTTCAGATGAAGCAGTCTGCGACATGAGAAGGCTTTTATGTGAGTCGTGTTTATGTTCCTGTTAGCATGTGACATGGGAAAACTTAGATATAAGTTATGAACTTAGAAAGTTTTTTAAGTTTCTATGAACTGAACTTTGGAACTTAGTAAATTTCTATCTATGTATTCCCTCAGAATTTGATACTTAACAAAAAAAAATTGATACTTAGAAAAATTTGTGTTTTTTATATGAATGTGTAGATATGAATTGATTGAGTATAGTATGAATTGATTGAAACTATTGTTAGATATGGATGATCGGTAGAATGAAATGTGTATTTATTTGGAATTCCAGCGTATCCCGGTCGAGAATGAGCTGCCGGTCAACCTTGATCCGGTCAAAATTGGTCATTGCTGACTGATTTTGACCAGGTCAAGGTTGACCGACAGTAATATTTTTACAGTTACAAAAAAATTCGTAACGGATTTAACTTGTTACAACGTCCTGTTACTAAATAAATTCGTGACGGCTTGAGCATGCTACGACGGTGCCACGTATTAACGGCTCTAAGCTGTTACAAGGGCCGTTACGAAAAAAATTCGTAACGGCTAGTGGGCCGTTGCGAAAAAATTGTAGCACCCCTTTTCGTAACGGTCAGGAACCGTTACAACCCCGATTCGTAACGCTCAAAAACCGTTTCGAATCGGAAAAATAGTGTAGTGGTCCAAAGATCAATCAATATCAATCAACAACCAAAGGTTGGATTTCCAATTGATGATCACGAACGCACAACCTTTATTATTTCAATTATATAAAATATAATGCGGAAAAGAAATAACACAGACACCAGAAATTTTGTTAACGAGGAAACCGCAAATGCAGAAAAACCCCGGGACCTAGTCCAGATTGAATACACACTGTATTAAGTCGCTACAGACACTAGCCTACTATAAGATAACTTCAGACTGGACTATAGTTGAACCCCAATCAGTCTCCCAAGGTACAGTTGTACTCCTACGCCTCTGATCCCAGCAGGATACTACGCACTTGATTCCCTTAGCTGATCTCACCCACAACCAAGAGTTGATGTAATCCAAAATCACACACTTGATAATAAACAGATTTGTCTCACATAGAAAAGTCTATCGAAGGATAAATTTATCTCCCACAGATAAACCCTAGGTTTTGTTCCGTCTTAAGATATAAAATCAAGGTGAACATAAACCAATTGATAATACAGTCTTATATTCCCGAAGAACAGCCTAGATTAATCAATCACCTCTCTAAAATCCTTCCTGACTACACAAGTGGTTTGTCGAGGAATCACAAAAAGTGAGACGAAGATGTTTGTGCCTTCTTTATCTTTCCTATCAGAGAACTCTCACGATCTCAAGCCAATCAATCGATTGTACTCGTACGATAGAAGATGTAAGATCAGATCACACACGTATGATAAAAGTAGTATCGGTCTGGCTTCACAATCCCAATGAAGTCTTTAAGTCGTTAACCTGGTTTTAGAGAAGAAAACCAAAGGTTAAAGGAGAATCGACTCTAGCGAGAGCACTAGTATCACACAGACGTGTGGGGATTAGTTTTGCACAATGCTAGATGTCTCCTTTATATAGCCTTCAAATCAGGGTTTTGCCTTAGTTACAAAGCAATCCTTATTCACTGTTAGATGAAAACCTAATTTTGATTCAAGATAATATTTCACAACCGTTAGATCGAAAACTTAGTTTTTCACACACACTTGGGTATACGTTTACTGGGTTCGTGAAAACCATGCCCAAACGTGTATGTGTATGTTGGTTCAACATAGTAAAGGTTAACCATATGAGCATTTCATATTAACCTTGTTCGTCTTCACCATAATTAGTTCAATTGACTCAAATGAACTAGTTAGAGAGTTGTTTGATGTGATTTTTGATTGTCGTTGTAGTAATAAGGATTCGAACTATAAGACTTGTGAAGACTGAATTTAAAGATTTAATAATAAAGGGAGAGTTACTGGGTCTAGGATTCCACCGCATTCATATTATAGGGCTCAATTATTCATTCTCAACAAATACCGCTCAATAAATAAATAAAACATCGACTCTTGTTTTTCCAAAGTAGATCCTCAAAACATTAATTATAAATCGTAAGCATGGGACATCAAACATTTAAGCAAGCATGACCCATCTAATAAAATGATAACTAATTAATCAAAATCATAATTCTATTTTAATTAGTGCAAAAGTCATATAGAGAATAAAATAAATTCACCCATGTATGAAATTCGGATTCCTCCGTCGAACCGGTGTAGGGGTTTAACTCCTCATATTGTAGACACTCTTAAAAGATATTTGTATAGCTCAATTGGTTCTTAAAATGAAGAAAAGAAGAGAAAAGACTATAAATAGGGAGTTTGCAACTGTTGTCAGCCGTTAAAAAAGCCCCCTTACAACTTAAGCACTTGTTACAGTAAACAATATTCGGAAACTGTCGTAGAGAAACTGGCACTAAGACCAGAAAATGTGACAGTTCTAAAATGACAGACCTACTGAGTCGTCTGTGTTCTTCGTCTTCTTCTTCTCTGCAACAACAGAGAAGTTGCTCTGCAACTCTCTATTCTTCGCCCCAAACTCTCGATGCCTCTCTGTGACAGCCAAGGCTTGTATTTATACTCACAGGACCCTCAAATCTTCGAGTTAACGCCCCATATTTTTGCTTTAAAGTCTCAGAGATTTTATACTTCTTTCCTTCCTTTCACGCGTCAACAGCAGTTTTCAAAGCTTTCCAAAACTGGCTGATTGATATTTAGAATATTCAGAAGAGATAATATCTCTTTATCCTCAGCGATAAACCGAACATAAACCAAAATCCTGAAATATTCCTTCTCTGCATGCTATGAAGATTTTGTATCCATTTTCTTCTCTGCTTTTGTATTTTACGTGCTTAATTGCTTCCAACACATTTCCACTCGTGCAATATACAGTTTAGACATAGTCAAAACTCGTACAACACATTATCTACACGTAACTTCCCGTGAAAACAAACACCGAGTTTACCCCCTTTTCTGTTTTAACCAAACTTGTCGTAGACTGCCTATTTTTTCGAATCTGACCAACCTACCATACCTGTTTAATCTCTACCGGTCATTATCAATCCACAACAGAGACTAAAACCAATTAAAACTCTCCCGAGTCGAATAACAGAAGGCCGACAATAATTCTCCCCTGTTTTGCTTGAACCGAACAAAATCTCCCTATATTTTCGAAATCACAGCTCATACCAACCCTGTTTTAGTCTAACAGGCTAATAACAATCATACCTCGCGATTAAATCTCATCAAAACTCGACCAGAATCATCACAGAAGATATCGTATTTTCTGTTTATTTGAAGCTTACTTTTCCGCCAAAATCAGTAAACACTGTTTTCTTCAAATCTTGACATTCCAGCCATTTCTAGACGAATCCAAGACCTTTACCAGCTCTGTTAAGCTCAATCAAAAAGACCCACCAAATTTCAGCGATTGAATCTCAGTACAGCACCTTCAAATCTCCAACCCTAATTTTGTTGCATTAAAAACAATTTCCCGCCAAATTTCAAAAACTCAAAAGGTTGAAGATGACCTCCCCTTATCCAGTTCCGGTGTCCCTTTAGCAATTTGGGGTACGAATAGTAATTTATGGGGTACAAAGAGTGATTTTGGGATGTAAATAGTGAAAACCCTTGGGGTGCTTTTATCACATTTATGGGGGTGTAAATAGTAAGGAAGGTGCCCCTTATCCGTTGAGATGCCTTTAGTAATTGAAGTGTCCCTTAACCAAAACTGAGAGTCCGAATAACACGTGTCCTCCGGGTGCGAATAACATTTTTATCGAGCCAATTCTCCACAAGAGTTTATTCTTCCAAAAACAACTAAAACAAATTTATTAGAGAAATAATGAGTCCTTGCTAATGTATTTATGGGTTAAAATGTGTCGCACTTTCGTGCTTATCAAATTCCCCCACACTTACATTTTGCTAGTCCTCGAGCAAAACAGAAGAAGACCCGCTACACAACTGGTCATAACCCTAACAATCATGTTTTTTTTTTTTTTTTGAAGACCCGCTACACAGCTGGTCATAACCCTAACATCTGTAAAAAAAAAAATTCTTTTAGACCCGCTACACAGCTGGTCATAACATGAAAGAACAAAAAAAAAGAGAAGACCCGCTATACAACTGGTCATAATCCTAACAACGACAACTTTTTTTTTTTTGGTAGACCCGCTACACAGCTGGTCATAATATGCAAGAAAATTCCTGAAAAAGAAAAATAAAACGTTAACCACTCCCCCACACTTAAACATTACATTGTCCTCAATGTAATTAAGTCATCCAATGCAAAACTTAAGACGAGAAATCCATAAGATGCAAAAAAGTAAACGAAAGTATAAAAATGAAAATAAAAATACACTTACTGGAATGTACAAAAAGAATCCTCATAAACTAATAACCTGAAAACTTGGGGATCGACCCAAACTACAATATTTACAAACGACAGCTTCACACTTATATCATGAAAACGCGGAGACACTGAAACCATCAAAAACCAAGATTTACCCCTAAACCAAGTTTTTACTGCACATGGTACTACGTAAAGAACAAAATATGTGGATTCAAGTGAGACTGGGGAGTTATCAATCGGCTCATGCACTGTATCAGGAATAGGCAAGTCCTCTAGGTACTTAGATGCAAAGTAATCCAACAACACTCTAGAAGCACGCAATTCTAACCCTAAATTAGGCAACTTTTGGAAGTCTAGGGGTCTAGAAACATCCTCTAAGTTGGGTGAATTATCTTGTGGGAAGGATTCATCTATGGAATTAGGCAAATCATCAACACAATCATCCACAGGGTCATCTTCAAATTCTGTCTGGAATAGAGAGTCACTACAAGACTGATCATCATCATCATTAAATAATTTTTGGCATTCCAATAATCTCAGTTTTTGTTCCAAACTAGGTGGTGTGTGTTTATAATACTTCTCATATATCTCTAGAGGGGATTCTTCACTTACCTCATGTGGAGCAGAAACTCCATACCATTGCCTACGCTTATATTCAGCAAGCGTCATCTCAGATGAGGTTTCCTGATAATTTGACTTTGTATGCTTATATTCCGCCATCGTCATCGTAGGTGACGTCTCCTCATAAGAAGTCATCATCCTCAAAATGTCCCTGACAAGAAATATAAAAAGAAACGCATAAAAAGGAAAAAAAATAAAATCTAAAAAAAATGAAAATACTGTACAAAATTAAAAAAAAAAAACAAAAATAAACCTAAAAATTAATCTAAAAACAAATCCGCGTCGGCGGCGCCAAAAATGATGTGATTTTTGATTGTCGTTGTAGTAATAAGGATTCGAACTCTAAGACTTGTGAAGACTGAATTTAAAGATTTAATAATAAAGGGAGAGTTACTGGGTCTAGGATTCCACCGCATTCATATTATAGGGCTCAATTATTCATTCTCAACAAATATCGCTCAATAAATAAATAAAACATCGACTCTTGTTTTGCCAAAGTAGATCCTCAAAACATTAGTTATAAATCGTAAGCATGGGATATCAAACATTTAAGAAAGCATGACACATCTAATAAAATGATAACTAATTATCAAAATCATAATTCTATTTTAATTAGTGCAAAATTCATATAGAGAATAAAATAAATTCACCCATGTATGAAATTCGGATTCCTCCGTCGACCCAGTGTAGGGGTTTAACTCCTCATATTGTAGACACTCTCAAAAGATATTTTTATAGCTCAATTGGTGCTTACAATGAAGAAAAGAAGAGAAAATACTATAAACAGGGAGTTTTCAACGGTTGTCAGCCGTTACAAAAGCCCCGTTACAACTTAAGCACTTGTTACAGTAACAATATTCGGAAACTTTCGTAGAGAAACTGGCACTAAGACCAGAAAATGTGACAGTTCTAAAACGACAGACCTGTTGAGTCGTCTGTGTTCTTCGTCTTCTTCTTCTCTGCAGCAGCAGAGAAGTTGCTCTGCAACTCTCTATTCTTCGCCCCTAACTCTCGATGCCTCTCTGTGAAAGCCAAGGCTTGTATTTATACTCACAGGACCCTCAAATCTTCGAGTTAATGCCCCATATTTTTGCTTTAAAGTCTCAGAGATTTTATTCTTCTTTCCTTCCTTTCACGCGTCAATAGCAGTTTTCAAAGCTTTCCAAAACTGGCTGATTGATATTTAGAATATTCAGAAGAGATAATATCTCTTTATCCTCATCGATAAACCGAACATAAACCAAAATCCTGAAATATTCCTTCTCTGCATGCTATGAAGATTTTGTATCCATTTTCTTCTCTGCTTTTGTATTTTACGTGCTTAATTGCTTCCAACACATTTCCACTCGTGCAATATACAGTTTAGACATAGTCAAAACTCGTACAACACATTATCTACACGTAACTTCCCGTGAAAACAAACACCGAGTTTACCCCTTGTTCTGTTTTAACCAAACTTGTCGTAGACCGCCTATTTTTTCGAATCTGACCAACCTACCATCCTGTTTAATCTCTACCAATCATTATCAATCCACAACAGATACTAAAACCAATTAAAACTCTCTCGAGTCGAGTAACAGAAGGCCGACAATAATTCTCCCCTATTTTGCTTGAACCGAACAAAATCTCCCTATATTTTCGAAATCACAGCTCATACCAACCCTTTTTTAGTCTAACAGGCTAATACCAATCATAACTCGCGATTAAATCTCATCAAAACTCGACCAGAATCATCACAGAAAATATCGTATTTTCTGTTTATTTGAAGCTTGCTTTTCCCTCCAAAATCAGTGAACACTGTTTTCTTCAAATCTGGACATTCCAGCCAATTCTAGACGAATCCAAGACCTTTACCAGCTCTGTTAAGCTCAATCAAAAATAACTACAAAATTACAGCAATTGAATCTCAGTACAGCACCTTCAAATCTCCAACCCAAATTTGTTGCATTAAAACCCATTTTCCCGCCAAATTTCAAAAATTCAAAGGTTGAAGATGACCTCCCCTTATCCAGTTCCGGTGTCCCTTTAGCAATTTGGGGTATAAATAGCAATTCTTGGGGTACGAATAGTAATTTATGGGGTACAAAGAGTGATTTTGGGCTGTAAATAATGAAAACTCTTGGGGTGCTTTTATCACATTTATGGGGTACATGTGTCCTCCGGGTGCGAATAACATTTTTATCGAGCCAATTCTCCACAAGTGCTTATTCTTCCAAAAACAACTAAAACAAATTTATTAGAGAAATAATGAGTCCTTGCTAATGTATTTATGGGTTAAAATATGTCGCACTTTCGTGCTTATCATTGTGCAATTGCTATGAGATCTTATGTAACTACACAAGACAAAATTGAAACAAATATGATTCGATTCGATTGAATCGGCTCATGAACATTATAGCCACGGTTTGCATAAAGCATTCCTTAGTAATTTAATGTTTCACGTTCAGAGCATATCTTTAGATTATAACCTCTTAAGTTCACAAACAAGTTCGCGGACTTAAGTTAATCGGTTGAGTTTTCCAAACTCAGCAGAAATTCTCGGAAAGAGAACTTACGCCAGTTCGCGGACTTAGCACACAAACGAGTTTTGGAATATCCAGCAGAAATTCTCGGTCGAGAACTTCTGACAGTTCGCGGACTGAGTCTGCGGACTGGGTTCGCGGACCTGGCAAGCCAATTCAACAATCCTCCCGATTTCTCTTGATCAACAAAGTTCGAAAATTTCGGTTCAAGGAATACATGGTTATGTAATCTAAACTCTCATTTCAATCATTGAGACATTCTCAGAGGACGCTATGTGGCCGTTATTCACAGACCGATTCACGTCAGAGCAATTCTCAAAGTGATTGAAACTTTTCATGACTTTCTTCACTAGGTGAAGATAAACTTGATCAAAGCGAAACGCTGTACCAACACATGATTTCGGGATAAAAGATAAGCAATGAATACTCAGCTCGAAATGTGAATTGTGTATGATCTAGTTTATATAGCATACGACTTTTGTCTCATAAGAAGTAGGAGATAGAATAGATAGACTTTTGAGTGATAGATAAGTTCAAGTCTCCACATACCTTTTTGTTGATGAAGTTCCACGATTCCTTGTATAGATCTTCGTCGTTGTATATTGAATCGCCATGAAGTGATTGAGCTCAACTACACTTTTTTATCCTAGTCCGAGACTTAGCTATGTAGGCTAGAAATCAAGACTCATAGTTTTGATCAATAACATTGACAAACATGCTTGAGATAGCAACGCATGCGAGGTTTACCGAGATATGCTCTAACAATCTCCCCCTTTGTCAATTTTAGTGACAAAACTATTAATACATATGGAATACAAAAAAGATAAACTTTAGTGGCTCCTATTCCATAGTCTAATCTTCAACTTTCCCTGAAATCTTCGTCCTTCCAAGTACTCCAATGATCCAAAAGGTTGTAAGTTTAGCACCACCGTTGTTGAATATCCGTATCTATAACAATGAGAGAAATCGAGATTCTCGATCATCATTATACAGTGTCACAGTATTATTATGTAACATCAAATTCCAATTGTATCACGACTTTAACAATAATACTACGGTGATATGTATCACTCCCTCTTAGTCAATACTCCATCTCTATCATGGAAACCACTCCCCCTTACACAATGATCTTAAAACCATATGTATTTGTATTGTGAACTACAATATTTCTCCACCTTTTTGTCAATAAAATTGGCAAAGGTACAAGAACGGAATCATAATGAAATTTCCACAAGAGACATTTCATAGACTAAAAGAAAAATACATACAAACTTAATTCAGATGCAATCATAAATCCGAAGCTAAATGCATTCATCAAGGAGTTTTAAGATACAAGATAACCCCAATAAAATTCCACAGCCGCACACCCCGCAAGATATTACCATTAAGCACAAGTTCAAAAGAACTCTCCCCCATTTGATGTCATTCCCGAAAGAACAAAAAGAGTGACCTTAATTTCGAAAGAAAAGAAGGATTTTTTAAATTGGACACCAAAAACCATAGGAATGATTTTCTATATCCAAAGCTCAACCAAATTATTCACAAGTAAACCCATGATTAATTCAATTTGAATACGCAACTAAATCAAACCACAAAAGTGATCAATTTAATTGAAAGTGCTCAACATAAGTAAACTTACGGAGCTACGACTAAGGTAATCATACAGAGATGACTAACTTAATCGTTCACATACTCAACATAAGGAGAACCTTACGGAATATACGACTACATTAACCAATAGAACATGATATTGTATCCTTTCATATACTCAACACAAGAATTTGTGGAATATATGAAAACTCAACTATATTAATTACAAGAGAACCCATAATTAATCTAATTGGAATACAAATAATCAAACTAATCACCGAAGTAATCAATTTAATTATTTTTGGGCTCAACATAAGAGAACTTATGGAACCCCGAATAAGTTCATCATGGAATATGACAACCTTAACCGTACATGTACTCGACATAATAAAGAAAACTTATGGAGTACAAACTAAATAACCAACCTGGTTGATTAATTTAGTTCGTAATGCTCAACATATAGTATCTTATGGAACAACCAACAAAGCCAATAAGAAAAATTGACTTAGTTGTATCATGCTCAACATAAGATACACAATGGAGACTTCACGGTAAAACATATCAAGATGGATCAATGAAGATCAATACCGTGGATAACATAAAAGGATCTATTCTATTTTCCATCATAAAGACATAATAGACTTTATCCTTGTCAAACAAAAGATTTTATCCTATTTTCCATCAAATACATGATTGCATAGGCATAAATTTTGTATTTGTCAAAAGTCCATTCGTCATTTCATCAATACGAGTACTAATTCATGAACGACTTTACTTTTGACCGCAATATGGGACCTTCAAGTTCGCGCACGCAAACAATACATATCTCATAAACAAATTGCAATATCACAAAATCATAAAGATCAATACTGCAATAAAATCATCCTCCAAATATTTTTAGAATTTAATAACCATAAACCTAAAAAATAACATAAGAAGATGAAACACAAAATAGCTATGTGTAGTCACAATCATCGCTATTCAAAACACTAGTTATTCTTCCTACTAATCCAAAAAGAAGACATACTAAGCAACAAAACCTCTTATAAAACATTTCATTTACCTTGAATATCCTTCTCGTATTCCCTATATTCTTCAAGCTCATCTTCGATTAGGTCAATCCTCGATTCAAGACTATCCATTTTCTCTTCAAGTCTTTTGGAAGAAACTTCAAGATCATTTTTCAGAGCTTGAACTTGCTCTAGGACGAGATTCATGGTTAAAGAGAGATTATCAAACTGAGAGACAGTAGGGTTCTCATCAGAAGAAGAGACATGTTTGTCATAGCACATCTCTTTGTCGGAAGAATCGAAACGAATCTTTTTCGAAGGAAATAGAACTGTCCATACATCACTATCTTTACTCGAAAGACTATAGGAGGACATGATAGAGAAGATGAAATGAGAGAGATGAAGAGGTAGAGCTTTTAAAAGGAGTACAGGTGTAGAAATCCCAGAAACACCCTTTTTACCAAACCCTAACATAAGTTGGTTATTCACAGGACTGAAACCGTTCACGAACAAGACCTGGTAAAACCATAAACAGAAAATAACAAGATTATATCACAGTCCTCTTGTATATCATGATTCTTGTATAAGAGGAAGAAAACACAAGAATCATTTTTTTTTTAACAAGATTACTGAGCATAGGGCCTCCAATCCAAGGTTGGACTGGATAATCTTTGTAAAGAGAGAAACCACTCATTCCACTAGGTTTTTTCTTATCCATTTGAAAAATAGAGTTATGAAGAACTTTCCTATCCAATGCAGCCACAGTCTTAAAAATCTTGACTGTAGATTTTTGCAAATTCGTGCACCGTTTATGAAAACACCTTTTGATGAGGGGCAGATTTTATTTTCTTTTTCAGCATACAACGGTTAGCTGGGCAGGACTGTTTTTAATTTACCGTGCTCAGATGGTCCTGAGATGAACTCAAATGAACAGAGAGATTTGGTAGATCCTTTTTTAAGTAACTCCTGGAATTCAATACAAAATCAGGAGAGGTTTGCTGATCCAACTTATGATACACAGACGGACAAGTCATGTAATAATCATGAGAATGATTTTCAGCAAAAAGACTGAGAGAGCAATCATAGATTTTCTAAGGACAATAATCAAGAGTATTCATCCATGCTTTAGTTATCTCTCTTACCTCCGTTTCGGGATTTTTCGAAGAGACTTGAACACACATAATCCCAGTTTCATTAGTACGGATCTTCTTGGTATTCTCATCCTTTATATTGACTAACGGAGTTTTCTTTTGAGACTTTCTTTTACTACGTCTGAGGATTTTCTTAAGTTTTTGTGTAAACAAGGACATCGTAGAAATAAAGCAATTCTCACTTTTCCCTTTCGTCAATTTTGGATGACAAGATTTATGATCAGGAGAGGTTACACGGTTGCCAAACAAATGATGATTGTCTCTTTCCATATATTCACGATCGAAAATTCTAATTTTTCCGACCAGTGTGTTTCTGATGAGTGCTAAAAAGTGCATATTTCTATATATTTTTCTTGGCATTTAACTCATCTTTTGTGCATTAATTCTATATTTTATCCCATATTCTGTATTTTCATTGTTTTCAAGAATAAATATTTTTATTAATTAATTTTGTATTTTTAGGTACTAAATAAAGCTTGGATGAATTGTTGAGCGAAAAGAGCAAAGAAACGGTCAAGACTCCCGCAGGAAGGCAGCGAAGAATGATGTTTTCAAGAGCCGGATAAACTAGAAGTGGGCTTGAAGAGGAAGAATTATTCTTAAAGAAGATATGGGCTTGGCATACCCAAGGCCCAAAACCCTCACCCAAATCCAATTCCTATATCCATACCCATTTCCCTTTCTAGCCGTCAGATTGGATCATCTCAGCATCCTACGGTCGCTTCATCGTCGTGCATCGAAGTCTGAAGCTCCTGTTAAACACTACAACACCTAACTCCATCTTGAGCCGTCAGTTTCGTTGTATCGGGCATCTAACGGTCGCTTCCCGCTTCCTTCCATCTCGCCGTTAGATCGATCCATCATCTTCGCATCCAACGTCTCATCCTCGCTGTTCATCAACAATTGCTAAACCCACTCAACACCCTAGAATATAGGTTTATAACCCAAAACCAAACACACCCCCATCCCTAATTCCATCGACTCCACCTCCATCTTCTCCACTCCGTCTGCAACAGCCTCACCTTCACCACCTGCTCCGCCACCAACTTCCTGCCGCCTCAACCACCACCGAGCTCTCAAATCACCAACAACCCCATCACCCCATCATCCATCACCTATTCCCTTCTAATTTCAGAGACCTAATTCACCTAATTCACTCGCCTCTTCTCAGAAACCCTAGGCGTGTGAGTTTGGTAAATTAGGTTGAGAAATAACACAAATTGGAGGCATGGGTAGCATCAGGAGAGTCAGAAGAAGAATGGGTCGACGTACATAATCCATTATCAAAGATTAGGTAAACTGAATTTCAATTTTCAGAAACCCTAATTTACTGTTTTGGGGGTTTTGCTTGTAAAGTGTAATTGAGTATAAATATATGCTTTGGTATGTTGTAATGGGCATGCCTGGATTAGCCAGAGCACCACCAAGAGGCCTGGAATATCCAGGACCTCAACTGTTAATGTTGTTTCAATTTCATTTCAAGTTCAGTTCAATGTTTTAAACAATTTCAATTCCATTGTCATTTAATTTCATTATGTTCTAACTCCATTTGCTAGGGGTTAGATGATACTCTTGAATTGTAAGCTAGGATAGTCCTTGTTCATGTCACTGTTCTTGTAGTGCTGAAACTAAGTAGGATTGATAATTGGCTAGTTGAGTGAATGCACCTGTGATCAGCTGTGCTGTAAGAAGACAGCTGATTCTAGGGGTGTAAGAGTGAGAGTAGCTAAGGATTCAGTCCATTTGAAGGGATGTGCTTAATTGAAGTAGGGAAGTTAGTAAACTTAGTGATCAAATGCACCTGTGATTGAGTGTGCTGTAAGAAGACACTAAATGCTAGGGGTGAACTAGAGAACTTAGGGGATTAACCTTCCACTAATGCGGATTGCTAGATGACTGGTTGAGCAAACAAGCCTGTGATCAGCTGTACTGTGAGAAGACAGTTGATGCTAGGGGTAAGTTAGTAAGATTAGTTAAGTAAATCATCCATAATCTTCCCTGAGATGAAGCAAGAACATGATTTGAATAGGATCTGCCTTAGTTTAGTATCAAGAAGTGGATTCAAAAGCCCTAGCATGTTCCTGTTTACTTGCTTTACATTCTACTGTTTTACAGTTCAGTCACTGCCATCATCTCAAGTGTGTTTTAACACAACCAAGACTCTTTGTTACAACTCAGTTTTAGTGAAACCTTAAGCTTCAACTACACACACCTTGTCCCTGTGGATCGACCCGTATTTGCATTGTTCTACACCTCGACACCGTGCACTTGCGGTATTAGTTTGTAGGTCTTTTTAGAAGCCTACCAAGTTTTTGGCGCCGCTGCCGGGGACTTGGTGTCGTGTAGTGAAGTCTTTGCATCTTAGTATAAGCATTTAGTGCATCATAACTTGCATTTTCATTTTTGCATAATTTTTCATCTTTGCATCATTTTCCCTTGCTGTTCTTGACAGCTTCTGTTGAGCTTTCCAGGTGCTCCTGTTGCTGTGTTGTTGTGACTCTGTTTTGCTTGGCTGAGCCCTTGTTGTTGCTGCTGATTGAGTTGCAGCTGGGCCTACCACTTGCTGCTACTTTCTTCCTCTTCCCTGTGTTGCTGGCCTGTGCAGCTTGCTTCTGTGTTGAACCTGTAGAGCTGCTGCTGCCAAGCCTGCAACATTGCCCCTGTTCAGCTACTGCTTGTGGTGCTGCTGAACTTGTGGTGCTGCTGAGCTGTTTCTCTTGCTGCTACCTCCTGCTGGAGCTGTTGTTGCTGCGATCCAAAGCCCAACTGGGCTTTTGCAACCAAACTGAGCAGCTGGGCTGTGCTTAAGCAAGTAAGCCTAAACCCATTAAGAGAACCCAACCTGTGGGATTCCATTTTTAATTTGTGGGCTTGTAATAATTTTTTCCATTTTTCTGTTGGGTTTGTAATTAATTTCTTGTGGGCTTGTTTGTTTAATTACTTGTGGGCTTGTGGTGTTAGATTGATTTGGGCCTGTAGTTTTAAATTAGAAAAACTGAACTTTTAAAAGCCCAACTGGGCCGCAGACCAAACAAGCAACAATTGGGCTATCTCAAAAGCTACATTGGGCTTCAGTTTGCATACACATTGTGGGCTTGTTCACCTTCCCTTGGCAAAGCAATTTCTCCCACCAATGTGGGCTTGCTCCCAATACTAAAACCAAAATTTTTGCTCCCAATTAAAAAAACCAAATTTTTCCCAAAAATCCAAACCCATTAAAAACCAAAATTTGGGCTTTGTAACATAGTTACTTAGCTTTTGAGCCAAATCATGTCTAGATCTTGGTCTACAGTTGGGGAATACAACAAATCCCTTAGAGAACTTGCGTATGGACATACTCCACGTTATGAACCTCCCATAGACCATGATGTCAATAGTTATAGGAATTATTATGGACATTTTCAAAGTCCCGAGCCTCAATACATGAACCCTAATAACTATTCACACATGCATCATTCATCACAACGTGAAAATGAACATTTTGCTAGTGCCTCACTCACACAATCATCACTGATCGATCAATTAGAAGCTCGAATCGCAGCTTTAGAAATGCAATCACATGAGGAATCTGTCACATCTAATTTTCTTAGGCAACCTGAAATCTATGCATGTCCCGCATGTGGTAGTTTAGACCACCCTGTTGAGAATTGTCATATTTTGCATAATTTTAGGCAATCTAGAGAAAATCCAAGGTATGAAATGCCCATAAATTGTGAGAATGGTAGTCATTGGGACCATAATCAATCCTTTGAGGGTTGCGATCAATATTTTGTAAACCCTAATGACCATGCACACATGTACCATTCACCACAATTTGAACATGAAGAATTTTGTACTCCCATGAATTTAGACTCCACCACAGAAGCTTTCAGACTCAGTAGCAAAACTTTGATAGATCTACATCACGAATTCAGGCATATTTAGATCAGATTTTGCTTCACCTACAAAAGGAGGAAATTCATGAGGAAATGTATGTTGTCCCTAATGAAGTGTCTAGTCCCATTCATGTAAATGATGTTGAATATGAACCTAATTTAGAGGAACATGAATCGACTAATGACACCACCACTGTTAATGAGGACCAATATGCATGCTACCATGATGATGATTATGATGATATGTTAGAAGAACATGAAAATATTGTGGAACCTGTTGGTTCAATAACATATGGCTTCTCGCCCTCGACCTTCATGAATGTTGTTTTTTCTAATACTCATTGTAATTCATATGATTTTGATATTGACATGGGATTCGTACAATTATTCTGTGAAGATGAGCATGACATAGGAATAGTTGAATCTTCTGTAGACACTAATGTAATATGCATGAAAATATATTTGATGTGTCTGATTCTCTACCTAGGTCACATTGTGATATTTCTCCTGATTTGCCGATGCATGAGAATAAATTTGTTGATGACTCTGATTGTGATCTTGCCAATTGTTTGATGATTGAGCATGTTGTGACACGTGTAGAAGACTTAGGAGATGTTGATGTGATTAATAATGATGTGCCTATCTTCATAAGTCACAATCTGATGGCCTTCCACCCAACCTAGATTTGGTTTGTACCCATATTGTCAAACCGACTTTTCTGAGAGTCCCTAATCTAGGTTGGAACTGTGTGCCCCAAGTCCTCTTGGACTATTTTGCATCTAAATAATACTTTGAGGAGCCACAGTTGGAATTAGCATGTTTGCCCGTCCCTAGCACAGTTCACTTTGAGTTATACCTTGTGCATGATGAACCCCCAAAACTGCGAGATTTTGTTTCCAAAATATCTTGAAAATCCAGGTTTGGGGGTAGCTCATTTTGTTTCACTTCACTCACTTGCGTTTCTTATATTTTAAGTGTTGAAACTCTACACACTTCGTCTTTTGGGTTGATCCTCAACTCTTTAGATTGTTAGTGTATGGTGAATTTTTTGTATATAATCCAGTAGATAAAATTTCTTAAAACTTTGTTCCTTTTGTATATATTTTGCTAATCCAATATGATCTCGGCTGACAATGTTGGATTCTTGCCTTGAATAACGGAGTTCTAATCTTGCTTTCGCCGAAATCGGGTATTCTCTTTCCTTTTCTCTACTCAGCATGATCCTCTTCATATGTTGTATTATAATTTTTTCATATTTTGAAACATTGAGGACAATGTTTAGTTTAGGTTTGGGGGATAGAGTAGATACGATAATGCAATAATTGAAAACAAGAACTCCTTCTTTTTGAAAAAAAAAAAAAAAAAAATTAAAAAAATGAAAAAATCATAAAAGGAGCTCATTTACCTTGAAATGTTGACTCTTGTGCATATGTAAATAGGATTCTTAGTCTAGATATTTAGGCACCCTGATTCTAGCACAATTCACATAGTGATAAGAAACTTGCACGCGCACGATCTACCAATACATGTATAGCCTCGATCTTCAGGTGTTTGATAGGAAGTTAGATTGCCAATCACTTTAGAATACTGAATGAGACTTGACTAGCTTGTTCTTTGGTTGGCTGGGATAGAAGTGGAGGTACGTTAAGAAAAAACCATAGAATTTACTGGATGCATCGAAAGGGCCCCTCTTGCAAAGTCATGTAATTTTTTTTCTTTTTGTTATGTATCAAAAGTGTCACTATGTTGTAAATCAAAGTTATTTCTTCAAAAAAAAAAAAATCAAATTTATCATGTTTTGTCATGTTAAAGACAATAGTTCTCTCTTGTTCCAAAAATAAAAGAGTAATCAATGTAAATAAGAGTCATGTAAAGAGTCATCTTTTTGTTGTAAATCTTGTAATAAGCAAGGAGGGTGCAGCCATCGATGTATAACGCGGTAATGAAATATCACCAACTCATTGGGTGAACATTCAAATTCTCGTAAACCGGACAGCTAGCTTGGCTTAGAATTCGGTTCTTAGCCTAAAACTATCTCTTGGTGATTAGTAGTCATAACTCATCATTCTAGAATGTGTAGATACACTTTACACTCTTATCACATGTCTTTATTTGTTATCAGTGCTAGGATTGTGCCTTAGATAGCTAGATTGACATCTCCATTTTGCTGTGAGCTTCTACTGTCTTGCACATGTCACATTTCATGGAATCTGAGCTTATACTTTATCCTAGAACTTTGTAGGTACGTTCTAAGCAAACCTTCACGAGAATTCACTCGTCCACTAGGGACACTTAGTGGTTTAAAAGGCTTAGTGCATACGCTAAATGCATTCGAGAGACCAGCGACAGTGGTATAGGTAGGATTTCCTTAGTTTTGTTTTACTTGAGGACAAGTAAAATTCAGGTTTGGGGGTATTTGATGAGTGCTAAAAAGTGCATATTTCTATATATTTTTCTTGGCATTTAACTCATCTTTTGTGCATTAATTCTACATTTTATCCCATATTCTGTATTTTCATTGTTTTCAAGAATAAATATTTTTATTAATTAATTTTGTATTTTTAGGTACTAAATAAAGCTTGGATGAATTGTTGAGCGAAAAGAGCAAAGAAACGGTCAAGACTCCCGCAGGAAGGCAGCGAAGAATGATGTTTTCAAGAGCCGGATAAACTAGAAGTGGGATTGAAGAGGAAGAATTATTCTTAACGAAGATATGGGCTTGGCATACACAAGGCCCAAAACCCTCACCCAAATCCAATTCCTATATCCATACCCGTTTCCCTTTCTAGCCATCAGATTGGATCATCTCAGCATCCTACGGTCGCTTCATCGTCGTGCATCGAAGTCTGAAGCTCCTGTCAAACACTACAACACCTAACTCCATCTTGAGCCGTCAGTTTCGTTGTATCGGGCATCCAACGGTCGCTTCCCGCTTCCTTCCATCTCGCCGTTAGATCGATCCATCATCTTCGCATCCAACGTCTCATCCTCGCTGTTCATCAACAATTGCTAAACCCACTCAACACCCTAGCATCTAGGTTTATAACCCAAAACCAAACACGCCCCTATCCCTAATTCCATCGACTCCACCTCCATCTTCTCCACTCCGTCTGCAACAACCTCACCTTCACCACCTGCTCCGCCACCAACTTCCTGCCGCCTCAACCACCACCGAGCTCTCAAATCACCAACAACCCCATCACCCCATCATCCATCACCTATTCCCTTCTAATTTCAGAGACCTAATTCACCCGCCTCTTCTCAGAAACCCTAGGCGTGTGAGTTTGGTAAATTAGGTTGAGAAATAACACAAATTGGAGGCATGGATAGCATCAGGAGAGTCAGAAGAAGAATGGGTCGACGTACAGAAGCCATTATCAAAGATTAGGTAAACTGAATTTCAATTTTCAGAAACCCTAATTTACTATTTTGGGGGTTTTGCTTGTAAAGTGTAATTGAGTATAAATAGATGCTTTGGTATGTTGTAATGGGCATGCCTGGATTAGCCAGAGCACCACCAAGAGGCCTGGAATAGCCAGTACCTCAACTGTTAATGTTGTTTCAATTTCAGTTCAAGTTCAGTTCAATGTTTTAAACAATTTCAATTCCATTGTCATTTAATTTCATTATGTTCTAACTCCATTTGCTAGGGGTTAGATGATACTCTTGAATTGTAAGCTAGGATAGTCCTTGTTCATGTCACTGTTCTTGTAGTGCTGAAACTAAGTAGGATTGATAATTGGCTAGTTGAGTGAATGCACCTGTGATCAGCTGTGCTGTAAGAAGACAGCTGATTCTAGGGGTGTAAGAGTGAGAGTAGCTAAGGATTCAGTCCATTTGAAGGGTTGTGCTTAATTGAAGTAGGGAAGTTAGTAAACTTAGTGATCAAATGCACCTGTGATTGAGTGTGCTGTAAGAAGACACTCAATGCTAGGGGTGAACTAGAGAACTTAGGGGATTAACCTTCCACTAATGCGGATTGCTAAATGACTGGTTGAGCAAACAAGCCTGTGATCAGTTGTACTGTGAGAAGACAGTTGATGCTAGGGGTAAGTTAGTAAGATTAGTTAAGTAAATCATCCATAATCTTCCCTGAGATGAAGCAAGAACATGATTTGATTAGGATCTGCCTTAGTTTAGGATCAAGAAGTGGATTCAAAAGCTCTAGCATGTTCCTGTTTAGTTGCTTTACATTCTATTGTTTTTCAGTTCAGTCACTGCCATCATCTCAAGTGTATTTTAACACAACCAAGAATCTTTGTTACAACTCAGTTTTAGTGAAACCTTAAGCTTCAACTACACACACCTTGTCCCTGTGGATCGACCCGTATTTGCATTGTTCTACACCTCGACACCGTGCACTTGCGGTATTAGTTTGTAGGTCTTTTTAGAAGCCTACCAGTTTCGTGAAAGAGTATTAAGGTTATTTCCTTCAACGATGGCATGTATTTTAGATTCGTATCTGGATAGCAGCGATCGGAGGATTTTCATCACAATTTTCCTTTTCAGGAATGGTCCTACCCAATGCACATGATGCATTAACAATTTCATACAGTTTGTGATAAAAATCGTCGAACAAATCTTCTTCTGCCATAGAAAGGTCTTCCCATTCGGAATTAAGGTTTTGAAGCCTACCTTCCTTTTCACAGGGGTTACCTTCGAATACGCTTTCTGAAGTATCCCAAGATTCTTTAGACGTAGTGCATGAGACCACATGATGTCTAAGGTTTGGGGTACTACCATGCAGGATGGCGTTCAACCCGTCATAGTTTTTCCTTGCAGCAACTAACTCGGCAGTGTTGTACATACATAAATATTTTGGTACAATAACAACGGGAGTCTCATAGCCATTCCCAAAACATATCCATGATTGGAAGTCACGCAACTGAAGAAATGTGCGCATAGCAACTTTCCACCATAAATAGTTTGAGCCATCGGGGACTGGTGGTACGTTAACAAAGATATCACTTTTGTCCATAGAGTCAGATCGCTACAAACACGGACTTGTTATGTCTTAAACGTGTTTGCCTGCTCTGATACCAATTGAAAAAGTGGGGGTCTAACAACACCACCACCCAATATTTCGCTTAGCAATCTTTATGGAAAAACTCCAATATACTTTTTATGAGAATCAACTAGAAAGTCAGACTCAGCCAATAAAAAGGTATATCAAAGAGTTTATATCCCAATCTTTTGATTTGATCTTTACTCAAGCAAATAGAAATCTGCGAGTCTTTATTAAAGAGACATAACTTGGACGGTACCAAAGACCAATGTCCAAGGATCAATCAATATCAATCAACAACCAAAGGTTGGATTTCCAATTGATGATCATGAACGCACAACCTGTATTATTTCAATTATATAAAATATAATGAGGAAAAGAAATAACACAGACACCAGAAATTTTGTTAACGAGGAAACCGCAAATGCAGAAAAACCCCGGGACCTAGTCCAGATTGAATACACACTGTATTAAGACGCTACAGACACTAGCCTACTATAACCTAACTTCGGAGTGGACTATAGTTGAACCCCAATCAGTCTCCCACCGATCCAAGGTACAGTTGTACTCCTACACCTATGATCCCAGCAGGATACTACGCACTTGATTCCCTTAGCTGATCTCACCCACAACCAAGAGTTGATGTAACCCAAAATCACAGACTTGATAATAAACAGATCTGTCTCACATAGAAAAGTCTATCGAAGGATAAATTTGTCTCCCACAGATAAACCCTAGGTTTTGTTCCGTCTTAAGATATAAAATCAAGGTGAACAGGAACCAATTGATAATCTGGTATTATATTCCCGAAGAACAACCTAGATTAATCAATCACCTCTCTACAATCCTTCCAGACTACACAGGTGGTTTGTCGAGGAATCACAAACAGTGAGACGAAGATGTTTGTGACTTCTTTATCTTGCCTATCGGAGAACTCTCATGATCTCAAGCCAATCAATCGATTGTACTCGTACGATATAAGATGCAAGATTAGATCACACAACTACGATAAAAGTAGTATCGGTCTAGATTCACAATCCCAATGAAGTCTTTAAGTTGTTAACCTGGTTTTAGAGAAGAAAACCAAAGGTTAAAGGAGAATCGACTCTAGCGAGCGCACTAGTATCACACAGACTTGTGGGGATTAGTTTTTCCCAATGCTAGATGTCTTCTTTATATAGCCTTCAAATCAGGGTTTTTCCTTAGTAAACAAAGAAATCCTTATTCACTGTTAGATGAAAACCTGATTTAGATTCAAGTTAATATTTGTCAACCGTTAGATCGAAAACTTAGTTTGTCACACACACTTGGGTATACGTTTACTGGGTTCGTGAAAACCATGCTCAAACATGTACGTGTATGTTGGTTCAACATAGTAACCCAAAAGGTTAACCATATGAGCATTTCATATTAACCTTGTTCTTCTTCACCATAACTAGTTTAATTGACTCAAATGAACTAGTTAGAGAGTTGTTCAATTGATATGAGATTTTATGTAACTACACAAGAGACAATTGAAACAAAGATGATTCGATTCGATTGAATCGGCTCATGAACATTATATCCACGGTTTGCATAAAGCATTCCTTAGTAATTTAATGTTTCACGTTCAGAGCACATCTTTAGATCATAACCTCTTATGTTCACAAACAAGTTCGCGGACTTAAGTTAATCGGTTGAGTTTTCCAAACTCAGCAGAAATTCTCGAAAAGAGAACTTCCACCAGTACACGGACTGGGTTCGCCGACTGAGTTCGCAAACTTAGCACACAAACGAGTTTTGGAAAATCCAGCAGAAATTCTCGGTCGAGAACTTCCGACAGTTCGCGGACTGAGTCTGCGGACTGGGTTCGCGGACTTGGCAAGCCAATTCCACAATCCTCCCGATTTCTCTTGATCAACAAAGTTCGAAAACTTCGGTTCAAGGAATATATGGTTATGTAATCTAAACTCTCATTTCAATCATTGAGACATTCTCAGAGGACGCTATGTAGCCGTTATTCACAGACCGATTCACGTCAGAGTAATTCTCAAAGTGATTGAAACTTTTCATGACTTTCTTCACTAGGTGAAGATAAACTTGATCAAAACGAAACGCTGTACCAACACATGATTTCGGGATAAAATATAAGCAATGAATACTCAGCTCGAAATGTGAATTGTGTATGATCTAGTCTATATAGCATACGACTTTTGTCTCATAAGAAGTAGGAGATAGAATAGATATACTTTTGAGTGATAGATAAGTTCAAGTCTCCACATACCTTTTTGTTGATGAAGTTCCACGATTCCTTGTATAGATCTTCGTCGTTGTATATTGAATCTCCATGAAGTGATTGAGCTCAACTACACTTTTTTATCCTAGTCCGAGACTTAGCTATGTAGGCTAGAAATCAAGACTCATAGTTTTGATCAATAACATTGACAAACATGCTTGAGATAGCAACGCATGCGAGGTTGACCGAGCTATGCTCTAACAATCTCCCCCTTTGTCAATTTTAGTGACAAAACTATTAATACATATGGAATACAAAAAAGATAAACTTTAGTGGCTCCTATTCCATAGTCTAATCTTCAACTTTCCCTGAAATCTTTGTCCTTCCAAGTACTCCAATGATCCCAAAGTTTGTAAGTTTAGCACCACCGTTGTTGAATATCCGTAGCTATAACAATGAGAGAAATCGAGATTCTCGATCATCATTATACAGTTTCATAGTATTATTATGTAACACCAAATCCCAATTGTATCACGACTTTAACAAAAATACTACGGTGATATGTATCACTCCCCCTTAGTCAATACTCCATCTCGATCATGGAAACCACTCCCCCTTACACAATGATCCGAAAACCATATGTATTTGTAGTGTGAACTACAATATTTCTCCACCTTTTTGTCAATAAAATTGGCAAAGGTACAAGAACGGAATCATAATGAAATTTCCACAAGAGACATTTCATAGACTAAAAGAAAAATACATACCAACTTAATTCAGATGCAATCATAAATCCGAAGCTAAATTCATTCATCAAGGAGTTTTAAGATACAAGATAACCCCAATAAAATTCCATAGCCGCACACCCCGCAAGATATTACCATTAAGCACAAGTTCAAAAGAACTCTCCCCCATTTGATGTCATTCCCGAAAGAACAAAAAGAGCGACCTTAATTTCGAAAGAAAAGAAGGATTTTTTAAATTGGACACCAAAAACCATAGGAATGATTTTCTATATCCAAAGCTCAACCAAATTATTCACAAGTAAACCCATGATTAATTCAATTTGAATACGCAATTAAATCAAACCACAAAAGTGATCAATTTAATTGAAAGTGCTCAACATAAGTAAACTTACGGAGCTACGACTAAGGTAATCATACGGAGATGACTAACTTAATCGTTCACATATTCAACATAAGGAGAACCTTACGGAATATACGACTACATTAACCAATAGAACATGATATTGTAGCCTTTCATATACTCAACACAAGAATTTGTGGAATATATGAAAACTCAACTAGATTAATTACAAGAGAACCCATAATTAATCTAATTGGAATACAAATAATCAAACTAATCACCGAAGTAATCAATTTAATTATTTTTGGGCTCAACATAAGAGAACTTATGGAACCCCGACTAAGTTCATCATGGAGTATGACAACCTTAACCGTACATGTACTCGACATAAGAAAGAAAACTTATGGAGTACAAACTAAATAACCAACCTGGTTGATTAATTTAGTTCGTAATGCTCAACATATAGTATCTTATGGAACAACCAACAAAGCCAATAAGAAAAATTGACTTAGTTGTATCATGCTCAACATAAGATACACAATGGAGCCTTCACGGTAAAAAATAGCAAGATGGATCAATGAAGATCAATACCGTGGATAACATAAAAGGATCTATTCTATTTTCCATCATAAAGACATAATAGACTTTATCCTTGTCAAACAAAAGATTTTATCCTATTTTCCATCAAATACATGATTGCATAGGCATAAATTTTGTATTTGTCAAAATTTCATTCGTCATTTCATCAATACGAGTACTAATTCATGAACGACTTTACTTTTGACCGCAATATGGGACCTTCAAGTTCGCGCACGCAAACAATACATATCTCATAAACAAATTGCAATATCACAAAATCATAAAGATCAATACTGCAATAAAATCATCCTCCAAATATTTTTAGAATTTAATAACCATAAACCTAAAAAATAACATAAGAAGATGAAAACAAAATAGCTATGTGTAGTCACAATCATCGCTATTCAAAACACTAGTTATTCTTCCTACTAATCCAAAAAGAAGACATACTAAGCAACAAAAACTCTTATAAAACATTTCATTTACCTTGAATATCCTTCTCGTATTCCCTATATTCTTCAAGCTCATCTTCGATTAGGTCAATCCTCGATTCAAGACTATCCATTTTCTCTTCAAGTCTTTTGGAAGAAACTTCAAGATCATTTTTCAGAGCTTGAACTTGCTCCAGGACGAGATTCATGGTTAAAGAGAGATTATCAAACTGAGAGACAGTAGGGTTCTCATCAGAAGAAGAGGCATGTTTGTCATAGCACATCTCTTTGTCGGAAGAATCGAGACGGATCTTTTTCGAAGGAAATAGAACTGTCCATACATCACTATCTTTACTCGAAAGACTAGAGGAGGACATGATAGAGAAGATGAAATGATAGAGATGAAGAGGTAGAGCTTTTAAAAGGAGTACAGGTGTAGAAATCCCAGAAACACCCTTTTTACCAAACCCTAACATAAGTTGGTTATTCACAGGATTGAAACCGTTCACGAACAAGACCTGGTAAAACCATAAACAGAAAATAACAAGATTATATCACAGTCCTCTTGTATATCATGATTCTTGTATAAGAGGAAGAAACCACAAGAATCATTTTTTTTTAACGCACAAACGAGTTTTGGAAAATCCAGCAGAAATTCTCGGTCGAGAACTTCCGACAGTTCGCGGACTGAGTCTGCGGACTGGATTCGCGGACTTGGCAAGCCAATTCCACAATCCTCCCGATTTCTCTTGATCAACAAAGTTCGAAAACTTCGGTTCAAGGAATATATGGTTATGTAATCTAAACTCTCATTTCAATTATTGAGACATTCTCAGAGGACGCTATGTAGCCGTTATTCACAGACCGATTCACGTCAGAGAAATTCTCAAAGTGATTGAAACTTTTCATGACTTTCTCCACTAGGTGAAGATAAACTTGATCAAAGCGAAACGTTGTACCAACACATGATTTCGGGATAAAAGATAAGCAATGAATACTCAGCTCGAAATGTGAATTGTGTATGATCTAGTCTATATAGCATACGACTTTTGTCTCATAAGAAGTAGGAGATAGAATAGATAGACTTTTGAGTGATAGATAAGTTCAAGTGTCCACACACCTTTTTGTTGATGAAGTTCCACGGTTCCTTGTATCGATCTTCGTCGTTGTATGATGAATCTCCATGAAGTCCTTGAGCTCAACTACACTTTTCTATCCTAGTCCGAGACTTAGCTATGTAGGCTAGAAATCAAGACTCATAGTTTTGATCACTAACATTGACAAACATGCTTGAGATAGCAACGCATGCGAGGTTGACCGAGCTATGCTCTAACAATATTAAATATCGTTGATTTCGATTTAAGAGTAATTTTTGTTGTTTTCAATAATTTCTTCACTATTACAGTGATTTGTATCTTCACTATTTGGGCGATTTTATCTGCACTTTTATAGTGTTCCTTTCTAACAATTTGTTTGTGTTTGGTTTTATTGATAGAAGTAAATCAGCGATTTAGCACGGGGAAGATCAAATTTATCTTCATCTGAAAAATCGATCTAAGTTTCCGGCTTAGTTACTGCACATGAAGAATTTTTGGGCAAATCACTCCTCTGTCATAGGAGCATCTCTTTTTCAAGAAAAAAAATCTATCAAAATGGTCGAATTATGATTTCAAGTAATATTTCTTCTCCAATCTCAAAGTACAAGATTTTGGTGCTATCGTGGTAGATCGCTCTTTCTATTTGCAATTTATTTATGTTTTATATTTTTCTTTATATTTGTTTCATGTTATAATGTACTTACTTCATTTTAAAACAATCATGTAAACGTTTCTTCTGGAACCAAATATTTATGATTTAATGATCAAAAATAAAATAAAAAATGGATAATCCGTTAAATGGAGCATTTTAAAGGAAAACCACAATACCGTACTATTTTAATCGATATGGATGGATTAAATGAAAGGATATGCATGATAGTTAAAAGAAAATCATTTTGGATTTCAGAGAGACGCTTAAAATAAAGAAGACATGTATATATTTCTGACATAGTTTTTTTTTTTATCATACACATTTTTGCTGCACTATCGTAGAAAATAACTGAACTTCTCAGTTTTAGATTTAAATCAAATCAAAACAAAAGAAAATTGGAATTCATATAGATAATGGTTTGCTCAAAATAATCAATGAGGTCATTTTGTTACTTGCACACTTTTTAAAAAGTGGGCACAAAATTGGCTTCGATCTTTTAGATTTTTTAGAAGTTCACTTTAAAGACGTTAATGAGATATATCATAATTTTTTCCTAATTTATTTGCACAATTAACTTTTAATATTTTAGTTTAGCGCGTCTACACACACCGTGAAAAGGCACCGATCTTGGTACCGAGTGAGACATGAGATGTGGGCGGGGCCCACCGGGACTTGTAGGTCATCATTTATGTCTCACCCGGTACAAAATGTTGTACAATTTTCACGGTACACGTAGTATTTTTGTTATATTTTTATATCTAGAGTCCCCTAGTTAACAATTCGGGATACGGGAGTAGTTCGTGACGGTAAACATACGTGTATTATTCGTTTGGACGTAAAATAAATTCGGTCCACTATTCGGCCAATCATTTATAGTTCGGGATAGTTCGGAACGACATACGTACGTGTATAATTCGTTTTAAATATTTTAATACGACACAAAATAATTCGGCTTATATAAAAATAATTTAGCAGATATTTGTAACCATGGAAGATTATTTTATTCATGGGATACCAAAGATTTCTATGCTTTAAGTATATATATGAAGTATATGCAATATCAGTCAACAATCCATCGCGTTGAAAGGTGGTATGACTGTTGGTGTGCGAGTTGGTTGTGTCGTGCTCAATTCCCAGTATACACGCTTTCATTTTTGTTACAAAGATTTGCCTACAAATACATGTTGACTGGTACTGGGTTCGCAATTGGAATGTACGCGTAAAGTTCGCAGTAGTTTGTTTTAGAAAAAATTTATTGCAGATTGTTGGATACTGATTGTGGCTGGCCCAACGTATAGCTCCTAGACTTCTCCGGAATACACGAAGAAAATGGCTGACCACCGGAAGCTCTAACGGTAACACGTCAACTTGAAACGTGTCATGTAAATGTTTTTTACTTATCGTGTGTTTAGGTGTATAAATACCCATGAGATGTTTGCTCGTGTAACTAAGAAATAAAAAGGGAACTGACTTCCCATATTCTCCTCCCGTATCTCTTTCTTCTTCTTTGGTTTAAGTTTGAGAATTAATTAATTGGTTAGCCTATTCTTATACCAAAGTCATTATACCCGAACCACTAGTAGCTTAACGTTTAGACTAGTGAGTCATGCTAACTATAATACGTTATCGGCACGAACAATGAGAATCGGCATGGGGATGACAATACAGCAAAGGTAATTCTCAACGATCTTTGCATGTTTTATTTAACTGTTGTTGAATATTTTTATGCATAAGTTTTTGTATAGCGTGTAATTTCGTTTCCTATTTTGATTACGACTTGTTAAAGAGAAAGTTAGACATTTTACTATGTCATGTATGTGCTATTTGGAGTACATACAATTATACGGTATATGAGGAGATATCCAAAAATAGGTGCGTATTAGCACCAACTCATATTTGTGATGTTATTCGATTTTCGAATTTAACCAAATATTTGAGTATTGTAGCGTTTTGTTATTTTCCTCTTTAACCAACCAACGGAAGGTTTCTATGCGTCCTTTTTGGATAGCGTAGAGAATAAAATTACCTTTGTTGGTACACCAATGATTTTTATGGTGTTAACGGTTTTTAATATCGACAGAGCGTGGAATTATTGCATCCTAACGGATAGCAAAACTTTGATATTCTTCCGTTATAATAATCTCCGGAATTCAAAGTCCTTCCACCTAAGGTCGGAATGCGATGAAAAATGGACACCTGGTTAACACGGTTAGCCAGTCTTTATCAGCGGTCCTTGAAATGAGTTGTAACTATTATCGAGACAATTTCTTTTAAGATATAAAGATGTGTTCGTATTTGAACTTTGATAAATTAATATTTCGTCGACTCTGATAGACGAAGTTGGGGATTTGTCGATATTGTGTTAGAACCGTTTATATTACATTTTGAATATTTTCTTCCTTATTTCGCCATTGATTTTTGTGGTAAATAGCGCGGCTTCATTTTTGGAGAAGATATATGCACCGTATAAATTGTTGCGGCGAGCAATAAGGAGAGTTGTATATTTTTGTGCCCTTATGTGTTCTCGCTAGCTTTACGACGTGCATTATATGCGCCAATTATATGCATCGACGAAGCTTTAAAAAGCTAGTGTTATTTACACTTTGTATATGTTGTGACAACAACAACGAGTGCCGCATATTTTTGTTGCTCCTCGTAGATATACAAATGTCGAGCAATTATGATTGTTGCATTTCTTTAAATTATTTAGAGTTAATATCATGTCTTCTCGTCGCCTGAGCTATTACCTAAAATCATGAGTTTGGTAAATTAATTTGCAGCAGTGCCTATGCAAATAAGTCTATTTTTGACAAATTAATAGACACGAAAAATGAGGAAGATGCAATTGAGGTAGGCATATCTGAATATGGGAACCACAATAGTTATCAGGTTTGAGAATCTGGTAAACCCCGTACCACTAGAAGTGGAAGATACGTACGGGACGGTAGCATAATGAATGGTTTGAATAAGCCATCTTTAATCCTGGAAGAGCTCTGCTATTGTTGTGACATAAAAGACAAGATACGAGCATTTGAAATGTTATTTATTGTTGTTGATCTCTATCGGTCGTCTTGGCAGGACTGGGACTGATGTGTCTATGTTCATAGAATTTATTTTACAGTTTACTGTTGATTTTACATGACAATGTAAATTCTTAAATTTATTCCAGCTAGACAGTAAACGAGAGAGAAACTTGATCAGTTATCTCTCATGGGTTGCATGTTATTGTTGTTTTCTGCACCCAGTTGTTCCCTTGATAGGTTGAGTCATGCAAAACTGAATGTTCTGTTGATGAGACATTTCCTCCTTAGGATCAGGGGAGAATCGTCGACGATCTTGGTTAATTCCAATTGTGTCTCATCTAAATTCTCACACCGAGAAATGCCTGAGGTGTTGGAGATTACTATGTTGCTATATTTAGCAAGGGTACGCTTGCTTTATTCGTCATAGATTAAGGTCCTTGCAAGGCTTCCATGGAATCACAGTGATTGTTTCGTCTAGAAGTATGGCTAGAAGCATAGACGAAAACCTCTTGCATGAGGTATGCCAATCTAATCAGATAACATCCATATTCTCTTTGAGTGATGAGTCGATAACTCCTGGCTAGGTGCATATCCATATAAATTGCGTTGATATATCTCACAGAGACGATTATCCGCATATTGAAGTTTGGTACCAATGGATTAGAATATCCTCTTACTCGAGAGAATAATATGAGATTGTTATTAATTGATTGTTAACCGGTTGTCGATAATGTTCAGAGTAGCTACTGAAATCATTGTGGATGTGTATCCCCCTTTGCAAAGGAATTATCGACAAATTTCATATGATTGGAAAATATGGATCTCAGTCCATATTGAGTTGTTCACTTACTTGTATCTGCTTTTAGGATCTCATTCCTAGCATCCAAGAATTTTAGTTCGAAAGGTGATGCTTATGAGAAAGCATAATGAGAGAATTAAGGTCGCTTGTTTTATAACGCTAACCTTGACAAAGATTTTCCACAGACACTAACCAGGTTCCTTGAAGTATGGTCTGGCAGTCAGACATGACTCGACATATCACCTGGCTGGTAATTGTGTATCTATACTAGTATAGATTTCAAAAGAAACTCTTGTTTGTCAGTCATTGATGTTGTATCATCCTAGTGATGCTCTGGGTATTTTTGTTGTTCTTTTGCATTCATTGAATGGTTTGGCATTTGAACTTATTACTCATTAAACCACAGTCATGTTTTCTGTTTGAGACGTGCTACATTCCACCATTGTTACTATTCTACTACAAGATTTGCAAATTCGATGAGAAAATCTTCCCACCGTTTGGGGTAGGAAGGGTTATCGCTTGTAAAACGACGTGAAGTATCCTGGTTTTTACAAAGAAGAACCAGGATGTATCTCATCTGGATGTTTTCAGCAATGAAAGACATATAAACGATTTGATATCTTCAGAAACCGCAAATCAAGTTTCTCCATGAGAAGATGTGTATGTAATAGTAAGTGTGTCATTTAAAACACACCACAATGTGGATGACTAGTTGATTTAAAATATTTTGCACCTCCTGAAAGGAAGACCAGCCACAATCACTGAAAGATAGTTCTCTCAAAGAGACTACCAGTGGAAGATCTAATTTCTCTAAGTATATTTCTCTTAATAAGATAATATCTATGCAAAGGCTGTGGAACCTCAAAATGAGAGGATTTCCTTAAGGCATGCATGAAATAGAGAAATTTGTGATCGTAATCCAATGATTGTTGATATAATCAAAGTATCCACTGATGCTTTCATAGGTGTTATTGGTTTTAAACCACTCTCTATGGGAATGTCATCAAAGGTATGGTTGAACCAGGAGAAATCGAAGTTGGATAACAACTTTCTTGTAAAATGCATAACATTGGTAATGCAACCCGAATACTCCATATTGTGAGCTACTCTTAGCCACAGGTGGGTGTTTCATAGTACCGACATCCAATAATGTAACCCTTAGTGTCTACAGGTGGGTGTGCATAGTGAGAAGGAAAAAAGTCTACTAATGGCACAAAGTCTTTCACAGAAACCTGAGATGGATTACAAAGAAACATATTCCCTATGATGGATGCAACTACCTCTTTGGTATTTGTCTCGCAGTATTTTAAGGACTCGACGTGCGTCTAGTAGATATGATTGTTGCGAATCTGTGTGAAAACATGATATAGATAACCGCAGATAAATTCCTGAAGGTTCTCACCTATCAGTAGAATTACCATGTCCAATGCATTCGCCCAACAAGGAAGAAAGTAATCAATCATCCAAGTGAGTTCTTATATTATCCATGGATATGTGAACCATCTTATATGCTCATATACTGTGAATTTACTAGATTTGATAAATACAACATCTACTTTATTGGAACTCCTGGAAAGTTCTCCAAAGCACAAAAATGCTTAAAGAAGTAGTTCGAGATGAATTCTCGGTAAAACAAGGTCTCAATCTATTGCTTGAGCGTTGTAGCTGTAAGTCCAATAATTTCTTCAACCTTAAAGGTATAGACATGTTTAAATGAACAAGTTGGCACAATTACAGCTAGGCGATCTCTTACTTTTAAGATTGATTGGTTTACATCTCAAATGAGATGTATTATTCTGTGGTTTGTATTACACAAAAGATATGTAAATTAATGGTACATTAACTGAGATATGTTATAGGTACCTGATATTGTAGTAAACATGTAAGTCTGGTTCTATCCAGCACCAATACGAGACATCGGTTCGAAGAAAACCCCTTCATCTTCGTGGTACCATTAATCTTGATATTTTGCATAAAAGATCGCTAGATTCTCCCACATAGAAAATCTAATCAGGTTGTTTAAGTTTTGATTTTCGGCAGGCTTGATAAAGCAGATAAACATTTTCCTAGCTAATAGTCTGGTAGTAGAGGATACTTGTTCATCCTCGAATCCATTATGATTGTTCATACAAAGCTAATGGAGAATAAAATGCTGGCACAACAAGATGATCATTAAGAAATTGCACAAAAGTAGAACATACCAAGTTTTTTAACTAAAGGAAGCTGAAGCTGCTAAAGTCATTAGAAGATGGTTCGTGATCTCGATGCAATACTATCAAAAAGAATGATCAACTGAGTTGGATACTCATTAAGGGGAGTAAATCCATAGAAGACTATGAATATTAGACATTACGTCTTGTACTCTTTTTCCTTAGTCAAGGTGTGTTTCCCACTGGGTTTTCCTTGTCAAGGTTTTAATGAGGCATGCGAGTCCATTGATATCCGCAGTTTGAAATGTTGTACTCTTTTTCCTTTAATCTGTTTTTTTTGTCCCTCTGGGTTTTTCCGGGAAAGGTTTTAACGAGGCAACATCTGCGGGTTTATCATTGTTCTGAGAACTCATGTTTTCCTATGTTCAGGTTTTTCCTCTGGGTTTTCCTGGCAAGGTTTTTAATGAGATATCAACTTAGAACGATGATTATCATCTAAAAAGATGTTTATCCATAGATTCTCTTGAAATGTGGTTACCGGACAACTGCGTGTATTATCTGGTCAGGCGCTCAGGTTTTATCCCAAGTGGTATTTCCTAGTGCAGGCGTTTATGCTTTGTCTAATAGTTTTCCTGACGCAATTTTGACGGAGGAACTATCTCATGGTGATAACCATTCTAAGATCAATTTTTATCCCATTAAATTTTGTCTGACAAGGTTTTAATAAAGCAACGTTTTTAAACGGTGGACAATCCAAGAGGAGTGTTGATTGTTGCCGGCCCACTGTAGAGTACCTAGACTTCTCCAGAATACACGAAGAAAATGGCTGACCCACCGGAAGCTCCTACCAGCCAACTTAATCAAGTGGAGCTAAACGTCAAGAGCTAATTAGCTAATGGTGACATGTCAACTTGAAACGTGTCTTGTAAATGTTTGTTACTTATCATGTGTTTGGCTGTATAAATACCCATGAGATGTTTGCTCGTGTAACTAAGAAATAAAAAGGAAACTGACTTCCATATTTTCCTCTCGCATCTCTTTCTTCTTCTTCTTTGGTTTAAGTTTGAGCATTAATTAATTGGTTAGCCTATTCTTATACCAAAGTTATTATACCTGAATCACTAGTAGCTTAACGTTTAGACTAGTGAGTCATGCTAATAATTATAATACAGATGAGTTTCTTAAATCTTGTAGCCACATGATACGAGAATATCTTCCCAAGATTATCATAGGGTCCATAGGGATACTCTTAGAAAAGTGGATAAACACAACTCATTATAAAGCTTTATAAATTTATAAATACTATACGTACTAATTTGAAAAATATTAAATATAATATTGGTAAACATCCAATTTATAAATTTAAAGGTGCGGGTACAAGAAAAAATGGAGTCAGAATCCGGACGTTGTTAGGTGGCTGTCCAGAGTGAGATATTTACATTTCACTGGATTTTCAGAATCCGGACGTTGTTAGGTATGCAGTCTGAGTACATGTACAACTGATTATTTTCTTTGGTGTGCAGTCGGTTGTACTCGCGTATAAATGATGCAGCTGAGCCCTTTTTTTTCTTTTTCTTTTTTGATGGCTAGTTTAACCATCTCTTTCGAAACACTAATATTGCCGGTACTCTAAGGCAGTGCGGAGCCAAAATTTCGGAACAAATAAGTGTTGTAAACAGAAAAATACACCACAAAGTAAACAAAATTTCACCAAAAAGTTCCATCACACAAGAAAGATTAAACTACAACACTTAATACCGTTTAATAGTAATGAAATGTACACCACAAAAGACATGTTAGAGCATCTCCAACAGAGAGTAGATTTATTTATTTATAGTGACACAAAGGATTTTAGACCCTCGTTTGGCATAAATCCATCTCCAACAGTAAGGTCCTATAAGTTAGGAGGGACCAATTATTAAATATGAAGGTGTTCGAGAAAGTGTTATTTACACCCCACTTGCACCTACATGTCATGTTTTTAACTAATTTTCTTTTAATTCTAAGGGTTGAAATTCTCGCTGTTGGAGATGGTATTTTAGATATGAGGTCCTATATTTACTCTATGTGTAGACCCCATAAATAAAAGGACTAAATTAAAAATCCACATAGATTTTTTGCGCCTTCTCTTGGAGATGCTCTTAATGGATTCGGCCTCAATGAACATGTCTCTCGCACTACTTTTGAGCTGGTACTACAACTCTAGAACATCTCTATTTCTTTCCATCAATTCTTCTACATAATTTGTAGGATCAGAATCTCGCAATGACAATGTTTCAGCGAAATTATCAATGACACAGCACAACAGTGTCGCAGAACAATTTCAGAAATGATAAAATAAATGACGTCAGCTAAGATCACGAGAAAGATGTGATAGTCCTGCGAAGATTAGAGAGTTTGCGAAATTAACATTTGTAAGGTTGAGAGAATGTCGCAGACCATACCCGAAAATAAAGGACAAATTAGCTGTCATCCACTATGTATTTCCTTATAAATAGTTGTTCGAGTTGTAAATAGAGAGAGATCTTTTTTGAGTAAGAAACAAGTAAATAGGAGAGAGAAAGTCTAGAGCAGAGATCATTCTTGATTTCTTTATCTTTTCTTGTAAGAACCTTCAAAGATTGATCAATAAAATTAAGAGTGTAAACCTAAAAATGAGTTGATTAATAATGAAATCATATGAGGGGTGTAGTGTAGGATTTCCTGCAACTACATAATGGCGCTAGAAACAGGGAGGTGTTGAGGATTATTCTAGAAAAAGCTGAAGATTAATATTTAGATTTGTGAAAATTTAGACTGATTGATTAAGAATTTTCCATAATTTCTTGCAATATTGTTAACATTGAAGAAATGGCTAGAAGAAGAATTACATCCGAACAACCGACTATTGTTCGAAGAAGCAAAAGAATTGCTGGAAGAGAAAGAAGTGAAATGGGAGAATCTACTAGAATGAAAAGTAATAGAGAAAATCAAATTCAACCACCAATTCAACAAACACTAGTTCAAGGGAGAGATACAGATTATGATAGGGTGAGCATACACACTTGGCAATCAAATTCGGCAGAAGAAGAGCAACAAAACAGAAATTATAGACAGGAGGAGAGAAATCAAGAAGTAGATGAAGGAATAATTCATGGAGATGAGGAAATTGGAGCATTAGAAACGTTGAGACGAAGAATACATGAAGAAAGAAGAGCTGAGGCAGAAGAACGTGCAAATTTAACAAGGCAAAATCACGAATTAAGGATGGAGAATATAAGACTACAGGATAGAAGATCGAGAAGTATTACAAAATCATATGCAAGATCGACTAGAAGAGAAATAAGGCGAAACTCACCCACAATCAATACTGGAAACAATATTCAAGAAGAAATATCAAATCCTAATGAAGAATATCGCAAAAATAGAGAAAGAGCTGATGATCGTTACGTTCCACAAAATGAAACTTTCGATGATGGGAAAAATGGTGGAAATCAAGAGAACAGAAAACATCAGGGACGAAATGACCAATATGGCGAAGGAAATCGAGAGGAAGGAAGAAGAATTTTACATGTGAGAGAAACTCAAAGAAATCAACAGACATTATGTTGAACAAGCACGTTTAATCTGCGAACGTGAAAGATTGAGAGCGGAAATGGAAGAACAAGATCTGCAGGAGACGATTCGCCAGAACAATCATGACAATCGAGAAAGAAGGCATACACAAAACTGGAATAACGGTAATCTCAATGAGGAGTGTAGTTGCAGGAAATCCTACACTACACCACTCATATGATTTCATGGATGATCAGCTCATTTTTAGGTTTTCACTCTTAATTTTATTTATTAATTTTTGAATGTTCTTACAAGAAAGATAAAGAAGTCAAGAATGATCTCTGCTCTGAACTTTCTCTCTCCTATTTACTTGTTTCTTACTCAAAAAAGATCTCCCTTTCTCTTTACAACTCGAATGACTATTTATAGGGAAATACATAGTGGATGACAGCTAATCTGTCCTTTATTTTCGGATATGGCTTGCGACATTCTCGCAACCTTACAAATGTTAATTTCGCAAGCTCTCTAATTTTCGCAGGACCATCACATCTTTCTCATGATCCTAGCTGACGTCATTTGTTATATTCTTCCTGAAATTGCTCTGCGACGCTATTGTGCTGTGCTATTTATAATTTCGCTAAGACATTATTGTTGCGAGATTCTGATCCTACATCTTGCCTCTTATCATATCTTCTCTGCAAAGTAGAGAATGATGTGAGAAATGCCGCAATTGCTTATCTTTTCATATTCCACATTTATCACACGTATTCTTTCTTCCATTTATTTCTCGACACGTCTTTTGTAACCGTTGCCTTTTATCCGCTTATATCTTTCCGTATTAATCGTGTTTATTTTCTCGAGGAGAAATTCCCTCTATATATATTTCTTTCACTCTCTTTCTTCTCTTTTTATTTTCTCTGCAACTCTCATCGTTCTTCTGCAAATTCTTCATCATTCTTCTGCAATTCTTTTTCTTTTCTTCAACCTTCTTAAGTTCTTCTTCATCTTCATATAGATCTTCATAGTTCGTAATTTTCTTCGAGACAATCTCCCTGCTATTATTTTTCATGGATTCATCAAGGTTAGTCTTCTTTTTCTTCTTTATGAGTTTTGAAATTGATATATTTGAAATTGATCTTGTTTTGCCTTATTTGATGTTGTTTGTTTATGTGATTCCCATACTCTTGTTATTTCAGCAAAAGCGGCTCCAACACTAAATTTACAGTTCAGAACCCTAACATTCCCAAATCACAGCATAAGGTTGTCGCACATAAAAGAAAGTCTGCGAATGAGAAGGTAGTAAGAAACACTATCTTTTTCTAATAACAATATTGTTGCCTCTGTTTCTTATCTGGATTGTAATTCGCAGGGTGATAAAGATCTTCATAAACCTCACAAGAAATCTCGCCACCTTAAAACTGTTCCAACTTTGTTCCCTTCCACCTACTCATTTCTTCCAAATCTCCTGCGACATCTTCGCAAGATAAACCTTTATCTCCAATTCGCGAAAATGTGCCTCTGATTTCATTTCTTCATGACCTTTCTATGATTGAAATTCCCCCTGTGGATCCTTCTGCGAATGAAACCTCTTCTTTATCCATTGAGAATGTTTCTCAACCTTCTGTCCCTACCAGTTCTCTACCCAAGTCTCTCCCTCCGTCGAAAGAAAATATGGAAGGGATAGATATTGCTTTCAAAGTTTTATCTGAAATTCTGGATGATGGCAAGAAGTCTTCTACTAATCCCACCAAGTCTAATGTTTGCGAAATTCTGAGCAAGAATTTGGGTTCTGGCAGAGCTGCTTCGCAAACAGCTTTAGAAAAAGTATATAATGCTCTTCTTCTTGAAAACCAGAAGCTTCAGAATGTTTTGCTGGATCGTGACAATCTTCGCAAGAAGAATGATGAACTAAGAGGTGTGATTTCCTTGTCTATGTCTTTAATTTTCCTTTTCGATAGTTTTATCCTTCCCATGTTTAATTATTCTTTAAATCCCTCTTTCGCATGTTAAGCATTAAATCAGAAACGAATAATGGAGAGATATCAATTTGAATATGCTGTTGAAGAAGCCCGTGTTGATAAAGAAATCTTGATGGATCAATATAATCAATTAGATAACCTTTATTCATATTCTCTTGATCAGATAAATAATCTTACCAATGAAAATACCCAATTAGTTCAAAGACAAGATGTATTAAGTAATGAAGTATCACATATTTCTTATTCTTTAACTAAAGCTAATCCAGGGATGGAAACTTTAACAGATGAGAATAAAACCTTATCTCAAGAGAAGCGAACTTATTTAAACAAGATGGCGATATCTTCGCAACAACTTAATATTCTCCAAAAAGTATGTGCTGACCAAGAGCAATTTCTTCTCTCTTTGAGAAATGAACTTAAAGAAGTAACATAATCATCTATCGCTGAAAGAGATACACTCATTCAAGGTAGAATAGCTTTAAGTGTGAAGGCAAATCATCTTAAAGAACAATATTCCAAATTATAAGAATCTTATTCTTCTCTTGCGAAGAAAAATGTCTTTCTTGTTTCTAAAGAGAAAAATCTTCAGTCTCGACTTAAAGGTTTAGTTGGAGATAAATTTGATGACGCAATGGACCATTGGGAGAATAGTTGTCTATCCTTGATTCAACACCTTATTTCGCAAAATGAAGGTAGTCATAAAAGTTTGACTGCCTTAACTATCTTTTCTTTGTCATTTCTCTCTGAATTCCTTATCTTAATAAAATTTTGTACTCTATTTTTCGCAGAGTCTGAGAAGAATCTTCATTCTTCTATTTCTGATTTGGAGGCTAAATATGCTAAAATTCGCAAGGAAAATGCATTGCTCGTCTCTACCCTTACTGGTTCTCGCGATCGATCAGAAAGAAGACTTGATTATCTTGCTTATTTTAAGGATATTCAAGATAGGAATCATCAAAGAGCACTTCTTCGCCAAGTTCATCTCCGGGATAAAGTCCTTGTAAATGACATCTTGTTGTCCAACTCTCTTACTCCTACATCAATTGATCCTCTAGAAGTAGATGATGATGAAGTTCTCGTCCTACTGATAGTGATTATGATTACGAAAGCGGTGCAGAGGATAATTTCCTGGAAGATGAAGAAGAGGTTCCTTCTAAAGAAGTATCTGCTGGTGTTAATCAGAATGAGAAAGAAATTTCTCCTGAAGAAGTAATTGCTGGTGATAATTAAGATGCTAGTCATGGCGAAGATCAAAGCCGAAATGAAGGAGAAGCTTGCGAGAATATTGGCGAATAATTTCTATCATCTCCTGCTACTGACATTAATATTGAAGCTTGAGCTTCTTATCTGTCTTCTTGAACTTCCTTATTTTTATCACTTTTGAGAGTTACATTTTTCAATTGATTTTGGAGTCAACTTTTCCTTTTAATATTTTGTTGATAAGAAAGATAATGCTTCTTGTGTATCGATTCCCATACTTGCCTCTCATTATCTTTCTTGCAAAAAATACTCTGTTATGAATGCCTATAATTAATTTGTTTTATCATATGGTCTTATTTTTCCTTCCTAATTAAAGGTCTTATTATGCCATCTCTTGTCATTGCGACAAAATCGCAAGACGTCCTTGCACTTTCATACAAGAACCCATTGATCTTGTCTTAACTTTTTCTTTTGTATTATATCCTCTTCAGGAATGTTGCGACAATATGACAGGCCTAAATATTCTTGCAAAAATAAATCCCCATGACATTGCCGTCTTGCGACGAAATCGCAGGACGTCTTCGCACTTTCATGTGAAAACCCATTGATCTCGTCTTATCCTTTTCTTTTGTATTATTGCCTCTTCAGGATTGTTGCACAAATATGACAAGCCTTAATATCCTTGCAAATAAAAATCCTCATGACATTTTCGTCTTATGACACTTATCAGCTCCCTAACGGAGGGTGTCGCCCTTATCTCCCCCCCTGGTTGCCCCTTCAAGGAGGCGTACTTCTACCGTACAAGGTTAGCTCCTCCCATCCAGTCTTAACAACAACCAGTTTTTTTCGCAGCCTCTTATTCCTTTTACCTATAGGGATTATGGTTACGAGACTGCACCCTAAGTGGGGTTTTCTTCAGGCCGAGTGCAGTATAAGCCAAGACTTGTCAAGAATGGCAAGGACGCTTCAAACGCCCCCGGCACTCTTGACTCAACCGTGTACCTCGGCGCCTTGATCAGATCTGCACTCCTTGGGAGAGTCCTTATTACCTTAGTCGCCCAACCCAAGTCATATGCTCAAGTTGAGAATCCAAGGTGCCTTTCCCGGATGGGTTTTATTGACCCCAAATCTCCATGACTCAGGTTCCGGTGGCGGTGTAGCCTTTCCCTGAGCCATGTAACAGGTACCCCCTAATATGACGTACTTTAGGTCTTACATTTTCCTCTTGCGAAATTTTATTCGCGAACTAGGGTGTACGCCATAAAGGTTCGCCCCTTTCTTTTATGTCATTGTTCTTTGAGAAAATTTCGCACATCATAATCTTGTTTTGATATGAATAATCTTGCAATTATTCTTTCAGAATTCACAACTTCTCAAATCTTCTTACGGATAATATCTTTTTAAGTACAATCTGTTTCATGGTCTATCTAATCTATGACCAACATCTCTTCCTTCTGGATCCATTAATCTATAAGCTCTTGTTCCAACTATTTCCTTAATGATGTAAGGTCCATCCCATTTTTTCGCTAATTTTCCACCATTTTCTCGTTAATATATTGGTGTTACTTGCAGCACTAAATTCCTGGTTGAAATTCGCGTATTTTGACACGTTTATTATATTCTCGAGCTAATCTTCGCTGATAATTCTCCATCTGTTGTAAAGGTTTTTCTCTTCTTTCCTCTAATTCATCAAGTTTATTTAAAATTGTAGGATCAGAATCTCGCAACAGTTATGTCTCAGCGAAGTTAACAATGGTATTGCACAAAAGCGTCGCAGAACAATTTCAGAAACGACATCAGCAAGGATCATGAGGACACCACTCATATGATTTCATGGATGATCAGCTCATTTTTAGGTTTTCACTCTTAATTTCATTGATTAATTTTTGAATGTTCTTCCAAGAAAGATAAAGAAGTCAAGAATGATCTCTACTCTGAACTTTCTCTCTCCTATTTACTTGTTTCTTACTCAAAAAAGATCTCCCTTTATCTTTACAACTCGAATGACTATTTATAGGGAAATACATAGTGGATGACAGCTAATCTGTCCTTTATTTTCGGATATGGCTTGCGACATTCTCGCAACCTTACAAATGTTAATTTCGCAAGCTCTCTAATTTTCGCAGGACCATCATATCTTTCTCATGATCCTAGCTGACGTCATTTGTTATATTATTCCTGAAATTGCTCTGTGATGCTATTGTGCTGTGCTATTGATAATTTCGCTAAGACATTATTGTTGCGAGATTCTGATCCTACAAGGAGTATGATAGAGTAAAGAGGATGGCTGAAAGACAGTGAATTGAATTGATAAGAAATGAACAAAATCATGGAGGGGAAAACGAAAGGCATCATCATATGTGAATTCAAGATAGAGATGAGGAAGAGAATCGCAGAAGAAGACGAGATGAGGATAATGAAGAAGAAATGCAAAATTTCGTGAGAGAAGATAGACATGAACGCAGAAGAAGAGAGACGAAATTAAAGAGACCAATGGATCAAGATTTAGGGAGCTGATAAGTATCTTAAGACGCAAATGTCATGAGGATTTTTATTCGCAAGGATGTTAAGTCTTGTCATATTTGTGCAACAATCCTGAAGAGGCAATAATACAAAAAAAAAAGGATAAGACGAGATCAATGGGTTTTCGCATGAAAGTGCGAAGACGTCCTTCGATTTCGTCGCAAGACGTCAATGTCATGGGGCTTCATTTTCTCAAGAATATTTAGGCCTGTCATATTGTCGCAACATCCCTGAAGATGCCATAATACAAAAGAAAAAGTTAAGGAAAGATCAATGGGTTTTTGCATGAAAGTGCAAGGACGTCCTGCGATTTTGTCGCAATGACAAGAGGTGGCATAATAAGACCTTTAATTAGGAAGGCAAAATAAGACCATACAGGAATGAGATTTTGAAAAGAAACAAAATTCACTTCGTATAAGATTGAGAAGTTATACAATAAGAATTTTTTTATGAAATCTCTCATTTGGATTCAAATAACAGAGGCAAGTATGGGAATGTATGAAATTAGAAAATGTTATTTGTCTCCATATGTTAGATTTACTCAAAGATTCAAGAATTAATGATTATATTGATTAACTGTATGGCAAAGAAGAATTGTTTTAATTAATGCAGGTCAGAATGAAAGAAACACAAATATACAGAAAAAAAAAATAAATGTACAAGTATTACAAATAATCAAAGAAAGAAATAAAGACTACTTCTTAGTTAATCCTTCATTATCTTCATCAGACTTGTTCCTTTCTTCGTCTGCATCAGAATCTTCATCACCATCAGAACTTCCATCACTATCAGATTCTTCATCGTCAGCTTCGCTATCAGAGATAATCAAACTGGGAGTATTCTGTGGGATTTCTTCCAAGAGACAAGGATTATCAGAATGTGGGATATTATGATCGTCACAAACCATTTGGATAGTTTGATTACGAAAATGCATAACATCATTCTTAAAATTCGCAACAATGATCTTGATTTGATTCTTTAATCTAGAATACTTTTCGTTGCGAGAAGAAAGATTCTTTGCGAGTTCCTCCTTTTGAGCTTCGAGTTCCTCAATATTTTCACGATATCTATTTTCAAAATCTGCGAGCAAAATCCAATCAATTATTAACTTGATGAGAATTCATAAGAAGAAAAAGATTAGTAAAGAAGAGCAGTTAGTAACCTTCTCTTTCAGAAATCATATCTCTAATCAAGGTTGTATGCTAAACTTGGAGGCTAACATTTACACCTAAATCTTTTCTAGCATCATCTAAGATTTTCGCATCCCAAACAAATTCATCCTCACTACTTATAAGAAGACGAGAACGAATTTGATTTTCCCTTTCGCAGAGTTCGATATTCTTGCGGTTAGCTTCATCTCGTTCAAGTTGAAATTTAAGAAGAGCCTCTTGGAATTTCGCCAAAGCCTTGGCACCTTGATCAGAGATGCAATCCTTATCATCTATGAGACCGCTAATTTTGGTTCTTAACTCATTGGTTTCCTCTTTAGAATCAAGAAGGAGACGCTTAAATCGATTGGCTAGCCTAAGCTAGATCTATGATCAATTTCTAAGAGGCGAAATTTAGATCTAAGCTCATTTAGAGAAAGAGATGAAATTCTATCATTTGAGAAGCTATTTAAGGAATTGTTAAGACGCTCAAGAAGGGTATCATTATCCAAGGCATTAGGAAATGAGCGAAGAAGGGTAGATTCATCAGGAAGATCATAAATGTCTGCAAAAAGGATCATTTAAATAAGATAAAACAACAGGATGAATGAATAAAGGGAAATGAGAAAAGTAACATACCGTAAAGCTGATTATTAGCTTGCTGAAGACTAGAGATTTTGTTCTTATACGAAGAAGAATCAATTTTTATTGTCTATTTTTCTCGCGAATACCTTTTAACTTCAGCTTCCAATTCTTCATTATTTTTGCGAAATAGAAGATTCTTCTTCTCAAGATTTTCACGTCTTCTCTCTACATCTGAGGCAACAGCAAAAGAAGCTTTTCCAGCCTGCGAAAAAATATAAAAAATATTAATATAGAAAGAAATTTTGAGTTATAACAATGAAGAAGTAAAAGGATAAAAGTATACCATACTATTGAGAGAATGCAAGAAGTCGGGAGTCACTGATCTAGAAACTCCACGAAGAGAGCTATCACCATCCAGTAAAGGGACATCGCAAAGGGTAGCGAGAGCTTTGCAGGTATTTGCGAATTGGCTATCTCCCATTCCTTGTAGAGAATCATAAAAGAGTCCAGAGAGCTTATCCATAGAAGATTCAGGTGGAGAATATTCACTTGCAGCAAGATCATCGTTGTCCTCATCACCCTTGTCACTTTCGGAATTTTCGTTAGGAGGAATATTTGAAGGAGAAGAAGAACGAACTTTTATTTTCTTTGGAGGAGGACCAGTTGATTTTTCCCTGTGAAGAGCACCTTTACCTTTATCACTAATATTCCCAACATCGGCAGATTCTGCTACTTCAGAAATAATCTTCACATACAGATAGAAATAAGAAATGGAAGAATGAAAGTAACAGTATACTATTTAAAATCATAAGAGAAAATTGAAGAAAATTTAAAATCATAAGAGAAAGTTTTTTACCTCATCTGTGTATGAGCGAAGAGCCAACAGAGTACTAGATTTCCCAGTCCTGTTATAACTATCTTTCAGTTTTTGGATCTACGGAATGTCGCAAGAGTTAGCGAACAGAATAATAAAAATCAATAAAGAAATATAAAGTGAGTTAAATGGGAAGAAACATACCTCTTTCTCCTTCTCGGGCCAAGAGAAAACCCAAGGTTGATAAGCAGCGAGATTCGCAGGAAGAACATTTGACCCAACAATGTAGGGTCCTTTTAGCATTAAAGGAAAAACACACCATTTATCATCTTTAGATTGGCGAGGAGTTGTGTTTTTACCAGAATGCCAGTCAATATCTTGCATGAGAATTTTGGCTTCATCAATGTTATCTTTCCCTTTTAAGCGAATACCCCAGCGAGTATTCTCTTTCTTCATGGAGATAAGTTCATAGTTCTCAAAAAAATTCGTTGTTGTGTATTTCTCAACAACTATCTCTAGGTTTGCGAATTTAGGATCCCTAAGTTCTTTGGAGTAAAGAGATCCTCTACCAGCATCAGACGGATGCAGTCCCCACTTAGTTGGAAGATAGCTCGCGAAAATCCCGAGTGAGAGAGAATTTCATAAAATAAAGGAAAATCTGGGTTATAAAGAGGAATAGGGAGACCTGCGAGAATCTGACCTAGCGAAATTATGATTGATTGATCATCACAATACTGATTAGAGAAAAGTTTGACAGAAAGAATTGATTTGGCATTTTCACCATGAATGGTGGAGAGTGTGAAACCTTTATCAGCAAGATCTTTTTGGACATCTTGTAAATTCTTTTCATATCTATGACCACTTGGATCCATGTTTGAATATAGAGTATGGGAATGAATAAAAAGTAAGAGGATTGAAGGAGGAAAAAGTTACAGCAGCAGAACTTGCAGAAGAATAACAGAGTTGCAGAGATGAGAGAATAAAAATAGAAGAGAAAGTAAAAATAAAAATAGAAAGAAGAGTAAGAAGAGTATATAAAGGAGATTTTTTTTACTCGAAGAAATAAACACCATTAAGACGAAGAGACATGAGCGGTTGAAAAGTAGCGGTTACAGAAGACGTGTCAAGAAACAAATGGATGAAAGAATACGTGTGATAAATGCAGAATATGAAAAGATGAACAGCTGCGGCATTTCTCACATCATTCTCTACTTTGCAGAGAAGATATGAGAAGAGGCAAGATGTAGGATCAGAATCTCGTAATGACAATGTTTCAGCGAAATTATCAATGACACAGCATAACAGTGTCGCAGAACAATTTCAGAAATGATAAAATAAATGACGTCAGCTAAGATCACGAGAAAGATGTGATAGTCCTGCGAAGATTAGAGAGTTTGCGAAATTAACATTTGTAAGGTTGCGAGAATGTCGCAGACCATACCTGAAAATAAAGGACAGATTAGCTGTCATCCACTATGTATTTCCTTATAAATAGTTGTTCGAGTTGTAAAGAGAGAGAGAGATCTTTTTTGAGTAAGAAACAAGTAACTAGGAGCGAGAAAGTCCAGAGCAGAGATCATTCTTGATTTCTTTATCTTTTCTTGTAAGAAACTTCAAAAATTGATCAATAAAATTAAGAGTGTAAACCTAAAAATGAGTTGATTAATAATGAAATCATATGAGGGGTGTAGTGTAGGATTTCCTGCAACTACATGGATCATTGACCTCTACCCCAATGCCCTGATTGCATTATTAAAAATGTAGCAAGAATAGACCTTCACTGTCGGAAAAAAAAAACTAGAAGAACGGAACAGAAAACCGAAAGAGAAAAAAGAAATGAACTTACTGATGGCTGCAATGACCAAATCTTGCTAAATTCTTCGAATAATCAAAATATTCATCAATATTTCTATAATCTTTACAGTGCGGGCTGCAAATCTCATTATCCATTATTGTACATTATATGTTACGAGGTACCTAGTGGAAAATGAGAAATGAGAAAGAAATGATCGTTGTCACCAAATCCGTCACCAAGTCCAAATACATCTAATGCAAACATGCAATATTTGATCATTAATCGAAAATGTGAGTTTTGGACCGGCCCAATTGGTGACTTCTTGTACTTGATTATGAGCATGGATTGTAGTTTTTTTTTTTTTTTTTTTTTTTTTATAATTATAACTAGAAAAATTAATATTAATGGGTGAAATTTTGATCTCCTGCAAGGAGATTACAAATAGAAGGTTCTAACTGACTGAAATTCTCATCAGAGATGTTTCTCTAGCTGACTTAGTTAATACATCAGCCACCTGATAATCATCTCTACTGACAAAATTAAAAGAAAAAGAAGTAAAACTCGAGATTAAGTGTTTGATCTATTAGGTTCCTATTTTCCCATTGAATGATGAGTGTGTGCCCATTTATGGATTGTATAACCAGCTTTGCACCTGATTTTATTTGAACTTTTGAATAGTTCAATCTTCTTTCCCGGTGTAACGCTTCACGAACAGCCAAACACTCCACATCCTCCGGATTTAGTGATCCATTTCCATGAGTTCTTTTGAATCCAAGGAAGCTACCTGTATTGTCACGAATAACAACACCAATTCCAAATTGATTAGTATGATGATAAAATGAGCCATCAATATTGAATTTAATAACACCCTCTATAGGAGGTTTCCATACAGAAACAATAATACAATCATGGGCTGTGGTTAGAGTAGTGTTGTTAGCATGTAAATGAGGTGATAATGTATTTTATGCAGAATTATGAGATTTTAGATATATCCCTGGAAAACAAATCACATTTGTCTTTCTATAAGATCCAAGCTCCAATCATAAGAGAATAGATCAATTTTCCATCTTCATTAAAGTTGGAGCAGTGAACTAGCTAATTACACTCTGAGAATGAGTTGTAGTTGGCTTTAACTGCATCAATAATGTTTATGTAAATGCCTCTCATGTCTACACTCAAAAATAAGATGCTCCATAGTCTCTTCATGACAGTCACATATATCACAAGCAGTATCCAAGCTTGGACTGTATGTAGCTATCCCTCTTAAATTTAGTGGAATTTAAGCCTCTTATGCACTTCCAAGTAAAAAAAATTTATATGATGAGCAACTTTACTACTCCACAAAGCTTTCCAGACCTTTTTGTTTACTGTCACTCCACTGACTTGTACTTCACGATCATTGAATGACAGCATTTTATAAGTACTTTTAACTGAAAATATATCATCTTTTTCTGGCATCCATATCATGTGATCATCTTTGGTGTTGTCTATAAAAAGTGCTTGAATTTTAAGAGAGGTATCAACATCAAATAAGACAGATAGTAGGCTAACATTCCATTGTGCAAAATCCTGAAGCATCAGTTCTTCAACATATTCATAGAATCTAAAAAACTCATTCTTTGGTGTAGTAGGATGAGACATATCACGAATCCATCTATCTTTCCATATTTTTTTTCATGCCATTGTTGATTTCCATGAAATAATTTTGCTGAACAATTTGTAGTCCTTTTGAGATGCCATTCCAAGTGTACGAGCAGTTTTTTGATGAGATACTTTGACGAATTAAGTCACCAGCTTTGAAGTACTTACTTCCAAGAATTTAAGCATTAAACTTTCAGGTTCGTTGCACATTTTCCAGGATAACTTTGTTAGCAAGGCCAAATTGAGTTTCTCCAAGTCTCTAAAAGCCAGTCCCCCCATTTCAATTGGCCTGCAAATATTTGACCAAGTTGTTGGATTATGCCCTCTGTTTCTGTTGTATCCCCAAAAGAATTTCTTCTCTATACTTGTCAGTTGCTTAAGAAGATTGTCTGGAATCTTGAAAGTTCCCATCTGATAAATAGGAACAACATTATGAACATGCTTGATCATAGTTCCTATGCTTGCTTGAGAAAGTGAGATAAAAGACCAAGTAGAAAATCTGGATTCAAACTTTTCTTTAATGCTCTTAAAAGACTCTTGTTTTGAGTGACCAAGAATAAGTGGTGAACCAAGATATTTTTCCTTCGAATTCGTTGCTTTGATACCAATTGGTGACTTCTTGTACTTGATTATGATCATGGTTTTTAATTTTTGAGAGGTTTAAATTACTACTAATATCCGATATTAACGAAATTGTGTCCATCATCACGGTCTTAAAATTCATTTTGAGCTTTTCGAATCATCCAAGGTTGCGACCAATACTAGATAACCTCTTTGATATAAAATAAAGGCAATTGTATATGCTACTTTTGTAAATTTTCCTCTCGTCATCACTTGTTTGGCTCCTCCAGGGATGATCTTGGTGATGTTGTAGACCAATAGAGAAACAGTTAAACTACTTCCATCCACAACTCTAATCTTCAAATTTGGGTGTTTTGCTATATATGTTGGAATATCTCGTCCTATACAAGAAAGATGACAGTGAAGACCGTGGACGTGCAGTTTGTGTTCACGTATTTTGAATATAAAGTCAGAAATGAAGACCAAGTCATTCTAATCTAGCTAACAACTCTAATCTTCAAATTTGGGTGTTTTGCTATATATGTTGGAATATCTCGTCCTATACAAGAAAGATGACAGTGAAGACCGTGGACGTGCAGTTTGTGTTCACGTATTTTGAATATAAAGTCAGAAATGAAGACCAAGTCATTCTAATCTAGCTAGTAAATCTGTTTGTTCTAGTTAGATTACCTAGTCAAGATAAGTTAACTTTGTTATTATTTTCTAGGATTTAGGGTTTACTAATAATCCTATCATTCCTATAAATAGGAATACTAATGTAAATCATCTCATAATGTTCTGATGATCATCAATATAAATTCACCCTAAGGGGTTTGTCAATGGATGTAGGCGTTAGTGTCGAACCACTTTAATATTTATCTTTATGATCGATCTATGATCCCTCGATACCCATAATTTATTATGTTATCAGAGCGGGGAGATCCACTCAAATCGCTTCCGCTTTCTACTTTTTCAATTTTGAAAATCTCTATTGTTTCAGTTTTCGATTTGTTATCCCCAAGATTGATTCAAGTTTTTATCATCAAACTTTTGGTCTTTATATAAATATTTTTCTTTCCCATTGTTGATGGTGGTTTTTAGCTTAGGTTTAAAATCGTAAAACCGTACATCTGACATGACGTCACTATGACACTAGCACATTCATTGAATCAATCAGCATGCCTAGGTAAGAATTACCAGGGTACCTTTTTTTATATACATGTGTCATAATCCACGGAAAAACCCTTAGTACTGACTGACATCATCTTTGTATATACCAAACCCTAATTCTCACAACATGTGCCAATGGCAAACCATGCCATCCACGTCTCCGTGCCAAGGCATGCCAACCATGCCAGCCGCACCACCGTGCCAATGGAAAACCATGTTAGCCACATCTCTGCGCCAAGGCATACTAACCATGCCAACCACACCATCGTGCCTATGGCAAACCATACAAGCCACGTCTCTGCGCCAAGGCATGCCAACCGTGCCAGCCGCACCACCGTGCCAATGGCAAACCATGCCAGCCACGTCTCTGCGCCAAGGCATGCCAACCATGCCAGCCACGTCTCCGCGCAAAGGCATGCCGACCATGCCAGCCTCACCACTGTGCCAATGGAATACCATGCCAACCACGTCTCTGCGCCAAAGCATGCCAACCACGTCTCTGCGCCAAAGCATGCCAACCATGCCAGCCGTACCACCGTGCCAATGGAAAACCATGCCAGCGACGTCTCCGCGCCAAGGCATGCCGACCATGCCAGCCGCACCACTATGTCAATGGCATTCCATGCCAGCCACGTCTCCGCGCCAAGGCATGCCAACTAGGCCAGCTGCATCACCGTGCCAATGGCAAACCATGCCAGCCACGTCTCCGCGCCAAGGCATACCAACCATGCCAGCCGCATTACTGTGCCAATGGCATGCCATGCCAGCCACGTCTCCCCGCCAAGGCATGCCGACCATGTCAGCCGCACCACTGTCCCAATCGCATGCCATGGAGCCACGTCTCCGCGCCAAGTCATGCCGAACATGCCAGCCGCACCAATGTGCCAATGGCATGCCATGTGATAGACACATTTTTGTGTCTAATTTGTACTCAATGTCCGTATTGTTGGAACTCTATTTTTGTACTAATATTGTGTTTTTATGTATTTTTAGGAAATAAACATTTTTGGAAAATTCGGCTCGAAAAGTTGATTTCGGCACCCGGAGGACAAGTGTTATTCGGACTCTCGCTTTTGGATAAGGGGTAACCTAATTACTAAGGGGCACCCCAGGTCACCCCCAAGGCATCTGCTATTCGCACCCCAGTTCAGGATAAGGGGCATATCATCTTCAACATTCAAATTCGTGTTTTGGCGGGAAAACCATTTTCACTCCTGACAGAATTTCGATCGTCAAAATGAAGGGGTTATGGGTCGATTCAATGGCTGAAATTTGGTACAGAGATGTGATATAGGTTAAGGAACATAGTATGGGTGACATGATCGATCAAATTTGGCTGGAATTTCGGTATGATTCACACACCCAAAACAGAGTATGTGTACTGTAACACGAGCAAAATTGAAGTTTTTGTGTGCATGGGGGAGTTATGCTGGCGTTGGAAGAGTGTTGAGGCGTGAATAAGTTGAATGGGAGCGTGCATGAAGCAAGTTGACGTGAGAAAATTCTTTAAATGACAATTATTCTCTATTTTTGGCAGCGAGGAATAATCGAATTAAAGAGAGTATATACGCAATCAATGATCGGATTTTTGGCCTCAATTCACTATAAATACACGTACAATTGAAGTGAGAGAGGGGGGTCGAGAGTTTTGGGAGCTAGGGAGAGATAGAGAAGACGAAATCAGAGTTTAACAAAACTCTGTTTCTGCTGCTGCATGAAGATGAACACGAAGAACAATAGACTGTAAGAGACTGTCGTTCTTCAACAGTGACAGTGACAGTGAAGTGTGGGTCGTAGTTTCCCAAAGACTACATCATTTCATATGTATCGTTCTTGTGTGACGCTTCCTGTGGGTCGCACATTAGATGTTTACACCATTTTCTCTTCTTCTCATCATTTGTAAACCATTTTTGAGCCATAATAAATTATTTTGAGAGCATTTATACTATGATGAGCTAACTCCCTCGTAACCAAGGCAATGGAGGAATCTATTCACGCAACATAAATGGGTAAATATTTCATTTAATTATATAATTCACCTAATCGTTGCTTTTGCAGAGTTTTAAATTGTTTGAATGATTGTATTAATTATTTGTTATTCAGTTTGATAGGTTATGCTTGGTTTAATCTCTTGATAATCTATGCTTAAGGTTTACAAATAATGTTTGAGAATATGTATGATTGATAGTGAATTAAAGATAAAAGAGGACTTAAGAATTGAATAGAGTTTTGAAATATTTATCATTCAATTTTGCATAATAGTGGAATCTAGTGTCTTGGTTACCTCTCGCACCCATTGTTAATAATTTTGTATATAATTTTATTAAATCTTTAAATTTAATCTTCACAAGTCCGAGAGTTTGAACCTCATTACTACAACCCACGAAAAATCATTAATCATTTTGGCGCCGCCGACGCGGATTTGTGCTTAGGTAGAACTTTTAGGTTTTTATTATTTTTTATTATTTTATTTGTTCATTTTTACGTTTATTTTTGTGTCTTTGATTTACAGGTTCGAAGTGGAATACTAAGGACTTGGGAACAAAAAGCTTAAAGCTAAAAGCTAAAAGAGAAGAAAAAAAAAGACATAATTTTTTTTTTAGGATTTAATTTTTATTATTATTAATTTTTTTTTGTATATAGCTTTTATTTATTTATTTTAGAATTTGTAAATAGGTTTTAATTTTCATAATTTTTGTAATTTTTGGACTTTTTATTTGGACTTTATTCTGGACAATCGGACTTTATTCTTTTTTTAAGCCTACGGAAGGGTATTATTAAAAAAAAAAAATTATGTAAACTGTGTGCAGGGAAGGACGACGATTACTATATCGTCTCGGCCCCTCGGGTTCGTACATGACATAGGAGTCGTGGCCCGAGTCGACTTCAACGGTTCATCCCCCGTCTGGTACGGGAGGTAAGTCCATCGAAACACTCGCGAATCTCCTGTCAGCGGGTTTACTGTATTCCTTAAGGTGATTCATTGATTGAGGACGAATTTGGACTGTTTTTAAATTCCTAGTAAAGGGAAAGGCCTGGCCAATACAAGATAAGGGTTCGGATTTCATCACCGCTCCCTTCTTGCCCGCCTTAGGAAAACGAAACCTAACGCGAACCCAAGCTTTAAAATTTGGAATAGAACGAGACCGATAGGGTAACGAGCTTAATAGGAAACTCGTTCGAAAAATATTGGTTGCTCTTTAAGCACACTTCAAAGTTCATGATGGTTTCTGTGAGTTGAATGCGTGACTGCGCCGCCTTCTAATGCGGTGAGGCCTTGGGTATCAAAGCTCTACTAAGCTTCCCTCGCCTCGATTCAACTTACATTAGCTCGGATTGATTCCAGAGGGGTGTGCTCAAATTGTAACGAATTCCTTTTCGAAGGAATAAAAGCTGGTCTAGAAAACAATCTAAGTGAAGCCATCATGCTTTTTGTTTGCTAGAAATCTTTAGGTTTGTTTTGGTAGAGTCGAGTCGTCCTTGTTTGTCGTTGTGTAGAATTCCCTTGCAATTAAGAATGTCGAACTGGTATGATAGAAGCCAATACAATGAGTATCGATCTGAATTTGAATATGGACATCATCATTTTTATGACCATGGTGGGAATAGTAGTTGGAAACGCCAACCTTTTCAAGGTTATGGTTCATACCATGGTGAGCCCAATTACTATCCACACGCGAATTGGTCTTACGAGCAAGAAAATCAGGAACACTATAGTACTGGTTACTCGTTTTTGGAAACTAGTCCTGATTATGATATTTCTGAACTTGTTCCATCTCTAGAAGAGACCCAACAACGGATTGAAAGGACGTATAAATGTTTAGTTGCAATGAATAGTTCAAAAGAAGAGTGTACACGATATTCTGAGATGATAAACGAGAGTGGTGAACGTATAAGTGTTATGCTCAGTGAAATTAAGGCACGTCTAGAGGCAGAAAATGAACAGTTGGCTAATGCTTATCGAAATAATCTAAATTTCCAAAATAGGGTTTCTAATTCTACCCTTGATATCAATAGTGAATATTTGCCTAATTTAGAGGACGAGGTTAGAATTGGTAACACTACTTGCTTTGATAAGGTTCGATCATTTTCATGTTATTATAGTGATGATTATGATGAGGATAGTATTGATGAAGAACATGAAATATGTAGGCATAGTGATCAGGAATTTGTTACTCCGATTGAGCTTTATAATGATAGTGTTGTTTCTAATACAAATCCAAATAATTTTAATAATTATTCACATATTCAAAAGGATGTGGATTTGACTAGAGATACCACCGTTTTAGACGTTGTAGTTCATGATCATTTAGCCTGCAGTATGTTGGATAATCCATTATTTGATATGCCTATCAGTGAATTGGAGGAGGTAACTATGATTAAAACCTTAGTTTATGAGCCTTTCTCTGATAATCCTTTATATGATTGTGATGATGGTTTAGAGGAAAGAGTTTACCCTGAGAATACTGTTTTAGAATCTAGCGATTTAGAAAAACTAGTCTTAGAAGATGATAAACTCGTAGAAATGAGTGAGGATAAACCCAACTTAGAAGAATCTATTGACCATTTCCAGGAATCTGATGACCTAGAAATTAGGGAAGTCGTGACTAGTCTTTCTAGAGACACAGAAAACTCTAAGTTTGGGGGTGATTATCATTCTCCGTGTGCTTTAACTCTTAGAAAGTACCCTCCTGTAGGACTTGACATTTGTGCCTCAACCATCTTACAAGATTACCTTCATACACGTTTTCCCGAACCTAATGATGTCCAGAAAGAAGCTCAGTTGTTAGAAACCCATCCTCTGGTTGATGTGGTTAACCCAGGCTATGATACCAAGATTGACTTTGTTTTCCCACCAAAAACTTTTCAACCAATTGTTGGAACTTTTGATTTTAAGATGTGTCGGTTATTAAGTTTTGAGACTAAACCTAATCACTTTAGGATATTAGGATCGATACATTTTCTTAAGGAAGACCATCTCTTTCACTGTGGTCAACTATGTAAGTCATATCTGATTGACTTAGAGGATCCGCAATTATTTAGGTTATTACTTCGTGATTCTAAGTTCGTATTTGATTTTTTACAGACTCTAAGACCTAGTGATTCGGATCCCATCTATGAAGAAACGCAACCAATGAAAATATTCTATTTAGACCCTTTCATAGAACCTGAACCTGAACCGCAATTAGCGATAGTTTTCAGGAAACTAGGTACGGGCATGCTTTTCTTGTCCATTTTCTTGGTTCACTGCAGTTTCCTATGGTCAGCTCTATTTGGTTTTGAAGACCCACAGTTATGTCGACTGTTACTTTATGGTTCGAGTTGACCAATCCTTTTCTAAGTCTGGCTGAAGACTTTAAACTTAGCACTTCTTGGGAGGTAACCCAATCTCATGCAACACGGTAATATCCTTCCTTAACTCTTTTGCTTCAAATAGTAACCGTTTATCCTTGTTCATGCTTTTAATTTCATCTTTAGAACATTGAGGACAATGTTAGATTTAAGTTTGGGGGTATGGGAGAAACTTTTTAGTTGCAATTAGTAAACTCCAGAGCCTAGAAATTTATGCCTATTAAGGTTTGCACTAACCAATCTAAGTGGATGGGAACATCTTGGTTATAGGAGTTGAGGAACCAATCTGATTAGATGGAAACATCGAAAGAGTCTATTCATAAAAGCACAGAGCTCAGGTGTTATAAATAACATGATAGTTGCACCATATCTCGTTGAGTCCTTTTCATTTCTTTTTTATTTTATTTTTTTCATTTTAAACTATGTTTCTCTAAGTGATTAGGTGGGGCAAACGATTCAAGTTGTTACCACTGCTAGGGTGAATTAGAGTGACTGAGTTACTAAAAAAAAAGACCGGACCAGTTAGACCAATCAGAATAAGTATTAACACTTGGATAGCAATATGCGTGTGTTCTCCCTGTTTCCGTCGCCTAAGCAAGCGTGGAATGCAGGACCCGTGGGAACTATCGTGTAATCTGCTGATAAGAAGCATGCGCTTGGATCAAAAAGATCTATTCATGCCGTTAAGTTAAAATAAAAAAAAATAAAAAAAAATTGTTATTGTTCTGTGTAGTCAACTACTGGTTCCCTTGTAATTGCCAGTTTGTTGATCTAGATTTAAGTTATTGACCACTGGTTCCCTTGTATATGCCAGTTATGTTGATATTAGTCAGACCGGTATCTCAGTCCATTAGGATAGGTTCATTCTGGCAGTGGCCTTCAGACAGATATGTGAAACATCGATCATTTGGTTAACATCAAAACTATCTACATTTTTCTATTTCCATCTCCTTTTTCTATCCATATGATTAGTTTAACTCTGAATATGATGTCCACAGTGCAACTATCTGAGTAGAGCTCTGTCACTTTATATGAATTTTAGTATGCTTGAGTGCAAACTCGTGTACAACAATTGGAATTTCGCATCAGGGTACTTCCTCCTATAGTCAATAAGTATGCCAACCAAGGAGATTCTTTAGTGCCTTCCAAGGTTCTGCATAGATAAGCTAGGGTCTGGAGTAATGGTTTTGTGGGAACACCTCTGGTAAACCCTCCCGAGATTAACTCGGTTTTATTTATTTTTTATTAGTTTTGCTCGAGGACTAGCAAATAATAAGTTTGGGGGTATTTGATAGACACATTTTTGTGTCTAATTTGTCCTCAATGTCCGTATTGTTGGAACTCTATTTTTGTACTAATATTGTGTTTTTATGTATTTTTAGGAAATAAAAATTTTTGGAAAATTCGGCTCGAAAAGTTGATTTCGGCACCCGGAGGACAAGTGTTATTCGGACTCTCGCTTTTGGATAAGGGGTAACCTAATTACTAAGGGGCACCCCAGGTCACCCCCAAGGCATCTGCTATTCGCACCCCAGTTCAGGATAAGGGGCATATCATCTTCAACATTCAAATTCGTGTTTTGGCGGGAAAACCATTTTCACTCCTGACAGAATTTTGATCGTCAAAATGAAGGGGTTATGGGTCGATTCAATGGCTGAAATTTGGTACAGAGATGTGATATAGGTTAAGGAACATAGTATGGGTGACATGATCGATCAAATTTGGCTGGAATTTCGGTATGATTCACACACCCAAACAGAGTATGTGTACTGTAACACGAGCAAAATTGAAGTTCTTGTGTGCATGGGGAGTTCTGATGGCGTTGGAAGAGTGTTGAGGCGTTAATAAGTCGAATGGGAGCGTGCAGGAAGCAAGTTGACGTGAAAAAATTCTTTAAATGGCAATTATTCTCTATTTTTGGCAGCGAGGAATAATCGAATTAAAGAGAGTATATACGCAATCAATGGTCGGATTTTTGGCCTCAATTCACTATAAATACACGTACAATTGAAGTGAGAGAGGGGGGTCGAGAGTTTTGGGATCTAGGGAGAGCTAGAGAAGACGAAATCAGAGTTTAACAAAACTCTGTTTCTGCTGCTGCATGAAGATGAACATGAAGAACAATAGACTGTAAGAGACTGTTGTTCTTCAACAGTGACAGCGACAGTGGAGTGTGGGTCGCAGTTTCCCAAAGACTACAACATTTCATATGTATCGTTCTTGTGTGACGCTTCCTGTGGGTCACACTTTAGCTGTTTACACCATTTTCTCTTCTTCTCATCATTTGTAAACCATTTTTGAGCCATAATAAATTATTTTGAGAGCATTTATACTATGATGAGCTAACTCCCTCGTACCCGAGGAAATGGAGGAAGCTATTCACGCAACATAAATGGGTAACTATTTCATTTAATTATATAATTCACCTAATCGCTGCTTTTGCAGAGTTTTAAATTGTTTGAATGATTGTCTTAATTATTTGTTATTCAGTTTGATAGGTTATGCTTGGTTTAGTCTCTTGATAATCTATGCTTAAGGTTTACAAATAATGTTTGAGAATCTATATGATTCATAGTGAATTAAAGATAAAATACGACTTAAGAATTGAATAGAGTTTTGAAATATTTATCATTCAATTTTGCATAATAGTGGAACCTAGTGTCTTGGTTACCTCTCGCACCCATTGTTAATAATTTTGTATATAATCTTATTAAATCTTTAAATTTAATCTTCACAAGTCCGGGAGTTTGAACCTCATTACTACAACCCACGAAAAATCATTAATCATCATGCAAGCCACGTCTCCACGCCAGGGCATGCCGACCATGCCAGCCGTACCACTGTGCCAATGGCATTCCATGCCAGCCACGTCTCCGCCCCAAGGCATGCCAAACATGCCAGCCGCACTATTGTGCCAATGGCATGCCATGCCGACCACGTCTCCACGCCAAGGCATGCCAACCATGCCAGCCGCGCCACTGTGCCAATGGCCTGCCATGCCGGCCACGACATGCCAACCATGCCAGCCGCACCACCGTGCCAATGGCAAACCATGCCAGCCACGTTCCCATGCCAATGCCATGACGGCCCTGCTACATGCCGCTGGATGCCAAAACGAAGGATTGCGACAATCAACGGTCATCCTCCTATCTGAGACGCCAATCTTAGCCGTCCAAGGTCGCCAACCAACGCATGGTAACCTTTGGCCTAACGCCAAAACCTTAGTTTTGGCCACGCCTAAACCGCGCCAAGGCATGTAGGACATGCCACATGTGCCAATGGCATGCCAGCCACCTTACCGCGCCTAAACCCTACCATGCCGCGCCTACACCCTACCATGTCGTCTTTCCCTTTGCGGCTACCAAAACGAAGGATTGCAGACAATCAATGACCATCCTTCAATCTGAGACGCCAATATTAGCTTTCAAAGGTCGCCAACCAACGCATGGTAAATTTTGGCCCAACGCCAAAACCCTAGTTTTGGCCACGCCTAAACCGCGCCAAGGCATGCCGGCCATGCCACATGTTCCAATGGCATGCCAGCCACCTTGCCGCGCCTAAACCCTACCATGCCGGCCTTCCCTTTGCGGCTACCAAAACGAAGGCTTGTGACAATCAACGGCCATACTTCCATCTTAGATGCAAATCTTAGCCATCTAAGGTCGGCAACCAACGCATGGTAACGTTTGGACCAACGCCAAAACCCTAGTTTTTGGCCACGCCAAGGCATGCCGGCCATGCCACATGTGCCAATGGCATGCCGTGCCAGCTACCTTACCGCGCCTAAACCATGCCATGCCGGCCTTCCCTTTACGGCTGCCAAAACGAAGGGTTGCAACAATCAACGACCACCCTTCCATCTTAGATGAAAATCCTAGGCGTCCAAGGTAGCCAACCAACGCATGGTAACCTTTGGCCCAATGCCAAAAACCTAGTCTTGGCCACGCCTAACCACGCCAAGGCATGTCGACCATGCCCACATGTGCCAATGGCATGCCATGCCAGCCACCTTGCCGCGCCTAAACCATGCCATGACCGGCCTTCCCTTTATGACTGCCAAAACGAAGTCCTGCAAAATTCGACGGCCACCTTTCCATCTAAGATGCAGAGCTTAGCCATCCAAGGTTACCAGCTAACGCATGGCAACCTTTGGCCCGACGCCAAGCTCTAGTTTTGGTCGCGCCCAAATAATGCCAAAACCCTAGCTTTTGGCCGCGCCTAAACTATGCCATATTAAAGCCATGTCGGCCATGCTTTCATACCAGTGGTTACCAAACGAAGGGTTGCAATAATCAACGTCTACCCTTCCTCTATAGATGCAAAATCTCGACCGTCGAAGGTCACCACCGAGCCGACAAGTCTCCCAAGATCAACTTTCCAAACAACAGCAACATGCTACATGTTTTTCACGAAAACACTCGAGACATCAACACATGTCACAAACTGGGGGATGCTCATTTGGTATTGGTTTGGCGGTTTACAGCGTGTGTCGTATACTACGCCCGTTACAAGACAGTGTCATAGGGATGAGACGGTTAGTAAATACAGGGAGTAATGGTGAAACGCTTTCTTTTATGGAACTTAAATTATAGGCATTACCGGTTACCACCTCCTCCCATTTACTCATCCGTTTTCCATTTCTTACGAGACCAGGGTACGTTTCACTTCGACTTGTATAAATAGGTCTTACCTATTTCCACCGAACAACATGTTCAGGTCAAGAGCATACAACACTCAGAAAATATTTGCTAGCTTTCCATCTGTTAGCTTCCCACTTTCTGATACAAGTCGTAAAACAACTACTCTTCCAGAATCAACTCTTCTGGTTTCAACACTCTCTTCGCTTCCCTCCCCAAAAACAACCCTTCTCCTTCACTTTGTGACCGAAGTAAGTCTGGAACGGCCATTTCTTGGTTTAGGCCGGATTTGTAAAGATTGATCTCTCGAATCTAAAGTACTCCCTTGCAGTACATTGTTTAGGGTTTTAATTCGTTTCTCACCCACACACCCGAAATTACCAAAATTTGTATAAACCGTTTTCACCCTCAAACAATTGGCGACCACAGCGCGAGGATTAATCTCTCGGTTACAATATCGATTTCCAACTCCCAACCTCATACTTCAACCCAGACGTCAAGGTGGTAGAAGCAAACGATCCGTTCAAGGATCGACGACTCAGTTACCAGTCACCACACGACAAGAGGTGACTTGGGACTTACAAGATGTTAAAAGCAAGCGATCCCCCCAGGGATCGATGACTCGGTTATCAGGTGACTCAGGGTCGACTGGGGACTTTCCACGATCACGGCGGTGCTTCCCACAAAACTTGGACTTACACCCGTAAGATTCATTTTTCGTCAAGAGATCCAGAAAAAAAACGAGTAAGTCTTGCCTAGACAAAATACATGGTTTACTACTTCAATCTTTCACGGGAATGATAAAACCGATAGCCATGTTATGTTTGATCCCATGATCTCTACCGACACGCAACGCTCACGGTCCCATGGTTTTCCTTGGATGTTTGCGTCACTTGCAATCGTAACCAAGAAAACATTATTCTAAAACAATTCATTAAAAAAGAATAATCCAAAACCCTCATAGATCATAGTTATCTATCAACTCAAATCAAACCATAAACCAGGCGCTTTGTTTGCCTTTCAAAAAAAAGGGGGTCACCTACCCGTACGTGCCTACTTTGCATAATAATGATTACCCGTCACTATTCATGAGGTAGCCGATATTACTACAGTGATATTCGAAGAGGAATTGTTTATGATGAAGTATTTATACAATTTTATGAAAGGCATACCCACGGCTAGGGTTTACACCAGTTCAGAAGAACAATATTTCTACAGATTTATGGAAGGCATACCTATGGCTAGGGTCTGCACCAACACAAGAAAACAAGAAAATAAATTGAAAAGAGAAACACTGGAGTACATTGCTGGAATATGCTTTCCCGGTCTATGGCTACCGCGCTACCGCTAACACCAGGACGTGAGAACAAAGATACGAGATAAAAAGGAGAGCCAACCCCTTTCATATGCATAACACTTTTGGAATTTGAGTAAGGAAAGGATTTCCTATTTGAGATACGTATGGAAAGAGGCAACTGGGCCCGCAAAAACAAGTCGCGCCACGCCAAGCCAACAGTCGCGTCGATGCCAAGCCAGCGTCCACGCCAAACCAGCGTCCATGCGAAGCCAGCGCCCATTCCAAGCCGATCCAGCGCTAACAGCTTGCACCTTTTCAGCGCCGGCAGCTTGCATCCTTCCAGCGCTAACAGCTTGCACCTTTCCAGCGCCAGCTTGCACCTTTCCAGCGCTAGAAACTTGCATCCTTCCAGCGTTGCTCTTGAACGCCCAGTAGAATAGAATCAGCAATCCAATTTCATCGCACGTGAAGATCAGGAACGACTTCTCCAAAATCGAAGCAAAGAAAATCAGCAACCCCCCTGAGTTCACAAAGACTCTTTTCCTGTCAGGAAATGCATGATTTGTGGGGACTTCGCCCTCAAAATCGTGCAGTCTATGATGAAAACATTTATGTGAGATTCTATATTTCCCCACGGCGCATCGTCAATACATATTTGCATCCCTCAACCGCACTTCATCAGGAAAGCAGCTGTTTCCAACCAGGAAGTCGTTCCCAAACCCCAACCTCTTTTGGAAAGCACGATCGATAGATGGAACTGGGGACTCCTAACCAATGTTCGCTTGAAGGGTGTCCAGTTTGACAACACACTGATCGACGAAGCCTCTCCTCTTCAACGTCCTCCAGCAGCGGCTCCTCTTCAACGTTCGCTTCTGCAGCCGCTCCGCTTCAACGTTCGCTTCAGCAACCGCTCCATTTTAACGTTCGCTCCAGTAGTCGCTCCGGTTCAGCATTCTCTCCAAATGATGCTCTAGGATCCGAAGACGAATCTTCAGCGTTTTTGTTCTATAAGTTTCAACGTCCTCTCCAAGAACCGAAGCCGCTTCAACGCCTCCTTCCCGCCAAAGCTCGTGGTCATGGACAGTATGCTCGCTTACGCATATATACAACCTACTTTGTTCCCATGAAAATGTAGTCTCTTTTGATCACTTCTGCTTCCAAGAACCGGTGTCGCTCGTTTGATTGGTACCAACGAGAGTTTCACCAAAACACAATCACTACAAAGATGGAAATATGTAAACCGCATTTGGGGACTGAGGATCTACACAGACTTCCTTCACTATCAAAGCTCAGAAGACATGGTCAACCAAAAAGTCATAGTCACGACGGGGTCATTTACTCTTCAAGGGTGTAGCGTAAGAATATCATAACCTCTTTGTCTAGAAGACACCTGCAACACTTTACGAGGCCGCGGTGGATCCCAAGCCTACTTAGAAGAAACAACTTCAAAAACTAAAGAAAAGTGCGACTGGGGCCTGCTCGTCGCAGTCCATCCCGATAACCATCAAAGATACATGAGATAACCCCAGAGACGCGGCTGAAACATTTTTCTGAAGAAACAGAGGAAGCCGCGATAAACAACATAACTCTTTCATTCCTACCTCTTCGCTATCCAGAATATGTCGTCCATGTGCATCCCAGCAACACATCCAGAAGAGTACAATAAGCTTCTATCAAATCCCTTGAACATGGATTCAAGGCGATGCAATGAAAGTAGGCTACACACGGAGACTACCAGCACGAGACGCTTCCAGTCCCCTCAACCTGGTTATTTCTGATTTCAACATCATCACTGCCGAAGTTTTACGAGCCGCGAGAATTTCTCAACACGAAGCCGTACATGTGCATCTAAGACTCCAAAAGCGCGCCACAGAGATACATTCACATGTTCGGCCGTGACATTGGATCTAACAGAAATATAATTGGGGACTGCTCATCGCATCCCATTCCATATGATACTCCAAAATTCAGAAGATGGTTCGAAGGATGTCTCTGGGAAAAAAGTATTTGAAGACTTGATAGCAGCACGTCAATAAAAAAACGTGTCCCAACTCATCTATTTCATCAAGTGGCTTTGGAAGATTTCGACCATACAAGTATCCACAGCATACTTTCATCGTGATCAGAAGGTCCAGGCACTAAACAACCTAAAATCAAGGATGGACCGACAATGCAACCACATCCATCCGTCTCAAGAATATAATAGAGTTTGTTAAATTTTGGAATCCACTTGAGAGACACTGCAGACGAAAGCATGGATCCAGACGAGCAACAGAAAATAGAAAAAGGTCAATATCTCTTTCCATACAGACGAAGTTTTCTAGAGTTTGCATAGAATAAAGTTTCCTTCTTGCTCCATGAACATGATTAGATGACTCGACGCGACTATGCTACCCCGGGCCGCAACATCCCTCATGAATTCTTCCTAAGTTTCACTGTCGGTCCATTTTCACCTCCTAAACGAGCTCAAAACCTAAATACTCCCTCGTGGGGAGATATGAAATTCTTTTCCGATTAAAATGGAGGGGAGGACCGTCAAAATCTGAGTTCGTACGAGAATTCTACAACGATTCTAGCAAAGGGCGCTAATTAGGGTTTCGCCACGTTAAACCCTAATTTAGACAAAGTCGTCACCTTCCTACGGAACTGAAGCAAGTTGTTATCTTCCCGAAGCCAGTCGTCACCTTCCCACGGAAGTGAAGCAAGTTTCCATCACTCCACGAAACTGAAGCAGGTTGTCATCCTTCCACGGAACTCAATCTAGCTCCACTCCAAGCCGACCAATGCTGACGGCTCCTTTCCAAGCCAATCCACTGCTAACGGATCCAAGTTTAAGCCGACCAATGGTGACGGCTCGTTCCAAGCCAACCCAATGCTAACAGTTTCCCTTCACGCCAAGTCTATGCTAGCGGCTCCGTTCCGCGTTCTGAAGCCTAACCTAGGGGACACACTCCATTCCTATCCAGTACAACGTCTGCGCCCCCATTCGTAGCCAATCCAACACTAACGGCTCCATTCCAAGCAAAGTCGCGCCGAGCCGAGCCAAGCCGCGCCCAAACCACGCCGGAAGCTCACGTACGCCAAACCTCTTCCAAAGCCTCACCAATCCGATCGATGCTAGCCACTCCATTTCTGGCCGCGCAATATATGTGGCTCCCATTCCAAGCCGACCAGCGCCGACAGCTAGGTAATCCAACGCCTCCGCGTTCCCTAGCCCAGCCAAGATGAGGTGTGCCCAAACCAACCTCACAACCAGCAACGCCTCTACCATTTCACGGTCTAGTCAATAACGACGCAAGTAGAATTCATGCAAGGCCGCCAACGCAAGAAGCACGGATTCTCAAAACACTCCCGAAAAGGTTAGACGAATCTTCCTAGCCTTCTTTTATGACCCGCCGCTTCGATTTTGTCTTTGTCTGTCACCATATTATGCTTACCTCGCAACAATGCTCCTATTCCGAGCTAAGCAGGGGACTTAATGTTGATGGTGTTTTTTAGATTAGGGTTAAAATCGTAAAACCGTACATCTGACATGACGTCACTATGACCACTAGCGCATTCATTGAATCAATCAGCATGCCTAGGTTAGAATTACCAGGGCACCTTTTTTTTATATACATGTATCATGCTCCACGGTAGAACCCTTAGTACTGACTGACTTCATCTTTGTATATACCATACCCTAATTCTCACAACATGTGCCAATGGCAAACCATGCCAGCCACGTCTCCGAGCCAACGCATGCCAACCATGCCAGCCGCACCACCGTGCCAATGGCAAACCATGCCAGACACGTCTCTGCGCCAAGGCATGCCAACCATGCCAGCCGCACCACCGTGCCAATGGAAAACCATTCCATCCACGTCTCTGCGCCAATTCATGCCAACCATGCCATCCGTACCACCGTGCTAATGGAAAACCATGCCAGAGACGTCTCTGCGCCAAGGCATGCCAACCATGTTAGCCGCACCACTGTGCCAATGGCAAACCATGACAGCCACGTATTTGCGCCAAGGCATGCCAACCATGTCAGCCGCACCACCGTGCCAATGGAAAACCATGCCATCCACATCTCTGCGACAAGGCATGCCAACCATGCCAGCCGCACCACCCTGCCAATGGCTAACCATGCCAGCCATGTCCCCGCGCCAAGGCATGCCAACCATGCCAGCCGCACCACCGTGCCAATGGAAAACCATGCTAGCCACGTCGCCGCGCTAAGGCATGCCGACCATGCCAGCCGCACCACTGTTCCAATGGACCATGCCAACCGCGTCTCCGCGCCAAGGCATGCAAACCATGCCAGCCGCACCACCGTGCTAATGGCAAACCATGCCAGCCACGTCTCCGCGCCAAGGCATGCCAACCATGCCACCCGCACCACTGTGCCAATGGCATGCCATGCCAGCCACGTCTCCGCGCCAAGGCATGCCGACCATGCCATCCGCAACACTGTACCAATAGCATGCCATGCCAGCCACGTCTCCGCGCAAAGGCATGCCGACCATGCCAGCGCACCACTGTGCCAATGGCATTCCATGCCAGCCACGTCTTCGCGCCAAGGCATGCCGACCATGCCAGCCGCACCACTGTGCCAATGGCATGCCATGACATCCAACGTCTCTTCGCCAAGGCATTCCACCGATGCCAGCCGCGCCACTTTTCCAATGACCTGCCATGCCGGCCACGTCTCCGCGCCACGGCATGCCAACCATGCCAGTCGCACCACCGTGCCAATGGCAAACCATGTCATCCATGTTCCCATGCCAACGCCATGCCGGCCCTGCTATATGCCGCTGGCTTCCAAAACGAAGGCTTGCGACAATCAACGGCCATCCTCCTATCTGAGACGCCAATCTTAACCGTCCAAGGTCGCCAACCAACGCATGGTAACCTTTGGCCTAATGCCAAAACCCTAGTTTTGGCCACGCCTAAACCGCGCCAAGGCATGCCAACCACCTTGCCGCGCCTAAACCCTACCATGTCGTCCTTCCCTTTGCGGATACCAAAACGAAGTCTTGCAGACAATCAACTACCATCCTTCGTTTCTCACCCACACACCCGAAATTACCAAAATCAGTAGAAAACGTTTTCACCCTCAAACAATTGGCGACCACAGTGGGAGGATTAATCTCTCGGTTACAATATCGATTTCCAACTCTCAACCTCATACTTCAACCCAGGCGTCAAGGTGGTAGAAGCAAACGATCAGCTCAGGGATCGGTGAATCAGTTACCAGGAGACTCAATTACCAGTCACGACACGATAAGAGGTGACTGGGACTTCCAAGATGGTAGAAGCAAGCGATCCTCCCAAGGGTCGACGAATCGGTTATCAGGTGACTCAGAGTCGACCAGGGACTTTCCACGATCACGGTGGTACTTCCCACAAAACTCGAACTTACACCCGAAAGATTCATTTTTCGTCAGGAGATCCAGAAGAAAAAAAAAGAGTAAGTCTTGCCTAGACAAAATACATGGTTTACTACTTCAAGCTTTCACGGGAATGATAAAACCGATAGCCATGTTATGTTTGATCCCATGCTCTCTACCGACAAGCAACGCTCACGGTCCCATGGTTTTCCTAGGATGTTTGCGTCACTTGCAATCGTAACCAAGAAAACATTATTCTAAAACAATTCATTACAAAAGAATAATCCAAAACCCTCATAGATAACAGTTATCTATCAATTCAAATCAAACCATAAACCATGCGCTTTGTTTTCCTTTCAAAAAAAAGAGGGGGTCACCTACCCGTACGTGCCTACTTTGCATAATAATGATTACCCGTCACTATTCATGAGGTAGCCGATGTTACTACGATGATATTCGAAGGGGAATTGTTTATGATGAAGTATTTCTACAAGTTTATGAAAGGCATACCCACGGCTAGGGATTACACCAGTTCAGAAGAACAATATTTCTACAGATTTATGGAAGGCATACCTATGTATAGGTTTTGCACCAACACAAGAAAACAAGAAAACAAATTGAAAAGAGAAATGATGGATTACATAGCTGGAATATGCTTGCCCACTCTATGGCTACCGCGCTACCGCAAACACCAGGGCGTGAGAACAAAGATACGAGATAAAAAGGAGAGCCAACCCCTTTCATACGCATAACACTTTTGGAATTTGAGTAAGGAAAGGATTTCCTATTTGAGCTATGTAAGGAAAGAGGCAACTGGGCCCGCAAAAACAAGTTACACCACGCCAAGCGAACGCCACGCCAATCCAAGCCAACAGTCAGCGTCCACGCCAAACCAGCATCCATGCCAAGCCAGCGCCCATTTTCAAACCGATCCAGCGCTAACAGCTTACACCTTTCCAGCGCCAGCAGCTTGCAACTTTCCGAAACTATTTTTCATTTAATATATTCTTTCCATATATTAAGCACTCGTTTAATGAAATGAATATATGATGTCGTCATTTATTTGACCATATTCCTTTTTTGTTTAATTTATGCAACATATCTAAATCCTGTGAAGGTGAACGCTAACGTTCAATACGTCAAGTTAGGTTTACATCTCATCATGATCATTGATGTTTTTATTCCTGATCTTTATCAACATATCAAGATCTAAATCTCTTTAATATAATGATCTGGAGGTTGGGACCTTGTATCTAGGGGGTATCATCATCTTTGTTTGCTTTCCTGAATCAATAATATCAATTTGTATACGATCTACTCAGCATCGTTTTCATGTTCATCAAAGATGCTCGTTAAGGGGTTGTATAACATTCGATTTTCTCATATAAGATTCGTGGATGCTCAAGTATGACAATGTTCTCATATCTCTATTCATGATCTTGTTCATCTGATAAACAAGGTTCATTCATGTATGATGTGGTTGTATCCATCATCATACATATTTTGCTGATAGCAAATTCTAGATTTTCCAGCCATTTTGGTAGTCTATTATACATCAAATATTTTATTTATATCTCTGAAAATGAAGATCTATTTCCATGTCGTTTTTAAAATAATAGTTTATATAAATGGAAACTTTCTTAAACAATGATGTTGTTGGTTTTGTCTATCCCGTCTTTCCATGGTTATAAATCAAGAAACCAAACCATTTCACTTATCTAAACTCTTTGAGCCCATTAGCCAATCGAGCTACTTTTCACCACAAGTCAAAACATTATTCTTGCAATGAAGACTACTTTGTTCCGTTACTATATGATTACACTTTGTTTCAAGTGTCCTGGTTGAAGATCAAGATGTTTCAATACCGTGATTGAAGATAAAGTTTCATGTCAAGTCTGTGTTCGACGATCAAAAATTGCACGGTATGTTTTACAAGTTTTTTTTGCTTAACTTGTTCAAGTTGCACATTTCAATTCTCTCCATGTCCAACTTGGGGCGGGGTTGGAATATCTCGTCCTATACAAGCAAGGTGACAGTGAAGACTGTGGCCGTGCAGTTTGTGTGCGCGTATTTTGAATATAAAGTCAGATATGAAGGCCAAGTCATTCTAATCTAACTAGTAAATTTGTTTGTTCTAGTTAGATTACCTATAGTCAAGATAAGTTAAGTTTGTTATTATCTTCTAGGATTTATGGTTTAGTAATAATCATCATTCCTATAAATAGGAATATTAATGTAAAGGTAAATCATCTCAGAATGTTTCGATGATCATCAATATAATTTCACCCTAAGGGGTTTGTCAGTGAACATAGGCATTAGTTCCGAACCACTTTAATCTTTGTCTTTCCGATCGATATATGATCATCGATACCCATAATTTATTATGGTATCAGAGAGGGAGATCCGCTCAAATCGCTTCCGCTTTCTTAATCAAACGGATATACATCTTTGTTGTTATCATGTCTCAACATTGTTATGCATCAAAGTTGTGTTATGCACCAATATTGGCTATTAGTTCCCAATATTCTGATTATCCCATTAAATCAGGTTTCTAGTCTATTTATTTTCATAGACTATAAATAAGTTAATGATGATAGCCTTTTTTTTAGGGTCTATCAATACAGTTAACTTTCTTTTGTTCTTGCCATTGTTCATAACAAAAATTATTACTTTAAAATCAAGATCTAAATATTCTATGTTTTTATTTGTGGGAATATTATAAACACCCCTACTATTTACGGGTCATGCACAAATACCCTTATCCATTATGCATATATCCCTCACCTTTTAAAAGGAAACTTGGAAATAAAAATATTCCAGTGTTACCCTCCACCAAAATTTGGTTTTTTACTTGGAAAATTTGTTGTTTGGTCTTAGGCCCAAAATATTAGTTATAGCAGGGTCCAACCGGAGAATAATCTTAGCTTAGGGTCCATATTTGTTTAAAATATAGAAAAGACATATTTATCCCCTGGCGTCGAGCGTGTCAAATAAATAAGAAAATGATCATTTAACAAGACCAAGACGTAAAACAAAAACATAAAAAGAAAATGAAATAACATAAACTTTTGGACAACTAGATTCGCACTTTCCTCCTCCAAGTTACAAAATTTACCATTGACATTAGTTACTGGAATCCTCTTTTTTCAAGAATCCTCACAGTAGGCAGTAAATCTGGACATGCCTACCATAACATAAAACAAACCTTAGTGGAATATGCTTAGTGCCACGAGTTTCCAGCTTTCCCTACCACCCTTCTAGATTTCCCTACCACCCAACGAGCCACTACTAGACGAAACACTCCCTACTGCTCCACTTCCGTTGAACCTTATCCTCCCAAAGCACCAACAGCCTCATCATAAGAAATGTCGAAAATGTCAGATCCAATTCAACCTGTCCTCTTCGAGTCTACACCAACACTGTCAGCAGCGACCTCATCATTATGAGGCACCACTCAAAATCCAGGGAATTGAATGAGGCACAATTGTTAGTACAACATATATGTACTGTTTAATGACTACTCTGCAAAGTAGATTGAGAGATTCCACTGTAGTGCTAGTGGCTTCATGGGCTTCACGAGTAGTGTATTCGCAATGTAAAGAATTTGTGTTTAATTGGGGCACATAATATGTATTTATAAAATTGGTGCAGCAAATATGTACTCAAAAGAAGAGCATATTCTGTCTGCACTAGAAAATGATGACAATATGTTGGAATCTTGCAATCAGCATGCTAGTTAGCTATCAACAGTGGTGCCGCAAATTAAATTACCATGGTCTACAAGGGGAAACACACCCTTGATCCCATTTTCGATTTCCAGTTGCATAAAATGCTAAAAAAAATTAAGAATATATCAGCATACTTAACTACCCTCAGTAACAACCTATGCTTTATACCTTCATGCAAATTTACAGCTAGTTTGGAACTAATCACTGATTGCTAATCATTACCTGACCATCGGAACCAACAAAAAAAAATACTTTATTATGAATAGGAGAAGATGCCAAAGCATTGACATTACCCTTGTGGCAAAGAATGTGTCTGGAAAGGAATTTTTTGTTCACCGTCCCAAAACTGTACACTACCAGTACTATCTCGGCTAACCACGGTACTGTACCTAGAAGAAAAAAGACAATGATTAACGACTGCAAATCGAAACAAGACAAAATCAGTAGATGATTGAATATTAAACAACTTCTGCCAAAGCTTTTTGTTCCTGCAATACAAACGAAATGGCAATATTAAACAGTCGAGATTTGGTACACAATTTAAATCAGTCTTACTGGTAACCACACAAGTTATTGAAGTCTAACACTCAATGCAAAGTAAAACTTTGGAATTCATCTAGTGCAACTGAAAGATCCGTAGTGCGATTACAAATCCACAACGCCTAACACCAGCTACCCAAATAGCAAAAAACGAAATGCCAAATCCGACAAAATTAGTAATTAAGAGTGCAACCTCAGTCAGATTGTCTAAACTATTTGTTTTGGCTCCTCCAATATATTTGAGAAATAACACATAACAACATTTATACAGTGATTTTTTCTTGAGTGTGGCCGGTGGCGATTATACACTGAGAAGTATCACAGTACATCATTTATACACTTATTTTCTCAGGAGTGCAGCGCTTATACACTGTGATTTTCTATTAAATTATGGGCCAAAGGAGGTAATCTCCGTAGCTCACCAAATACGACAATTGTCAATTATATACTCTATAGCTATACTGCAGAGAGACCAGAGGCGCTTACACTCATGTAATTCACAATTTTTATTTTTATGAATATGAAAATTGTATTCGGAATTTCTTGTTTGCAAGGTGGCTTGGCAAGTTACTTTCTCAATTATTACATGCATATGCACCATCGGCTAATGAACATGTTATCGAGAACTTAAAGAAATGCTTCTAAAAAGAGTATTTAGTTATGTGCAAGTGTAATCAAAATAAGATCAAGTGGCAGATACAATAATAACAAATGGAAATTGATTTTTAGGAGTACGTCATTTATATACTATGAAAAATTCTTATTCCCTGATTCATAGAATGCCAGCAAATCTACAAAATTTCATAGTAACATTATTGGTATGTTTACACAACATAACCTATGCGTAATGCAAAGAAAGGAAATTCTTCTTGTCACAACGGTCAGTACATATTAGCTACACTCATACTTTCATTGGATTTTAAACATCATAACAGGAATTGCATTCTAAAATACAACTAATTCCATCTAAAACCTTTGCATAATGGTAAGATAACAATTCTTCCTTTCACAACTGTGTCAGTACATATTTGCTACACTCATATTTCAGTGGATTTTAAGTATCATAACAGGGATAACATTTGAAAAGATAACTAATTCCATCTAACATCTATGCATAATGCGGCACAAACACAAATCAGGCTAATGTAAATTTCATTTTGGAAAATGGTGCACTTGTCTTCACAACAGAGAGATGAGTCTGTAGTAAATCATGGTGTACTGTAATTTACAGAATAAGAGAGAATAGACTTACATATCTTGTAGATGTTTTCTTTAGATCTCTTGTTTGTTCATCAAATGCTTGTAAAGTCTAGTAACACCACCACCTTTTGAGTACAAAATGAACAACACCATCAACACCATTAATGTAACGGAATAGAAAAAATTTAAGTGAAGTCGTGGCGAAGATCTCAAAGATCTAATTTAACAAAACCAAAAATTACCAAAATCAAAAAATAAACTAAATATAATCCTCTGAATATGAAATCAAAAACAACAATATTAGAAGCACTACTGTCAGCTAAATCATTGACAAGGACCACTACTCAGTCATTGGTTTAAACTACTCCTGACAGTAGTGAAATCTGTACATGTGTATGAAGGCTTCGCCACATATAAAGTTAGGAAGTACGAAGTACATCGTTTATGCAACGATTTTCTCTTGAGTGTAGAGTTTTCAGCAGTGCAACATATATATACATTATGTCTTTTTAGCAGTGCAGTGTATATACACTGTGACTATCGAATGTAAGCTAAACGAGGTTTAGGATTGTGGAAAAATTGGCATTAACATATGCACAAGGTTAAACTAGTAGTCCATAATATTAATCTTTCACGAAATAACTACCATTCTAATCAAATTTCTAAATATTGTAATTATGGGCGAACCTGTGTATGAAAGCTTGTCTATACAAGTTTAGTAAGCATTGAGCTGCTGCTGCTACACTTTCATATCCATGTAGAAGGCATTTATGCAGGAGCTACAAAGACTATCTCTCCATGCCTGTAAAAAAAGAAAAAAATGCAACATCAGAAATATCTAAAATCTAAAAATTCAAGTACAGTTGTTATGCATTGTTAAAAAAATCCAGTACAGCTGCTATGTAGTGTATGTTCTACTCTAGTCTCAAACATACTACGTTGGGTAGTAGTGTGAAGACGGGTATGCAGTAAGAAGAAAAATTACTTCAATAACAAATCCAGTATAGTTGTTATGCACTGCTCAAAAATCCAGTACAGTTGTTATGTATTGTATATTTTTTATTCTATAATTTTGAACATACTGCATTGGGTAGTAGTGTGGAGATTACCAGCCTCTGATTTTTCAGTAAACCAAATATACTCACATCAAAAATTAACTCGCATGATGGGTATTATACTCGCATCAAAAATTAACAACAATTTCAGAGCCAAAAGCACAAACATATGAATATATCAGAACCGAAACACTTTCAATTCAGTATTTCATATGTACTGCTAGATCATATGAATTAACTGAGTATAACTATGAACACAACAGAATTACAAGCAATTATTTTCAGTATTCCATATATGTACTTCTGATTCGTAAACTAAAAATCAACTGCATGTCAAAAATAACTTATAAACCTATGAATCTAACAGAATAAAAACAACTCCATTCCAGTATTGGATACATGTACTTCAGGATCAAACAAAAAAATAATAAAACAATGAATATAACAAAATTAAACCAGTTTTTTTCTTCAGTATACCGTTTATGTACTGCTGAATCAAATAATCTGTAACAACAAACAATCATGATTTTAACAAAAAAAAAAGAAACAAAAAACAAAATTATGGCTATATTACTGAATAATCTAAACAATAACAATTTTTGTTCTCAAATCAACACATCAATTCTTCCTATAACGTTTCAGTGGCCAAAGTGAGCTCCATTAATCCACTACCAAACGTAACAGATCATTACATCGAACCAATTCACGGATTAGCAATCAAACATCCAAAATTAGATCTATTTTACTAGACTGTAACTAGTAGATCGAATCCAACAAATCACTCAAAATTCAGTAAAAGCCAATTAATTGATGATAAAAAGAACTCGAACAGCAAAGAAGAAGATACTGAAAATATCAAAACCCTAAGAAAACAATAAAAAGAAGACTAAATTAAGAATCTCACCATTTTTTAAGGTGTTAGAAATGATCAATCGAAGGAGATACAGAGAAATAAATCTAGGGAACAAAATCTCGCGCGGAGAAACTGATTAATCGATCAAAGACCTCGTAAGAATCTTCATCGCAAGTCGCCAGAGCTCTTCAAATCGAGAGAGACAATAGAGCAAATGAAGAATGATGAATTGTGAATTGGTCTGTAAAGTAGAAAGGTTATTTCTGGTATTTTTAAATTATACATAAATGTTCCCGCACGTGTACAGGACCTGGAATTAAAAAGTTGGGTCCATTTTACTGTTTTCTTTTTATTATGGACCTCTGATTACTAGGCTTTAGTGGGTGGACCAGCCACTAACCAATACTAGGATATTAGTACCTATAGGTAATTCCTATTTTTTACTTTCAGTCGGAAAGATAACTGGGAGAGAAGATAACAATCGAACTCCACCACCGCCAACTGCATCACCTCTGATTCCCACCACCAACTCAACCAATTTCATCGACAGTTCCAGCACCACCTCTTATATTCCGACCAAAAATCACCAGCAGCAACACCACCACCACCTTCTAAACAGTCGATTTGGATCTATTTTTACTTGATTCAGCTACAAAACTAAAATCTAGAGATGAACTAACGAGAAACTAATCTCCAAAACCTAACATCGAGCATGAGAAACGTAATTTGAGGTAATCGATTGGTTCATTTCAATTTCAGTTCCAATTAAATTGTACTTGATTCCGTTTTCAAACCCTAATCCATAATAGAATCAGGTAATTGATTGTTTCCTTCTTCAATTCGTTATTTCATCTGTGTTGAATCAGAGAAGTAGAACTAAACGGGTTTTATAACTCGATTTTCAATTCGTCATTTTCATCTGTGTGTGGTGGTGGGTGGGGTAGTAGCATTTGTGGTGGTGTTTGTGTGCTAGTGGTGATTTTATTAGTTATTTCTTTGTTTGATTTTAATTGTGATGGAAGAGGTGGAATTGGTGGGGATCTGAAGTTGGTGGACTAGGGTGTAGAGGCGTTCAACACAATTTTCAGCTGAATTCGAGTAAGTACACATTGCTACTGGTTGAGCAAATAATCCAATTACAATATGTAATTCCCTGTCCCTTTTAGCTCATATAAGTGGTTGTAATCTTACAGTTATATTGATATACAGTGATACATGCTTTCGTTATGTGGTTGTGGTCAGGTTCACAGTGCTTTCTATTTGCACGGAGCAGCTCGCAATTGGTTATTCAGGCATGGCACGGGGAACACATCAGTTCCTAGCATTTTATCAAGGCGAGGTCTAGTAGAAGGTTCGTTTTCCATATGCTTTGGATTTGTTTAACGTATGATGAGGCTGCTATTTTATTATTTTTGCATTTCGACTCACGGATTCAACGTAGACGTTCTCCTCATCCAAATGTTGCTATAATGTTGAATTAATTCTTAAACACTGAAAAACTGTTCATTTTTCTATACGTCTATCCCATCGAGATCCATTCTTACTATGATTATTACTCTCTTTGAACTATGCACTCATCATGGATTCACCTGTAGCTCGTATACCAGAAGGTCCAAACATGTCTATAATCATGAAAGGCGAGAGCCAAGTCAACGTTTATAATCCAATGGTGTTGATAATGACTATTGGAGTAAGTGCTCAAGTTTACGTTATATTTGTAGACCTTATTTAAATTACACATTTTGTTGATCAGTGATCTCTTAATATGAAGAAATTAACTGCATATTGCTTAGGTTTTGTCAACAGAACAAGTGGGATTTCATTGGCTGTAATTATCTATTTTTTGATAAGGTTTTGACACCCAACTAATCATGGAAAAAATGAAGGATTACCATTATCTTTCAATTCAGATGTTCATTTTTAGTACTTTTACCTGATGTTTATCAGGAGATTGGGTATTTCCTCGTATATTGGTGCAAAACTATGCAAATTAGTGTCTGCATTTGTGTATTGCCGTGCATTCATCTTGGTTATTATTTTGTTCTATTTTATATGGTTGGATAAACTTACTTGGTGGATAAACCTACTCCAAGTTGCTTCCATTATTGGAGACAACTTGTGATAGTTGCTTCCTTATTAATGGAGACAACTTAACTTGTATATGTTGTTTTCATATTGAGTTTCGATTTTGTTTTTGATTTTTCTGAGTTTGTTTTGTCAGGTAAAAGTGGTTTTCGCAGAGATTATGAAAGACAACTTTGGCTATGCGCTATCATTACTCAATTTTCAACCACTATTTTTCGAAATTTATACATCAGTAGTTGAGTTTCCAATTTCCTTTGTTTGCAGCAATGCTAGAGGTAGTGGATATCGCAGTGGATGTGGTTTCTTGTGTTAGCCGTAGTTGTGATGGTAGTGGTTGTTGTAGTTGTGGTGGGGTAATTGCGAGATTCTTGTGTTAGCCGTAGTTGTGATGGTAGTAGTTGTTGCAGTTGTGGTGGGGGTAATTGCGAGAGACAATATGAACTTAGTGTTGGATGCGCACAAACTACTAGGTATGTATATGTTGCAGACCATGAACATTTGTGTAGTTTTATACATCAGTAGTTGTAGTATATCTATTCGGATGTGACTTTGTATGTCATTTTGCATCAACAAATCTGTGGTGCAATAGAAACACGAATGACTCCATGTCATATGATGCGTGTTCGACTCACGTCGGGTTCATTTTTTGTGTATACTTTTCATAATGTGCAGACAACTTGTCCTAGTTGCTTCTATATGTGGAGACAACTTGAGCTAGTTGCCTCCAGATTTGGAGACAACATCAGCAAGTTGCCTTCAGATTTGGAGTCAACTTTCAGCAAGTTGCCTTCAGATTTGGAGTCAACTTTCAGCAAGTTGCCTCTAGATGGTGGTGGTGGAATTGGTGGTTGCTGGTGGTGATGGATGAAAGTGGTGGTGGTTGGTGGCGGTGGTGGGTAGTGGTGGTGGTTGTCGGTGGTGTACAGTGGCGCTGGTTGTCCGTGGTGGTAGTTGGTGGTGGTGGTTGGCGGCGGTGGTGGAGGAAAGTGGCGGTGGTGGTGGTTGGTGGTGGCGGTGGTGGACAGTGGTGGTGGTTGGCGGTGGCGTTGGTGGTCGTTGGTGGTGGGCGGCGGAGGTGGTGGACAGTGGTGCTGGTTGGCGGCGGTAGTGGTGGACAGTGGCGGTGGTGGACAGTGGTGGTGGTTGGCGGCTGCGATGGTGGTGGCGATTGGCAGTGGTGGACAATGGTTGGTTGGCGGTGGTGGTCGTCGATGGTGGTGGTTGTGGTGGTCGGTGGTGGTGGTGGTGGTTGGCGGTGGTGCACATAGAGATTTTCTTATTTTGTTTGCTTGTTTTTTTTTTGTTTTGTTTTGTTTTGTGAATAGTGGTTAGTGGTAATGATTTTGTATATACATTACACAAAATAGGATATTTTAGTAATGGATTATATTTAAGGGGTATTCGTAAAGTTTAAAAGGGTATATTTGCAAGGGATCTCATAATATATATAGATAATGTTTCCATGGTTGGACTTAAATTATCGGCTAAAAGTTTAAAATGTTTCTCCTTTTAGATAAATAAAACTTTGTTAACTATGACTACAAATTTAAGGAAGGTTAAGTTACTAAACTGTACATTAGATGAAAACTTCATCGATTAAAGTCATTATCAAGAAGGTTAGGTTAGTTTTTTTTTTTTACTGTTTGTAGGTGTAAAAGCTTATAATATTTCTTGATTTAAAATTGTAAGATTAAAAATTGTTTCTTTGCTTAGAATTTTAAAACTCCATCAATTAAAGATATTATCAAGATGGTTCGATTATTTTTTACTTAAAAAGTAGGATTAAAGTTAAAAAATAATTATTTTTGTTTGTAGTTTGCACAAATTTTAAGACAAGGAGGAAAGTGAAATATATTTAACTATTTTTTACAATTATATCCTTATGGGCAATAATTAGTAAAATTTAGAAACGATTTATCTCTTAAACTATACCACGGTTTTTTATAAACTTTATATCGTTGAAAAGCATTTTAAAACACCTACTCAACGAATATAAACATGATTATCAAATTATACATATTTCTTATAGAAAAATAATCAATTAAAAGGGTAGTTTTAGAAATATTCCTTGATTAGTGAAATAGGTCATCTATTTATGGGACAAAGTTTAAAACCAAGTAGGTCATCTTATTAGGGACGGAGGGAGTAAGATTTTATTAATCAATAGGGTACAAGGAATCAAAAGACAATTGAGTTTCAACAACAGAGGTTGGTGTTTCTGACCATGTTCTCTCGACTCTAAATTCCCTGCTGAACTTTTGCAAGATCATCAGCAGCTTTATTACATGTTCGAGGAATAAAAATGCACTTCCAACTAGCTATGTTGGTGTTTAAATAGTTTATAGCATCTTGCAAAATAGTTTCATTCTCTCAGGCAATGACAGGAGAGTTGTTGTTGATATACCCCTCAATGTTCTTTAGGTCTGTCTGTTAAACTAGATGAGATATCTGCAACTCCTTGCTCCATCTAACTGCTTCCAAAAGAGCAAGACATTCTGCTTTCTCTGAATCTGCTACTCCTGCATAGTATTTTGCACGGCTTCCTCTCTCCAGTTTCCTGCAAAATCACGTAAAACCAGACCAATTCCAGTTAGTATAGTGTTTAAGTCAAAAGAAACATCACAGTTAATTTAAGGGTTATATAAGGTGCAGAATAAAGTTTCCATAATGCAGGGGGTAAAGAGGATATAGAGGCTGTGTTATTCATAGATGAATCCTTCTCATGAAGTTTGCCTATATAAGTAGCAAAGTTTAAGGCTTTGGCAGCAGTAGCTTTGGGATTAGCTTTCTTATTCTGGAAAACTACTTCACATCTTTCATTCCAAATGCTCCATGTGACCACCATTGTCATATTCAGCCAGTCATGTTGACCACTTTGCGCCATACTATGATTGTACCAGGTCTCAAACATTGTTTCAAACCCAATATTAGTTGTTGATGAGAGAACATTGCAACCCCTTGGAAATGACATCCAGACTGCTCTAGAGAAAGGACAGCTGAAGAGAACATACATTATTTCTTCATCATGTTGAGCACAAAAGGGACATAACTTTGAGAACTTCCCACTGTATCTTGTTAATCTCACCCTGTTAATCACTAAGACACTTCCATATAAAGTGTCTAACTCTAGGCCAAGTGTTGATATTCCAGAACTTCAATACTTCTTTTCAACAATTTTTCAAGCTTTCGTTAAATAATTTTATCAAAAATTCAATTTAGGGTTCATCTGTGAATTTTGGAACAACATAGTAAGCATCCCCTAATTATGTATTCGTAGAAGTCGGCTTGTTACAGGTGGAGGAAGAACCATTATTTATAAAGTAGTTATTACATACAAAGATTAATGTTAACGACATAATACTAGATTACCGCAATGCGGTGGGGGCGGACCGAAGTTTGGGAGTGCTACGATGGAATTATAAGGGATGGTTTTTTATGACAATCGCGTAACATTGTTTACGAAAATCTTGGTAAAAGTAGTTTAATAACATTTATAAGTGTAACAGTTATATGACTCTTGTTTTGTAACAATTTTTTAATAACAACGGTGGTTTTAGATCGTGTAGCTGAATTTTCATGGTATTCAATGGTTAGGATTAAAATTAAGCGTATATGTGACGGTTTTTTTTGCCATTTTCACGCCGCATTTACCGTCAATTGGCTCGACTTCGGATCGTTTTGATTGCGCCTAACCATAGATGGGATTGATGACTCTCCGTTGTCGATCCAATTTCATAGAAAAAACACCAATCGACGTTAAATTTTGCGATGGAAAATTGAAAAAAAGCATTGCGTGCAGTTGCATTTTTGGCCCCAATAGTAAACACATAGAAGGGCTCCCTTCGATTTTAGGTGGATTTCGTACACATATTAATTATAAAGCAATGACATCCAACATATACCTATTAATTATAACATCCAACATGTAATATGATTTTAGGTGGATTTCGTTTCTGTGGTTAAAAGCTGAACAAAGCTCTCTTCTTAGAGTTTTTATTCCCACCAGAGAATACTTAGACTAATAAAATATTTTGAGAAAATTTATAAATCAATAGGAAATAAGAGTTTTTGGCCCCCACCATAAAATAATTTCTTAAGTAAAAAAAAAAACCTTAAATAATAATTGGAAATAAGAGTTTCTGGCTCAACCATAAAATAATTTCTTAAGTGAAAACAAAATACTTTAAGTAAAATATCTACTTACTGGTCGCACCCGAAAAAAATTCCTTAAGTACAAAATAATATACCTTAAGTAAAAGAATCTTAGAGCAGTTCCTATGGAATGAACAAAATCCAAGTTTGTTCATTTTGCTCCCACTATAGAATGAACAAACATCAAAAATGGATGTTCAAATCAATATATTTGTTGATTTGAACATCTGGATGGACCACACAACGCGCGCTTGATGATAGGTCCGGCGATCGTGCCACATATGCGGAGTTGGAGGGAAGATCGCTGGAGTTGGAAGGAAGATCGCTGGAGTTGGAAGGAAGAACGCCCCTCACATATTCTCTCTCCAAAACCTGGTTATTATAATTAGGGTTTATTTTTTATTATTTATTAAATAATCCGTGGGACCAAACTCTTATTAGTTTATGTAAATAAAATTATTAGTGAGACCCAACTCTTATTAGTTTATGTTAATAAAATCACTAGTGGGACCCTAAAATATCAGATTTGTTCATTTTGCCTTATTTTCTATAGTGGAGAATGCAGTTTGTTCATCCACGTGGCTCAACAAAATTTTATTTTTGTTCATTGCCATAGGAACTGCCCTTACCTCACGGTTAAGGTAGTTTTTTTTTCTTTTTACTTGTTTATTAAGATATGAAATTCTTCACGTACAAAAATAAAACACAAAATTGGTTAAAAAGACCAAAATCAACAATTCCTGGGTGAAAATGACATTTAGATTTTGATATTGTTTAAATGGACAAAAATGTAAAAATAGTAAGGATGTAAACAGTTTTTTTTAATAGGAAAGGAAACTTTTATTATAAAAGAAGTTGTTACACAACTTGTTTATCCTGCTGAATTAGCGATCCAATCCAGGCAGGATATCTGTTTTCCCAGTGAAAAGAAAATAATTGAGTTCTTGCCATCTTAGCTAGAGAATCTGCTAAGTGGTTTGCATCTATGTGCACATAGTTGCAAGACCAAAAACTAAAAGAATTCAAGATATCTAGAGCGTCCTTAATCAAATTAAAAGAAGTCCATTTAACTGCTGACTGCCTTCCTTTCAGTGCTTCTATTACATTAACGCAATCACCCTCCAGCTGGATTCTTGTCAGACCCTTGTGTTTAGCCCACATGACAGCTTCCAACAAAGCGCGAGCTTCAGCTTGCTCCGGATCTATTGCAGAAGATGTACCTCATCGCAATCCATCACAATCACTTGAAACATTTCTGCATATTAGTCCCCAACCAGACATACTATTAGCGTCTACATAAGAGCCATCAAAATTAATATTAATCACATCCACAGGAGGTGGAGACCAATGATGTTGTAAATGCCTATAAACTTGGTGTAGTTGACACTGTGCGATCTGAGTTCTTTTCCAGTCATTCAACTGAGTATGGACTGAAGTAGCAATATTTTGAGTATCGATGTTTATATTATCAAAAACCTTTGCACATCTGGCTTTCCTGATGTGCCATAGACAGAAAGCTGCAGTTTTATACATACTGAAATCCATCACTATATTGTTACTACATGTCAAAAAGAATTTTACTACCCAATCATACATATTAGAATTCAGAATCTGTGTTAAAAGGACACTGTCAACCTTCATCCAAACATTCCTGGTAATACTACAGTCAAGGAAGAGATGCTGAGGGATTTCTATGTCTTGGCTGCAAAAAGAACAAGTATTATCATTATGTTTAGTGAACCTAGCCAGTCTAGTTTTTGTTGGAAGACAACTATGCAAGAATTTCCACATAAAATGTTGTATTCTAGGTGGAAACTTATGTCTCCAAAAAACTTTCCAGTTTATATACATGTTGTTCTTACTAGGAGTAACAGTAAGGTTTCCTGTAGGATTACTTTATAAGCATATTTGACAGTAAAAAGGCCATTATTACTAGGTTCCCATCTTAATTTATCCCGACCAGAGAAAGGAATTCTGATTTTCTTTATCTTCTCTACAGTTTCTCTATCAAAAAGAGCAGTAATGGTATTCTCATTCCAACAGTTAAGATCGTTATCAATCAGTTGGTTGACATAAACCATATTAGAAGAATAGAAATTAGAAGATGGGGGTTTATGCATATTTGGGATCTAGTTATCCTTCCAAATATGCACTGATTTCCCATATCCAATTTCTCAAACATAAAATTTCTTAACAAATTCCAAACCTGTGCAAATCCCCTTCCAAATCCAGGAACCCTGTTGAGAAATATTACCATTCAAAGCATTAGAGTTAGCAAAATATTTACCTCTTATAATTTGGGCCCATTGATCATCAGGGTTTTCAACTAATCTCCAACCTAGTTTGGTTAAAAGAACAAGATTAAGAACATCAGTTCTTCTAATGTTTAGGCCACCTAGGTCTTTAGGAAAACCTATATCCTTCCAGCCTTTAGGAAAATATCCTTTTTCATTGTCTTTCTTTCCCCACCAATATCTCATCTCTAGGCTATCCATTTTGTCAGTCAACTTATTTGGCATTGGAAAAACAGCAAGATGGTGGCTAGCTAAGCTACTTAGGACAAATTGGGTCATTACAGTTCCACCAGGTGGAGCAAGATATGTAGGTTTCTAGTTAGCTAAGCTACCCTTAGTGATCTCTAGTAAATGCCCAAAGGATTCAGTTTTCTTTTTTTGAAGGAGGAGAGGGACACCCAAGTATTTCTCATTAAGAGACATTCTTTTAATCATGAGGATATTAGATATCTTGTTTTTAACATTAGTAGGTACCTTAGCACTGAAAGCAATTGCCGATTTCTCAAAGTTCACAGCTTATCCTGAAAATTTACTGAATTGGTCAATTAAAGAAGCTAAATTTCTAGCATCTCTAGTTCTAGCTTTAATGAAAATCAGACAGTCATCAGCAAAAAAAAAAAAGAGAAACCGAAGGACAATGCTTATTAACCTTAAAACCATGTATGAGATTATCCTTTTCATCTTGAGTCAAACCTCTAGATAAAGCTTCCATACAAATAATGAACAGGTAAGGAGACAAATGATCTCCTTGTCTTAAACCTCTTTGAGGGTAATAAACTTTACCAGGAGCACCATTCAACAAAATAGAGGTAGAGACAGTTGAAATACATTGATTAATCATGTTACACCAATCATTGGAGAAACCAAGTTTCCTTAGACTATCTAGAATAAAAGACCACTCAATTCTGTCAAATGTCTTTGACATGTCTAGTTTGATGAGCCATCTTGGGCCTTTGTCTTTTTCATAGAGTGAATTAATTCATGGACAATAACAATGTTATCATGTATTAACCTACCAGAGATAAAAGCAGTTTGAGCTGGAGAATTTATCTCATCAATCACACATTTCAATCTAAAAGCAAGCAGTTTAGAAATTATTTTATAAGTTACATTGCACAAACTTATAGGCCTAAAATCTATAGAATCCTTGGGGAAGTTGTTTTTAGGAATTAAAGTAGTAAAGTTGTGGTTCAATTGCTTCAAGATATGATGAGAGTAAAAGAAAGATTGCGTCATTTTGACTACTCCAGGTCCTACTGTGTCCCACATCAACTGGTAGAAGCCAGGGGGAAACCATCAGGACCTGGAGTAGTCCAAGGTTTCATAGCAAAGACAATTTTTTTAATTTCCTCACAAGAAGGAACAACAGTCAGCATACTATTATCCTGATCAGAGATACAAGCATTTATGTTACTAAGAAAAGAGTTAGAACATGGGGGGGATGAGAAGTCCTACTCATGTAACTAAAATGTCTAAGTAATTCTTCCTCAATATACTTCCTCTTATCTAACCAAAGCCCTAGGTTGTTCTGCAGGGACTCAATCTGTGTTCTTTGTCTTTTTAAAATTTTCTTTTTGATGAAATAAGTTGTTTTTCTGTCATCTACCAACATGGCTTCTTCCACATCATACCAGTATTTTAGATCCCTAGTCAAATCAGCTATTTTTATTAGCATTTTGGTTATTATTGTTTCTAGTAAGATCAGAAACTGAGATTCTAAGTTGGCAATATGAGTACTAATATTCCCAAAGTGATGATAATTCCAATTTCTAAGTTCAATCTTGGTATGGTGAAGGTGATTTGCAAGTTTAAAGGCATCAGAGCCATTCATAGTACATTTCCATTCAGTTTTAATAAGTGCAGCACAAGTGGGATATCTAAACCAGGCTTTATTTACTCTAAAAGGCATCTTGGTACTACACTCCATTTTACTAGTTACTAGCATAATAGGACAATGATCACTACCTAAAATAGTAAGATGATATAAAGCAGCATGAGGATAGAGATCATTTCAATCATAGGAAATTAAAACCCTGTCTAGCCTTTGAAGTAAGAGCTCATTACCACTCCTCCTATTACACCAAGTAAAGGGATTACCCATGTAAGGCATACTGCTAAGACCATAATTGAACAATAAAGCATTGTTATCATCAATCTCATTTTTGGTTGGGAAGATTATCACCTTCTTTTTCACTACTGTTAAGAATGAAATTAAGATCTCCTATGACTATCCAAGGATTGTTATTACTTTGTCTAATACGACTTAGGTGGGTCCATTATCTATCCTTGTCATTGTCATTCAAAGCACCATACAAACAAGTCAGCAAGGAGCTGGAATTTTGACTATCTAATTTTACTATATAGTTTATCATGTTAAGCTGTATATCAATTATCTTAAGATCAATTTCGTCCTTCCATAGTAAGCACAGACCACCAGAAAGGCCTATAGGGTTTATGTAGGTGATATTTGGATATTTGAATCTTTTAAGGAGAAAGCTCATTCATTTTTGTTGATTTTTGGTTTCAGTTAAGAAGATAATGTCTGGGTTTTGGGATCTAATGAGCATGTGAAGATGATTTCTAGTGTTTTTATTTCCAAAACCAAAAACATTCGAAGATAAAATCTTCATGATTGAGAAATAATTTAAAAAACTAATGCAAGCTTTATCAAATTCAAGCAGAAAAAATAGATTGTAAAAGGATTTTGTGGGAAATACCTTATGCTCCCCTGTTGTGCATTTGGATTGTTTCTCCTCTGTTGTGATTCTTTCTGTAGTTGTTAGATCCAGTTGTTCCTTGTCATTAGAACCATCAATATCTGTGACATTGTTTCTTTCTTGAGCATTTGTTGTCCTTAGCCTTTTACCCAATCTTCCAGACACATCCCCTTCATCTTCTTGAACTGATTGATCTACCCTTGAGATTAGAAGAATACCATCCTTTGGAGGGACAAACTGAGTTTTCTTTGATTCCTTCTTCTTTTGTACCATAGGGATAATCTCAGAACCACTTGCTTCATTAAGAAACTTTTTCCCAGCAGTATTTTGCACACCCAAGAAGTAGGGTTTATTTTGAGCTTTGACAAGGAAGTCAGTAGCTGCTTTACAGGCACCTGTGGTATGCTTTATAATGTATCAGCTGAGGAAGATGTTATGTGGCTGCTTCTCATAGAAAAACTTGATCCACCTTGTGTATCCTGCGATAGTCTTTGCCATGACTCCTCTCCTCAGGGGATTATTAATGTCAAGGAACACACAAACCGTAACTCACTCCTTATCAACTGGAATAGCATCTTCAGGTTCAATAGCTACTACCTTTCCCAATAATTTTCCAATTTTTGTTACAGAGATCACATTCATATGCTCTGGAAGTAATTTCTTGAGTTGGATCCAGAAACATTGATAGTCCCAATCTAGATCTTTGTAAATGACTTCAGAGGTATAATCATGAAGAATGACCAAGTAGTTGTTAATACTCCATGGTCTGGTAATAAAAATTTTCTTTTTCATCTCCTCTTCTTTAAACTTGAACACCATGATGTTTTCTCAATCTCCACCACTTTTACCTCACCTTCAGGGATGAAATGCCAAGTGAACTTAATATGGTGCTCAACTGCTTTGAACCCCATAGATCCTTCCTCCATTATAATCATACCAATGAGACAGTTATTCCAATCAACAGTCACTTTGTTGAGTTCTTCTTCTGATACTTGAAGTTGCATATCATTATCCTCATCCAATTCCAGAGCATCAAGCCTTAATCTTTCTGCCAGATCAGTAACATTTTTTCCATTGGTAGTTGCCATGATTCTTTTGGTATTGGTATTGAAACTTTCTCCACTTTGAATTAGGGTACAATCTTTATACCTATGGATACCCAACCTAAGATTATTAGGGTTTTCAGTATCAGTTAAGGAAACTCCTAGCCGAGATATTTGGTGAGGAGATATAAACTGATTGTGGCAAATCTTCATACTTACGGTAACAAAATATGTGACTAGTAAGTCAAGGAGAAGAATTAGGATTCTGTTACCAAACTTATCTCTGCGTTTTTGAATTTTAAATTTCATTTTCTTCTGCCTTTTCTTTCTTTGACTTTTCAACTTGGAACTGGATCGGTACCAACTCAGTTTGTGGCTCTCATGATATTGGAACAATGGATAAAACCGTGCTTCAAAAAGCAACTGAACTAACAGGGCAAACGCTTTAATCGCAACTTCAAAGAAGGAAAACGCCATTGAGGAGAGAACAACCTGTAAACACAATAGAGGAGAAATTAGGTTAACTAGAAAACCATTTTTCAAATTGGAATAAGAAATAAAATTAAAACAAGAAAAGGATTTAGAATTTAGATAGAGAGAGATCTATTGAAAGATTAGTGAACAAAATTGAAAAAATCATGCTGAGATTGAAAACGAAATCATAGTCTGTGGTAATGGAATAAAGATACTGAATCGAAATTGCAGACTAGTTTTACTGAGTCAGGGTCGCCGATCTGCTAAGTCAGGGTCGCCGATCGGGTAGAGAAGAGATAAGATATGGGAATTATTTTATATGTACTACATGTGCACACATGTGTGCAAATTGAGATGTCAATATACAATATCTGGGTTGAGCCTACCTTATAGAATGTGATAAAAAGATTGGATGTAAACAGTTTCATCCTACCCATTTTCAAATATTTTTTTTTTATTTTTAATTTACATCAGGATGCATCTAGTTTCATCCTTACTATTTTTTAAGTTTTAAGTGAGGATGAATCCAGTTTCATCCTTGCTATTTTTTTGGTGTCCATTTCACCCATAATAACTTTTACTCGTCCATTTGAATCATGTTTTAAAAATATTTGGACAAGTGACCCATTTTCCGAAAATAAAATATACATTTTGAACAGTGTAGTCAATATCGGCCGATATATCGCCGATATTTCGGATACCGGTCTAGAACGGTACGATATAAAGGATATCGGGGATACGATATTTACCCGATAAAATCGGCCGATACGGACGAAACGAGATTTTCCGAAATTAAACGGTACCGGTCATTTTGTGTAAAGTGTAAGGGTAATCTTGGTTTTTCAGTTCCGGTATAGGTTAAATCCCTAAAATTTTCATTCGATTGTTTTCAGTGGAAGAGAAAAGAAGAGAATCCAATACCTGATTCAGAACTGTGGAAGAGAAAAGAAGAGGAGATGAAGTGAAAAACAGATCGTGTTCTTCAAATACCTGATTCAGCAAGTCGTGTTCTTCAAATATCATCATTGAGAATCCAATCTAAGGAAGGAACTTTTGATTAGCTGATGTTCTTCATCTAAAAATCTCAGAGACTATTGATTAATTGAAGGTTGGGGTTTTGAACCTTTTGATAATTAGTCTTTTTTTTTTTCGCTTTGATTAATTAAATTCGTCAACATCTTCAAAACCCACTTATTTTTGAGGGTTCATTCTTATTAATAACTTGTACCCACAAATTTCATCTTCAAAACCTATATCAGAAAGAAAAAAAACCCAGTTTTTTCTTCATCAATTAAAGAATTTGAGGTAATAGACCTTCCTAATAGACAATGGAAATTGACAGTTAATGGTCAAATATGGTAATAGACCTTCTTTATTATTGGTTTTTTTTTTTTTTATTTTGGTTGATTTATTAGCTATTTATGTTTTAGGTTATGGCTATGAATTCTTCTAGTGCATCTAATGCAAACACCACAAACAATATATGTGGTTCATTGCCTTCTTCTACGCAATCTAGGGATCCGGCATGGGAACGGGGTGAACGCAAAGACCCAGAAAATCCAAATATTATTACCTGTTTGTTATGTAACAAATTAATCCGTGGTGGTGGAATCATAAGGCTTAAGGAGCATCTCGTAGGAAAGTCAGGGAATACTTCACCATGTCCGAATGCAACCACTTCTGTTATCAACAAAGTAAATCAGTTGTTTGCTGTAAAGAAGACCGAAAATGCTCATAGGGCTAACATTGATTTAGCGTACCAGCGTACATTCAACTCTGATGAAGGCTCTGATGTTGACACAGATGTTGGGGAACAACAAGTTGAAATTGATGGCAATGTTGGCAGTGGTAGTGGTGTTGTTTTACATGTTCAAAATCAGACGAAGAGAAAGCGAATAACCCAAAGTAATACAAGAGGTCCTATTGATTTATATATGAGGACAGATCACAAGAAAACTCAAAAGGTCACCGCTGAAAGGAACTGTGCAGTGAAAGAGAAGTTATTGAAGACTGCATGGAAATGCATATCATCTTGGATGACTGAGAATTCAGTGGCATTTAATACCGTTCGTTGCCCAAGTTTCAAAGAAATGATCTTTGCAATTGGTGATTACGGGAAAGGTATTTTTTTCAAACCTTGTTTTCCTTGATGAACTAGTTCCTTGCTTGTTCCTTGATTGATGCTTGCTTATTGAGAACTAGTTGCTTGTTAAATGTGTGAATGATATAACATGCTTCTTAGAAATCTCATAACATCTGTGTTGTCTGGAATTGCATAATGTGTTGACTATTGCATAATATGCCGACTATTGCAGACTATTGCATAATGTGCTGACTTTTTTTTTTTGTTGATGTTAGCTATGCCCCCCCCCCCATCTTACCATCAGATTCGTACCAATCTTTTCAAGGACCGATTAGAAGAAATGAGGATGTTCGTTGATACCTTTAGGGAACATTGGAAGAGGTTTGGATGTTCTATCATGTCAGATGGTTGGACGGATGGGAAAAAGAGACATCTTATTAACTTTTTGGTGAATTGTCCTAAAGGTTCAGTATTTTTGACGTCTGTGGATGCCTCAGATAGAACCAATGATGCTGATTTCATTCGTAAGCTTGTAAAGGAGGTAATTGCTGATGTTGGTACAGAAAATGTGGTTCAGTTCATTACTGATAATGGTTCTAACTTCAATTAAGGCAGGGAAGGACTTAATGCTTGAATACCCACATATATTTTAGACTCCTTGTGGTGCTCATTGTGTTCATTTGATGCTAGAAGAACTTGGTTCCAAGCTTCCAAGAATCAAGACAGCCGTCATACTAGGTAAGAGACTAGTTACATATATTTATGCTCATTTTCAAGTATTGAGTTTAATGAGGGAGTTGACTGGTGCAGACTTACATAGGTCTACAAAAACTAGATTTGCAACTCAATATTACACACTAGAGAGTCTTCAAAAGTATAAAACTCCTATGCAAATGGTGTTTGTGAATGATAGGTGGGTAAAAACTAGGTTTGCAAGAGAAAATGTGGGAGTAAATGCACTTAAAATTGTTACAAGTATCAAATTTTGGGAAGATGTCGATTACTCTTGTAGGGTGCTAAAGCCTTTAGTTAAGGTAGTAAGATTAGTGGATATCGAACGCAAACCTACAATGCCTTATTTTTATGAGGCAATGAGAATAGCAAGGGATCAACTTGAGAAGAATTTGGATGAAGATAATGATACTTGGGTTATAGTTAAGGCTGTTTTTGATAAGAGATGGAAGAATAACTTTAATCATCCTCTACATTGTGCGGCTTATTATCTAAATCCTTCCATGTTCTATAAGATTCCAGCTCATTTGATGGATAATGGTCCAAAGTACATAGAAATCAAAAGGGGACTTCATACAGCTATGTAAAAGCTTATAACCAATGAAGATGAACTTGAGATGGAAACAACTGAATTGAGAATGTACAGCGATGCTTATGGAATCCTAGGAAGTCAGACTTGCAAAAAAAGAAGAGACAAAGATCAACCTCGTAAGTTTTCCTGTACTGTAAGTTTAAAATTTGGTTACGTTTGTGTTAAATAGGTTTGTATTGATTAGCTACTTTGTTCATGTTTATGACAGATGATTGGTGGATTACATATGGAGGAATCGATGTCCCAAACCTACAAAAATTTGCAATCAGGGTATTGAGTCTTACTTCTTCTGCTTCCCCATGTGAGCGAAACTGGAGCACATTTCAAAATGTGAGTCTTACTTGTTCTATATTTACAGTTGCATTATGTTCTTTGCAAAGTCATAAATTTCAACAATGCATGAAACAACAATGTATGTTCTTATCACAACAAACTGGAATGCATGAAACAATCAGTTTAGCTATTTATTTTTTGTATTTCAGTTGCACACCAAGAAGCGGAATCGCATAACACAACAAAAATTGAATGATAGTGTATTTATCCAATATAACAAAAAATTGCAGCGTCGTTATAAAGAAATTGCAGAATATAATGATGATGGGAAAGCTCGTGACCCTATTTTTCTTGATGAGCATGATGAAAATGATGAATGGTTGGATCCACAGAACTTACATGACTTGGCTGTAGAAGGTAATAATGTAACTTTGGATGATTTGCAAGATATTCTTGGCGAAGAAAGTCGTCCAGTTGATAGTAGAGGTGCATGTAGCTCTCGAAGCAAGTCTACTTACCCAACCGATTCTGAATATGATGGCTATGATACTGATCAATTGATGTTAGACACTGATAATGGACTACTTGATGGACCTAATGGAGCTACTGAAGATGATGATATCTATTATTTAGAACAAAATTGTATTATCTTTGTTTAGTTACCATTTTAGTTTGTAAACTTTAAAGTTGGTGAAGTTACTCTCTTGTTTCCGGTTTGAACTTTAAACTTGTTTAATTATCCTTTTAAGTATTGAACTTTAAAGTTATTGAAGTTACTCTTTTGTTTTTTTTGATAAAATTAATGGTATATATTATATTTTATCCGTAAATTTAGAACCGATATTATACCGATATTTCAACGATAATATCCCCGATATAAAATCGTACCAGTGTATCGGTCGCGGCCGAGATGAACCGATATCCGACATTAACTACATTGATCTTGAATAAAACAAAAAATTCACGGGCAAAAGAAAAAAACAAAAATTCGTGGGCGAATTTTTTTTTATCTCTCTACCCGTTTTATTAATTTATTCCCTTAAGTATGACCTATACCAAAAAAAGAAATATGAAATTCTTCACAGGGAAAAACAAAATATATCTTGGTTAAAAAAAAAACTTCACGATTAAAATAAAAATACATGGTGTAAAAAACAATACTTCACGCGTAAAAAAAAAATCTTAATTGAAAAAAAAAAACTTTACAGATAAAAAAGAATTTATCTTTATTTTACATGTTTAAAAAAAACTAACCATGAATCATAAGCCTATTTTTATTCACCAATACACCCGCACTTTTCTCTACAAAACATTTAGGACGTGCAATGCACGTTCAACAACTATATATATCCCAAAATTTTATTTTTATACCGAAAGATTATACCCACAATAAAACATACATATTTTGTGCGAATATCTAGATAGGTGCTCAACTAATTATTATAGATATGAAATATTGAAACATAGCTTAGGAAACAATACACGGAGAAAACTGACATGGCAGTAGTGCAAGCCAAGTCATTTATTAACGATATCCATACACATATCAAGTAGTACTTCGTAAACCAGAGGATGGAATTCAGTTATTGATTTTTAAAAGACATTTCTAGTTTCTGGATTTCCGTAGAGACTTTGACGTCTGTTGCTAACCCAAGGCTCTCAAGTAGCTTTATAACGTACCAAGGAAAGTCGAGCTGCCACCATTCAAGACCTAAACGAGCCGAAAATTCAAAAGCGTGATGATTGTTGTGCCATCCTTCTCCACTTAAGTTTATTATGTTCATCACCCAATTGTTTGTGGATAAATCTTTGGTGTTGTATGGCCTTTTACCCCATATATGGCATACTGAATTGATGACGAAAGTGCCATGGTGTGAATATGCTATTCTAACACCCTAAATGTATATGAGAAAATAAAATTATCAATTCATTCGAATATGCAGATAAAAATTTGCCTGTGATCCAATGATTCCACCAATAAAATACAGATAACCGGATTTTCCCTAGGTTATGTGACTGAACTTACCATTCCCCAAATAAAGTGGGGCAAGCCTCCTGCAACGTACAACAGCAGTCCAAGTCCAACATAGTGAAAGGATATTGTTTTCTGAAGAAACCTGTAGTAAGCTTGTTTTTTTAAATCCATGACATTGTTTCGTCTTCCGCACTGCAAAAACATGACGAGAATGTTGTCATTGATGTCATACACATTGTGAGCAGGGACAGTACTGTTTACTATCGCAGAAATTCTCCTGAGACGGTTTACCTTCAGGTTTTGTTCAATTAAGTGGCAATGAAAGGCTATGTATCAGTAATAAGTAAATAATAAATAATGATTAGTAGACCGAGAATAAAACCTTTTCCCTTAGGTAGGTGTGTTGAAAAATCCAATTTATGTAGCTGAACCAAAATCCTTCGATTGGGCTATGTGGGTCTTTGAGGGTATCCACGAACTGATGGTGAAACCGATGAACGCTTACCCAATATATTGGGTCTCCCTGAATGAGCAAGTTCAACAACAGAAAACACATTGAGCAAATAAACATACACGCAACAAAAAAGATTGGGCATCACACAAGGAGAAGTAGGTGCATATGCATGTAGCTAACCTGTCCAGCATGAAGTCCGAAATAAGCAAACAAATATTCAACTGATTTACTGAGCTTCAAACTTTTGTGACAAAGGCTTCTATGGTAACAAAGACCAACCCCTATAGGTCCACATAAGATGATCAATACCACAAAAACCCAAAATGCATCCCAAGTAAAATGGAATGGAGCAGCTAGTACACATATATGTTCCAGAATTACTATCCCCAAGTTGGCGGCATCCCATAAATAATCCGATCCTCCTATTGAAGAAGGCGTCAGCTCATTTTCTGTACCTTGCAATTGTACCTCCTCCCCGTTTGGATAATTATAAACACTTACATGCGGAGCCATATTTTGATCTATGTTCTCTGGTTTGCGTATTTGTAGTTTACTCCGGCTACGCCTATTTATACAATTGTTTTGAGATGCATATTTAACTAACCTTCTCTCATTGTTGTACTATGTATGTTATCCTGATATCTCATGAATTTCATTAACTACAGCTATGCAATGTTGACAGGTAACGACCACCTTCCAAGATAAGCAAACAATTATTCAAGTGACTTTGTGATCTTGTAACTTCTATGACAAAGGTTTCTATGGTAACGAAGACTAATCCCTATAGGTCCAGTTAGCTGCATATACATTACCACAGAAACCCAAAATGCATTCCAAGTAAAATGGTAGAACATATACATATATGTCCCAGAATTATTATCCCCAAAATTAGTGTTAACCTTGACTCAAGATACGTTGTATAGTAAAATTCAATCGTTTAGCAACAGCATTCCAAATTGGAGAGACCATAGGATACTGAAAGAAAAGGTGACATCACATAAAGGACAATCAGGGTGTGATCATATGCCTCTTCTATAAGTGTTTCTCTAGCTTTAGCTCTATTATGAGCAAGTAACCACTTAAAAGTGGACCGTTAAACTTCCAATTTTGTTACCCCAAACCTAACCTCTTTATTATAATGATCCCATAGATTCACACAAAAAGGATAATACACAGAAAGCTCTTTGTTTTCCTTCTAGATAAAGAGCAAATTAATGGATTGGAAGACAAGTTTACTACTAGTAACTTCCTTCACAACAAGTGTTAGGGTGTTTTTGTGAAACTCTCAAGTTAAGGTTCACATGAAACTCTATCAGTCTTGTGACTATAAGCACGTTTAGTTAACTAATTTTATGCGACCAGAAAAAACATTAGTAAAGCTTGGCATGTCAAAGAATACTAGCTAGATATCTTAATAAAGTTCTGCCAAATCATGCCATTAAAATTCAGAAGCAATGCACCATAAATTAACATTTTACCTATAATTGGACCGAACCATGATCTACCCAATACACTTATATATTCATAAGAATTAGTAGTTAGGCAGAAAATATTGATTTATTAAAGATTTTGAGAGGAAAGAAAACCTTTATTCTAAAACTAGTCTTAGATTTTACAACGATTTTAAGAATTTAAATTTGATCTGATACATAATAAGGGGTAGTTATTTAGTGAAATTGAATCTCTTTGTTTCTGTCAGACTGATAGTGTGGACTGAAACTGAATTTCTGCTAATCTTTGGTTTCTTCTTCGTTTTCATTTCTGCATGCAAGAAAGCAAAGAATGCAATCTCTATTATTTACATTTTTTTTTTAAGATTTGAGATCATCACAAATATGGCTATCAAATTAAAATATGTCTGGATATTCACAGCTTTACTGTATTGACAAATCATAATTTAGGGGGTATTAAACCTTGAAACTCTGTTAATTGACCTCTTGACTATCAGTGAATCATCCCTACTTGACCCAAATAACCATAATATTTGTTGATCATGCTAGCTTTCACCTAATTCTCTCATTAACTTATTCTGCATAAATATCCCTGCATGCAAGACAGCATAGAATGCAATCTCTAGTAATTTTTGTGAACTACATTCCATATTCATATAAAGAATATAAAGAATTCTCATTCGACTTTTTTGATCGAAACAATTTTCATTCTCTGGCAAGTTTTGGTCAAATTATAATTATAGACTACTCTACATAGTTGAAACAACATGACATTAAGTGACAGTGGAGATGCTGTTATTTTCAAGATGAAGCAAAAGAAAAAGAGATTACCAGATTTCTTGCAGGGCGTGAATTTGAAATATGTCAAGCTTGGCTATCATTACTTGATTACCCATCTCTTCACTCTATTTCTTGTACCTATTTTCATACTTCTCGTTGCTGAAGCTATGCAGACCAACCCAACGGATGTGTATGAGCTTTGGCATCACTACCTCAGGTACAATCTCGTCACCATTGCGACTTTCGGGGTTATCATGGTTATAGGTTAATGTCTTGGACTCGATCGGTCTACCTTGTTGATTACGCCTGTTATCTTCCACCATCTCGCTTTCAAATTTCAACCCATGTACCTTGAGCGTTGTCAAGGTTATGGTCACCTCGATCAGCCTTGTGATTACTGGAAATCCACCAACACATCCAAATGAAAAGTAAATAAGATCTAAGACATGATAAACGTAAGAATAAAGGATTATTTATTAATCTTCAGCGAGATACAAGTTATACTCGTGGACAATCAAGAAACCCTAATCCCCTCTCCAAGCCTATGGATTACAAGGAAACCCTAACTTTCCCTCTCTCCTCTTTTCTGCTAGAATCCCCCCCTTTACATTGCTCAAAGGTCTCTATTTATAGGCCTATGAAACCATAGTGGTACACAAATCATATCATCTCACCGAGGTTACTTTATGCTTCGCCTGGTGCATATTCCATAAAGGTTTCCCCCACCTTTCGTTGTCTTCACGTGGTCTTGTCGGGACACCTGTCCCGTTTCTTGCGCCCTACTACTCCTACTTCGCAATTTGTCTTCTTCGTCAAGAAATCCTTTTGTGGCTTCGCCTTAGCATCTCGATAGTCCTTCTGTTTTTCTTCGGGATGGGGACTTACCTCGCGTTTGGGATCTTTGTCTCGCCTTCTGATGTTGACTGATCTGATAGGTTACTGACACGGATCTTTGACTAGTATTTCATTACCCTACTTGGTATGACACGTGACAATCCTATTTCGTGTACCTACATTTTTCCTTTTCTTATTCCGTCCAAGTTGCTGCGAGGATGCAATAAGAACCGTCTTAGTTTCCTTAACCGTTACGTTCCCCATTCCCGTAATTCCACGTGGCCACGTTCCCTGGGTAACCTTTCGTTACTGGTCATCTTTACTTCGATCATACAGCTTCCGGTTTTACCGACCCCCTCCTCTTGCTATAAATACACTTCTCCGCCCTTACTTTGAGTTTATTTTCTGCTTCTTCTAATCTCTGTTCTTTTCTTTCTTAACCTCTGTTCTTACTTTTTCCTTATTTTCCCATAATCCTCTAGTTTCTTCATTACGATGTCTCCCAAAGGAGATGCTGCATCTTCTTCTCTCAAAACTATCGAGGAGTTTCAAGCCGATCTCCAGAAGTTAGGTTTATCCTTAACTCCAGTTGTTGATTCTTCCCCTGATCCTGCTATTCTCGCTACCCAAGAGATGGAACTGAACTACCGGTGGCTTGGTTAGGATACTTGGTCTGCTGATAAGGTGATAATCTCTCTAGGTCAGCTGAGAGCGGTACTATCTTTACCTTTGTATGATCCTTCAAACCCCATCTTGCTGGAGATTCTCGGTAGGCTTCAGTGCGGGGTTTTCCAGCGTACTGGTAATTCGGTTCGTATTGCCAATGAGTTCAAATTTCGTTCTCGTGATGGCATCTCGCAACTTCCTTCTTCAGCTGACGAATTTGATTCCTTGGATTTCAACATAGACTCTTTCATGGACAATTATTCACTTGTCTTTACAAGCACCCGGGAGCATCAGAAGTGGGTTCTTGAGCTCGTTAGAAAGGCGGTTTTTCCCCCTACTAAGGAGCTTCTTCTATATGTGGATTCCCAACTTCGTCTTTCTATTGATGACTAGGCGAGGTTCCCTTTAGTGTTTGGTGGTCCTTTCGTTTGGCGTTACGTTGAAAAGGGCTTTCCTCGCGATGGTCCTCTTCCCGACACTGTTACCTCGCGGGATGTGATTCGTGGAGACTTCGTTGGACTGCTCCTAGCGAGGTATGACTTTCCCTGCTACAATTTGCGTCATTTGGAACTATCTGTTGTACTTATGATTCTCAATTTGTTTTAGTATGTGATGCCCTCTACTGGACTCGTCAAGGTGCGCTAGGAGAAGAAAGTGGCTGCTAAGAAGACTCCTTTTGAACAGGTATCATTTTCGTCCATTTGCTAGCGGTTTTGTGATGATTTGCCTATCCTGACGTCGTGCCTCTTCGTAGGAAGGAATACCTTCTTCTGGGGTACCCAAGGGCCACAAGAAACGTTCTCACCCTACTCCTCCTCTTTCTTCAAAGGTACCATCCTTATTGCCATTTGTTTATAAATTTTAGCCCTTTTGGTTTCTAACCTTTGACTTCGCAGACAGGTGCTCCCTCATCTGGTGCATCCAAGAGGCCGTGAAATACCTTGGATGTGGATGCCTTATCCGCAATACAACCCTCCGCTCTCCTTGGTCGTCCCGTTCGCTCTAAGGAACAACCCCCTTCAGTTATTACTTCTGCTCCTCCGAAAGAAGCCGATTCTGTCATTTGTTCCAAGGTCGCGGATTCTCCTATTCAGCCAGGGGTTGAATATCCTAAGAGTTCTTCAGGGGTGCCTTTCTCCGGCGAGAAGGGAAAGCAGCCTGTCCTGCCTGCAATGTCAAATCCCCTTTTCAACCCTGACATGCACTTCCTACGAGATATCTACCAGAAGGCCCAAGAAGATCCTGCTATGAGATATCGCGCTTTGGAGTCTTTGTCCGCCCTTGTTTCTGATGACTTCCTCTCTCAAGACTCGTCCGCGCTTTTGAGTGCTTCAATGAATCTGTCTCTCCAGCAGCATTCTTCCTTGATGAACCAGGTGATTTCTTTGTACCTTTTCCGCCATTTTTCCTCTTCGGCTCCAAGATTTATTTTCTGAGTTCAAGCTTTGCTTCGCAGGAAGTCTACCGTCACATGGCTACCCTTGTGGAAATTCGGCTCGTTCGCGAGATGACTAGGAAAGATGAGGCTAAAATCAAAGCTTTATCAGAGGACCTTAAGAAAGAAAAAGATCATTCCCGCCAGCAAGATCAAAAGATAGAGAAGCTTTTGAGTAAGTTTTTTCTTTTTCTTGAACGTCCCTCTATTGTTCTTCCCTTTGCTTCCATTATTTTCTTGTTCTACGCTTCGTAAAGCTCGATGCATGCAACGTCAAACGAGCGCCGACGAAGATTCCTCTTCGCTGAAAGATATTCGTGCTGAGATGGTAAATCTTACAACTCAGAATGATATTTATGTTTCAGAGGACTCCATCCTTAATGAAAAGGCCGAGACCCTTTGCTTGCAAGTGGACCGTCTGTCAGTTGAATGCTCTCGTAACGAGGAACTGAACCTCCACCTCCACAATGACAACATGCGCCTTAAGTCAGAGCTTCAATGGGACTCTGATTCTCTTACTGCCTCGCGGGGACTTTATTCTTCGTCGATATCCAATTATAAGAAGCTGGAGGAAGATTACGTTCGAGTGATCAAAAGCAAAACCGATCTCACGGCTACTCTTCGTAGGTCCCGGAACACTGCGGATGGTCTAAACGAGGAGGTTGACTGTCTGAAGAAAAAGGTGGAACCCTTGAAAGATAAATTAGCCACTTCCTCTCGTTCGAAACCTGTGAAATCCTCTCCTCCAATCAAGCTTGGAAGTCTTCGCGGAAAAGGCGTTCTCGCCATTCAGTCTAACAAGAGCACTTTGAAATCCCCTCACGGTGAAGGATGTGATAGAATGTAGCATGAGTTATGCGTTCATCTTGAAGATTCCAACCTCAAAGTAGCCAGGCTTGATCATCTATACTCTGATGTTCAGAGTACTTTAAATACTACCATCCTTCAGGAGGAGGGTAGTTTTTAGGTGTACTATTATCTTTGATTGTCCAAGCTTACTTCCTTGTTTCTAATATAATTCCTCTTACCTTCGCAGAATCAACTGAGCGTCATAAGAGCCAGGTCCTTCGTATCACCAGGGAGAGAGATGAAACTCGTGGTGATTTTTCTCGTCTTAATGAGGAGGTTGAAAGCCTAAATGATAATATGGACGAGATCATCGAATCTTCCAAGAAGGTTTCCAAGACAGCCCGCAAGAATACTCAGAGCTATTTGGTTCCGCTCTTCAATGAATACTGCGCCGATCATGGCATTCCTCCTCCTTCTTTCCTTTTAGAGGTTTTTTCCGATTATGAGAAGCCTCACGATGAAGTTGATGATCCTTCCAACGAGGAAGCATCTTTTGATGACGACGTGGAGCCAAAAGGTGACACCACGAAGAACTACAAGGGGTCCAAGGGAGCTTCTATTAGCATTACCAGGGCAGGTGGTGAGGTCCCTTAGCTCGCCATCATCGATGAAGCCATCCCTCATTAGAAATTTAGTTTTGTCTTCTCTTGTCTCGGATCATTGTTTTACAACTAACAATTTTTATGGGCACTCCCAAGCTTGGGGGGCAAATACTTTATTTTGGGAATCATCACATTTTATGATATTATGATTTTGTTTTATCAAGCGTGTGTTTATTTGATATCCGCCATTTGCCTCAAGTATATACTGATCATGAAAACTCTTAAAAGAATAATGAAGCCTTTAATTATATACTTGCCTTTTATTCTTTTGCGAGTTTTCATCTTTACTTTTGCCCTCACTTCTCAAGTCATCCTTATTCCCGACTTTCTCTCTTCACTCATCCCTGCAGCCTTTTGCTTTCCGGCGAATTAAGAATGCTAATTTTAGAAGAGTGAGGAGCACCGATTGCTATAGTATGCGTCCGGTCTCAGTTTTCTGCCTCAGGTTCCTTCTCTTAGATCGGATAATGCTACGAGAACAAAAAATATAAAAGTATATTCTTGCCTCTTTTTCTTGTTGGCATTATCCGATCGAGATGGTTCTGAGAATGCTCTTTGTAACTTTGTTGTTTTAGTAGCTGTATCAATTTCTTGCTTATATCCTTGGTTTTCGTGTTTATGAGGTCTTAATGCGCCTCCTAATTAAGGTCTTATTGTGCCTCACCCTATACAGGGTATTAACCACACCTTAACATCTTTGTTAAGTTTTCTTTTCGTGACAATATGACAGGCCTACCTATTCCCATGAATAGCAGCCCCATGACATTGCCGTCTTTTTTGGTCAGACAACTCCCCCTAATCTGGAGGGTGCCACCCCTTTATATTCCCCATGAGTGCCCCTTCAAGGAGGTTAACCCTAACATGCATGTTGGTCTCCTCTCATACGGTTATTACGACATTCAGTTGTTTTCGTGACTTCTTATCTTCTTCGCCGATAAGGCTCGGAGTTACGAAGTCATACCCTAAGTGGGGTTTCTTTGGGATCGAGTGCATCGTAGCCAAGACTTGTGATAGACGCATTTATGTGTCTAATATAGCTCATTTGTATATATTGTTAGTGCTCAATTTTGTACTTATTTGGTTATTTTATTTATTTGTAGGTGTTTTTAGAAGAATAAGGATTTGCGGCGAAATTGGCTGAAAATGCGGCGTTTGGACCTCCGTTGATAGAGTACCGGAAGCGCGCCAGAAGTGTACCGGAAGTACCCCAGAAATACCCCGGAGGAACCCCGAAAAAAGTGCGGAAAATGCCCCAGAGGACACTTGCTATACGGATCCTTGATTTTGGATAAGGGGTAACCTAATTACTAAGGGGTGACCCATTTCCAGGCAGCTGCTAAAGGGACACCAGAACTGGATAGGGGGAGGTCTTCTTCAAATTTCAAATACTGGTTTTGGCGGGAAAAGCCATGCATTTCGCTGTTGATTTTTGATCCGATTGTTGGAGCTGTTTTAGGGAGATTAAACACCGGAAATTGATTGGGCTGGACGTGATATGGATATAAAATTCTAGTATGGATGATTTCATGGGCTTAATTGGGCTAGAATATCCGGGAGAAGCAATCAAAGTTAAAACAGAGAGACGTGTCCTGTTGTGCACTTTCAAAGATTTTTGAGAGATTTCTGGAGGAATTTGACGATGGATTAACATGTACATGGTCTTATTCAAGTCTAGGGAAGAGTTTGGTAGCTATTTTATAGCTAACAACACGTGAAAAAGCTCAACAGAAGGGATTATTCTCTCAACAGCGCAGAGAAGAAAAAGTCGGAATTTTTACGAGTTATTTGGGATTTGAGGGCTATATAAGAGTGGTTTCAAGTCATAGAAAAGTGGAGAAACCCTGAGGAGAGAGTTTAGAGTCCAGGAGAGCCGAGGAGAAGCGATTACAGAGAGTTATTGCTGCTGCTGCTGCTGCCATTAAAGCTTCTGAAGAACACGAAGAACAGACTGCTCAGAGCAGTCTTATTTTCTGCAGCGTCAACAGCAGCAGCGGGGTGTCGTTGTTTTACAGCAACAGAAAAGTATCGTTTAATTTTCAGCACTTACCTCTTTGTAACAGTGACGCTGTAACACTTTTACAGCGTTGCTAATTCCTATTTCATCATATAATCATCAATAAAAACACCTATTAAGCCATGAATACATCTTATGATCATGTTTTTGGGATGAGGAGCTAAACCCATTAGCCAAGGCGACGGAGGAAGCCATTGGTCCTTATTTATGGTATAATTCTAACTTTATTATTTATTTGCAATATTATTACATGATTATTTGCATGGAATTTTAATTGAAAAATTGATTTTTATTGAATAATTGTGATTCATTTTGATGGAGCATGCTTAGTTTAAGACTCTTGATGTTTCATGCTTGGTGTTTACATTTATTACTTCAAAAATCTACAAAAGGCATAATATTAGAATCACTCTAAAAGAAAAATTGCATGAATATTAATTATTAGAATTTATCAAATAATGGGTCAATGGTGGAATCCAAGTCTTGGTGTTTTTCTCTAAAGGTTTGAACTATTTTATTTATTTGTGTGTTTAATTTAAATCTAAAAAAAAAAATTGTTTTCTTCACAAGTCTGAAAAGACCCCTTTTTACCACTACTACTACAATCACTATTTGAAAATCATCAAATTTTTGGCGCCGCCGACGGGGATTTGTGTTTAGGTAGCATTTTTTTTTTTAGATTTTTTTTTTATTATTCTTGTTCTTCTTTACGTTTTTGGTTTTTTTTGTTTCCTTGCAGATTTTTGAAGTTGGAGCGAGAGATAAATTTGCCAAAGCTTGTGGTGATTTACTTAAAGTTTGGGAGTGAAAACCAAAGCTAAAGGAGCGAAAAGAAGAAGATTTTCAGTTTTAAAAGAGAAAAAAAAGAGACATTTTTTTTTTTGTAATTTTTTTTTAGACTTTTTTTTTTTTTTTATTTTTTTTTATGGACTTTGGACATTAATTTTGGGACATTTTTTTTTATTTTTAAACCCTACGGAAGGGTACCCTTAAATATAAACTGTTTGCAGGGAAGGACGACGATTACGATATCGTCTCGGCCCCTCGGGTTCGCACACGGCATAGGAGTCGTGGCCCGAGTCGACTTCAGCGGTTCTTCGCCCGTCTGGTACGGGAGGTAAAATTCTAAACACCCGCGAATCTCCTGCAAGCGGGTTACTGGACTCCTTAAGGTGAATATATGCTGAGGACTTGAATATGGACTGTTTTTAAATTCCTAGTAAAGGGCAAGGACTGGACCAATAAGATAAGGGTTCGGATTTCATCACCGTTTCTTGCCCGCCTTAGGAAAACGAAACCTAAAGCGAACCTAAGCCTAAAATTTGGACTAGAAAGAGACCTATAGGGTATCGAGCTTAACAGGACAATCATTCGAAAAATATTGGTTACTCTTTTAAGCACACCTGAAGTTCTTGACGGTTACTGCGAGTTGAATGCGTGACTGCGCCGCATTGGATCGGTGAGGTTTTGGGTATCAAAGCTCCACTGAGCTTCCCTCGCCTCGATTCAACTTGCTTTAACTCGGATTGATTCCAGAGGGGTTTGCTTAAATTGTAACGAATTCCCTTTCGAAGGATTAGAAGCTGGTCTAGAAACAATCTAAGTGGAGCCATCATGCTTGTTGTTTGCTAGAAATCTTTAGGTTTGCTGTGGTAAAGTCGAGTCAGCCTGCTGTGTGTTTGCTAGAACCTTCCTGTTAGGATTTTTATTTCTTTTTGAATTCTTTTTAGTGTATGCCCGATTTTGTTAATAGGGCTTGGAAAAGAGATACTCTAGGTCGATTGATTAGCGAAAAACCTAGTAGTTCTTCTGATTTAAGCAGGGAGCTCGAAGACTCTTCTTTGGAGAGCCCTGTTTTTGGAAACTTCAGTTTTGAGAATTTATCTCTGAGTGACAAAAGTACCCCTAGTACTCCAGTTGTGCCAGCGATGGCAACTTTGAAAGATTACATGTTCCCAACTAGGACCAACCGAGCTTCATGCATTAAATTGCCAGCCACTACGGCTAATTTGAGATAAAACCTAGTATTCTTCAGATGATCCCTATATTCTTAGGAAAAGATGATGAGAACCCTTATTTTCATATTAGGGACTTTGAGGAAATCTGTGGGACAATTAGGATAAAGGACCTTACCGATGAAGTCTTGAAACTTAAGATGTTTCCCTTTTCTTTGAGAGACAAAGCCAAGACCTGGCTTAACAACCTACCGTCTGAATCCATAGAAACATGGCAGGAACTTATCGCTGCCTTCTATATGAAATTCTACCCTAAGCATAAAACTGCAGCTGTTAGGCAGAAAATTAGTGCTAGTGTGCAACAAGAGGGAGAGTCTCTTTATAGGTTTTTAGAGCGATTCAATGATCTCCTATCTCAGTGTCCTCACCATGGATTTGATAATATGAAACTTGTACAGATTATTTATGATGGTTTAGACTATTCGACCAAAGCCATGGTTGAGTCTATGTGCGCTGGTGAGTTCACTAGTAAAAATGCTGATGATGCTTTTGCCTTCTTAGGAGCTATCGCTGAAAAATCCCAACAGTGGGAATCTTGTGTTGAACCCCCTAAAAGACTCTTGGTCAATAGAAGTAGCACCAATATGGTAGATACGAGTTTTGCGTCAGATGCTAAGTTTGCTGCTTTGTCCAGAAGGTTAGAAGCTTTGGAAATGGGTCCAGTCTAAAAATAGGTCCCTTGTTGAACCTAATAGAGCCTCTCAAGTCTCTAGTTGTGGAATAGAGCCCGATAATTCGTTTTGGGAAGGTCAGGTTAGTGAAGAGCAAGCCCATGCTGTCTATAACAACTCTAGGTTTGAGAACGTCAGAAGTTTGACCCATACTCAGAAACCTACAACCCTGGTTGGAGAAACCATCCTAATTTCTCTTGGTCTAAGGGCCAGAGTCAAGGCCAGTCTAGCAACTCTCAGCCTCCCCCAGGTTTTGGTTTTAAGAATTCTTCAGGTCAAACCCAGTTTCAGAACACTTCGAGAAAAAGATCTCTACCTTAGAGAACTCTCACTATGTTAGCAAATAACCATGAAATGCTATCAAAGAACCACCTTAGCTTTCAACAAGAAACTAGGCAAGATTGAAGAATAATTCCCAGAGTCTTGCCAAATTAGAACTTCAAGTAGGACAAATAGCTAAGTTTATAAGTGAGAGAGAAATGGAAGGTTCCCTAGTCATACTGATCCTAACCCTAGAGGAGAGAAATCGTACAATCAGTGAATGCTGTCACAACCCTAAGAAGTGGAAAGAAAGTTGACAACAAGGTCGCCATGCCTGATAGTGAACATGCTGTAGTTCACCCTGCTGAGCCAGAAAATGAGGAGACTGATAGAGTCTCCAAAGAGACCAATGAGGGTCCTGTTGAGCCTCACTTTGTTCCCAGAGCCCCGTTTCCCCAGCTGCTAGTTCCGACTAAGAGGGAGTCCAACTTTAATGATATATTGGAGGTTTTTAAGCAGGTTAATATCAACCTTCCATTATTAGATGCAATTAGGCAGATTCCCTCTTATGCCAAGTTCCTTAAGGACTTGTGTACGCGAAAGCGTAAGCTCAGTGTCCAGAAGAAAGCCTTCATAGCTAGTCATGTGAGTTCTATTATTCAGAATACCACTACTCCTAAGTATAAAGACCCAGGGTCCCCTACCATTTCTTGTACAATAGGTAAGTACCGTGTTGAGAAAGCGTTGCTTGACTTAGGAGCCAGTGTGAACTTACTGCCATACATGTGTACCTTAAGCTAGGACTTGGTGAGATGAAACCTACCCAGATAACACTCCAGTTAGCTGATAGGTCCGTTAAAATCCCTCGTGGTGTGATCGAGGATGTTCTTATTGAGGTCGACAAGTTTATTTATCCAGTGGATTTCGTGGTCCTAGATACCCAACCTGTCCCCGACCCAGAGAACCAAATACCTGTGATTTTAGGTCGCCCATTCTTAGCTACGTCTAATGCGATCATAAACTGTCGAAATGGTATTATGAATCTATCTTTTGGTAATATGACTATTGAGTGAATATTTTTAATGTAAACAAGCTACATTCTGAGCTAGATAGCACATGTATTGAAGAGGTGAACATGATAGGAACCTTAGTTCAGGAGTCATTACCAAACATCGTACCGGAAAATACATTGGAGAGTTGTTTATCCCATTTTAGCCTGGATTTCGACGATGATAGTAACATTGAACAAGTAAATGCTCTGTTGGATTCTGTTCCTATGTTAGATATTGATATATGGAAAGATAGGTTCGAACCATTACTAGCTTCTGAGTCTATCTTAATACCTTATTTAAAAGAGCCTCCTGAGTTGGAGTCTAATTATACATTTTTAGGCCCACCCGAGTCTTTCCCTGTGATTATAGCCTCCGATTTGGATAGTGATCAGGAAAGTAGTCCAGAGACCGTGCTTCAAGAAAATAAGGAAGCCTTAGAGTGGACCATAGAAGATATGAAGCAAGCTGAGGATGAACCACCTGATTATGACTTAGAGAAAGCAATTGACCTTTTTCAAGAACCCGATGGTCTAGAAATTAGGAACATTGTGACTAGTCATTGTAGAGGCACCCAAAATTAAGTTTGGGGGTAGAGATTGTCAATTATCCCCAATAGAAGTCCCTAACTTGGGACTCAAGCCTAGTGCATCTGAGGTATCGCTTGAGTGTATTCAGACTCCACAACCTGATCCGCCTGATAATGTCCAGGAGAAAATCCAAATGTTAGAGACCCGTTTTTCGGATGAATCTGTTTGCCGAGACACTCATATGAAGCCCAAGTGGGCACCTCAGATAAATCCAGTTGTCTTGCGAGAAACTTTAGATCAGGTTGTGCTTATCTGCTCATTTTTCTGATCTTGAGCATTTGTCTCTATTTGTGGCAGTTCTATTTGGTCTTATGGACCCACAATTATTTCGACTATTGGTATACGACTTTGGAAGGTGAAAATTCTTTTTGAGGTATTTGATGTCTAGCTAATGACTATAAATTTAGCATTTACTGGGAGGCTCCCGCGTTCATGTGATACGGTAATATCCTTCCTTATTTCTTTTCCCTCCAGTGGTAATAGTTTCTCCTTGTTCATGCTTTTATTTCATCCTTAGAACATTGAGGACAATGTAAGATTTAAGTTTGGGGGTGGGGAAGAAACACTTTTTGTTAGCTTTTAGTTGCAATAAATAAACTCCAGAGCCTAGAAATTTATGCCTATTGAGGATTGCACTAACTAATCTAAGTGGATGGAAGCATTTTGATTGTAGGAGTTTGAGGAACCAATCTGATTAGATGGAAACATCTAAAGAGTCTATTCATAAAAGCACAGAGCTCAGGTGTTAGAAATAACATGATAGTTTCACCATATCTCGTTGAGTCCTTTTCACTTCTATTTTTATTTTATTTTGTTTTTAAACTATGTTTCTCTAAGTATAGGTGGGGCCCACGATTCAAGTTGTTACCAATGCTAGGGTGAATTAGAGTGATTGAGATACCTTCAAAAAAAAAAAAAAAAAAAAAAAAAAGTTGAAAAAAAAAAAAAAAAAAAAAGTTGAAAAAAATAAAAAGAAAAGAAGATGAAAAAATGGTAGTTACCAAAAAAAAAAAAAAAAAAAAAAAAAAAAAAAAAAAGAAAGAAAGAAATTGAGACCAGACCATTTGACCAAAAGGAATAAATTCAATAAAGTCGACCACTGGTACCCTTGTATATGCCAGTTGTGTTGACCTAGAGTTAGGTTATCGACCACTGGTACCCTTGTATATGCCAATGTGTTGATATTAGTCAGACTAGTATCTCAATCCATTAGGATAGGTTCATTTTGGCGGAGGCCTTCAGACAGATATGGGAAACGTCGTTCACTTAGTAAACATCAAAACCATCTATGTTTTCTATATCCATCTTCTTGATCTATCCATGTGATTAGTTTGACTCCGAATATGATGTCCATAGTGCAACTATCTGAGTAGAGCTCTGTCACTTTATATGAATTTTAGTATGCTTGAGTGCAAACTCGTGTACAGCAATTGGAATTTCGCATCAGGGTACTTCTTCCTGTAGTCAATAAGTATGCCAACCAAGGAGATTCTTTAGTGCCTTCCAAGGTTCTGCGTAGATAGCTAAGGTCTGGAGTACAGGTTTTGTGGGTATATCTCTGGTAAGCCCCCGAGACTATAACTCGGCCACTAGGGCCACCTAGGGGTTTAAAGGCTTATTGCATACGCTAAATGCAATCGACGATGCCTGCGACAGTGAGTTAGGATTTTATTTTGTAGTTTTGATTTGCTCGGGACTAGCAAATAATAAGTTTGGGGGTATTTGATAGACGCATTTATGTGTCTAATATAGCTCATTTGTATATATTGTTAGTACTCAATTGTACTTATTTGGTTATTTTATTATTTGTAGGTGTTTTGGAAATAATTTGCGGCGAATTGGCTAAAATGGGCGTTTGGACCTCCGTTGATAGTACCGGAAGCGCCCAGAAGTGTACCGGAAGTATCCCAGAAATACCCCGGAGGAACCCCGAAAAAAGTGCGGAAAATGCCCCAGAGGACACTTGCTATACGGATCCTTGATTTTGGATAAGGGGTAACCTAATTACTAAGGGGTGACCCATTTCCAGGCAGCTGCTAAAGGGACACCAGAACTGGATAGGGGGAGGTCTTCTTCAAATTTCAAATACTGGTTTTGGCGGGAAAGCCATGCATTTCGCTGTTGATTTTTGATCCGATTGTTGGAGCTGTTTTAGGGAGATTAAACACCGGAAATTGATTGGGCTGGACGTGATATGGATATAAAATTCTAGTATGGATGATTTCATGGGCTTAATTGGGCTAGAATATCCGGGAGAAGCAATCAAAGTTAAAACAGAGAGACGTGTCCTGTTGTGCACTTTCAAAGATTTTTGAGAGATTTCTGGAGGAATTTGACGATGGATTAACATGTACATGGTCTTATTCAAGTCTAGGGAAGAGTTTGGTAGCTATTTTATAGCTAACAACACGTGAAAAAGCTCAACAGAAGGGATTATTCTCTCAACAGCGCAGAGAAGAAAAAGTCGGAATTTTTACGAGTTATTTGGGATTTGAGGGCTATATAAGAGTGGTTTCAAGTCATAGAAAAGTTTAGAAACCCTGAGGAGAGAGTTTAGAGTCCAGGAGAGCCGAGGAGAAGCGATTACAGAGAGTTATTGCTGCTGCTGCTGCTGCCATTAAAGCTTCTGAAGAACACGAAGAACAGACTGCTCAGAGCAGTCTTATTTCTGCAGCGTCAACAGCAGCAGCGGGGTGTCGTTGTTTTACAGCAACAGAAAAGTATCGTTTAATTTTCAGCACTTACCTCTTTGTAACAGTGACGCTGTAACACTTTTACAGCGTTGCTAATTCCTATTTCATCATATAATCATCAATAAAAACACCTATTAAGCCATGAATACATCTTATGATCATGTTTTTGGGATGAGGAGCTAAACCCATTAGCCAAGGCGACGGAGGAAGCCATTGGTCCTTATTTATGGTATAATTCTAACTTTATTATTTATTTGCAATATTATTACATGATTATTTGCATGGAATTTTAATTGAAAAATTGATTTTTATTGAATAATTGTGATTCATTTTGATGGAGCATGCTTAGTTTAAGACTCTTGATGTTTCATGCTTGGTGTTTACATTTATTACTTCAAAAATCTACAAAAGGCATAATATTAGAATCACTCTAAAAGAAAAATTGCATGAATATTAATTATTAGAATTTATCAAATAATGGGTCAATGGTGGAATCCAAGTCTTGGTGTTTTTCTCTAAAGGTTTGAACTATTTTATTTATTTGTGTGTTTAATTTAAATCTAAAAAAAAAAATTGTTTTCTTCACAAGTCTGAAAAGACCCCTTTTTACCACTACTACTACAATCACTATTTGAAAATCATCAACTTGCCAGACGGACATGGCCGGTAACGCTCCAGACGTCCCAGGCACCCGCAGCTCAACCTAATACATCGACGCCTTGGTCATATTTCTGCACTCCTTATCGAAGGCCATCATAAAAGGGGTCCCCAGCGGGTAGGTCTTATCATTGCCCCTAGATTTATGTTTGAGTCGTCCACGACATGCGTTAGGTATTTGCCTCTTGCATTTTCATGAGAACTAGGGTGCATGTCGTGGGTTCCCAACCTTCCTAGGCGAAGGTTTTAAGTTTCCCTGGAAATTTCTATTTCATATTCATTATTTGCCTCCTGATCTTGAGGTCTTACTTTCTTTGGCTACTCGGCGAATATTTATTTCATCAAAATTTCATCAAATTTTATTGTTATGCTCTTCGGAAATTGAGTACATCGATCGTTTCATTTTTATCATCAAAATAAAGCGAATACATTTATCTTATCTTGTCTACTCTTCTTCCTTACGAATGTGCTCGGCTTGATATTATTTCAACTCCTTCATTCGTACTGCATTTCTTATCTTAAATAGTGCCGAGAATAGCGGCTGCCTAGTTGACAAGGCATAGATGAATGATCGCACCAACTCTTCTTCCAAGATTCTTCCCTTCAATTCTTTGCATATTGCTTCCCCTCTTGCAACGAGGCTTCGCAAGCTCTCATTCTCCCTTTGCATTAACGAGAAGAACGTTGATATCTCTGGCTTGCATGGATCGCTCCTTGAACATTTGTTCACCATTTGCAAATCTCATTCTCTCATTTCCCTAGGGATATTGTTTCTTCTTTGAGTAACCGCTATTGATTGTTGCATTCAATATTCTCTTTCTCTGAATTCTCTTCTGCTGCTTTCGATGGCTTTCTTCAAGTCTTCTCGCTCTTTTTGCTCACATCGCCCTAGACCTTCTCGTTTTCGTGCGTATTGTTTTTCTTCAGTTCGTGCTCTTCCCATGGCATATCTTTCCTCCTGCATATCACTATCTTCCTGCTTCCTTTTCAAATGATTATTTCTGATAATCAACTTCTCATTTTCCCTTTCTAACTTTATTCGTTCCCTGACCAGATCCTCTTTCCTTCGCCTCTCTTGGTAAAGTTCCTCCTTTAACTGGGCCATCTCCTCGTCTTCGCGAATTTTGTATTCCAACGCTTTCCTCGGCCTGTTGTTCTTACACCCTTTTGCCTCTTGACCGGTTTATCTTCCCTCCTTCTCGTGGAATTTGTTTCTCCTTTGTCGTGGGAGTTTCCCTTTTTTTCTTTGTCATTTGATTTCCTTCAATAACCTTCCCCTTCTTGGCTTTTCCCTCTAGCTTTTGATTGATTTGGCCTCCTTCCTCTTGAATTGCATTCTTATCTTCCTCAATATGAACTTTTGCTTTATTGATTTTCTCCTCGTCCTCCTGCGTTACGCTCAATTCTTTGCTAGACTCTATCGTAAATACCATCAGCTGCTCGGATCTTTTTTCTTCGTTGACTTTCTTCCTTTGTTCCATCTTCTTTCTTATCTTCTCCTCATAGTTATGCACATCTTTTGTTTTACATTCTTTTGCATCTCTCAGATCTTCCCTTATCTCACCGATTCCACTTAGCATCGGGAACCGGATCCCCTGGTGATATGTCGACGCAACTCCCTTTATTCCATGTATCCAAGGCCGCCCTATGAGAGCATTGTAAGGAGAATCGACATCTACGACACAGACTGTGACCTTCGTCTATATTACTCCAGCGAGAATCTTCACGGTCAACTCCCCTTTCGGCTTAGACGCTACCCCATTGAACCCATATATGTTATATGTAGAAGGTACAAGATCCGAGTCCTTCTATCCCATGGTCCTATAGGTATGGTAAAATAGGATGTCGACTGAACTCCCAGTATCAACTAGGATTCTGTCTATTGCCCAAATTCTCCTTTCCCCAGCTTGCTCTTCCTCCCATCTGGAATATTTTCCAAATCCCAAGGTCACGACCAGAGGATTTGTGTGCGAAATTTCCCCATCAGGTGCATCCTTCGCCGAGAAGGTTATCTCCCTCTTCTGCCATTCTTCTAATGGCTCTTTCGTTATGACGCTGAATATTTCATTTCCCTCAAAATCCCTCTTGTGTACTCTTTTAAGCACATTGTCATGAAAGTCTTGGAGACGTTTTTTCCCGTGAATTATCGAATTACAGTTTAATTGTTGCTTTCCTCGGTCTATCTCGAATCGGTATATTGGCTGATTTTCATGAGGTGGCGGGGGTGGCACATAGCCCTCTAGGAAATGCGCGAGTTTCCTTTGATCTATCAAGCGAAGTATAATTCGTCGAACATTCCTGCAATCTCTTGTGTGGTGTCCATGAAAGTGATGATACCTACAGAATTCATGACTTCAAGACCCCGGTAGAGGCTCTCTTCCGAAATTTGGTGAGGGCGGGATTTCCTCTGTCAGCACTATTGCCTCCCACACCTTCTCCACAGTTATGTTAAGTCGTGGGAGTTTCACATATTCAAAGATCGGTCCATTGGGCCTCCTTTCCCCGTATCTAGGTCCCTGATTATTCCTAGGTTGGTATCCCGTATTGTAACTTCGTGGCTCATGATTTCTTCTTTTTCACTCCTCATACCTTTGCTGACCAATCCATTCCTGATCTCCACTCGAGACGGCCACAATCTTTGTCGGGACGGGAACTGCTGGCTCTCCCTTTCCTCGCTCGAGTTCATCCTCTACTGTGTGCACTGTCCTTGGTAACAACCTAGAATTCCCTTCTTTCGCTGGGGCCAACTTTATTTCGCTGACCTTCCTATAATTTTCCTCAAACACTATGTATTCCTCCTGGCACTCCCTCAGCTCGTTCATCATTATCGAGTTTCGAATAATAAATATATGTGTGTACAGCAGGTCCGTTGGAATCAGAGCATTCACGAAGGCTAAGATGAAGTTTCGTTCATCAACTCTCCCGACTAACTCGCTGCACACTTTCCTCCATCTCGTGACCAACCCCCGCAAGCTTTCCATTGGCCTTCTCCTCAGGTTGAACAGTGTCTCTATCCCTGGCCTCAACAAGTTGTTGCTTATATACGTCGTCAAGAATATCCTCTGCAAATATTTGAATTATCATATCGACTTCTCCGGGAGCCCATCAGACCAGGCTAATGCTTCCCCTGCTAAGCTCGCAGGGAAATATCGACAAAGTACTGCGTCATTTCGTCCCCACTGCATCAGCGAAAGGGTATATTGCTTCAAGTATTGCACTGCACTTTCCGTCCACTGAATATGCTTGCAAGTGTTGGTAACACGCATTTCTCCGGGATTTCCGCGTGCATGATCTCATAGGTGAATGGTGACTTATCTGCTTCCTCTATCGCTTCTGCTAGTTGCACTCTTCCACCTCTTCGTGAGTTATTTATTAAAGCCCTCATGTCTCTCAGCTCATTCAGAACTTCTTGGTTCAAGTTTCCTCCGTCCTCCTCTTGGTGACGGCCTATCATCACGCTAACCCTCCCTTCGCCCGGTCGTCGTGTTTCTTCCTCGTCTCGGATAAGGTTCGCTTGATGTTGCCGTTCGTCCTCCTGCCTCCGTTCTTCCTCATATCTTCGCCTCCGATCTTCCCATTGGGAGATCTCCAATGCTCTTCTCAGGTATCTTTCTTCGACATCATCTACTCGTCGCCTTCTTCTTCGTCCTCCTTCATCTTCTTCATGGTCATATCTCCTTCGCCGCAGTTCATCTTACTCCGAAGATATAGTGTTTCCTTCCGAATCTATGGCGTTCGTCTCCACGTTTTCATTAAGCTGCCGGTTTTGTTGTCTCAACCTTGCATTATGCCTTTCCAACTGCACCTGTTGTTCCGCTAAGTCCCGATCTCGTTCTCATTCACGATGGAGCGTCTACCTTAGCTGGTCCAACGTCATATTTTCTTCACCGATATTCTCTTCTATCTCCTCGCGAGTCATCTCCTCCTCGACAACGGTGTCTGTATCGGATGTGGGCACTGAACCTTCCCTGAGTCCATCTTCCTCCGTATGCCGCTGGTTCTCTTCTCGTCTGCCTGCTGCAACTAATGTTCCGGCCCGTTCCATCCTTCCCCTCTTATCTGCCAATCGTTTGCTTTTCCTTGCTGCTATTACGTGTGCCGCTCAATCTGATGTTCTAGCCATCAACCTATCCCTACTTCAATATCAACGAAACTTTTCCAACCCCAATTATCTATATTTCCTATTCTCACACCCTCAACTTTCTGGAAATCTAAGTATCCCTGTTTCTGGGTGCCAAAATGTGATTTCTGGAAATCTAGCAACACACACAAATGGAAAGTAAATAAGATCTAAGACATGATAAACGTAAGAACAAAGGATTATTTATTAATCTTCAGCGAGATACAAGTTATACTCGTGGACAATCAAGAAACCCTAATCCCCTCTCCAAGCCTATGGATTACAAGGAAACTCTAACTTTCCCTCTCTCCTCTTTTCTGCTAGAATCCCCCCCTTTGCATTGCTCAAAGGTCTCTATTTATAGGCCTAGGCAACCATAGTGGTATACAGCTCATATCATCTCGCTGAGGTTACTTTATGCTTCGCCTGGTGCATATTCCATAAAGTTTTCCCCACCTTTCGATGTCTTCACGTGGTCTTGTCGGGACACCTGTCCCGTTTCTTGCGCCCTACTACTCCTACTTCGCGATTTGTCTTCTTCGTCAAGATATCCTTTTGTGCTTCGCCTTAGCATCTCGATAGTCCTTCTGTTTTTCTTTGGGGTGGGAAGTTACCTCGCGTTTGGGATCTTTGTCTCGCCTTCTGATGTTGACTGATCTAATAGGTTACTGACACAGATCTTTGACTAGGATTTCATTACCCTACTTGGTATGACACGTGACAATCCTATTTCGTGTACCTACAAGCCTTGAATGGAGTTCCAACGGAAGATTGTCAAGCAGTCTGGACTTGGTGACGAAACTTCTTTGCCTGAAGCAGTTCGCAACCCATATTTAAAATCTACAAATATGATGGTCATAGCGAGGGAGGAGGCAGAGCAAGTGATGTTTGGTGCATTGGATATTCTATTCTCTACTACATCTGTGAAGCCGAAGGACATGGGAATTCTTGTTGTGAATTCTAGTTTATTTAGTCCTACTCCATCCCTATCCGCTATGATCATAAATAAATACAAACTTAGAGGTAATATCAAGAGCTTCAATTTAGGTGGGATGGGTTGCAGCGCTGGAGTGATTTCAGCCGATCTTGCCAAAGACATGCTTCAGGTTCATCGAAACACCTATGCTATTGTCGTGTGCACAGAGAACATTACTCATGGTGCCTACTCTGATCGCAACAAATCCATGATGTTATCTAATTGTTTATTCTGTGTAGGTGGTGCTGCGACCTGCGATGCTGGCAATCATTTCTTCTTTCTGGGAAACTTGATTAGCTCTGAGTTCATTCAGTCTTTCTGAAACAAGTTTCATCTCTACTTTAACGTCTAACTCTGGTGATTTTATCCCGTTCATCGTTTCTCCCATCCTTAGAGGATTTTCTAATATCAATCCTGAACTCTCACCCCAAACGTATGCTGATATGCATATAAAATTATATATGTTTTTCGTGGCACAATATGAATATGTCCATGCAAGCTTCATATTAATATATTATTCAGGAGGAGAATGAGGAAAGTGAAACTAACCTGTTGATAGGTGGAGAAGCAACTTCAACTGTTCACACTTCTTGGAGAATTTCGCAACATGCTTAGCTCCCGTAGTATTAGTACGAATAGCATCATCATATCTTCTCATCACATAAAGAGAAAGACATGACATATTAACAAAAAAAAGTAACAGGTTAAAACACACGCATTGCACATAGGTAAATTACCTTTTATCAAATTTTGTAGTTGCGGCAAAATTTGCAACAACATCAATTTCTTTCCGTATCGTACTTATCAAATTAGAGTCATCGATTCCTAAGTTTTCCAGAGAAATATCACCGGCAACCGGTGTTACCTTCTCAGAAATAAAAGTGGTGTATCTGACACCTTGTCTTTCTCTCAAAACCCTGAACACTTCTCCGGACACCTTATTATACATACAGATGGACAAGTTAGTATTTACAAAAATAGATAAATAAATGTGCATGCCATGGCGTACAACCATAAATATACCTCATTATTATTATTAATACGTTGAGCAGCAGACGCAGAGTTGGGAAATAACTCATAATGTGCTTCACATTAGGTTGTACTCTGAGCAGTTTCTCCACAAAAACTGCATAAAATTAATTGGTAGATATTATTTCACATAAAAAAAAAAAATCACATTGGAAAGAAATAACTCATAATGTGCTTGCTTATTGAAGGTTCTTACGCTTAGCAAGAAAACCAGTTGCTCCAGTAACCAGGATACATTGGTTCTCCAGAGATTTAACAACCGAATTCAACTCCATTGCATGTACCAAATCAAACTTTGAAGAGAGAGAGAAAGAGAGAGAGTAAGAAAGTAAGTCTTGTCTCTCCGGGGTACAAAAAAACGGGAGTGTATGTATGATATAATATATGCTGGCTCAGTAGTCTTGCAAATTTATATGGCTACTAAGCTTAGTGATATTTTTGCACATTTGCACCTTGGGCACCAACTATTCTTTGTGAATATAAAAATGAACAATGCCGTTAGGTGTAAAATAAAGAAGGGTTATTTTATTTTTGGTACTCAGGTTTTGTCCAATTTTTGAATTTGGTCTAACATTTGTCCAGCTTTACGTTTGGTATTTGGACTACACGTTGACTTCCGTTGACTAGGTTAAGTTTACTTTTAATTAATTGACCCAAATTATTTTATGTTATTTTACCTAAACCGTTGATTTAGGTACACATGAACGGTCACTGATATTTTATGATATATAGACTTAAAAAGTATTTCCTCTTTCCTCTTTCTCCATCTCCCACCGAAACAAGCATCCACCATTTACCTCTTTCCTTAGTACGCCACCACCTCTATCTTTAACTCACTGGATTGAAATGCAAGACGAGGATTAGTCATGAATTAGTGATTGAGAAATGATTGGATGGAATCTCATATGCAATTTGGATTGGGGTTGTTTGGTCGATACAATTGAAGTCAGTGGTGGTGTTTTTCTAATAGCCTAATCCTCGAATGTATTTTGCCTGAGATGACCTTGCTTCAATGGTGGCTGTATGGGCACTGTTTTAGGCGTGAACCACAATGAAGGAAGATGGGGTTTCTGTGTAGAGAGTGGTGGACCGGCTGAGATCTGAAATTATATGGTTTTTGTTGGTCTGAGATCGAGACTTCAAGGATTCAAAACAGGTGCCAATAGAACGGTTTTGCATGGAGAGATTGAGTCACTGAGATGATATAGGAATTGATGCTATTAAGAAGTGGAATTAGATCGCGATTTTGCTTCTGAAATTCAGAGGGAATTTTTTTGATTGGGATTTGATTTGTTGTTGGTTTGAATTAGGGTTTTTATTTTGTTTGATTTGTGTAAACTCGTTTGGGTCCTGTTTGGAAATCAGTTCCCTTCAATTGATGGGAATGTCATTGAGTTAGGGTCACGGTGAAAGCCGGAGGTGGTTGTGATGGTGGCACAGAAAGTTCTGGTGGCGGCGGTGATTGGTTTGGAGAGGTGAGAATCATGTAAAAATTTTGGAAAGCAAAGGGCATGATAGTAAACTTAATAATAATTTTATTTTTTTGCTTTTTTAATATGATTTCTAAACAGAAGTAAATATTTAACCGAGTCAACTCTGGTCAACGTCAATTCCAAGTACCAAACATCAATCTGGATAAATGTTAGACCAAACTCAAAAATTGGACAAAACCTGAATACCAAAAACAAAATAACCCAATAAAAAAAGAACTCCAAAAACCCAATAAAAAAAGAACTCCAAAAGGGTTGTGCAAGGTAATTCTAGATAGAGGAGACAGGGAAATTAAAAAAAAGAAATAGAAAGAAAGAAAGGGGGTTTTCAGCAACCCATTTGCAGAACAATATTGAATTCTTGGTAAGTTGTGGAAGTAGCAGTCCTTTGCAGGACTCAGGTTTCGACTTCCCTAGGTTCTGTGTACTTAATCAAGAACACCATGAATGATTGTGCTAAGCATATAGAGAAAATATGAAGAAATGAGAAATTCATCAAAAATTAATCTAGTTTTGCAATTACGTATACAATCACGTGAAGAAGAAGAAGTGGTTAGACATAAACAAGAAAAACAGATGGCTTTTTATTGTGGGAGTAGTATTTCCGACAATTATTGAATAGCCATGTCAATTCTCAATTTCCGTGTATATCCATACTTTCTAATAAAAAAGGGTACATAATTACAAATTTGAACAACTGCCACGAGCGGCCAAAGGAAAAGTTTTACTATTAGGTTTTACTTATTACATGGATACAACCAATACAAAAGGTTCAAATTCTACTGATAAAATAAAAAAGAGAACAATATGAGAAGGTAAAGGAAAACACAAAACCGTCTCGTGCTAAAGCTACAAAGTACAAGGAAAGCAAAATGCCAAACGAAAACACAAATCTGGAACTGGGAGGACAAACAAAGACTCGAGTCCGCAGCAGAAACAACCCTAGAAAACAGCAAAAAAGACCACCACCAATACAGTTAATTAATGTAGTCATTACATTTAAGGACCTAGGTTTAGATATCACCATTGACACTGCATCCCTCGTGTACCCTATACTAATAAGCTTACCAACGAGTGAAAGTAACATATAGAAATTTCCTGACGTACTAGTGTTGCAGAAAACCCAAGTCACTTACTAAAGGTATCCATGGAGTTAGCTCTCCTTTTTACTTTGATACAATTCATTATGAGTTTTGTAAGACATTTTAAGTTTCTGTTTCTCAGTAGGGACTTTGACATCTGTCGCTAATCCAAGATACTCAAGTAGCTCTATAACGTACCAAGGCACGTCAAGCTGCCACCACTCCAGCCCTAAACGAGCTGAGAACTCAAAGGCGTGATGGTTGTTGTGCCAACCTTCCCCGCTTCCAAGTAAGCTTACCACCCAATTGTTCTTGGATAAATCTTTAGTATTCCATGGCTTTTTCCCCCATGTATGGCACACTGAATTCACCATGAATGAGCCATGGTTTCCTAGTGCTATTCTAACACCCTGAAAGTATTAAAACGAAGTTATCAATCAGCCCGCTTGGTTATAGCTAGCAATTCCCTGATTTCAGAACTTTTTAAAAACTCTTGACATAATAAATAAAGATATCCCCGACTCAACTACCTCATAATCGAAGTTATATAAAGAGACAGACTTCAAATCACACATAAGAAAGATGAAAATCAAACGATCTTTCATTTATTATTTACCATTCCCCAAATAAGGTGCGGTAAGCCTCCTCCAATGTACAACACAAGTGCAAGTCCAACTATATGAAACGGGTATGTACTTCGGAGGAACCTGTAGTATGCTTGGCTTTGTAAATCCATGACATTGTTTCGTTTCCCCCCACCCTGCAGAGTATTGAACAAGATAAGAAGATCTCTGAAGAAATGTCCAGCCATCAATCTTTCTTCAAGGTAATTAGCAACTATTTAAAAAAATGGCTATCATTTCAAAAAACTAAAATAAAATCTGTTATAAGTTTGTCTTTTTTGTTTAATCGGCATTATTAGTTTTCTCATTGATTTTCACATACTATATATTCAATGATCTCATGTTTTTGGTGTTCATTGAGGAATAGATAAAAGGTATATATACTTCTAATGTAAAATCATGTATCTGTCCCCAACGAAGTAAAAAGATTGAGAAAAACACCTTTTCTCTGAGATGTGTGTGTTGAAGAATCCAAGTCACATGGCTGAACCAAAATCCTTCCATTGGACTGTGCGGGTCTCTATCAGAATCTGTGAACTGATGGTGATGTCTATGAATGCTTACCCAAAATATCGGATCTCCCTGATAATCAATTTCAGCAACAACAATAAATTAAAGAGACTTACACATCAACAAACAAACAAACAGCAGGGTTACAAAGAGATATATAACTAACCTGTGCACCATGAAGTCCAAAATAAGCAAACAAATATTCGAGAAATTTTGTGAGCTTAAAACTCTTGTGAGTAAGATTTCTGTGATAAGAAAGACTTATCCCTATATAATTAGTCAAAAATAACAATATGCAACTACCCCAAAATGCATTCCAAGTAAAGTAGAACGGAGCAGCTAAGAGAGCTATATGCTCCACTATTATTACACCCAAGACCAAGGCATCTCTGAGGCGATCCAATTTTCTTTTTGAGACATCAAGCTCTTTGTTTGTGTGTTGCAACTGTACCACACTCTTCGGATTATAAACAGGTTCTACAGCCATTTTTAGATGCACACTTTATTATTCAGTTCTCAATAGCTATTGTTGGCGATCCCAATTATGATGTTCTTGAACTTCTTTCTTATTATATATAGGTTTACAAAGGAGTAACGTTAGTGCTAACTAATTTTCTTTGTGAGCCGGTTAACTGTTGGTTAGTTAGGAATATGTTTTTTTTCGATTCTGTTAAGGTTGTTGTTGCAGATAGCATTAGTATTGAAGTCTGATATATCTATAAATAGCTCTCGCTATCTGCTATTCTTCATACTCCATTAATAACCAACTTTTCCATTAATAGAAATAATCTTTCCCTATCGAGCAGACTGATCACCAGTTCTTAATTAATTTATAGGTAGCCCTCAAATTTGCCAGTTTAAATAACCTTCTAATTTTCTTTTTACAAACTAGGGAAAATATTATATTTAACTTGTATTTCGAATGTAAAAAAAATTCTGAGTAGTGAGTAATGTGGACTTCAACAAATTTGAGCATGACTCTGTAGCATACGCTTCCACTTTACCTGCAAAGAAGCACCAGCGGAGTTCTTTTCCAGTGTCCATTTAGAAGAACTTTTGCAATTAGTGTAATTAGCATTTGGAGCTTGTTCACAACTTGTTTCGTAATAAGCATTTATGTTTTGGGTTTTCTTTTTACATTTTCTTGTATATTCTTCATTCTTAATAAAATTTCTCTTCCAATCAAAAAAAAAAAAAAATTGCAGCCCTTGTACTGCTTTTTGTTTTCAAAGTGCTGGTTTATAAATTGCGGGTAATGCATTGCAAGTAAAAACGTTTCACAAAATTGGTCAATTGACCCAATAACGATAATTTCTGGGTGAAAAAGACATACAAAACTTAATATTGTTTAAATGGACGAGAATATAAAAATAGTCAGGATGTAAATAATATCATCCAACCCATTTTCAAATATTTTTTCAGAAAATGGGTCATTTGTCCAAATATTTTTAAATCATGGTTCAAATGGACGGGTAAAAATTACTATGGGTAAAATGGACACAAAAAAATAGCAAGGATGAAACTGGATTCATCCTGACTTAAACTTAAAAAATAGCAAGGATGAAACTGGATGCATCATGATGTAAATTAAAAATAAAAAAAGTATTTGAAAATGGATAGGATGAAACTGTTTACATCCTGGTTATTTTTATATTTTTGTTCATTTAAACAGTATCAAAATCTAAATGTCCTTTTCACCCAGGAATTGTTGATTTTGGTCTTTTTAACCAATTTTGTGTATTTTTTCTTATTTTTGATTTACATCAGGATGCATCCAGTTTCACCTCGCTATTTTTGAAGTTTAAGCCATGATGAATCCAGTTTCATTCTTGCTATTTTTTTGGTGTCCATCTCACCAATACTAATTTTTACTGGTCCATTAAAACCATGTTTTATAAATATTTGGGCAATTGACTCAATTTCTCAAATGGTTTTCATCGGTGACTATGGGTGCCAATGTAGCTAAGGCTTTCGTTTGGATCTTATTGTAGGGAACATAAATGGTTGATCTATCGTTTGAGTTGAAGCCTTTTTTTTTACCTCTATGGTGGAAATTAGAATGTTCCAAGAACTTTTATTTTTTTATCATAAAGGAAAATTCATTACTGACAAAAACAGCAGTTACATAGAGAGTTCCAACTCGAGGATTGAGTGGATACATCTTGGTGGAGCTTCAACCCGCACTTGGTTATATTCATACTTCTTGGCATATTTGTCTAGTCCATCAGCGACTTCATTACCTGATCTAGGAAACAAAACACACTTGACATAAAACAAAGATACTATGATCCTACTAATATCTGAAAGGAGATTGTGATCCTGCCAACTAGAGTTTACAAAATTTGAAGTTGTGATTTGAAGTCACAGCTTCAACGACAGTCTTGCAGTCCCCTTCAATGATAACATTTTTCCACCTTCTGCTTTTGATCCATTCTACTGCCTCCAAGAGAGCTAAACCTTCTTCTTGTTCAGCATGATCTAGGTTTTGTTACTTTCACCATGGAGTCCGGAAACCTCCATGCACAATCTCTCAAAATCAGTCCAATACCACATATTTTACTCTTTTTATCAAAAGCTGCATCAAAGTTTAATTTCCACCAATTAGCAGGTGGTTTTTCCCACTTTCTCTTGACGTTATTTCCTTGTTTCCTGCAGATATTGTTAGTTTCACAAGATAGTATATTATATTTTGTGCAGAAATTTTTTATGCTCATGATTATGTCATTTGGGTAGGGTTTTTTTCCTTCAAACACACGGGTGCATCTATGTTTCCAAATTTGTCACATGATAACAGTAGCTAAAAGGATGCTTTTTCCTTGCTTGAAGGAGATTATGCTTTGTTCTTGATTCCAAGTTTTGATCCAGGCTTGCAAGGAATGACATTGTTGTTGAGAATGCATAGCTTCTGGGAGAATTGTGAACCAGATTACTTTTACTAGATCACATTGCATGATGATATGGGTATCTGTTTCTGGAGCTTGTTTGCAGAACGGACAAGAATAATCCTCAAGCTGCATCTATCTTCCAACTCTAGTTCTTGTTTGAATAATTTCTTTTAAACATCTCCATAGAAAAAGATTGAGCTTGTATGGGAGCTTTAGGTACCATATTTTCAAACAAAATTTTTGATCTTCTCTATGATGTTGTTGCCACTAATTTCTTGAATGAAGGCTTTGTAAGTAGATTGAACTGTGAAAGAACCATTTCCTGTAAGGCTCCAAATTAAAGTATCCCTGGCATTTTTGGGAATTCTTATTTCTTGGATCTTCTTCCTTTCTTCTTGGTTGAACAGTTGATAAGGTTCTGAACTTTCTATTGTTGAGAACCTTGTTGAATTAAGCTCTTAACTTTTTCATTGTTGCCTGAGAACTGTGTTGCATTTTAGAGTTGAGAGTGATGAATCCTGCAACCCAGTTATGCCTACAGATTTTTATGCTTGAGCCATCCCCTACACTCCAGATATAATGTTTCTTTACTATCTGCAAACCTATGTGAATACTTCTCCAAATCCATGATCCCTGAGAACTTATTTCATCACATAATGGATCTTTGTTGTGAAAGTATTTTGCCTCCAGAATTCTGGCACATAAGGAATTATGATCTGTAACCATCCTCCATACTAATTTTGCCAACAAAGCATCAGTCAATTTAATGGTGTTTTTGAATCCCGTACCCCCTAGTCTTTTTGGTTTTCAAATAAAAGACCAAGAGATGGAGTTCATTCCTTTTTATTGTCTTTGTTCCATGAGTATCTTCTCTGGATTCTGTCAAGAGATTCAGTCACATGTTTTGGCATCTTAAAACAACCCATCTGATAGTTTTCCATTGTGCTTAAGACTGACTGCACTTGAGTTGATCCTCCATCTTGATCTAAAATCTTTTCTTTCCATGTACTTAACTTACACTGCACCTTGTCTTCTATTGGTTTTAAACTTTCTTTTTTATCTTTGCCTAAGAAGAGGGCAGTCCAAGATATTTTTCATTCAATCCCATGGGTTTCATTTGCAGTAGACTAGTTAGATTATCACATCTCTGAGGTTGCATATGTTTCTTGAAGAACACACCTGACTTTTGGAAATTTATAACTTGACCAGAAGCAGCACTGAGTTTGTTTATGATGTCTAGAAGGTACCTTATTTCCTGATCTTTTCCCCTGAAGAAGAGTACACAATCATCTGCAAATAGTAGATGATTTATACTTGGACTGTAGAAGCTTGGTTTGATGCCATGTATCTTCTTCATGCATCTGCCTTGCATAACATTCTTGAGAAACCCTCCATGCAAAGAATGAATAAGTATGGAGAAATTGGGTCCCCTTGTCTTAGGCCCCTTGATGGGTTGAACGGTTGACAAAAAAAACCATTTAAAAGAATAGACACTGAGGTGGTGCTGATACATTGATTAATCAATTTACACCATTTGTTGCAGAATCCCAGTTGCTTCATTATGTCCATCAGAAACTTCCATTCAATCCTGTCGAAAGCCTTCGACATATCCAGATTGATTCCAACTTCCCCAAATTTGTTTTTGCTTCTTTTCATATGATGAACTATTTCATGGGCTATGATAGTGTTATCTGAGATATTTCTGGTTGGGACATAGGCAGCTTGAAAAGGATATACTATTTTTTGCAGGATGGGTTTAAGTCTATTTGCAAGAATGGGATGATTTTGTAGTTTATGTTGCAAAGACTAATGGGTCTATAATCTAAAGGGGTTTGAGGGCATTCAACTTTTGGGATCAGGGTTTGAAATGTGTAATTGAGTTCCTTCAGTAAATAACCATTTCTGAATAAATTTTGAGTCATAAGAATGATGTCATTACCTACAGTGTCCCAGTATTGTTGATAGAATCCTGCGTGAAAACCATCAGGTCCAGGTGCTTCCCAATAATTGATTTGAAAGACTGTATTTTTGACTTCATATGCATCTGGAATTCTTATTAAGTTAGCATATTCTTCATCTGTTATGCATGGGTTGATGAAAGATAAGATATCTTCTGTTCTTTGAGGATTTGAAGTATGTGTAATGGTGTTGAAATGATTATTTAGAAGCTGCTCTAATTCCTTTTTTTCTGAATGCCATATACCCGAATCATCTTTGATAGAGTCTATGTGGTTTCTTCTTCTTCTGAAATTTTCTTTTGAGTGGAAGTGTTTAGTATTTCTCCTCTCTTTCTTCACTAGGTTCTCCCTTGAATTTTGATATTTCATGTCTGAGTCAATCTTATACCAGTATCTTATCTTGTTTTAAACTGTTAACTTCATTGTTGTTGTTTCCCATTTTCCTTACTTGTACATCTTGGATTTTCTTCTCTACTTCTTTTATATGTTTATTTACATTCCCAAACACTTCATAGTTCCATTTCTTCATTTCTTTGTTTGTGAGCTTAAATCTTGGGACTATTTGAAAAGCTGCAGAACTTTGTTGTGGTTGGCTCCATGCATTAGCAATTACTTCCTTGCAGGAGTCTTGTTGAATCCATTTTTCATATACTCTAAATGTTCTCTTGTATCCTCTCTCAGCAGGATTTGTATTGAGCAGAATTGGAGCATGATCATAACCAAAAGATGTAAAACTGTATATTGTTGCAGATTTGAAGATGTCATGCCATTTTGTATTTGCTAGAGCTCTATCCAGTTTTTCCTCCACCAATTTCTTGTCTTGTTTGTGATTGTTCCAAGTATAAGGGTACCCTGAGAATTTTACATCCATCAAGTCAGTCTGAAGAAGCCATTCTTTGATACATTTGCTGATGCTAGATTGGGAAGATGCAGCTTTTGAGATCTTTTCTTGAGAGTTGATGGTGATGTTTAAATCTTCTATGCTGATCCAAGGAATCTTCATGTTTTGACTTCTTGAAGTAATTGTTTCCCATAGCACTTTCTTTTCCTTGTATCTTGGGATCACATATAGGCATGTCAGTAACCATTGAGCATTTTGTGGACCAGCACTGACCATGATTTCAATTTGATTTTTCTTTTCATTCACAATGTTGATTCCCATACCATCTTTCCATAGTAGTGCAATACCACCAAAGAGGACAATGGAGGACTGACACCAATAATTAGGAAAACCAAAATTTTTGATGAAAGAATTTGTTTTACTGTGATTTTTTTTGGTTTATGAAATAAATACAATGTCAGGATCATTTTTGTAGATGTAGTGTTTTAAATGGTCTCTAGTATGTTTTTGGCAGCTGCCCTGGAAGTTCCATGCTAGAATTTTCATTTATATAAAATTTATGATGAGACAGCTAGTAGTAGAATGAGTATGCTTGTGATAATGACTAATTGAAACATGAAATGATTGTAAGATAGAATTGATTTGTAAAGGAAATTGAGTGAAAGGTGAAGTGGTTACCTGGTCTTCTTCCCCTGCATTGTTGTGGTACGACATCATTGCATTGCATTATTGATACCAATCCCCTCCTTGATTGTTGTCATGTTCTTGAAACTCTGGTTTATCTTACACACTGTTTTCTCCTTGACTGTCAGCATCCATGTAGAGGATTACCAAAGTTGATAGTCCTTGCCACATTTTCTCTATCCCTTTTTCCTATTCTATGCCTTGAGCCTTCACCCACCTCAGAGCGGCTTCTTCTTCAATAAAAACTGCAGTGACATGATACCCATCTGATGGCCTCTGGAAGGCTACTCTATTTGCAGCAGCAGCTTTCTTCTTGGAGACTTTCGTATTAATGGTGATTGGAGACTCATCCCCATATTTTGGGTTCATTGACATTACATCTTGATCGGACAAGTTAGTTTGTCCAAACTTAAACAGAGTTTTGTTTACAAGAGCCTTCACAAATTTTGCTTTATTTTCACATACATCATCATCGTAGTCCAGAATGAAGCATGCTAGACAGAGGTTACCTGGATGCTTTCGGTAGTAAAAGGGAATCCACTAAGTACAACCAGCTCAATTTTCAGTCAATAGACCTCTAATGAGAGGAGTTTTCACATTGATGCTGATATTTGCACTGACTGCATTTGAATCTATAGGGTTGCCATCCTTAGGATCTAGATATTTGACCTCTCCCGGAATTTTTGCAAATTTGAACATTGTTTTTGATTCAAATAGTTCTGGAGGTAAATCCTTGAAGTCTACCCAAAATTCTTGAGTGCTGAAATCCATCTTTTGAATCTGGATAAAGGAGTTGTAAGGCTTAACCATGAACAGACAACCATTCACTGACCAAGGGGCATTCTCTAAGACCTAGTTGACTTGATCCCAGTTTCGAAATCTTACAATGAAAAAATTTGGTGTTGGGTTTCTTATCTGAATCTTCTTGACTTTCTTTGCCCAGAGGGTTTTGAGGTGAAATTCAAGGCTATCAGGTTTCAATGGTTCATGAGATACAAGTTTTCCAACTATGTTGGTATCCCATTTTTAAATGAATCTGTCAAGATTGAAACTTGAGTAAACAAAAGTTTTCCTGATGTCATCCGACTCAGACTTATTGAGGTTTGTGGACATCAGTTGTTCTTCAAGGTATTTCATATCACCCAAATTTGGCTCCATGATTTTGAATTCTGAGGTAAGGGTTGGTATTAAGAAGTGAGTAGTGGTTAAGGCTATGATGATAAAACTTAATCCTAACTTGTTCCAATTTATAGAATGGTTGCATGATTTTGAACTGAGACGTGTTAAAATTGTCATAAAGCTATCGATACTTCTCTTCCAACAAGAAGAAATAGCAAAAAACTGATCTTTACCAGTATAACAAAACTTGGATGATGAGATAGATTTCTCTGCCATCGACTCAACGGGAACTGAAAAACCTTGGAGATAACAACCTTTAAATGGGATAACCTTTTGCAATGACAATTTTGTACCAAAACAAGGCAACAAAGACCAGGCACAACGTTAACACCTGCAAGTCATAATCAAGAACCAGGAGGGTAAATACGAAACAGGAGGACTGAAATCGAATTTAAACCCCTGACATGCAAATTTCGATTTTGGGAAAAACTTTAAGACATAAGTAGCTAATAACGAGATTCAGACAAAGAAAGAGAAATTGCTTGTTAAATTAATCACAAGAGAACAAGAAATATCATAATTAACAGATTTACTTGTTGCAGGAACCAATGCTTCATTAATGATGGAAGAGAAATCTGAGTTGACTTAGCTTGACTTCCTTTGACTAATCGCCCATGATTTCCGATCTGCTTCCAGGATATAATGGACATAATGACTTAGTTTCTAATGGACATAACGAAGCAACTGGGATTCCGCAACAAATGGTGTAACTTGATTAATGTTTCATGAACTTGGACACTTAGTAAAACGTACTGATCCACTCTTGGACATCTGGAGTTCAATATTAAGGAAATAAAACAAGACGGATTATACAGTACCTTGAGTTTTATTGTTGGGTATATAAAATAAACAAACAACATATACAAAGAACCGTTTTTTGGGGACTACTCATTTTTTAGTAGTCCCCAAAAAATGGTTCTAAAATTAGCACATGCAACGATAAGGCTTTATCACAAGTAACCAAAATAGGAGCAAACAACGAGTAATTAAAAAACAATCATAAGACGGAGAACCCAGCTGCAAGGTTGCAAGGTTGCAAGGGTGCATTATTATGAAAGACAAACCCTGTATACAGATCTCTTCACTTCTTCTAACATCAACACGCATAAAATCTTGAGTAGAGCAGCCCTTCCATATTATATCAACACGCATTTTTTGAGTAGTCCCCAAAAAATGGTTCAAAAATTAGCACATGAAATGATAAGGCTTTATCACAAGTAACCAAAATAGGAGCAAACAACGAGTAATTAAAAAACAATCATAAGACGGAGAACCCAGCTGCAAGGTTGCAAGGCTGCATTATTATGAAAGACAAACCCTGTATACAGATCTCTTCACTTCTTCTAACATCAAACACGCGTAAATTCTTGAGTGGAGCGGCTCTTTCATATTATATTTTAAGTTATTAAATGGATATTAACAGTGTGGGAGACTATTATCCTTCACACATTCCCTCACGTGTAGTTTCGTTCTGTCTAACACGTGGACCTACGTTGTGTGGTGTCCGTTGGGTCTACTCACACACGGACCTAGCTCTGATACCAAATTAAAATATGCAGGCATCCAACTCAAAACCAATTGGCAATGAGTGGAATGGCCCTTCCATATTATATTTTAAGTTATTAAAGGGATATTAACAGTGTGGGACTATTATCCTTCATAGCTTGTATCATGTCCTAATACTATCCATTTAAACCATCCATATCAGCTCACATAATTGACTTGGTTTTACACAGTTGTCCTTCTCAGCTTAATTAGAGCATAATACCGAAAGTTGTCCCACGGTGTGTGGGTTTATCAAACTTAAATGTTTATATTAGTAGCAATCACATGCACCATCTATGTATCGACATTTTTTTAATCAAAATAATTAATTTTTATTTTCTAATTAAAATAAGTAAATAATTTATTATTAAAAGAAAAGAAAAATAGAAACAAGAGGGACTTAGAGCGAGAACCTAGCTAGTTAGTAAGTTCGCGAATTTTATCTGCATAATTCGCGAATCCGTCAGTATCTTCGTACATTTGGAACCCTGATTTTGATTCGCCAATTTCCAGCTTAAGACGAATTATATGCATATTTACGAATTACCAGGCTGTACGGCTCATATAATACTTTCTTATGTCATCATCAGACTTTCATTTGTATCACATTTTTGAGTTTCTAAATGTTACATGCCCCAATTTAATCCCTATACCACCAACATGTTGTTATATTGTATATACATTTTTATAATATTTGCCGAATTCGTATCTATAAGATAAATTATATACGTTTGTATGTCGTTCTGCAAAATGAATTATCCCTGAATCACAAGATGTTTGACTGAGTAGTGGACCGAACTTACATTCTGTCAAAACGGATAACACTAGTACGCTTCCTGTCCCGAAATTTCCCCATATTCGGAATTGCTAACTAGGGCTGGAACCTCCCGCAGAGAGAAGTGGAAAAGATAAATGCAAGGAAAGATATTGGAAAAGAGAATATCGCATTTACAAGTTCACCCAAAGTGTTTCGTCGATCCAAAAATTCTTCTCAGATGCTTTTAATGTAAGTAAAATTCCTTATTTTAATTTAGTTTGTCTTCGTATGAACATGCAGAACAGGTTGAAAACCAAATAATCTATGCAGGTTGACATTATTAAGCATTTATCTATCCATTAACATGGTTTCGCTTAAATTAGTTTTAAGTATCTTCTTTGGAAAATTGTATGCACGATTGATATAACTCTTGAGTTTAAGATTCTATTTTTTATTGCAGTAACCTGTTGGAGTTGATTTTAATTTTTCTTTTCTTCCAATATTCTTTTATCGTTATTATTAATAGTAATTTTTATTTTTCATTCTTGCAGATGGGTTCTTCTGGAAGTGCTTGACAAGGTTTCTCCAGGAGCAGTTAAATGGAGGCGCTCAGGCACGCGTTGAAGCCTCTAATTAAATGTCATTTGATATGGTAGATAATTGCAACCAAGTCTTAAGTATTTCCTCAGTCTTCTATATGTTGGAGGATCACTATTCCGACCTACCTGATAATGTGACATTCAATGCATTAAATTAAGTTCAAGTCTTATGGTGGAAGAATTCCATCTTCCGTGCCACCTCAATATTTGAAATTGTCCATGATAGCTCAAGTCTTATGATGGAATTATAGTAACGCTAAAAAGAATAGTGTTTGATTTGGTCAGTGGTATTTGATTAAAATATTTGCATGATTGAAATTAATGGTGGCTTTTCGGTGTTTGGTTATAAAACACAAAAAAAACTATTTTGAATACTATTTTTTAGTGCTATTCAGAATAACGTTTTCGTCTTTTAGCACGCTATTTTGAATAACGTTTATTTATATTCCTCACACCACTTCATAAAACCATGGAACATCGTTTGGAAAAAATGCGGATGATGCCAACTTGGAATCCATTAGACTTGATATTCTACATTTTTTCCAAGATTTAAATAGGTTCGATTCCACTGTAGTACTTTGCTCGATGTCTTTCAAAAGAAGTCTACATATTCTTCTTATCTGATTAACGTTACATTTCAAATAACAATTACCTAATAGCAGTTAACTAGCCCAACATCTCAAGTTTCCCATTGTAGAGACAGAAAGTTAAAAAGGCTCTCCCCTCTCTCCTCTCTCTCCACTTCACCTGAGCTTTCTCCTCTCTCGGTAACGGCTACTTCCTACCGTTTCTTTTATGTCTCATTCTTCCAACATCTCTTTAACGGCTCTCTCTAGCCGCCGATCCCAAAAATTTTGACGGAAATCTCCAATCTTTCTCTGCTAATGATACTTCTCATATAATCTCAAGCACAATCCATGAACACTACTCACAAGTCTCACATTTGCAACTGCAATTGTATCAATTACACAACACAAATCACAAATACCACTCAAATCACAAAAAGCTCATAAATCACTTGCAACTCACAAATCACTGAATTCATAACTTACAATCTGAAGAATCACACAGGAATGAATGCCCAATCCATCAAAGGCCATTCTGGCATATCTCATGATTATTATGGCACAAAAGCTTTTCTGGGTTATTTTACAAAAACACATACCCAATCTATCCTATCTCAGCATCTTTCAGTCTTACTGGAAAATTCTTATCAAAATCAACTTGCCACTAAACTCCCATTGCCTAGATTTAAATTACCATGTTCAAGCTCTCAAAGCCAGATTTTTATCCTAGCAATGGAACGAGGTTTTTTGAGACAAAAATCTCAACCAGCTAGTCTGAGGTTCCCTAGTTGCAAAGCTCATTGGGGAATCAGCTGGATTTCTACACCTCCTTCCCCTGGTATGTATCAGTGTACTATCTTGGCTATTTTGGCTAAACTTCCTGGAGGTGAGTACTTGACTCTCTGTTTGTTTGTTTCTCTACTCATTACTCTTAATTTGATCTTCCTACAATTTACCAAAAGCATATGCTCTTTATTTCCTGCTAGTCTTACCAAGTCCCTTAAACCTGACTATTTCTTGAACCTTGTTAGCACTCATGATCTACTCTATTGGGAAAATTGCTTCTTTCTTATCATGTTTTTAACTAGGAATCAGCTACATTGCACTACCCTTTCTTTAAATAGAAATAAAAACTTAAACATAGTGCTACAAATTACCAAAGTATGCATAAAACATTTCCATCAACATGATAGCATCATTTTTCTTCGGCATCAAACTAAAAGAAAAGATTTCAGATTGTCTGGTACTACTAAACTCAGAATGTGCAGCTTGCCAAATCCTACCTGTTTAGTCTGCTTTTGGCCCCCCAGACTCAAGTGCAACATCTCTCACAGCTCTGGCCATCACTGCCTTATACACCCTCTCTACATCCCTTGCATCTGCTTCAGGAGGCAAAGTGTCATCAACCGGCAACACAGGAAGCTGGGGCTCCTCACCTCGTATAGCACTAGCCTTTGCAAATCTGTAGATTTGACCCACAATCCTAGAATCAACTCCAGGAGTTACATATTCATCTCGAGGAACTTCAAGTGGATGTATGACCTCTCCAGCACTAGTCTGAGACACCTCGGACACATCCTGAGCCATCTGCCTGAGAGTGGGAGCAAGAATGAACAAATTGGGAAACGTGATCTGACCTGGTTCAGGTGGCATTGTAGCTTTGATCTGAATTTGTTCCTTGGCAGGATCGGGTATATGAGCAGAAAAGAAGCCCTGCTGAGTCCCCCTACAGACAATTCGCTCATCATCTACCAATACAATGCCTTCCTTTATCACCCGGCGGCCCTTTGTGGGGTGCAGAGCAAAAACAACCCACCCATATTTTACACCCACAAGTTCTCCATTCTGAATTCGGCCTTGCTCGACCTGTTGCGGTGGTCCCCCTCGTCTGGCAGTTGCATACACAGCCCTTTCCCCCATTTCCTGCTCTCCCACCCCTAAAACCAGACATCCTACCTCCAGAACCTGCTCTCCCATTCATTGCATCAGAAGTATAATGCAATTCATGCATGTTATAACCAGAAAAACCTTCACTTATCCTTACAGTTTCAACCTACAAAATTCAGTCATCAGACTGCAAATAACACTCAAATTGATTAAATGCATGGAAGTTAAAACCTCACCCAAGAACTGCTTGAATTACAAAGAATTTTACCTGCTTTATCCGAGGGATTTCAACAGGCTGCTCTATCTAAGACTCGACTTCGGCAACTCTCTGCTTCTCATGCTCATCTCTTTGGGGTCGCATATTTGCATCCATATTCCCTTTGCCTGGATATTTCAACGCGGAGATTACTCTAGAAATGTTGTTCAACAAAAGGATTACACATGAACACTTTTTTTCTCTCAGCGAAAACTGATCAAGAAACCGATTGAAATTATCATCTCAGCGGTTTTAATCAATTTAAGAAGAGCAACAGCCTCTCAATAGCAACCGTCAAAAATCCTCGGGAGTTACCAGACTTGTAGCATTAACTTCCGGTCTTGCAACTTGAGGCGCATGATCAAGCCTACTAGCATCATTATTTGGCCTACTACAAGCAAAGAACCACCATTGGCTCATGCAAAGCGGCAACAGACACCTGGAAAGAATTCTCTTTCCACGTCAAAGGGTCAGATTTTGAGTAAATGGATCTGCAACATTCCCACCCGACAATCCCAAATACAAAAACTACCTCAAACTTTCGAAATGACTCAGACACTTTTACCCACTCAGATACAAGATTTTTGAAATGACTCAGACACCTTTAACCACTCAAAGCCTTCCAGCCGCAAGTACAAGGACCACTTCAACTGCAATACCAAGGATCAATTCAAAGACAACCTCTTCATCAAAGAAAAAGAACAAATCCAACTTGCGTCACCATTTCAAAATTCAGCTAGACATGTCGTTCTCAGTCATTATGAAGACTACACAATTACCATCTACTACCCCCAATGGGAAGGACAAGGTAAGACTCTAAACAATTTAAATAACAATTTTATTGTCCTTGTATGCAGGTACATGAGCCAGAACCCATTAGTCACGAGATCCAGCAACAGCTATCACCAATTGAACTACAAAGTGATGTCCACCCCAACAGATCAGTATTTATCAAAACCAGTTTGGACTAACTTGAGTACAACCCACATCTTTGTTCCAAAGACCAACATTACTGACATTTTCAAGAATCTTTTTCAAATTAAATCTTGGGTGAATGCCCCACACTACCACAGCTGGTCCTGCCTTGTTAGAATACACTTTGGTAAATATACCTACTGGTTCTTATTCGTTTACTAACCACAAATGGCTTCCTCATCAAATCCCTCCAACCCAACCATTGAAATTCTTGTTGATCAGATGAACAAAACCCTCAATATGCCTGAAGAAGATCTTTATCCTAAGGTTTTCTTAAACCCTGACAACATTAGAGCCAAACAACCTTTAGATTGGAAATGGTGTTTTATTGGAAAACTCTGCAGCAATATCTGTTATGAAACATCCATAATCAGTACATTCATCAACAACAACTGGGAATTTAATGGTAGAGTTGAACTAGATATTTGGAATAGAAGAAGGAATTTTTTCATCCTGAGACTCACTCATGAAGATGATTACTCAACACTAAGGAATGGTGGAACCAAAAGAGTTTTTGAAAAGCTTATGGTTCTTGTTGGTGTCCCCCTTGGAGGCCCATACTTAATTCATGAAGAACAATTTTCTAAGGTAATGGTTTGGCTGCTCATCAAAAGAATCCCATCACACATCATACCAGATATCAAAAGTATTCTAAAACCTGTTGGAGTTTTTCAAACTGCCAAGAAACCTTATGGAAGAGACAAATTTTAAAAAAATTTAGAAGTTAAACTTACCATTGATGTTACCAAACCTTTGAAGTTTGGTATTAAAGTTTTTGAAACCCCAACTATCTCTTATTGGCTGGAGTTTGCTTATGCTCTCAATGGAATCAAATTCTGCAAAGTTTGTAGAATATTAGATCACTCATCCCCACCCTGCCCCATCCCACCCTCAAATTCAAAATCCCACTACTCAAATCACAAAAGCCTGCAAACACCTCAATCTCTCCCACCACCCCAAACTGCGTACCAAAACTCCGTTCAAGAAGGAAGGAATGCCATTCATAGAGGATAATTTGATGCTGATGCTGCTCAAGACTTTGAAATCAAGATGAGGAATGCAAAACAGAAAGAATTGGAAAAAAAAACAATTTCTAAATTTGCTCCCTCATGTTCAAAACACCTCACTTTTGGAGCCTCTGCTAGAGCTGATCCCAACTACCCACATCCGGATGTCATTGCCAGCCAAATAAGGCACAGAAAACTTGAGCTCTCAAAGAAAATCTCCACCAACTACAGGAATCACCAAGCTAAAACAAAGATCAAGTAAGCAACTAGAGCTAAAAATATTTCAAACACTAATGCCAACCAAACTCTGGACACCACTGGTATCTTTCCAACCATCCCTTCCCAAACCATCATAACTCTAGCTCAAATCAAGGAAAAATGGATGCTGAAACTGTCCAGTTTAAAAAGAAGGCTTGGAAATCTAGAAAGACAATTCACGTCTTCACTGAAGAAGATTCACCCTCTGATAATGACAGTATTAAGGATTTGGAAAAGCAGAAAGTCATGCCAAAAAGGAAGCAATCAACTCAGGGTGCAGAGCCTATGGAAACCATTGAAACTGACAACAGCAAAAGACTCAAGGACTACCCAGAAAACTATGTTGAACCTCTGGCCTCAAGCTTTCCCCTTATGACCAATGGTGTTTCTGGCTCATCAACACCAACCCCTGAGGTAATTCCCTTCTCTATCTCCTATCTTGGATTAAACTGCAACCAACATTTTATTTCCACATATTGTTACATCATAAGCTACTATGATCCTATAGCTAGGAGACCAGCCTCTAAATACCCCCCCTATATCCTATTTTTGGAAATTCTTTACTTCTATAGCCTGGAACTGCCAAGGTCTAGGGAAAAAATATATTAAAAATTATCTTAATGATATGCTGACCAAATTTAATCCTGATATCTGCTTCATATCTGAAACCAAACAGAAACATGGTAAACTTTTAAATTCTATGAAACTACTTAATATCCAAAAAAGTTAGCATGTTAATCCGGGAGGGGCTAGTGGTACAGCTGGTGGATTAGTAATGATATGGAAGAACAATCTTGATGTTGAAATTCTAGACTGTTAATTTAACCATATCAATGCTAAAATACAGCCTACTAGTGGCCCTCCATGGCTCTTCACTGGTTACTATGGTAATTCTAATAATACTCGGTGTGAACTAAATTCTTGGAAAGTTTTGGAGTATATTGCTTCCAAGAACTCCCTCCCTTGGTTGGTTATTGGTGATTTCAACTTTATCTTACATGATTTTGAAAAATACAGTACCCAACCACTGGACAATGCTGAAGCTAATATTTTTAGTAACAAGATTATTGATCTAGATCTAAATGATTTAGGCAGCACTGGATTCCCTTTCACTTGGACAAATAAGAGAAGTGGGCCTGCTCTCACTGAGCAGAGATTAGATAGAGGATTAGCCACTGAGTCATGGATAATCCTATATCCAAACTCTACTATCACTAATCGTTTAGATATTGGCTCTGATCACCATCCCATTTTGCTTAACACTAATCCGCACTGGAGTACTGGTAAAATCCCTTTCAAGTTCTTTGGTCCTTGGCTAGACCATAAGGATTGTAAGGATATCATTTTTGAATGTTTGCAGAGGAACTTATCTGGTTCTAGCGCTTTTCTAATTGCTAGAAAACTCAAATAGATCAAGCTGAAACTCAAAATCTGGAACAAAGAATTTTATGGCAACATAAAGACAAACATTGAAGAATGTAAGCAACATCTGCATTGGTTACAAGAAAACTACTTCAATCAGGACAGAAGTAAAGCCTTACAAACTGCAATGAAAGTTCTCAGAGAATGGCAAGACATTGAAGAAAAATTTTGGAAAATAAAAAGCAGAGATCAATATATAAAATTGGGAGATAAGAATACAAGTTATTTCCACAAAACTACAAAAAGAAGATTAAGGAGGAACAAGATAGATACCATACAAGATAGTTCTGGAAACTGGATTGAAAACTACCAAGACATAAAGCAATGCTTCACCAGCCACTTCTCAAAAATGGCTACTTCAGAATCCCCTTCTATAAACACTGAAATCCTTAACCTCATTCCTACAGTCATAACCACTGAAGATAACAAAAATCTCAATAGAATTCCTGAAGATAGTGAGGTCAAAGCTATTCTCTTCAACATGGCCAAAGATAAAGCTCCAGGACCAGATGGCTTCCCACCTAACTTCTTCCAAGCGAATTGGGACATTAGAGGAGAGGACCTAGTTAAAATGGTCCAACATTTCTTCAAGTCTGGATACCTTCTCAAAGAAATGAACTCAACCTTCATATCCTTGATATCCAAAATTGATAACCCTACTAGTCCCAGCCATTTCAGACCCATTAGCCTCTGCAACACCACTGACAAAATCATATCCAAACTGCTAGCCCAAAGAATGAAACCATATCTCAACAAAATCATATCTCCCTACCAATCTGCCTTCATACCAGGAAGACAAATAATTGATAATATAGCCATTTCCCATGAAATTATTCACCACATTGGAACCAGAAGAGGTCTTAAAGGCAACAAAGGAAGTATGGGGATCAAGATTGATATGGCTAAAGCCTTTGACAGAGTGGACTGGAAGTTTCTTCATACAATTATGGTCAAAATTGGCTTCAACTCTGAATGGAGCAACAAGATTATGCAATGCATATCCACTACTTCTACTGTTGTCCTTCTAAATGGCTCCCCTTACAAATTCTTTAACCCTACTAGAGGACTCAGTCAAGGAGACCCCCTGTCTCCTTACCTGTTTCTTTTCTGCATGGAGGCTCTATCCAGAACCTTATCTCATGTTGAAGAGTTGGGTCTCATCTCTGGAGTAAAAATTTGTAGAAATGCCCCATCCATAAATCATCTCCTCTTTGCTGATGATTGTATGGTTTTCTGTAAGGCAAACACTATTGAAGCACAGAATCTCAAGGATATCCTCAACATTTTTGGAGATACTTCTGGCCAACTCATCAACTTCAGCAAATCAGGAGTCTTCTTCAGCAAAGACACTGATCCATCTCTTATGACTATTATCTGCAAGCTTCTTGGAGTTCAAATTCTACCTACAAATGACAAGTATCTAGGCTCTCCTTTATTTACCCATAGAAGCAAGATCCAATCTTTCAAACCAAGAGTGAATAAGATGAAGAGAAACCTGTCTAGCTGAAAGAATTCCTCACTGAACCCAGCTGGAAGAGAAGTTATAATAAAATCTGTCACCTCTACAGCGAGCATCTATCAAATGAATTGTTTCAGAATCCCAAAGAAAATCTGTCAAGATATGAACAAACTACAGAGAGACTTCTTCTGGGGAAAGAACCTAGAAAACCCCACAGGCTACTACCCAAAAGCCTGGAAAGCTATTTGGAAACCTAAGGAGCTTGGTGGATTAGGTTTTATGAATATGGAGCTTTTCAACAGTGCCATGATAACAAAAATAGGATGGAGATTGGACAAGGACAAGGATCCTCTCTAGTACCAACTGATGGATGCCAAATATTTATTGGGAAGAAATGTTCTCAGCATGAACACCAAAGCTAAAGATGGAGACTCCTGGATATGGAAAGGGGTTTTAGAAGGTATTCAGAACATTCAGCAACACTGTGAATGGACAATAGGAAATGGCAACACAATAAAAATTTGGGAGGACTTATGGACACCTACTTCAACTGACAAACTCATCAAACCTGCAAACTTCCCCAATGATATCCAACTGCTATCTCACTTAATGACAGATCAAAGGGAATGGAATATTCAACTCATACAGCAAATCTTTTAGCTCAGACACTTCTCAAGTCATCATTAATCTTGATATTCACCCCATAGAAGAAGACAGTATTCACTGGAATCTCAACGACACAGGAAAATTCTCTGTTAAAGCTCTATACAAAGCCAAAATAGAGAATCTCTATAGAAATGATCAAACAACAAGAGACTGGAGAGCTATATGGAATTTGGAAGTGGCACCAGCTATCAAAAATTTTCTCTGGAAATGTGCTCATGAAATTCTGCCAACAAATGCCAAAACTGCAAGCATTCTCCACTATATTGATCCCATATGCAAATTATGCAACTGTGGGGAGGAAACTATGACACACATGTTCCTCAACTGCCCTGCAGCCACTGAAATCTGGCAGCAAATGTTAGGTGGAAATCATGGCTCATTTGATCAACATACTGTTTGCATGGACTGCAATGCAAACATCAGTCATAATGTATGCATCTATGCAACCACTTGTTGGTTCATTTGGAAGGCTAGATGTGATCTAGTTTTCCAAAACATCTCTCCAAATGCTAAAAATACTACTCTCAGCATTCAACAACATCTCTGTGATTATAACAGAATTCACAAGTTACATTGCCATGCCTTGAATACTCAGGGGCATATCATTGAGACTGAATCCCATATAGCTACTCCTGGAACTCATGTTGGGATCCAACAACACAAGCAGAGCTTTGGTTTCTTAATCAAAATCTGTACTATTCAGGATCCCAACACTTATCAGTTTTTCTCTTCCCTGACTATTACTGATTTTGTAGGCAACTATGTTGATAGCAGAGGACACACAGGACAGTGGGGAGCAGAAGGAGCCACAGGAGGAGCAGACTTAGCCTTTCAATGGGCAGAGGAAAATCAGCACATGAACATAGAAATACATGCTGAAACAAGTGAAATCCTGGAGCACTTCAACACTCTCTACATCCAAGCAATCAAAGGAAGATTAAGTAGAAACTACCACAAGGAAAAACAGACATCGAATGAAGAATCCCTATTACATATCAAACCTGTAACTTTTGTTTTATTGGATCTTCAACTGTTACATAGAACCCAAAATCTCCAACCTTTGAATTTGGCTATAACTTGTAAGAACCTTAGCAGTGGGTCTAATGTTTTCCTAAACAATGACCACACTTGCATTATTAGCAATCCATATCCTTAGGCTCTGCCTAAGTTTTCTTTAAAAAAAAAGTTTCGAAAAAGACTGAATTGTAGTCATCAATTTCTCAAAGCAAAGTATGACTTATGTTTGTCATGAAACTCATAATTACTGTATCAATTTCTTTTGTTACAGGAGTCACCACAAATTGATTGGTTTCCCACATATTGTAAAATAAATAAAGCTCTTCTCGCTTATGATCACCTACTTGATTTGTCAAAATACCATCATCAGTTTGCACATAGGTGCTAATAGGTACCATTTTACTAGTGAAGTACCAAACCCCGTATATAACAAAGCATTTTTTTGTTCGTCTTATATGGAAATATTTACCTTTCTTAGTAAACTGATACCTCTTATTAGTAATATTGAGTTTGTCACGCAAAGATAGGTTGCTGAGGTTATTTCGTTATCACTTTGCTGTGTGATTTTTTTTACTAAAAAATGTTGGTTTTTCTTCTCTGTGATGGTAAGGTCGGGTGAGCCAAATTATCCTAGATTCATTGGGCCTTGGTGTCCTTTACTTTTCTTCACTTCATGTAAATTAGTGCGGGTTATTGGGAGAGACCTAAAATATCACGAAACTGGTCCGCTGTTGATTCAAAAAGCCTACAAAATCGTGAATTTGATCCATGAATCATGATTGATTTTGACGCCGTAGGATAAACTTACCGGATTGCTAATTAGGACGTTATTTTTATATAATGTGGAAAATGAGATGAATACAACGCGCTGTTAAGTGGAAATTAAGATGTTAGCTGATAGCTCGCGTACGACTATTAGTTACACCCGTAAATTAAGTTCAGCTTTGTAGACAAAAGGTATAGGCTATTTCTTCGCTTTAGGTTGCATGCTCCAAAAGTTGATGCAAGGCCACCTTCAGTTTACTGTAAAAAACAAAAAAAAATATATTTCTTTCGCCGCAGGCGGATGCGGATCCCTTGAACTGTTTGACTGCAATTTAAAAAGAGCAAAACCAAGAACTTAACAACCTCTTTAATTTTAGCCCCACTAATGAATGTACTTATGTATGACTATGATGCACTCATTGTGTCATGTGCCAATGTGCTTGTGTATGTACTCATTGTCTCACGTGAATTTTGAATGCCCCACTAGCCAATGTACTTGTGTATGTACTCATTGTCTCATGTGAATTTTTTTTGAATGCCCCGCTAGCCAATGTACTTGTGTATGTACTCATTATCTCATGTGAAATTTGCATCAAAAAAACAAGTGTAATTTTATGAACAGTAATTATTTCAGGGGTGCACGTGATCATTATGTTCTAACTTATGATCAGTAATTCTTTCAGGGGTGCTCGTGATCATTATGGACATTTGGTTCAAAAATAATTGGCAAAGAGTGGAGTGATCTTAAAGGCTATAAACATTATGTTTATGTCAGAAGTGGACGGTTAGCTCAAAATCAATTGGCAAAAAATGGAGTGGTCCTAAGGCCTATTCCTATGCACATGTCAAAAAAATGGTGTTTGACATACCAGGTGGCACGGCAAATCATTTGTGCCACTATGGGTAAACCGATTAGCGCTAGACTTTCTATCGAGCGATATTAAGTATAATGTCAACAATAAAATCTTTATCGCTAGCGATATAGATAATATCGCTCGATATTAACTAGGTCGCTGGCGTTATAAACAAAATCGCCAGCGTTTGATATTTTAACGCCTATAAATATTGCACCAACACCATTCCACCCTTCACAATTCCCTTCTCAACTCTTCTTTTTCCTTCTTAACTATTATTTCTTTCTTAAACACAATCACTTCTTAAGCAAAAATGGAGAGAGAAAAGAAGAAACAAAAGAACCAAAGGATGTACTAGTACCCCAGCCAATGGAATAAGTTTTATCGTGGATACAAATTATGAGTTTAATAATGTTAGACAAGTAGCCGGTGAATTCGGGTGCTTATCATAATATTTTTATAAATTATAATCGTGAAACATTGCAGCCGTTAGATGATGAATTAATCAGCGATAATCAAACTAAAGAGCGACAGCTTGACTAACGCTACCGATTGACTGACCAGCGAGCACAGGAAAGTGTTGATGGTGGTTTTTAGCTTAGGGTTAAAATCGTAAAACCTCGGTCTGACATGACGTCACTCTGTAAGGAAACGAAGCTGTGAGTTCTAATGTCTCCACTAGCACATATATTGAGCCTTTCAATACATCTAGGAGAAAACTACCAGGGCACCTTTTTTTTACCATGCTCCACGGCGGAGCCCTCAGTGCTGATTAGCATCATCTCCGCGCCAAAGGCATGCCAACCATGCCAGCCGCACCACCGTGCCAATAGCATGCCATGCCGGCCACGTCTCCGCACCAAAGGCATGCCGACCATGCCAGCTGCACCACCGTGCCAATGGCATGCCATGTCAGCCACGTCTCCGCGCCAAAGGCATGCCAACCATGCCAGACGCACCACCGTGCCAATGGTGTGCCATGCCAACCATGCCAGCCGCACCACCATGCCAATGACATGCCATGCCAGCCACGTCTCCGCGCCAAAGGCATGCCAACCATGCCAGCTGCACCACCGTTCCAATGGCATGCCATGCCAGCCACGTCTCCGCGCCAAAGGCATGCCAACCATGCCAGCCGCACCACCGTGCCAATGGTATGCCATGCCATCCACGTCTCCGCGCCAAAGGCATGCCAACCAGGTCAGCCGCACCACCGTGCCAATGGCATGCTATGCCAGCCACGTCTTCGCGCCAAAGGCATGCCACCCATGCCAGCCGCACCACCGTGCCAATGGAATGCCATGTCAGCCAAGTTTTCGCGCCAAAGGCATGCCAACCATGCCCCCCGCACCACCGTGCCAATGGCATGCCAGCCATGCCAGCCACGCCAAAATCATGTCGGTCATGCCTCCATGTCGTTGGATGCCAAAACGGAGGGTTGCAGCAATCAATGACTACCCTTCCTTCTGAGATGCAAATCTCAGCCGTACAAGTTCGTCACCAAACGTGTGGAAACTTCTGGCCCAAGGCCAAAATTCCACGGTTTATGCCAAATCCTATTTTGGTCGCGCCTAAACAATGTTAAATCCAGGCCGTCCATGCCACTGGCTGCCAAAACGGAGGGTTGCAACAATCAACGGCTACCCCTCCTTCTGAGATGCAAATCTCAGCGGTACAAGATTGCCGCCAAACGCGTGGCGACTTCTGGCCCAATGCCAAATTCCACGATTTATGCCAAAACCCTAATTTGGTCGCGCCTAAAACGCGCCAATGGCATTCTAACCATGCCAGTCGTTCCACTGTGCCATAGGTGTGCCAACCTTGCCACGCCACTTGGCCAAAGACATTGCTAATGGCTCCACCCAAGCCGCACCATGCCAACGGCTCCATCCAAGCCGCATCACACCAATGGATCCAAGCCGCACAATGCCAGAAGCTCCTTTCCAAGCCGTATGATGCCAACTCTTTGGTCACAATGCCAAACCCTAGCTAATTTGGCCACGCCAAGGCTACGCTGGCCATGCAGCCATGCCGCTAGCCGCCAACGGAAGGTTGCCATAATCGACAGCTTCCCTTCCTCTTGAGATGCAAATCTCGACCGTCGAAGGTCGCCACCGAATCGGCAAGCCTCTCAATTTAAACTTGTCACACGCAGCAACATGCTACACGTTTTCCACGAAAACACTCGAGACATCAAAACATGTCACAAACTGGGGATGCTCATCAGGGTATTGGTCTAGCGGTTTACAACGTGCGCCGTGCAATGCGCCCGTTACAAGAAAGTGTCATAAGAGTAAGGCGGTTAGTAACGACAAGAAATAATGGTGAAATGTATCCTTCATTTTGGAAACATCAATTCCAGGCGTTACCCGTTACCATTCTCTTCCATTACTCAACAGTTTCACTTCTTACGAGGCCAGGGCACATTTTGTTACGACTTGTATAAGTAGATCTCACCTATTTCCACCAATAACAAGTTTTGGTCAGGAGAACACTACAACATTCAGAAATCACCTGGTAGTTTTCCATCTTGGCTATCCAGCTTTACCTTCTGATACAAGTCGTAAAACAACCATACCTTTCAGAATCAACTATTCTGGCTTCAACAGTCTGATCGCTTCCCTCCCTAAGACCAACCGTTCTCCTTCACTTTGTGGCCGAAGCAAGTATGGAACGACCATTTCTTGGTTTAGGCCGGATTTGTACAGATTGATTTGTCGAATCTAAAGTACTCCTGTGCATTACATTGTTTAGGGTTTAGACTCATTTCTCACCCACACACACGAAATTACCGGAATCAGTAGAAACCGTTTTCACCCTCAAACACCTATATGCCAGGACTGGCATATAGGCATATGAGTTTGGCGGTTTGGTATACCCATAGTGGGTGCATATATGTCAAATATCACGTTTTGGCATGTGCATAGGAATAGGCCTAAAAGTTATAAACCGCAGGACCTTAGCTAACCCGTATAATATGTAACTTATGACATACAATATGATATTAGTAAACTTAACACGCCTCGGCCAAATGACTCGACATAAATAACCTACTTTGATACCATGTTAGAACGTGAGCATCCAACTCAAAACCAATTGGCTATGAGTGAAGTGGCCGTAAGATTACAAACCGCAGGATCTTAGGTAACTTATACAACGTGGGACTAATAATCTCAACTGTTCATTGTTAAAGGTGGGACTAATAACCTGTACAATTGGTTTAGCATAATTGTAGAAGGGAAAAAATACAAAACTTGATAGATTTTGCATATAAGACTATTATTTTTGTTCAGCAAAGAAGAGAATTATAATGAAAAAAAATGAAAGGATAGTGTTTTTTTTCTAACAATTTGTTCGTGTTTGGTTTTCTTGATACAAGTATATCGGCGATTCGGCACAGACAAGATCAAGTTCTTCTTCATATAAAAATAGATATAGGTCATCCGGATTATTCGTTGCATATGAAGAATTCTTGGGTAAATCACTCTCTCAATCATGGGAGCATCTCTTTTTATAGAAGAAAATCCATCAAAATGGTCGAATTATAACTTCGGATATTATTTCTTCTCCAACCCCAAAATACAAGACTTAGATGTTATCGTTTTGTATCGCTTTTTCTCTTCGCGATTTGTTTGCACTTTGCATATTTCTTTGTGTTTATTTCATATTATGATGTACATGTTGTTCCTGAAAATCATCATGCAAATGCTTTTATTTGAAATGAAATACTTATGATTTGATGATGATAAAAAAAATGAAAAACAAAAAAAATTTACAAAACCCACAGATTTTTGCATGTAAAAATTTGTGAGTAGAAACAGGGACGTGCTATAGCATTGGTTATCCCCTTGCAAGGTCTGTCCCTGCCCCGAAGAAAGTGAAATGGGAGTGACGCAAACCAAGTCATTCATTAACGATAATATAAGTAGCTATTACATGACGGGGATAAATGACATAATATAATATAATGGCATCCAACATGCACCCACTACTGTAACTATTAAACACTTAGCTAAAAAACAAAAAAGAAAAACTACTTCTAGTAGTTATTTCAAGAACAACAAGTACATTATAAAAAAAAATGAAAAAAAAAACTAGCGGAATACCAAATAGAAAGTGAGTGTAAACCAAATCATCTACTAGCGGAATACCAAAAAGGAAATAAAAATCACTTATTAGCGATATCCATCCATACCCATATCAAGTAATACTTCGTAATACCAGAGGATGAAAATCCGTTATTGACTTTTACAAGACATTTCTAGTTTCTGGATTTCCGTAGGGACTTTGACGTCTGTTGCTAATCCAAGGCTCTCAAGTAGCTTTATAACGTACCAAGGAAAGTCGAGCTGCCACCATTCGAGACCTAACCGAGCTGAGAATTCAAAGGCGTGATGATTGTTGTGCCATCCTTCTCCACTTAAGTTCAGTATGTTCATCAACCAATTGTTTCTGGATAAATCTTTGGTGTTATATGGCCTTTTACCCCATATATGGCATACTGAATTGATGATGAACGTGCCATGGTGTGAATATGCCATTCTAACACCCTACATATATATATATATATCAGAATAAAATTATCAATCGGTTCGAATATATGCTGATGAAAATTTGGCTATGATGCAGTGGATCCAGCAATGAAACTTAGATCACCGGATTTTCCCTAGGTTATGTGAGTGAAATTACCATTCCCCAAATAAAGTGGGGCAGGCCTCCTGCCAAGTACAACAGTAGTGCAAGTCCAACATAGTGAAGGGATATCGTTTTCCGAAGAAACCTGTAGTAAGCTTGTTTTTTTAAATCCATAACATTGTTTCGTCTTCCGCACTGCAAAAACATTATGAGAATGTTGTCATTGATGTCATTGCACATTGTGAGCAGGGACAGTACTGTTTACTATCGTAGGAATTCTCCTGACACGGTTTAACTTCAACTTTTGTTCAATTAAGTGGCAATGAAGGCTATGAATCAGTAATAAGTAAATAATAAATAATTATTAGCAGACCGAAAATGAAACCTTTTCCCTTAGGTAGGTGTGTTGAAAAATCCAATTTATGTAGCTGAACCAAAATCCTTCGATTGGGCTATGTGGGTCTTTGAGGGTATCTACGAACTGATGGTGAAACCGATGAACGCTTACCCAATATATTGGGTCTCCCTGAATGAGCAAGTGCCAACAACAGAAAAACATTAAGAAAATACACATACACGAAATAACAAAATATGGGTAGCACATAGAAAGATGTAGGTGCATATGCATGTAGCTAACTACCTGTGCAGCATGAAGTCCGAAGTAAGCAAACAAATATTCAACTGATTTATTAAGCTTCAAACTTTTGTGACAAAGGCATCTATGGAAACAAAGACCAATCCCGATAGGTCCACATAAGATACTCAATACCACACAAACCCAAAATGCATTCCAAGTAAAATGGGATGGAGCAGCTAGTACACATATATGTTCAAGAATTACTATCACCAAATTTGCGGCATCCCAGAGATAATCAGATCTTCTTATTGAAGGAGGCGTCAGCTCAGTCTTTGTACCTTGCGATTGTACCGCACCATATGGATTATTGTAAACAGTTTCCTGCGGAGCCATATTTGTGATATATGTTTTCTCTTTAACGTACTTTGTAGTTCACTCCGGGCTACACCTATTTATATATGTTGTTGCACTTGGTTTCCACTTTGGATTCGAGACACATTTTTAACTAACCTTCTCTCTTTGTTAGTTAGCTAACCTTCTCTCATCATTTTCTATGTTATCCGGGTATCTCATGCATTTTGGCCCTAAGTGTTCTATATTGTGGGGTAAACTTTTCTTATCTCATCGTTGTTTACGTTACCAGGGTATTTCGTAAGGAGGAAGGATCCGACCCTCTCTTACATGGACAAGGTCAAACATGATTTGCGTCATTTTTTCCGCAAAATCCAAACGACAATGAATTTAAGTTTAATATTCTGATGATATGTTCCTCTTATAAGACTCTACATTCCTACAAAAAAAAATGAACACAATTCGAAATAGCAATCCTCACCGTATATAAATTTTAATTTCAACCGTTAGTTTTGAACGGCTGATATTCAAAGGGGTAGATGGTGGTTTTATACATCTCGAGTTGCGTACATTTTTTTTGTAGGAATGTAGAGTCTTATAAGAGGAATATATCATCAAAATATTAGAATTAAATTCATTGTCGTTCGGATTTTGTAGAGAAAATGGCGCAAATCATGTCTGACCTTGTCCATCTAAGAGTGTCCATGAATCTTCCCTCTTTCATAAATGTCTGAATTCACCTACCATTTTTCTTAAATTTTTCTCCAACCCTAACTTCTTAAATAAATGTATAGATGATATGGCTTATTCTGGCGTTGACTAGACATTCACTTAGAGGATTTTAGCAAATCCTAGTCGGTTTTTACTTAATTAAAATTAATTTCAATATATCAAATAACTATTTTTAGCTCTAATAAAATTTTAAAGTTATTAAAAATAAATTTTATTATAGGTAAAATAGCGAACAAAACCAATACGGTTGGGGATGAATATTTTTTTCTCCTAGATTTTAAGGAAAAATAGGAAGGAAAATGTCTTATTTGTATTGTCACATCGAAAATACATACAATGAACATTGGAGAAGCTCTTAATGATTATTGGATCTCAAAAAAAAACTCTATACATATGGACTCTTTGACTTGGGAATGGTGGGCCATGATTGTTCAGTCGGGACCTATCATTTTCATGTAAGGTTTACCATCTCCACCTGAATGTGTGTATATATATAGATATATGGACAGAGTTTCTTTTTTTTCTTTCCTTTTATTTTTTGGGCTGCAAAATTGTACACCCCTCAAAAACCAGTGTGCTCATTCCTCCCCTCGTGAATGATGTATAAGATATTCTAATAAATAATTTCATGGATTTTCTTATAAGAATTATTCGAGGCCCATCACTTGAGGACTAAGAAAAAAGGTCCTTAAGAAGTAATTCCAAAAATCTCTTAGCCAATTATTTTACAAAATGTCTAGTTTATCCCTGATTAATTAGTGTTATGTAACCGTTTAAGCGTTGAGGTATCGTATTAGATGTGAAATCACCTAATGTTAACAGAACTTAAAAACGTCAAACAACTCATAACACCAATCCAGAATCGGTGGATGTTCATGCACTCGTGGAACAATTTTGGGTTGATGCTATTCATTTACGAATCTATAATACAAAACACAAGGGGGTTTTAAGCCATCGACATACAGATAACATTTTCAGAACCAAACGGATGATCCGACCATCCCAGTCTCATCCCAGCCATTTACATCTAACAGATGTAAAAGTTATAACCTTCCTCCGTTATGGTTATATGCATTTATAACCCTCATATTTAGTTCCACACTAATTAAAAAAGATGCCCCATCAAAAAAATTAAGTGGACAATTAAATGTTAAAACCACGTATAACTTATATTTTTACACTCATATTTTATTATAGAGAAATAAAGAAAATTCCTTGCACCATATCTTTAAGAAAATCATATTAGCCAACCTTCATCAACCTGCAAAACACAAATAACATTAAACATTGGTGGTTACAATGTGCAAAACCCAAACAACAAAGAATTTTAGATTCTCTTTTTAAAAACACAAAAAATAATTTTCATTATACTCATTGTAAAGGGACAACGGAAAATTGAGAAAATTACATATCCAGCTAGAATAAAACCTGCAAAACGCAAGTAACATTAGAGTATTTGAGGTTGCAATGTGTAAAAACCAAAAGAACAAACAACATTAGGTCCTTTTTATTAAAGTACAAAGAATAATTCCCATAATTTCCATTATCTTAATAGTCGTACCTTCATGTTCCCCTGAAAAATGAACCATGCTTTCATCCATAACAAATTTAGCATTCTTGGGAACATTTGAGCAATCTTGGTCCGAATTATGACTATTTTTTCTTCCTTATAAACATGATTGACAATCATGGTAACTTGAATTTTTACGGGGATATTAGATGTTATCCATTCATTGATGCCATGAATAGTTAATCAGACTCTGCTTCCTCTTTAACTTGAAACTCTTTGCGGTGAAATGTGAGATACGAATGGTCGAAGCAGCGGTTTAACCTTATAAATGTAAGCAAAAAAAGTAGCGTTCTTGATCGTGTTCAATCTTAAATGTAAGCACAACGAGTTAAAAATCTCAATCAGGTATCTTTCTGATAAGGTACAATTGCCAAGCTCACCCAGTTCATCGTTGATCATTACCAAATTACAAGCTAACTTTTTTCCTGTTTTGATTAGACCAAAAATACCGGAATGGAATCATCAGAGCATGTGGATAATGAAAACAGGACGATAGTCCTTGTGATCTATGAAGAAATTCTGGGAGGATGTAATTACATTTATTACTGATCGGATGAAGATTCTGCATAATGGTCTAATTAAAACCACCCATCTTTGGGGATCGTATAATTTTTTTTATTTTTTTTAGGCCAAAAAAAGACAATTTACCTAAAGTTTTATCGAAAACCATTATTTTAATCAGTTGGAAGTGTAACTGAATTTATAACTATTTGGATGAGGAATATCTAATATATTCGTAGCTACAAGTTCTCATGAGCCAAATTAAGTATTATGATAGCGTGTAGTAATTATTAAAATCATTATGATGAAAATGCATCCCATCTCATGCTATGTCGTTACGGCACGAGTTATTTCTAATTACATATATAATCGGTTAATGTATGTAATATATAAAATTTGATTATAAAAATCGGTTTTTTATTAGTCATATATAACTGATTGATTCATTTTATAAGAAAAATAATTCACTCATCCTTTTAGGACATATTGATTCATTTCAAATCAAGCTAACCACTTTTGTGGGCATCAAGGATATGCGATCCTAGTGGATTACTTATACTCTCGTGAGGATTTACATAGAGATCTACTCACAAAATCTACACAAAAACTCGTGTTTCAAGCCTTTGAATGCATAAGCAATCCTAGTAGACGACTTAAAGTCTCCTGAGGGTTTACATAGAGATCTACCCACAAAATCGACACAAAACTTCCAAAACTCCACGCTCAATCTTTATAGGTGGAGGAATTTTCGTCCGCCTCAACGAAACCCACCATAAATTACGGGCATACTCCGGAATTTTGGATACCATGAAATGACAGCTTTCATCAAATATGAATGATTTCCCCTTTTCCTCCAAGTAATGCCTTTTCACGACTTCCTCGTACAAAAACACAACACAAACTTACTTTGTTAGTATTGTTTAATTACCAGATTAAAAGAAAAATCTAAAAATACTTACAAATTATTGCAGCGACAAGTTTAAATGGCTAGCAGTGCAGATCCATTGTTGGATTACAATAAAAGAAAATATCGCAGTTTGGATAACTTGGTACCTATCATGAATTTGTTGAAGAGTTCTTCTCTTTGTATTCCAAAATCTCACACATATTTGATATATATTTTCGCCCAAAAGGTTTCGGGATCTACCCTTACAGGGAGACATCTGCAACTCGACTTTTGGAATACCATATTTTGATTATGGACAAATCTTTGGTGGATTTAAATGATGAAATACTTGTACGTAGAGGTATGAAGTTAACTAAAAAGTGTATCTCAAAGGAGGTGTGTGTTGTTTGAGTAGTCGATGGAGTAGGAGTGAAATCAAAATGTAATTTTTAGGCAAATTGGGTATTAGAATGAGGTCTCTTAATATAGAGAAAGGCGCCAACGACTAGTTTTTCGGGGGGGGGGGGGGGGGGGGGGGGGGGGGGGGGGGGGGGGGGAGTGAAATAATTGAGCATAATCGACCCTCGTGAATGCCCATTAAAACTGATTGTGGATGGAAGCCAAAGAGAATCGGTCCTTATAGTTGTCAACATCAATTGATTGTAGATCTGAAAATTAATAAAAAAAAGAAATTGCACTTCCACCTAGTATAATTGGTTCATATTGTTAAACGTAATCCGCTTTTAACTAGAAAAGGACACATAAAACTTATATGTTTTTATGCTTGAGGAATTAGATTGCATGGGTACCTATATGAACCAATTGTACTTTGTATTTTACAAAAAAAAAAATGTAGAATCATGCATAAACTAATTGTATCATAAAGCTATTTCATACCATAACTATAATTAAAATCCATAAGTTAATTGTATCATAACACCACTATGCCATAATTAAACACCGTTACTAGTCTTACCATAATTACATACAATTAAAAGTTCTAATATCTTGAACTTACTTGGATAGCATAATAAAGAAGAAATCATCTAGTAGCATTAGCATTTGGAGCAGCAGCAACACCACCATCTGCACCAGCAGCAGTATCGGAAGCATCAGCAGCAGCACCACAATCAACAGCAGAAGCTATTGCTAAAGCTTCATTACCAAGTTTAAACTTCTCCTCAAGATCCCTCTATAATTCTTGTCTCCCTCTTTCTGCAAAGATGCCTAGCACCCCAAGTTCCTCATACGCAAGCTTATCTGCAATTTTCAAATTACACCATTTCCAGGAATTTGTCACAGGCTATACCTATGACTGATAATATTTGTAACGGGTATACCCTGTGGTAAATAGCCCGTTATTCATAACTGTGATCTCGTTTGTAGCAGTTGTATCTGTGATAATGTCCAGCTATAGTCACATCTGAAAGTCGTTACAACAAATAACAGTCACAATTGAACTAATTTTATGATTCCGACACGTCTCAATATTGCAACAGTTATTATAATAATAATAATCGTTACTAACTATTTGCAACAAATAAGCAGGTGACACGTGCAGCCCTTAAATGACAGACATGTTCAGTCCAATTAAGTTACGACTACTGTAACAGTTAAATTGTTACTCTTATTTGCAACAACTCTGAGATAACGACACGTGTTGCTTTACTTACATTTGTTTTACAGTTATACCCATTGCAATACTTTAAATTACGATTAAAAAAAATGGGTAGTCCAGGTCATTATTGTGGACCTGGGCTCCCAGTTTACAGGCTTGTTCATCATCATGGATCTGTACTCAGTTTACAGGCCTCCAATACAGTTAAGTTTATACCTAAAACATAATTACAATCTACAATACAATTCAGTGAAAACAAAAAAGAAAAACGAAAGAATTATTTGACTTCATTTGGAAGAACAACTGCAGCTACAATGTTAGGGATATCTCCTATGTCCATCTGAAACCGCAAAAAGAAAACTATAAATCAGAAGCAAGAAAACTATTGCAGGACATAGTTAAGCCTCAAACACAAACCACTGACACAGAAAACTAGTCTGAAGTGAGAAGTGAATAAGTATACCTTTACATAAAAGCTCAACAAGATTATAAGCTCCATGTTCTTGAGATATTATTTTCTCTATGAATCCTACACAAAACAGTTGAGAGATTAGTTCACATAACAATTTAACAACACCAACAAGAATACAAAGAAAAAGAAATAAAGATCTTTCTGAGACGATAAATCTACATTTTTAAGCATCCAAGAAAACTATCCATGGAATGTTTACCTTTAACAAAAAGAAGAGCTGAGTAATTAGGGCCTCCTAGACTCAAATTCAGCACTTCCATCTTGGTTGAAATGGCATACTTGAACATGTCAAGGAACCCCGATGAATAAGATACCTGCAATATTCATAGCCTGTAATCCATAGTAGAAATAATTAGTAGAATAGGCGAAGAATTTTTTAAGCTCTCATAAATGTGTCTCTACTGAATAGTGTTCGAGTCTTTAAGAACTTAAGCAAATAACCAACAAAAAAACCATACGAAGATGCAGCAATCATAACAAGCAATAAGAAGAGTTGATTAAGACAGATTAATGGCAATCTGACATTTCCAACTTTGTTATCGTCATCGACACTAATAGTTTGTTCTGCAACATACTAACCAAATCTAGGTTAGTACTACAACGCAAATAGTAACAAAGAAATTCAGTGGGCACTACTCTGGTCAAGAGTTGTAGACATGATAGCAGCTTATCACACCACACAAATACCAAATTTACATTCTCATAGGCATTAAATTTCACTACAACTGTCCATAGAGTCCAAAAGATATATTAAACAGTGTACCTAGCTATTATCACATACACCCAATATGAATCACTACAGGAATGTCCGACCGTCACTCTAGAAAGAGGAGGTTGAGATGCAGTAACAGTCTTAAAGTCATCATTTTCGCCTACTGGGGTTACAAATTCACCTAGTGATGGTGGTAGCAATGATATGTTCCTTTCAGATGTCGATGATGTGGTCACCAATGATTTCTGAGAGGTCGAATTGAGTTGCAGATGAACAACAATAACATTGGTGACAACATCTGGGGTTTAGGATGTAAGTTTTCCTCTGAATGAAACTGTTGTAAAATAATAATAATAATAAAATCTAGTCGCATGATAGCTTGAACAATACCTTTGTTTTTGAATTTATGGTTAATTTGTTTGCTTTTTGTGTCCCAAATCCGAACTGTGCCATCCTCCCACCAAAACACTAATAGGACTCTCTTTTGCTAAAAGATAAGCAATTGACACTCTTACTGCAGGAAAAGAATCATCACAAGTTAGAAAAAGCTACACGAAGCCGATAGAGCTTAAAGCTAAAGAACTAACATTTTGGCAGTAAGTGAACCCATATTATGTTAATTATGTTAAGCTAGTTAAGCTACCAAATTAGCAAAATCACATCATAAAAAGAAACTATATGATTAACTATAGCAGATTCCAATTGGTACTGTGTAAAAAGATATCATGGAATGAAGTCACACTAAGTTGAGGGGGAAATAGAAAACCTGGTACCAGATAATGCTCCAACTATATGCATCCCATACTTGCTAGCAAAGGTGTTCTCGCCTGGGTTGCACCAATACCGCCACGGGTGTCCGCCACACCCGTGTTTCCGTGTGTCCAATACGGCAAATTTAAAAAACCATGATACGGCGCCACACCGGTAGGCATAAATATCGTTAATTTTTAAAGATATGTAAACATATAAACAGGACATAATTTCAATGTCGATTCAAAATATATAACAAAAGTTCAATTAGATTTTCAGTTTTGATCTTATACTTGCAAAAAGCTTATAAAAAAAGCATGAAGTGATCATGTATACCAGTGGCAGTGGTACTTACAAAAAAGTCATACAAAAAAACCTGAACTGGCCATGTACAGTCAGTAGACAATTTAGCACAAAATATTACTAATAGATCCTGACATTACTACAACAACAAAAGACTAAGTAGCTTAGCTTGTTTACCGGTGCTAGTACAGATTCATGAGTGATGGAATATGGTGAAGAAGAAGAAGAAGAAGAAGAAGAAGAAGAAGAAGAAGAAGAAGAAGAAGAAGAAGAATAGAGATTGATTTTTTATGGAACACAACAAATAGATCTGGTTTTTCAGATTTCATCTCAGTCAAAGATATTTATTATCTTTGGAACCATCGATTGCTAATATGTGCCGACGATGACAACCACACAGCTGTAATATGGGCTAACATACACGTTTTACCAAGTTTTACCTCCCTTGAAAGTAGGTGATCGTTACAACAAATAGATCCTGCCGTATTTTTGGAGTATTGCCGTATGTGGCTGTGTCCATACGTAAAGCAACAAGTCTTCACAAGGGTCTAGTGTGACTGCATTAATTATTGAAGGGAAGTCTATTGTTCTCAGCAACTTCCCTTTCGATAAGCTCCAAACCTGGGAGATGTTGCGCCACACTGAAACATAAAGAAATATCAAGAAGAATTCAACATATCCGGTGGCCCTTAAAATGGTAACTCCCTCTAAAATTAATGAGTCAGACGGCATGACTTTTAAGGCAAATAAAGGTATGTGACCAGGATATATATGGCATGCTTTGAGATGTTAGCGCAGTTCTTAGTTGATCCCATGCTATTTTTTAGCACCTCTCTACAAATCATTGGGATGAATGTAACCACCTCTTTATCTACTTGCTGGATGGAACCATCAGAAGTTTGTAGCCAAATATAAGACTTCATAGCCTAAGGTTCAGGCAATTTAATGAAAACCAGTATCAGTAAGATATTCAATTAAACAATTACCACAAGACACTAAGACCGCAGCACAAGGGAAAAGAATAGAGTAAGAATCACATCAAGAGATGGAAATAACATATTGAGTAGTAGATTAAATTACAAAAAAGGCCCCAACCTGTATACCAATCTTCTTATACACATGCTAATGTAAGATGATACAAGGACTAGTACAGGATCCATATTATGCTTACACAACGAGAAAATCGAAGTTATGATACATATATAACTTGGGAATAAATTTCATCACTTATACCAGAATAACTAGTGAACGTGTATGCTACTATACATGAAAAACGAATTAATCTACTAATAATACATGACATATACCCTAGGAACCAGAAATTTTGGATTTAAGCAAGATTGATGGTACAAAAGCGATGCCAGCTCACGAATCATATCCAACTAAGTAAATAAGTGTAAGAAATCTTCACATTTTCAATAAATCATACAAATATCCTTAATATTCACAGCATCAACAGCTATACTACAGGAACATAACAAAGAAAAATATGTATTCTTCTATGAAGCCAGAGTTTTGTGATGCATGCAAATCCTCAAGTATAACATCGGTGTCAAAAACAAAAGTGACTCGGTATCTAAAACATATAAGCATTTTTTTACAAGGTCGGATAAATGATATAAAAATTGCAGTCGATCAGGCATTTAAACATTAGTACAACAAGGTTTTTAAACATTAGTACAACAAGGTTTTTTAACATTAGTACAGTAAACCCATGAGCAAGTACAGTCTCATATTGTGAAAGTTTCATATTGTGAAAAAACCTAAACGACAACACGGCCCTGCATCTTCCCGTGGACTCAAGGCTAGCTGTAACCAATATATCTAACCTAAAAATGATGCAGGGGCCTAACTTCATCACAGAAACTTAACCCCACTTCTATACAAACAAGAACAACATCAAACACAGACAAATCAATCAAAAAAAGAACACAAAAAATACAGGGAAAGCTGTTAAATTGATCAATACCATGAGAATCATGAAACCAATACCAATCTATGATGAGATTAAACCCTTCTTTGAGAAGTTAAAGATGTTTTCCTCAACCTGAAACAAGAAAAAACAAGAAAGAACTATCAGTTAGGGTTAAAGATAAAAATAGAATTATGTATTTATGTTCAGAATTAGGGGTTTTGTTTCTTACATTAGTAGAAGAGATCTTCAACCAACTTGATGAATTTTGTAAGGGAAAAGTAGAAAAGGAAACACCTTACTGCAAGAACGAGACAAGATAAGAGAAATTAAATTGTTAATAGTACAAAAATTTATAAAATTTATGAAATAAGAAGAAGATTGATATTACCCTGATAATTTCAGGAGCAAAAAAACTAGACCTAGGTTTACAGAGTTTCATTTTAAATTCCGCTGATACATGGGTTTCGATTTTAAGATAAGGGTTAAGGATAAAGCATGGATTGCTGACAGTGAGGTTTCGTTCTGTGAAGTGACAGTGAGGTTCGAGTTGATTTTGTACTTAATATATGAGAAACAAACCAGATTTTGATTCTAGGTTTTTAAGGGTTTTATTGATTTTGAGTATGACAACTAAAAGAACTGTTGATGGTGATGAAAGAAAAGAGTTCATGATGGGGATATGATCTATGATGACAGAAAAGGAAGACAGGGTTTGAGTTTAGTTCACCATTGCAGAAGTAGGGTTTCATGTTCTTACAGAGGAAAATGAGAGGGCGAGAGGCGGAGGAGAAAGAAAAGTGAGGTTAAGTGATTTTCTCTCTCTTCTATCTATATAAAGGAAAACCTAATAGCTACCTCGAGTAACTAATCAAGCAGATATAGGGACAAGATTTGTTGTTTGTGTGTTTCGCACAAATATTTTAACTCGGTTATAGTGTAGTAGACCTAGATAATAATTCCATACGAAACCGATTTAGGCGTAGTTTGGTAATGCTACGGTTTTTGTAAAGATTACCACGGTTTTTGTAAAAGCAGTTAAGTATTAAGTATTTGTAAATTATATCCTAAAATTTAAAAATGATTAAAGAAATGACCAAATTCTGTTTGCTAAAACACAGATTCACTCATTGTAGTTGTAATAAATGACAAAAACTGACATAATATTGTAATATAATTTTATTCAAACTTATGGGATTAAAACATAATTAGATATTTATATATATTTTGAATAACTATTTTTTATTACATATATAATTTGGGATAAAGAAAAATATACTAAAATTAAATATTTATTTAATATTTTTTATCGTCCGATACTTGTCAAAAAAAAAAAAAGAGTTGTCAAAAAGTGATTTAACCACATAAGGCAGGGTTTCAAAAGAGAGTAATTATATATTTTGGGTAATTATTCCTTTAACCACATAAGGCAGGGTTTCGTCTCCAGTTGGGTGCTTCGATATATATACACGCACAAATTGCGTCAAATTGATGCCGGTGAAGCCTACAAGGATATGGGAAAGTGTGGTTAGATAATATTTTTTATCGACCGATACTTGTCAAAAAAAAAAGAGTTGCTGAAAAAAATATATATACTTGTGCAACGCGCGGCTAGCCGATCCAGGCATTTCTAGCTATACATCGGGGGAATGGCCGAATAGATATACATCCATGCATTTCTAGCTATACGTCGCGTGGTGTCCGGTGCGCCCTAGGCGACCCTTGAAAATCCGAAGGACCGAGTGCCATCCACGCCCGATTGTACTCATAACCGCATCAGGTCTCCAAGGTGAACAGCCTCTGGTCGATGGAATAATGTAGGCAAGGGAAGTCGGCAAAATGGATCCGTAACCTCGGGAAAAGGATTGGCTCTAAGGGCTGGGCACGAGGTCCAAGTCCT